>NC_134265.1:353768259-354370960 GCF_031893055.1 Leptodactylus fuscus
ATTTCGAACCTCGAACATTTTAGTGTTCGCTCATCTCTAGTCATCAACATGGCCTCTGACTTTCTCAGTACCAACCCTGCACAAATATGTAGAACAGAAGGTGGGCCAGTCCTTGAGCCTGTCAGTGTCTGCCAAAGTGCATGGCAGCATCGATGTGTGGAGCTGCACCTATGATCAAGGATAGCCCACTGAGAGAATGTGCCCAGACACACCAGCAATTTGGCCAGGTGATGCCGATTCTGCCTCCACATTCTCAAGTTGTTGGTCCTGCAATGATGTCCGCCTCATCCTCCACTGTGTCCTCAGCCTTCACTGCAGGGACAATTCAGAGTGCTCTTTCAGCATACACCATGTGCTGGGCACGGTGATGTCACGCTTTTCTACACGTCATTGAACAGTCCTAAAGGAGTTCCCAGAGATGTTTAGCACTTGTTGGCCCTTTTGCCTTCACTCTGCGGTCCAGCTCACCCCAAACCATCTGGATTGGGTTCAGGTTTGGTGACTGTGGAGGCCAGGTCATCTGGCGTAGCCCCCCCATCACTCTCCTTCTTGGTCAAGTAGCCCTTACACAGCCTGGAGGTGTTTGGGGTCATTGTCCTGTTGAAAAATAAATGATGGTCCAGCTAAACACAAACCGGATAGAATAGCATGCCGCTGCAAGATGCTGTGGTAGCCATGCTGGTTCAGTATGCCTTCAATTTTGAATAAATCCCCAACAGTGTCACCAGCTTGGCCCCCCCACACCATCTCACCTCCTCCTCCATGCTTCACGGTGGGAACCAGGCATGTAGAGTCCATCCGTTCACCTTTTCTGCACAAAGACACCGTGGTTGGAACCAAAGATCTCAAATTTGGACTCATCAGACCAAAGCACAGATTTCCACTGGTCTAATATCCATTCCTTATGTTATTCTGGCCAAACAAGTCTCTTCTGCTTGTTGCCTGTCCTTAGCAGTGGTTTTCTAGCAGTTATTTTACCATGAAGGCCGGCTGCTGCACAAAGTCTCCTCTTACCAGTTGTTGTAGAGATGTGTCTGCTGCTAGAACTCTGTGTGACATTGACTTGGTCTGTAACCTGAGCTGCTGGTAACCTGCGATATCTGAGGCTGGTGACTCGGATGGACTTATCCTCTGCAACAGAGGTGACTCTTGGTCTTCCTTTCCTGGGGCGGTCCTCATGTGAGCCAGTTTCTTTGTAGTGCTTGATGGTTTTTGCAACTGCACTTGGGGACACTTTCAAAGTTTTCCCAATTTTTCGGACTGACTGACCTTCATTTCTTAAAGTAATGATAGCCACTCGTTTTTCTTTACGTAGCTGCTTTTTTCTTGCCATAATACAAATTCTAACAATTCAGTAGGACTGGTCCTGGATGGAGATGAAGACTACAGGACATATCCAATAGTGACAGCAATATTGACAATTTTTTTCTGCAACTTTTTTTTTTAGCTGTATTTGGTTATGTGGGGTATTATAAAAAAAAAAGGACACAAACCAAAAAAATTGAACATACACGTAAGTGAATTTTACTGTAGTTGTAAAATTTTATATGTTATTCCATTGCCCTGTACATATGTGTCCAACCTTACCTTGAATTTTGGTAAGGGCTCCAATTTCTCTCTCTTAAAAAAAAACACTTAAAAATACCGGAGAGCCAACACGACACAACCCCTGAGAGATCACATATAGGATGGACATTTCATGTCAGAATAGAATTATTATTATTTTTTTAACGAAATGATCAAATTTGGATATATCTTAACATGTTCAATCAATAGGAAAGGTATAGAATGACATATCTGTACACAGCCGGAGCATAACATATAAGATACAGACTTACAGATATTGCTCAATCCTCTCTTCATTGTCTCTAAACGTGGGGTTTTTATAATTTATCCACATGACGGAGAACAATCCTCCGATAATAAAGTCTCCACTCTTATAATATTCATAGTTTTCTTCAGAAGGAATGAAATTGAGGTAACATTGTGGGGAAGACGCTGAAGCCTCAGTTCTGTGTCCACTGGATGACGCTCCGAGGATGATAAGCCAGAAGAGAACCATTAGAATGTAAGGGACTGTTTCCACTGGAGACCGATACATGGATACAGGACGGCTTCACTCCATGCTGACAGATCTGCAGATTCTCAGCAGTCCGTCCAGGGCACTGACTTACTGCGGTTTATATAAGTCACCTATCCCCAGATCAGACAGAGCTCCAGGTGCAGAGAAACGTCACAGAGAGCATCATTCTACATATTTCTGTCTAGGCTGTGATCATTGTTTTAAGGGTTCTTGTATCTACAATTATTTATTTTCATTTTTGTTAAAATGGGATAAAGCTCAAAGGAACCAAAAAAAACAAAGATGGAACGCACTTCTGTCAGCTACTTCAATAGAAAATAATGCACAAAGTTAAGGTGCCCAAACCTGTTGTCGATGCCCATAACATCCATCCGTGGTATAATTGTTAAAGATTTTGAAGGCAAAGAATCTGGGTGCTGATGAAAAGCTTACCCCACCTACTATGTACCATATGCGACAAAGGCCTCTTCTTACTGTATTTGGCAAGGTGATGGGTTGCTTCAGAGGGAGTCTATCACTACCCCCACATATTCAACAACTGGCACCAACAAGTTCCCTTTACTTTCAGACAACCTGTGCCTATACACAATCTGTGACACAGTACTAGTAGCCAGCATAATATACAGTGATGTATATATGTATAAGGACCTCATATTCATCCTCCTCTGCTCTCTATGCAGTCTCTCTAACTCTCCAACCACGCTATCTGAACACGACTTGCTGACATTCTCTGCCTTCCTTGCTTTAATTCACCCAGGGGTGAACCTAGGGTTTGTGCCGCCTGCGGCGGATGTCAGAAAGCCGACCCCCCTGAGGAGGGGGCGGAACGAGCAGGGGGCGGGACCGAGTGGAGTGAGCGTCGTTAGCAGGCAGAGAGCAGGCAGGGAAAGGACCTGCTCTCTGCTAAGCATGAGGGGTGGCCGCTGGAGAAGCGCTGCGTCCACATTGTCTTGGGATAACCCTGGACTCCGACCTATCCTTCAAGTCACACCTCCTGCTGCCTCCAACTCAAGAACACCAATCAAAATCAAATCAAGGACAAAAAAAAAAACATCTGCAAGGAGTTTGTATGTTCTCCCCGTGTTTGCCTGGATTTCCATCCCATACTCCAAAGACATACTGATAGGGAAAAATGTACATTGTGAGTTCTATGTGGGGCTCACCATCTATGTTTAAAAAAAAAAAAAATCACTCTTTCCTCACCCCTTATACTATAAAGATTCTAGTCCATGCCTTCATAATCTCCTACGTAGATGACTGTAACACCCTTCTCCATGGCCTCTCGATCAATAATCTCGCCCCCCCCCCTCAGTCTACCTTAAAATGTGCTACTTGCTAAAAACACCTCTCCCCTCATTCTTCATCGGCGATTTCCTTTTGCCAATCCTTTCACTGGCTACACCAGCAAGTAGAGTTCAAAATACTAAGGCTGACATATAAAGCTATCCACAACCTGTCCCCTCCATACATACTGTATATATATATATATATATATATATATATATATATATATATATATATATATTCAAAATCTGCAGTAGTCCGCTCTATACAAATCCAAAGTCCTTGTGCAATTTGGAAGAGAAAGTTGTGAGGCAGGGAATCGAAAGCAGGAGGAGGGACTTACATAGAAGAACCACAGAGGAGGGTGTGTATAGAGGGGTGCATGGGAACGCCCATGGTGCATTTACATAAACAATTAAAAGGTAATTTATTAAAATGGGGGGGTCTTTTAACAAATGATTAGCAGGACTTGAGTAGCCTTTTTAGCCTATTCAGGCATATGTTTATCTAACATAGTGAGAATCCAGTGATAGAGCCCCTTTAAACCTGTCAGTATGAGGCTGAGTAGTGTGTGTGGCCTCCACGTGCCTGTATGACCTCCCTACAATGCCTGGGCATGCTCCTGATGAGGTTGTGGATGGTCTCCTGAGGGATCTCCTCCCAGACCTGGACTAAAGCATCTGCCAACCCCTGGACAGTGTGTGATGCAACGTGACGTTGGTGGATGGAGCGAGACATGATGTCCCAGATGTGCTCAATCACATTCAGGTCTGGAGAACCTCCGGCCCAGTCCATAGCTTCAATGTCTCCATCTTGCAGGAACTGCTGACACACTCCGGCCACATGAGATCTAGCATTGTCCTGCATTAGGAGGAACTCAGGGCCAACTGCACCAGCATATGATCTCACCAGGGGTCTGAGGATCTCATCTCTGTACCTAATGGCAGTCAGGCTACCTCTGGCAAGCACATGGAGGGCTGTGCGGTCCTCCAGAGAAATGCCACCCCACACCATTACTGACCCACTGCCAAACCAGTCATGCTGAAGGATGTTGCAGACAGCAGATCGCTCTCCACACCGTCTCCAGACTCTGTCATGTCTGTCACATGTGCTCAGTGTGAACCTGCTTTTATTCTGTGGTGAATGCCAAGTGTCCTGCATGGTGTTGGGCTGTGAGCACAACCCCCATCCGTGGACGTCGGGCAGCTTAATTCTGGTTTGTTTTATTTTGCCAAATCACTTACCACTTACGTGCACTCACATCTTCCACATTTTATTAATTCACTGAGCCACCTCCCCTAATCCCACCCTTCTTCTAAAGATATATAAATATCCTATTAATATTATAAATGTGAAAGTTTGTGAGTTTGTGGGTTTGTGTGTTTGGATGTTTGCATGTTCGGATGTTTGTTCCTCAATCACGGAAAAACCGCTCCACTGATTTGGCTGAAATTTTCCACAAACATAGTTAATACACCCGATTAAACAATAGGCTACTTTTCTTTTTTTTAATTCAGGTTTATTGACATAAAAGTATACAAAAACCATATCAAATGACAAATCAAAAACAGACAGGGCACAGCCCGGCAGCGCTTGAAAATTGACATGAGAGTGTAAATAGCAAAGCACAACACAGATAATGGTTAGAGATGAGCGAACAGTGTTCTATCGAACTCATGTTCGATCGGATATTAGGCTGTTCGGCATGTTCGAATCGAATCGAACACCGCGTGGTAAAGTGCGCCATTACTCGATTCCCCTCCCACCTTCCCTGGCGCCTTTTTTGCTCCAATAACAGCGCTGGGTAGGTGGGACAGGAACTACGACACCGGTGACGTTGAAAAAAGTAGGCAAAACCCATTGGCTGCCGAAAACATGTGACCTCTAATTTAAAAGAACAGCGACGCCCAGCTTCGCGTCATTCTGAGCTTGCAATTCACCGAGGACGGAGGTTTCCGTCCAGCTAGCTAGGGCTTAGATTCTGGGTAGGCAGGGACAGGCTAGGATAGGAAGGAGAAGACAACCAACAGCTCTTGTAAGAGCTAAATTCCAGGGAGAAGCTTGTCAGTGTAACGTGGCACTGACGGGCTCAATCGCCGCAACCCAGCTTTCCCAGGATCCTGAATGGAATACACTGTCAGTGTATTCCCGTATACCCGATATATACCCCGATACCCGTTCCAACGGTGTGCCCCCCCACCTTCACCCCAGAAATACCCTGCAAGTCCCCTAGCAATAGAATTGGGGCTATATACACCCACAATTTTTACTACTGGTATACAGTGCCATTGTCTGACTGGTAATTCAAAGAATATATTGGGAATACAAATACCCTCATTTCTTGCTACTGCCATATAGTGCCAGTGTCTGACTGGGAATTCAAAGAATATATTGGGGTTACGTGCACCCACAATTTTTACTACTGGTATACAGTGCCATTGTCTGACTGGGAATTCAAAGAGTATATTGGGAATACAAATACCCTCATTTCTTGCTACTGCCATATAGTGCCAGTTTCTGACTGGGAATTCAAAGAATATATTGGGGTTACGTGCACCCACAATTTTTACTACTGGTATACAGTGCCATTGTCTGACTGGGAATTCAAAGAGTATATTGGGAATACAAATACCCTCATTTCTTGCTACTGCCATATAGTGCCAGTGTCTGACTGGGAATTCAAAGAATATATTGGGGTTACGTGCACCCACAATTTTTACTACTGGTATACAGTGCCATTGTCTGACTGGGAATTCAAAGAGTATATTGGGAATACAAATACCCTCATTTCTTGCTACTGCCATATAGTGCCAGTTTCTGACTGGGAATTCAAAGAATATATTGGGGTTACGTGCACCCACAATTTTTACTACTGGTATACAGTGCCATTGTCTGACTGGGAATTCAAAGAATATATTGGGGTTATAAATACCCTCATTTCTTGCTACTGCCATATAGTGCCAGTTTCTGACTGGGAATTCAAAGAATATATTGGGGTTACGTGCACCCACAATTTTTACTACTGGTATACAGTGCCATTGTCTGACTGGGAATTCAAAGAGTATATTGGGAATACAAATACCCTCATTTCTTGCTACTGCCATATAGTGCCAGTGTCTGACTGGGAATTCAAAGAATATATTGGGGTTACGTGCACCCACAATTTTTACTACTGGTATACAGTGCCATTGTCTGACTGGGAATTCAAAGAGTATATTGGGAATACAAATACCCTCATTTCTTGCTACTGCCATATAGTGCCAGTTTCTGACTGGGAATTCAAAGAATATATTGGGGTTACGTGCACCCACAATTTTTACTACTGGTATACAGTGCCATTGTCTGACTGGGAATTCAAAGAGTATATTGGGAATACAAATACCCTCATTTCTTGCTACTGCCATATAGTGCCAGTGTCTGACTGGGAATTCAAAGAATATATTGGGGTTACGTGCACCCACAATTTTTACTACTGGTATACAGTGCCATTGTCTGACTGGGAATTCAAAGAGTATATTGGGAATACAAATACCCTCATTTCTTGCTACTGCCATATAGTGCCAGTTTCTGACTGGGAATTCAAAGAATATATTGGGGTTACGTGCACCCACAATTTTTACTACTGGTATACAGTGCCATTGTCTGACTGGGAATTCAAAGAATATATTGGGGTTATAAATACCCTCATTTCTTGCTACTGCCATATAGTGCCAGTTTCTGACTGGGAATTCAAAGAATATATTGGGGTTACGTGCACCCACAATTTTTACTACTGGTATACAGTGCCATTGTCTGACTGGGAATTCAAAGAATATATTGGGGTTATAAATACCCTCATTTCTTGCTACTGCCATATAGTGCCAGTTTCTGACTGGTAATTCAAAGAATATATTGGGGTTACGTGCACCCACAATTTTTACTACTGGTATACAGTGCCATTGTCTGACTGGGAATTCAAAGAGTATATTGGGAATACAAATACCCTCATTTCTTGCTACTGCCATATAGTGCCAGTGTCTGACTGGGAATTCAAAGAATATATTGGGGTTACGTGCACCCACAATTTTTACTACTGGTATACAGTGCCATTGTCTGACTGGGAATTCAAAGAGTATATTGGGAATACAAATACCCTCATTTCTTGCTACTGCCATATAGTGCCAGTTTCTGACTGGGAATTCAAAGAATATATTGGGGTTACGTGCACCCACAATTTTTACTACTGGTATACAGTGCCATTGTCTGACTGGGAATTCAAAGAGTATATTGGGAATACAAATACCCTCATTTCTTGCTACTGCCATATAGTGCCAGTGTCTGACTGGGAATTCAAAGAATATATTGGGGTTACGTGCACCCACAATTTTTACTACTGGTATACAGTGCCATTGTCTGACTGGGAATTCAAAGAGTATATTGGGAATACAAATACCCTCATTTCTTGCTACTGCCATATAGTGCCAGTTTCTGACTGGGAATTCAAAGAATATATTGGGGTTACGTGCACCCACAATTTTTACTACTGGTATACAGTGCCATTGTCTGACTGGGAATTCAAAGAATATATTGGGGTTATAAATACCCTCATTTCTTGCTACTGCCATATAGTGCCAGTTTCTGACTGGGAATTCAAAGAATATATTGGGGTTACGTGCACCCACAATTTTTACTACTGGTATACAGTGCCATTGTCTGACTGGGAATTCAAAGAATATATTGGGGTTATAAATACCCTCATTTCTTGCTACTGCCATATAGTGCCAGTTTCTGACTGGTAATTCAAAGAATATATTGGGGTTACGTGCACCCACAATTTTTACTACTGGTATACAGTGCCATTGTCTGACTGGGAATTCAAAGAATATATTGGGGTTATAAATACCCTCATTTCTTGCTACTGCCATATAGTGCCAGTTTCTGACTGGTAATTCAAAGAATATATTGGGGTTACGTGCACCCACAATTTTTACTACTGGTATACAGTGCCATTGTCTGACTGGGAATTCAAAGAGTATATTGGGAATACAAATACCCTCATTTCTTGCTACTGCCATATAGTGCCAGTGTCTGACTGGGAATTCAAAGAATATATTGGGGTTACGTGCACCCACAATTTTTACTACTGGTATACAGTGCCATTGTCTGACTGGGAATTCAAAGAGTATATTGGGAATACAAATACCCTCATTTCTTGCTACTGCCATATAGTGCCAGTTTCTGACTGGGAATTCAAAGAATATATTGGGGTTACGTGCACCCACAATTTTTACTACTGGTATACAGTGCCATTGTCTGACTGGGAATTCAAAGAGTATATTGGGAATACAAATACCCTCATTTCTTGCTACTGCCATATAGTGCCAGTGTCTGACTGGGAATTCAAAGAATATATTGGGGTTACGTGCACCCACAATTTTTACTACTGGTATACAGTGCCATTGTCTGACTGGGAATTCAAAGAGTATATTGGGAATACAAATACCCTCATTTCTTGCTACTGCCATATAGTGCCAGTTTCTGACTGGGAATTCAAAGAATATATTGGGGTTACGTGCACCCACAATTTTTACTACTGGTATACAGTGCCATTGTCTGACTGGGAATTCAAAGAGTATATTGGGAATACAAATACCCTCATTTCTTGCTACTGCCATATAGTGCCAGTGTCTGACTGGGAATTCAAAGAATATATTGGGGTTACGTGCACCCACAATTTTTACTACTGGTATACAGTGCCATTGTCTGACTGGGAATTCAAAGAGTATATTGGGAATACAAATACCCTCATTTCTTGCTACTGCCATATAGTGCCAGTTTCTGACTGGGAATTCAAAGAATATATTGGGGTTACGTGCACCCACAATTTTTACTACTGGTATACAGTGCCATTGTCTGACTGGGAATTCAAAGAGTATATTGGGAATACAAATACCCTCATTTCTTGCTACTGCCATATAGTGCCAGTGTCTGACTGGGAATTCAAAGAATATATTGGGGTTACGTGCACCCACAATTTTTACTACTGGTATACAGTGCCATTGTCTGACTGGGAATTCAAAGAGTATATTGGGAATACAAATACCCTCATTTCTTGCTACTGCCATATAGTGCCAGTTTCTGACTGGGAATTCAAAGAATATATTGGGGTTACGTGCACCCACAATTTTTACTACTGGTATACAGTGCCATTGTCTGACTGGGAATTCAAAGAGTATATTGGGAATACAAATACCCTCATTTCTTGCTACTGCCATATAGTGCCAGTGTCTGACTGGGAATTCAAAGAATATATTGGGGTTACGTGCACCCACAATTTTTACTACTGGTATACAGTGCCAATTTCTAACTAGGAATTCAAAATGCGCAAGGCTCCCGGAAAGGGACGTGGACGAGGCCGTGGGCGAGGTCGGGGGAATGGTTCTGGGGAGCAAGGTAGCAGTGAAGCCACAGGGCGTCCCGTGCCTACTCCTGTGGGGCAGCAAGCATTGCGCCACTCCACAGTGCCAGGGTTGCTTGCCACATTAACTAAACTGCAGGGTACAAACCTTAGTAGGCCCGAGAACCAGGAACAGGTCTTGCAATGGCTGTCAGAGAACGCTTACAGCACATTGTCCAGCAGCCAGTCAGACTCTGCCTCCTCTCCTCCTATTACCCAACAGTCTTGTCTTCCTTCCTCCCAAAATTCCGAAGCTTTACAGAACAATAACCCAAACTGTCCCTGCTCCCCAGAGCTGTTCTCCGCTCCTTTCATTGTCCCTCAACCTGCCTCTCCACGTCACGATTCCACGAACCTAACAGAGGAGCATCTGTATCCAGATGCTCAAACACTAGAGTCTCCTCCATCTCCGTTCGATTTGGTGGTGGATGACCAGCAACCCACCCTCATCGACGATGATGTGACGCAGTTGCCGTCAGGGCATCCAGTTGACCGGCGCATTGTGCGGGAGGAGGAGATGAGACAGGAGTTGGAAGAGGAAGTGGTGGATGATGAGGACACTGACCCGACCTGGACAGGGGGGATGTCAAGCGGGGAAAGTAGTGTGGATGTTGAGGCAGGTGCAGCACCAAAAAGGGTAGCTAGAGGCAGAGGCAGAGGTCAGCAGCTTAGGCGAAGCCAGGCCACACCCGGAATCTCCCAAGATGTTCCAGTTCGTACCCAGCCCCGAAAAACTCCCACCTCGAGGGCACGTTTCTCGAAGGTGTGGAGTTTTTTCAAGGAATGCGCCGAGGACAGATATAGTGTTGTCTGCACAATTTGCCTCTCGAAATTGATTAGGGGCTCTGAGAAGAGCAACCTGTCCACCACTTCAATGCGCCGTCATTTGGAATCCAAGCACTGGAATCAGTGGCAGGCAGCAACGGCAGGACAAAGGCCGACTGCCGTTCACGCCACTGCCACTGCCTCTGCCTCTGCCTCTGCCACTGCCACTGCTGACTGTGCTGGCGATGCACTCCAGAGGACGAGCCAGGACACCACTTCATCTGCCTCCGCCACTTTGTTGACTTCTACCTCATCCTCCCCTGGTCCTGTCTTATCTCCTTCTCCTGCACCATCAAAGGCACCATCAGGCGTTTCTTTACAACAACCCACCATCTCTCAGACATTGGAGCGGCGGCAGAAATACACTGCTAACCACCCACACGCGCAAGCCTTGAACGCCAACATCGCTAAACTGCTGGCCCAGGAGATGTTGGCGTTCCGGCTTGTTGAAACTCCCGCCTTCCTGGACCTGATGGCAACTGCGGCACCTCGCTATGCCGTCCCTAGCCGTCACTACTTCTCCCGGTGTGCCGTCCCCGCCTTGCACCAGCACGTGTCACTCAACATCAGGCGGGCCCTTAGTTCCGCGCTTTGCACAAAGGTCCACTTGACCACCGACGCGTGGACAAGTGCATGCGGACAGGGACGCTACATTTCACTGACGGCACACTGGGTGAATGTAGTTGAGGCTGGGACTCGCTTCCCAAACTGGCCCGGTGTACCTGTCTCCCCGCCTAACATTCCTGGCAGGGACACGAGAAGAACACCCCCCTCCTCCTCCTCTACCGCCTCCTCCTCCGCCACCGCCTCCTCCTCCGCCACCGCCTCCTCCTCCGCTGTTAGATTGACCCCAGCTACGAGTTGGAAACGTTGCAGCACTGGCGTTGGTAGACGTCAGCAGGCTGTGCTGAAGCTGATCAGCTTGGGGGACAGACAGCACACTGCCTCCGAGGTGAGGGATGCCCTCCTCGATGAGACGGCAATATGGTTTGAGCCGCTGCACCTGGGCCCAGGCATGGTCGTTTGTGATAACGGCCGGAACCTGGTAGCAGCTCTGGAGCTTGCCGGACTCCAACATGTTCCATGCCTGGCCCACGTCTTCAACCTAGTGGTGCAACGTTTCCTAAAGAGCTACCCCAATGTTCCAGAGCTACTGGTGAAAGTGCGGCGCATGTGCGCCCACTTTCGCAAGTCGACAGTAGCCGCTGCTAGCTTAAAATCTCTCCAGCAACGCCTGCATGTGCCACAACACCGGCTTTTGTGCGACGTCCCCACACGCTGGAACTCAACGTTTCAGATGTTGAATAGAGTGGTTGAGCAGCAGAGACCTTTGATGGAATACCAGCTACAAAACCCTAGGGTGCCACAAAGTCAGCTGCCTCAGTTTCACATCCATGAGTGGCCATGGATGAGAGACCTTTGTGACATCCTACGGGTCTTTGAGGAGTCCACAAGGAGGGTGAGCTCTGAGGATGCGATGGTGAGCCTTACAATCCCGCTCTTGTGTGTTCTGAGAGAATCCCTGATTGACATCAGGGATAACTCAGATCACACAGAGGAGTTAGGGATAGCATCCGATCCGTCACAGCTGGAGAGTAGGTCCACACATCTGTCCGCTTCACGGCGTTTAATGGAGGAGGAGGAGGAGGAGGAGGAGGAAGAAGAGTTGTCCGATGATGTGATGGTGATACAGGAGGCTTCCGGGCAACTTCGAATCGTCCCATTGTTGCAGCGCGGATGGGTAGACATGGAGGATGAGGAGGAAATGGAGATTGAACTTTCCGGTGGGGCCAGAGGAGTCATGCCAACTAACACTGTGGCAGACATGGCTGAGTTCATGTTGGGGTGCTTTACAACCGACAAGCGTATTGTCAAAATCATGGAGGACAACCAGTACTGGATCTTTGCTATCCTTGACCCCCGGTATAAAAACAACATCTCGTCTTTTATTCCGGTAGAGGGGAGGGCCAATCGCATCAATGCTTGCCACAGGCAATTGGTGCAGAATATGATGGAGATGTTTCCAGCATGTGACGTTGGCGGCAGGGAGGGCAGTTCCTCCAGTAGGCAACCAAGTTCTCACCGGTCCACACAAACGAGGGGCACACTGTCTAAGGTCTGGGACACCTTGATGGCACCCCCTCGCCAAAGTGCCGCCACGGAGGGTCCTAGTGTCACCAGGCGTGAGAAGTATAGGCGCATGTTGCGGGAATACCTTTCCGACCACAGCCCTGTCCTCTCCGACCCCTCTGCGCCCTACACGTATTGGGTGTCGAAGTTGGACCTGTGGCTTGAACTTGCCCTATATGCCTTGGAGGTGCTGTCCTGTCCTGCCGCCAGCGTCCTATCTGAGAGGGTGTTCAGTGCAGCCGGTGGCATCATCACTGACAAGCGCACCCGTCTGTCAGCTGAGAGTGCCGACCGGCTCACTTTGATAAAAATGAACCACCACTGGGTAGAGCCGTCATTTTTGTGCCCACCTGTGTAAAGCACCCCAACATGAAACTCCATGTCTGTACTCAACCTCTCCAATTCCTCCGCATCCTCATACTCATCCACCATAAGCGTTGCACAATTCTGCTAATACTAGGCTCCCTCCACCCTGATTTCCCCCAACTCTGCTGGTTAGAGGCTCCCTCCACCATGAATTTGCCCAAACTGGGCTGTTTAGAGGCTCCCTCCACCATGAATTGGTCCAAACTGGGTTTTTTAGAGGCTCCCTCCACCATGAATTTGCCCAAACTGGGCTGTTTAGAGGCTCCCTCCACCATGAATTGGTCCAAACTGGGCTGGTTAGAGGCTCCCTCCACCATGAATTTCCCAAAACTTGGCTGTTTAGAGGCTCCCTCCACCATGAATTTGCCCAAACTGGGCTGTTTAGAGGCTCCCTCCACCATTAATTGGTCCAAACTGGGCTGGTTAGAGGCTCCCTCCACCATGAATTTGCCCAAACTGGGGTGGTTAGAGGCTCCCTCCACCATTAATTGGTCCAAACTGGGCTGGTTAGAGGCTCCCTCCACCATGAATTTCCCAAAACTTGGCTGTTTAGAGGCTCCCTCCACCATTAATTGGTCCAAACTGGGCTGGTTAGAGGCTCCCTCCACCATGAATTTGCCCAAACTGGGCTGTTTAGAGGCTCCCTCCACCATTAATTGGTCCAAACTGGGCTGGTTAGAGGCTCCCTCCACCATGAATTTGCCCAAACTGGGCTGTTTAGAGGCTCCCTCCACCATGAATTGGTCCAAACTGGGGTGGTTAGAGGCTCCCTCCACCATGAATTGGTCCAAACTGGGGTGGTTAGAGGCTCCCTCCACCATTAATTGGTCCAAACTGGGCTGGTTAGAGGCTCCCTCCACCATGAATTTGCCCAAACTGGGCTGTTTAGAGGCTCCCTCCACCATTAATTGGTCCAAACTGGGCTGGTTAGAGGCTCCCTCCACCATGAATTTGCCCAAACTGGGCTGTTTAGAGGCTCCCTCCACCATGAATTGGTCCAAACTGGGGTGGTTAGAGGCTCCCTCCACCATGAATTGGTCCAAACTGGGGTGGTTAGAGGCTCCCTCCACCATTAATTGGTCCAAACTGGGCTGGTTAGAGGCTCCCTCCACCATTAATTGGTCCAAACTGGGCTGGTTAGAGGCTCCCTCCACCATGAATTTGCCCAAACTGGGGTGGTTAGAGGCTCCCTCCACCATTAATTGGTCCAAACTGGGCTGGTTAGAGGCTCCCTCCACAATTAATTGGTCCAAACTGGGCTAATTAGAGGCTCCCTCCACCATGAATTGGTCCAAACTGGGTTTTTTAGAGGCTCCCTCCACCATGAATTTGCCCAAACTGGGCTGTTTAGAGGCTCCCTCCACCATGAATTGGTCCAAACTGGGCTGGTTAGAGGCTCCCTCCACCATGAATTGGTCCAAACTGGGGTGGTTAGAGGCTCCCTCCACCATTAATTGGTCCAAACTGGGCTGGTTAGAGGCTCCCTCCACCATTAATTGGTCCAAACTGGGCTGGTTAGAGGCTCCCTCCACCATGAATTTGCCCAAACTGGGGTGGTTAGAGGCTCCCTCCACCATTAATTGGTCCAAACTGGGCTGGTTAGAGGCTCCCTCCACAATTAATTGGTCCAAACTGGGCTAATTAGAGGCTCCCTCCACCATGAATTGGTCCAAACTGGGTTTTTTAGAGGCTCCCTCCACCATGAATTTGCCCAAACTGGGCTGTTTAGAGGCTCCCTCCACCATGAATTGGTCCAAACTGGGCTGGTTAGAGGCTCCCTCCACCATGAATTGGTCCAAACTGGGGTGGTTAGAGGCTCCCTCCACCATTAATTGGTCCAAACTGGGCTGGTTAGAGGCTCCCTCCACCATTAATTGGTCCAAACTGGGCTGGTTAGAGGCTCCCTCCACCATGAATTTGCCCAAACTGGGGTGGTTAGAGGCTCCCTCCACCATTAATTGGTCCAAACTGGGCTGGTTAGAGGCTCCCTCCACCATGAATTTCCCAAAACTTGGCTGTTTAGAGGCTCCCTCCACCATTAATTGGTCCAAACTGGGCTGGTTAGAGGCTCCCTCCACCATGAATTTGCCCAAACTGGGCTGTTTAGAGGCTCCCTCCACCATTAATTGGTCCAAACTGGGCTGGTTAGAGGCTCCCTCCACCATGAATTTGCCCAAACTGGGCTGTTTAGAGGCTCCCTCCACCATGAATTGGTCCAAACTGGGGTGGTTAGAGGCTCCCTCCACCATGAATTGGTCCAAACTGGGGTGGTTAGAGGCTCCCTCCACCATTAATTGGTCCAAACTGGGCTGGTTAGAGGCTCCCTCCACCATGAATTTGCCCAAACTGGGCTGTTTAGAGGCTCCCTCCACCATTAATTGGTCCAAACTGGGCTGGTTAGAGGCTCCCTCCACCATGAATTTGCCCAAACTGGGCTGTTTAGAGGCTCCCTCCACCATGAATTGGTCCAAACTGGGGTGGTTAGAGGCTCCCTCCACCATGAATTGGTCCAAACTGGGGTGGTTAGAGGCTCCCTCCACCATTAATTGGTCCAAACTGGGCTGGTTAGAGGCTCCCTCCACCATTAATTGGTCCAAACTGGGCTGGTTAGAGGCTCCCTCCACCATGAATTTGCCCAAACTGGGGTGGTTAGAGGCTCCCTCCACCATTAATTGGTCCAAACTGGGCTGGTTAGAGGCTCCCTCCACAATTAATTGGTCCAAACTGGGCTAATTAGAGGCTCCCTCCACCATGAATTGGTCCAAACTGGGTTTTTTAGAGGCTCCCTCCACCATGAATTTGCCCAAACTGGGCTGTTTAGAGGCTCCCTCCACCATGAATTGGTCCAAACTGGGCTGGTTAGAGGCTCCCTCCACCATGAATTGGTCCAAACTGGGGTGGTTAGAGGCTCCCTCCACCATTAATTGGTCCAAACTGGGCTGGTTAGAGGCTCCCTCCACCATTAATTTGTCCAAACTGGGCTGGTTAGAGGCTCCCTCCACCATGAATTTGCCCAAACTGGGGTGGTTAGAGGCTCCCTCCACCATTAATTGGTCCAAACTGGGCTGGTTAGAGGCTCCCTCCACAATTAATTGGTCCAAACTGGGCTAATTAGAGGCTCCCTCCACCATGAATTGGTCCAAACTGGGTTTTTTAGAGGCTCCCTCCACCATGAATTTGCCCAAACTGGGCTGTTTAGAGGCTCCCTCCACCATGAATTGGTCCAAACTGGGCTGGTTAGAGGCTCCCTCCACCATGAATTGGTCCAAACTGGGGTGGTTAGAGGCTCCCTCCACCATTAATTGGTCCAAACTGGGCTGGTTAGAGGCTCCCTCCACCATTAATTGGTCCAAACTGGGCTGGTTAGAGGCTCCCTCCACCATGAATTTGCCCAAACTGGGGTGGTTAGAGGCTCCCTCCACCATTAATTGGTCCAAACTGGGCTGGTTAGAGGCTCCCTCCACAATTAATTGGTCCAAACTGGGCTAATTAGAGGCTCCCTCCACCATGAATTGGTCCAAACTGGGTTTTTTAGAGGCTCCCTCCACCATGAATTTGCCCAAACTGGGCTGTTTAGAGGCTCCCTCCACCATGAATTGGTCCAAACTGGGCTGGTTAGAGGCTCCCTCCACCATGAATTTCCCAAAACTTGGCTGTTTAGAGGCTCCCTCCACCATTAATTGGTCCAAACTGGGCTGGTTAGAGGCTCCCTCCACCATTAATTGGTCCAAACTGGGCTGGTTAGAGGCTCCCTCCACCATTAATTGGTCCAAACTGGGCTGGTTAGAGGCTCCCTCCACCATTAATTTCCCAAAACTTGGCTGTTTAGAGGCTCCCTCCACCATTAATTGGTCCAAACTGGGCTGGTTAGAGGCTCCCTCCACCATGAATTTGCCCAAACTGGGCTGTTTAGAGGCTCCCTCCACCATGAATTGGTCCAAACTGGGTTTTTTAGAGGCTCCCTCCACCATTAATTGGTCCAAACTGGGCTGGTTAGAGGCTCCCTCCACAATTAATTGGTCCAAACTGGGCTAATTAGAGGCTCCCTCCACCATGAATTGGTCCAAACTGGGTTTTTTAGAGGCTCCCTCCACCATGAATTTGCCCAAACTGGGCTGTTTAGAGGCTCCCTCCACCATGAATTGGTCCAAACTGGGCTGGTTAGAGGCTCCCTCCACCATGAATTGGTCCAAACTGGGGTGGTTAGAGGCTCCCTCCACCATTAATTGGTCCAAACTGGGCTGGTTAGAGGCTCCCTCCACCATTAATTGGTCCAAACTGGGCTGGTTAGAGGCTCCCTCCACCATGAATTTGCCCAAACTGGGGTGGTTAGAGGCTCCCTCCACCATTAATTGGTCCAAACTGGGCTGGTTAGAGGCTCCCTCCACAATTAATTGGTCCAAACTGGGCTAATTAGAGGCTCCCTCCACCATGAATTGGTCCAAACTGGGTTTTTTAGAGGCTCCCTCCACCATGAATTTGCCCAAACTGGGCTGTTTAGAGGCTCCCTCCACCATGAATTGGTCCAAACTGGGCTGGTTAGAGGCTCCCTCCACCATGAATTTCCCAAAACTTGGCTGTTTAGAGGCTCCCTCCACCATGAATTTGCCCAAACTGGGCTGTTTAGAGGCTCCCTCCACCATTAATTGGTCCAAACTGGGCTGGTTAGAGGCTCCCTCCACCATGAATTTGCCCAAACTGGGGTGGTTAGAGGCTCCCTCCACCATTAATTGGTCCAAACTGGGCTGGTTAGAGGCTCCCTCCACCATGAATTTCCCAAAACTTGGCTGTTTAGAGGCTCCCTCCACCATTAATTGGTCCAAACTGGGCTGGTTAGAGGCTCCCTCCACCATGAATTTGCCCAAACTGGGCTGTTTAGAGGCTCCCTCCACCATTAATTGGTCCAAACTGGGCTGGTTAGAGGCTCCCTCCACCATGAATTTGCCCAAACTGGGCTGTTTAGAGGCTCCCTCCACCATGAATTGGTCCAAACTGGGGTGGTTAGAGGCTCCCTCCACCATGAATTGGTCCAAACTGGGGTGGTTAGAGGCTCCCTCCACCATTAATTGGTCCAAACTGGGCTGGTTAGAGGCTCCCTCCACCTTGAATTTCCCAAAACTTGGCTGTTTAGAGGCTCCCTCCACCATTAATTGGTCCAAACTGGGCTGGTTAGAGGCTCCCTCCACCATGAATTTGCCCAAACTGGGCTGTTTAGAGGCTCCCTCCACCATGAATTTGCCCAAACTGGGCTGTTTAGAGGCTCCCTCCACCATGAATTGGTCCAAACTGGGCTGGTTAGAGGCTCCCTCCACCATGAATTTCCCAAAACTTGGCTGTTTAGAGGCTCCCTCCACCATTAATTGGTCCAAACTGGGCTGGTTAGAGGCTCCCTCCACCATGAATTTGCCCAAACTGGGGTGGTTAGAGGCTCCCTCCACCATTAATTGGTCCAAACTGGGCTGGTTAGAGGCTCCCTCCACCATTAATTGGTCCAAACTGGGCTAATTAGAGGCTCCCTCCACCATGAATTGGTCCAAACTGGGTTTTTTAGAGGCTCCCTCCACCATGAATTTGCCCAAACTGGGCTGTTTAGAGGCTCCCTCCACCATGAATTGGTCCAAACTGGGCTGGTTAGAGGCTCCCTCCACCATGAATTTCCCAAAACTTGGCTGTTTAGAGGCTCCCTCCACCATTAATTGGTCCAAACTGGGCTGGTTAGAGGCTCCCTCCACCATGAATTGGTCCAAACTGGGGTTTTTAGAGGCTCCCTCCACCATGAATTGGTCCAAACTGGGGTTTTTAGAGTCTCCCTCCACCATGAATTGGTCCAAACTGGGGTTTTTAGAGTCTCCCTCCACCATGAATTGGTCCAAACTGGGGTTTTTAGAGGCTCCCTCCACCATGAATTTGCCCAAACTCTGCTGGTTAGAGGCTCAATCCACCCTGATTTTCAAAACAAATGTTGGTGCCAACCTCAACTTACTACAAGGGCCAAATTCACTGCTGGTGACAAGCTCTCCTCACTGCAAGTGCCAAATACACATGTTTCAAAGTGTTTTCCTACTGTCAGAGAGGTGGTATTGAGTGTGTAAAGTGTGTAGTTGTTAGGCTGTGATGTTGGGGTAATAGAGGGTCTTTGGTGTGTTAGATGCCCCCAGACATGCTTCCCCTGCTGTCCCAGTGTCATTCCAGAGGTGTTGGCATCATTTCCTGGGGTGTCATAGTGGACTTGGTGACCCTCCAGACACGGATTTGGGTTTCCCCCTTAACGAGTATCTGTTCCCCATAGACTATAATGGGGTTCGAAACCCGTTCGAACACACGAACATTGAGCGGCTGTTCGAATCGAATTTCGAACCTCGAACATTTTAGTGTTCGCTCATCTCTAATAATGGTATAATAAAGTCAATAAACTCCTTTTTTTTTTTTTTTTTTTTTCATTTTCACAAAAAGGGGGGGGGAGAAAAGGAGAAAGAGGAAAGGAAAAAGAAAGAAGAAGCAGAAGAGGGGGGGGGGGAAGGGTAAGAACAGATATAAAGAAGAGAAATAAAGACATAAGCGTAGCAGAGTTCTCGACACAGGTTCCCCTCCAAACACACAGGAGTGAAGGGTAGCACATCCCATGGGATTTGTCTCCAAAGGAGATAGCAAATCAACACAGTGAGAGAACCTATCTAATCTCAAGCCAGGGTTGCCAGACCTTGAGATATGAACTTCTATTCCTCCTGTTCCAACTCAACATCTCCTCAAAACGAGCAATCTGATTTGTTTTGGCCACCCACTCTGATAAGGAAGGGGCTGAGGTTTGCTTCCAATACAACGGTATCAGGGCTTTAGCTGCAGAGAGGAGATGATAAATTAATCTCTGAGTGTGCTTGGGGATATTCAGTAGTGGAAGGAAGAAAATCAGTAATGATGGCGTAAGATCAGGTAAGTTTGGGCAAAGCTCGTTCAATTTAGTTTCCACCCCAGACCAAAAATCTCTCAGCTTCGTGCATGACCACCATAGGTGCAGTAATGTGCCTCTTTCCAAGCCACATCGCCAACAGGTTCCAGAATCTATCAGACCATGCGTCGCCAGCCAGTCAGGGGAACAGTACCATCTCGAAAGCAGCTTGAAGTGCGTTTCCTGAATCCGCACACATGTCGACATACCATAGGACCTAGAGAGAATCACTGCAACCTCTGAAGGGTCAAGTGTGACCTGTAGTTCAGATTCCCAACTAGATAGGTAGAAGGGTTTAATGATCCTAGGCGGTCTGATCACTTTGTACAACAGGGAAGAAGACTTGTACTTTTTCGGATTGGCCAGGAGGTAAATCTGTTCAAAATATGTAGATCCCCTCTTCCAGTCAAAAGAGGCCTCGAAGGCCTTTCTGCAGTTATCATAATGACTTAAATGTAAGGACAGTTTATTGGCAATTTTGCCAAAAGCATCCAGGGAACGTAGTTCATCTGGCTCTGGGAAGTCACCACTATCACACAGGGAGATCAAAGGAGTATACAAGAGCGCATTCCAAAAGTCTTCAATTTTTCGAGGCTTATTCGGGAGGATATCTGGCACCAAGGCAGCTGGTAAACATAAAGATGGAGTTGGAGCGATCAATGGTTGGTATTTTTCCCAAACCGTGAGTGCCCCGCCAAAAATAATATCAGATTTAGAAATTGTCCTCCCTACCGACACAGGGCTTGGCGAGAGCCATAAGTCGGCAAGAAAGTAGTCACCGTAGACCTTCCTAAGCAATCTTCCCACCGGAGAAGAGGGCGACGCAGTCGCCGTCTCTGTCCAAAACTGTAATTGGATTGCCTCATACGTATATAACAGGTCTGGAGCGTCAATCCCACCCTCCAGTCTCCTTCTGCTGAGAGCGGTATATGCCAATCGAGGCCTCCTACCCCTCCATAGAAAGCGAGAAAAAGAGGACCTCAGATGTTTGAAGAAAGAGAGTGTTAGCTTTATCGGCAGCATTCTGAGTAGGTAGGAAATCTTAGGAGCTATATACGTCTTCAATAGAGATGAGCGAACACTAAAATGTTCGAGGTTCGAAATTCGATTCGAACAGCCGCTCAATGTTCGTGTGTTCGAACGGGTTTCGAACCCCATTATAGTCTATGGGGAACAGATACTCGTTAAGGGGGAAACCCAAATCCGTGTCTGGAGGGTCACCAAGTCCACTATGACACCCCAGGAAATGATGCCAACACCTCTGGAATGACACTGGGACAGCAGGGGAAGCATGTCTGGGGGCATCTAACACACCAAAGACCCTCTATTACCCCAACATCACAGCCTAACAACTACACACTTTACACACTCAATACCACCTCTCTGACAGTAGGAAAACACCTTGAAACATGTGTATTTGGCACTGGCAGTGAGGAGAGCTTGTCACCAGCAGTGAATTTGGCCCTTGTAGTAAGTTGAGGTTGGCACCAACATTTGTTTTGAAAATCAGGGTGGATTGAGCCTCTAACCAGCAGAGTTTGGGCAAATTCATGGTGGAGGGAGCCTCTAAAAACCCCAGTTTGGACCAATTCATGGTGGAGGGAGCCTCTAAAAACCCCAGTTTGGACCAATTCATGGTGGAGGGAGCCTCTAACCAGCCCAGTTTGGGCAAATTCATGGTGGAGGGAGCCTCTAAAAAACCCAGTTTGGACCAATTCATGATGGAGGGAGCCTCTAACCAGCCCAGTTTGGGCAAATTCATGGTGGAGGGAGCCTCTAAACAGCCCAGTTTGGGCAAATTCATGGTGGAGGGAGCATCTAAACAGCCCAGTTTGGACCAATTCATGGTGGAGGGAGCCTCTAAAAAACCCAGTTTGGACCAATTCATGGTGGAGGGAGCCTCTAAACAGCCAAGTTTTGGGAAATTCATGGTGGAGGGAGCCTCTAACCAGCCCAGTTTGGACCAATTCATGGTGGAGGGAGCCTCTAACCAGCCCAGTTTGGGCAAATTCATGGTGGAGGGAGCCTCTAAACAGCCCAGTTTGGACCAATTAATGGTGGAGGGAGCCTCTAACCAGCCCAGTTTGGGCAAATTCATGGTGGAGGGAGCCTCTAAAAAACCCAGTTTGGACCAATTCATGGTGGAGGGAGCCTCTAACCAGCCCAGTTTGGGCAAATTCATGGTGGAGGGAGCCTCTAAACAGCCCAGTTTGGGCAAATTCATGGTGGAGGGAGCCTCTAAACAGCCCAGTTTGGACCAATTCATGGTGGAGGGAGCCTCTAAAAAACCCAGTTTGGACCAATTCATGGTGGAGGGAGCCTCTAAACAGCCCAGTTTGGGCAAATTCATGGTGAAGGGAGCCTCTAACCAGCCCAGTTTGGACCAATTAATGGTGGAGGGAGCCTCTAAACAGCCAAGTTTTGGGAAATTCATGGTGGAGGGAGCCCCTAAAAACCCCAGTTTGGACCAATTCATGGTGGAGGGAGCCTCTAAACAGCCCAGTTTGGGCAAATTCATGGTGGAGGGAGCCTCTAACCAGCCCAGTTTGGACCAATTAATGGTGGAGGGAGCCTCTAAACAGCCAAGTTTTGGGAAATTCATGGTGGAGGGAGCCTCTAACCAGCCCAGTTTGGGCAAATTCATGGTGGAGAGAGCCTCTAAACAGCCCAGTTTGGGCAAATTCATGGTGGAGGGAGCCTCTAAACAGCCCAGTTTGGACCAATTCATGGTGGAGGGAGCCTCTAAACAGCCCAGTTTGGACCAATTAATGGTGGAGGGAGCCTCTAAACAGCCAAGTTTTGGGAAATTCATGGTGGAGGGAGCCTCTAAACAGCCCAGTTTGGGCAAATTCATGGTGGAGGGAGCCTCTAACCAGCCCAGTTTGGACCAATTAATGGTGGAGGGAGCCTCTAAACAGCCAAGTTTTGGGAAATTCATGGTGGAGGGAGCCTCTAACCAGCCCAGTTTGGACCAATTCATGGTGGAGGGAGCCTCTAAAAAACCCAGTTTGGACCAATTCATGGTGGAGGGAGCCTCTAAACAGCCCAGTTTGGACCAATTCATGGTGGAGGGAGCCTCTAAACAGCCCAGTTTGGACCAATTAATGGTGGAGGGAGCCTCTAAACAGCCAAGTTTTGGGAAATTCATGGTGGAGGGAGCCTCTAACCAGCCCAGTTTGGACCAATTCATGGTGGAGGGAGCCTCTAAAAAACCCAGTTTGGACCAATTCATGGTGGAGGGAGCCTCTAAACAGCCAAGTTTTGGGAAATTCATGGTGGAGGGAGCCTCTAACAAGCCCAGTTTGGACCAATTCATGGTGGAGGGAGCCTCTAAAAAACCCAGTTTGGACCAATTCTTGGTGGAGGGAGCCTCTAAACAGCCCAGTTTGGGCAAATTCATGGTGGAGGGAGCCTCTAACCAGCCCAGTTTGGACCAATTAATGGTGGAGGGAGCCTCTAAACAGCCAAGTTTTGGGAAATTCATGGTGGAGGGAGCCTCTAAAAACCCCCAGTTTGGACCAATTCATGGTGGAGGGAGCCTCTAAAAACCCCAGTTTGGACCAATTCATGGTGGAGGGAGCCTCTAAAAACCCCAGTTTGGACCAATTCATGGTGGAGGGAGCCGCTAAACAGCCCAGTTTGGACCAATTCATGGTGGAGGGAGCCTCTAACCAGCAGAGTTGGTGGAAATCAGGGTGGAGGGAGCCTCTAACCAGCAGAGTTGGGGGAAATCAGGGTGGAGGGAGCCTAGTATTAGCAGAATTGTGCAACGCTTATGGTGGATGAGTATGAGGATGCGGAGGAATTGGAGAGGTTGAGTACAGACATGGAGTTTCATGTTGGGGTGCTTTACACAGGTGGGCACAAAAATGACGGCTCTACCCAGTGGTGGTTCATTTTTATCAAAGTGAGCCGGTCGGCACTCTCAGCTGACAGACGGGTGCGCTTGTCAGTGATGATGCCACCGGCTGCACTGAACACCCTCTCAGATAGGACGCTGGCGGCAGGACAGGACAGCACCTCCAAGGCATATAGGGCAAGTTCAAGCCACAGGTCCAACTTCGACACCCAATACGTGTAGGGCGCAGAGGGGTCGGAGAGGACAGGGCTGTGGTCGGAAAGGTATTCCCGCAACATGCGCCTATACTTCTCACGCCTGGTGACACTAGGACCCTCTGTGGCGGCACTTTGGCGAGGGGGTGCCATCAAGGTGTCCCAGACCTTAGACAGTGTGCCCCTCGTTTGTGTGGACCGGTGAGAACTTGGTTGCCTACTGGAGGAACTGCCCTCCCTGCCGCCAACGTCACATGCTGGAAACATCTCCATCATATTCTGCACCAATTGCCTGTGGCAAGCATTGATGCGATTGGCCCTCCCCTCTACCGGAATAAAAGACGAGATGTTGTTTTTATACCGGGGGTCAAGGATAGCAAAGATCCAGTACTGGTTGTCCTCCATGATTTTGACAATACGCTTGTCGGTTGTAAAGCACCCCAACATGAACTCAGCCATGTCTGCCACAGTGTTAGTTGGCATGACTCCTCTGGCCCCACCGGAAAGTTCAATCTCCATTTCCTCCTCATCCTCCATGTCTACCCATCCGCGCTGCAACAATGGGACGATTCGAAGTTGCCCGGAAGCCTCCTGTATCACCATCACATCATCGGACAACTCTTCTTCCTCCTCCTCCTCCTCCTCCATTAAACGCAGTGAAGCGGACAGATGTGTGGACCTACTCTCCAGCTGTGACGGATCGGATGCTATCCCTAACTCCTCTGTGTGATCTGAGTTATCCCTGATGTCAATCAGGGATTCTCTCAGAACACACAAGAGCGGGATTGTAAGGCTCACCATCGCATCCTCAGAGCTCACCCTCCTTGTGGACTCCTCAAAGACCCGTAGGATGTCACAAAGGTCTCTCATCCATGGCCACTCATGGATGTGAAACTGAGGCAGCTGACTTTGTGGCACCCTAGGGTTTTGTAGCTGGTATTCCATCAAAGGTCTCTGCTGCTCAACCACTCTATTCAACATCTGAAACGTTGAGTTCCAGCGTGTGGGGACGTCGCACAAAAGCCGGTGTTGTGGCACATGCAGGCGTTGCTGGAGAGATTTTAAGCTAGCAGCGGCTACTGTCGACTTGCGAAAGTGGGCGCACATGCGCCGCACTTTCACCAGTAGCTCTGGAACATTGGGGTAGCTCTTTAGGAAACGTTGCACCACTAGGTTGAAGACGTGGGCCAGGCATGGAACATGTTGGAGTCCGGCAAGCTCCAGAGCTGCTACCAGGTTCCGGCCGTTATCACAAACGACCATGCCTGGGCCCAGGTGCAGCGGCTCAAACCATATTGCCGTCTCATCGAGGAGGGCATCCCTCACCTCGGAGGCAGTGTGCTGTCTGTCCCCCAAGCTGATCAGCTTCAGCACAGCCTGCTGACGTCTACCAACGCCAGTGCTGCAACGTTTCCAACTCGTAGCTGGGGTCAATCTAACAGCGGAGGAGGAGGCGGTGGCGGAGGAGGAGGCGGTGGCGGAGGAGGAGGCGGTAGAGGAGGAGGAGGAGGGGGGTGTTCTTCTCGTGTCCCTGCCAGGAATGTTAGGCGGGGAGACGAGGTACACCGGGCCAGTTTGGGAAGCAGTCCCAGCCTCAACTACATTCACCCAGTGTGCCGTCAGTGAAATGTAGCGTCCCTGTCCGCATGCACTTGTCCACGCGTCGGTGGTCAAGTGGACCTTTGTGCAAAGCGCGGAACTAAGGGCCCGCCTGATGTTGAGTGACACGTGCTGGTGCAAGGCGGGGACGGCACACCGGGAGAAGTAGTGACGGCTAGGGACGGCATAGCGAGGTGCCGCAGTTGCCATCAGGTCCAGGAAGGCGGGAGTTTCAACAAGCCGGAACGCCAACATCTCCTGGGCCAGCAGTTTAGCGATGTTGGCGTTCAAGGCTTGCGCGTGTGGGTGGTTAGCAGTGTATTTCTGCCGCCGCTCCAATGTCTGAGAGATGGTGGGTTGTTGTAAAGAAGCGCCTGATGGTGCCTTTGATGGTGCAGGAGAAGGAGATAAGACAGGAACAGGGGAGGATGAGGGAGAAGTCAACAAAGTGGCGGAGGCAGATGAAGTGGTGTCCTGGCTCGTCCTCTGGAGTGCATCGCCAGCACAGTCAGCAGTGGCAGAGGCAGTGGCAGTGGCGTGAACGGCAGGCGGCCTTTGTCCTGCCGTTGCTGCCTGCCACTGATTCCAGTGCTTGGATTCCAAATGACGGCGCATTGAAGTGGTGGACAGGTTGCTCTTCTCAGAGCCCCTAATCAATTTCGAGAGGCAAATTGTGCAGACAACACTATATCTGTCCTCGGCGCATTCCTTGAAAAAACTCCACACCTTCGAGAAACGTGCCCTCGAGGTGGGAGTTTTTCGGGGCTGGGTACGAACTGGAACATCTTGGGAGATTCCGGGTGTGGCCTGGCTTCGCCTAAGCTGCTGACCTCTGCCTCTGCCTCTAGCTACCCTTTTTGGTGCTGCACCTGCCTCAACATCCACACTACTTTCCCCGCTTGACATCCTCCCTGTCCAGGTCGGGTCAGTGTCCTCATCATCCACCACTTCCTCTTCCAACTCCTGTCTCATCTCCTCCTCCCGCACAATGCGCCGGTCAACTGGATGCCCTGACGGCAACTGCGTCACATCATCGTCGATGAGGGTGGGTTGCTGGTCATCCACCACCAAATCGAACGGAGATGGAGGAGACTCTAGTGTTTGAGCATCTGGACACAGATGCTCCTCTGTTAGGTTCGTGGAATCGTGACGTGGAGAGGCAGGTTGAGGGACAATGAAAGGAGCGGAGAACAGCTCTGGGGAGCAGGGACAGTTTGGGTTATTGTTCTGTAAAGCTTCGGAATTTTGGGAGGAAGGAAGACAAGACTGTTGGGTAATAGGAGGAGAGGAGGCAGAGTCTGACTGGCTGCTGGACAATGTGCTGTAAGCGTTCTCTGACAGCCATTGCAAGACCTGTTCCTGGTTCTCGGGCCTACTAAGGTTTGTACCCTGCAGTTTAGTTAATGTGGCAAGCAACCCTGGCACTGTGGAGTGGCGCAATGCTTGCTGCCCCACAGGAGTAGGCACGGGACGCCCTGTGGCTTCACTGCTACCTTGCTCCCCAGAACCATTCCCCCGACCTCGCCCACGGCCTCGTCCACGTCCCTTTCCGGGAGCCTTGCGCATTTTGAATTCCTAGTTAGAAATTGGCACTGTATACCAGTAGTAAAAATTGTGGGTGCACGTAACCCCAATATATTCTTTGAATTCCCAGTCAGAAACTGGCACTATATGGCAGTAGCAAGAAATGAGGGTATTTATAACCCCAATATATTCTTTGAATTCCCAGTCAGACAATGGCACTGTATACCAGTAGTAAAAATTGTGGGTGCACGTAACCCCAATATATTCTTTGAATTACCAGTCAGAAACTGGCACTATATGGCAGTAGCAAGAAATGAGGGTATTTATAACCCCAATATATTCTTTGAATTACCAGTCAGACAATGGCACTATATGGCAGTAGCAAAAATAGTGGGTGTATATAGCCCCAATTCTATTGCTAGGGGACTTGCAGGGTATTTCTGGGGTGAAGGTGGGGGGGCACACCGTTGGAACGGGTATCGGGGGTATATATCGGGTATACGGGAATACACTGACAGTGTATTCCATTCAGGATCCTGGGAAAGCTGGGTTGCGGCGATTGAGCCCGTCAGTGCCACGTTACACTGACAAGCTTCTCCCTGGAATTTAGCTCTTACAAGAGCTGTTGTGGTTGTCTTCTCCTTCCTATCCTAGCCTGTCCCTGCCTACCCAGAATCTAAGCCCTAGCTAACTGGACGGAAACCTCCGTCCCCGGTGAATTGCAAGCTCAGAATGACGCGAAGCTGGGCGTCGCTGTTCTTTTAAATTAGAGGTCACATGTTTTCGGCAGCCAATGGGTTTTGCCTACTTTTTTCAACGTCACCGGTGTCGTAGTTCCTGTCCCACCTACCCTGCGCTGTTATTGGAGCAAAAAAGGCGCCAGGGAAGGTGGGAGGGGAATCGAGTAATGGCGCACTTTACCACGCGGTGTTCGATTCGATTCGAACATGCCGTACAGCCTAATATCCGATCGAACATGAGTTCGATAGAACACTGTTCGCTCATCTCTAGTCTTCAACAAACTTCTCCTACCAAACCAGGAGATACAGGGTATATCATATTTCGCTAAAAGCTTATCTACCTCCTTCAACATAGGGACATAATTATGATCATAAAGATCTTTAAGATATCGAGTTATCTTAACTCCTAAATACTTAAGATAGGAGTCTGACCATTTGAATGGGAATCGTTCTGCTAGAGTCTTCCTCTCAGCTGGGGGTAGGGAGAGGTTAAGTAGTTCACATTTATCCGGGTTAATTTTGTAATTAGACAGAAAGCTATACTCTTCAATCACCTCTATTACATGTGGTAAGCTCGTCGAAGGGTCAGAAAGTACAAACAGGACATCGTCCGCGAAAGCCAAGGAGTGGAGGGACCCACCAGGGAGAGGGACCCCCAAGATCCCCGGATGTTCTCTAATCTTTTGCAAGAAGGGTTCTAACGTTAAGATAAAGAGGGACGGTGAAAGAGGGCAGCCCTGTCTAGTGCCATTAGCGATGTCAAAAGAGGCAGAAAGGGTACCATTTACCTTAAGCCGAGCATAGGGAGAAGAGTACAGGGTCATAATAGCAGAAATAAATGGCTTGGGTATCCCAAATCTCTCGAGTGTGGCCATTAGGAATTCCCAACTAACGCGATCAAATGCCTTCTCGGCGTCTAAACCAAGAAGGACTATGGGGGTAGATAACGTCTGAGATAAGCGAGTAATATGCAAGAGACGGATCGAATTCTGCCTGCCCTCTCTGGATTTAACAAATCCTACCTGCTCTTCGTTAATCAGTTCAGGTAGCAAGGGTTTGAGGCGAGAGGCCAACAACTTGGCCCAAATCTTCAAATCCAAGTTCAATAAGGAAATTGGACGATAATTCCCACATAACTGGGGGTCCCTCCCCTCCTTGGCAACCAGCGTGACATGTGCCTCCAAGGCCTGTTTAGGGAGCGAAGCTCCTGAAAGGGCTGCATTAAGCGACTTAGTCAGAGGCGACACCAGAATATCCTGAAAAGTTTTGTAATATATCAAAGAGTACCCATCAGGGCCCGGGCTCTTATGGGCAGGGAAGGAGGAGATAATAGACCTAAGTTCTGCCTCTGAAATCGGATCCAGCAGCTGCTCAGCCTGATCTTTGGTTATAGTGGGTAAAGACAGGGAAGATAGAAACTTAGTGATAGCCACCTTCCTCAACTCCGCAGCCTCAACTGTATCAGTAGGATTTAGATTATACAAGGATGTATAAAATTCTCTAAATGTCTCAGCTATAGAGGAGGTGTTAGACAGAACTAAACCAGCAGAAGTACGAATGGAGGGTATGTACGTCCTTGCCTGAGCCTTTTTAATCAGGGAGGTCATCATACGGCCCCCCTTATTACCATGTGAGTACAATTTCTGTTTGTAGTTCAAAAAATGCTTAGCCGCCTTTGCTGCCAAAATATCTTTTAACTCCGTCCTAAGATCTGTCAACTTCTGAAGTTGTAACAGAGTTTGGGTGCGCTTGTGTAATTTCTCTAACTCAGAGATCTGACGGAGCAGGGAATCAATCTTCTGCTGCTGTAGCTTTTTCTGTTTTGCTCCCTGTGTGATCAGGATACCTCTTATATAGTGTTTGTGGGTTTCCCACACTACCGTGGGACTGACATCTCCAGTGAGGTTTATATTAAAAAATTCCGACAGGTGCTTGGATATCAGGTCCCGCACTTCAGCTGAATCAAGAAGTCTCTCATTTAACTTCCAAGAGAAGTCTGCACGAGGAAGGGGAAGAAAACGTATGGCACAAGACACTGGAGCATGGTCTGATAGGGAAATCGGGCCAATCTGTGCCTTCTTACAGTAAGGGACTAGCTTCTTAGAAACAAATACATAATCAAGCCTCTGGTAGGAGGACCTGGGATTCGAATAAAAGGAATAATCCTTGACTGATGGATGTAAAAGTCTCCATATGTCAACCAAGTCTAGTTCTTGGAGAAGTAGGTGCAGTTTCCTAAGGGCTCTTTGCGACAATTGTGATTTTCCACTGGAAGAGTCTAACAGTGGATTCAAAGCTATATTTAAATCAGCACCAAAAACAATGGTTCCTTCCACAAACAATCGTAATCTTTCAAAAGTCTCCACTAGCCAAGATATCTGACCTGAGGTCGGAACATACATGTTTACAAACGTGTACGTATCCATGGCAATTTTCCCCTTTACAAATAGCGCTCTCCCATTGAGATCTGAATAAACTTGTTCGCATGCAAAGGGAATGGAATGGTGAAAAGCGACAGTCACCCCCCTAGAAGCTCCAGAACTACTCGGGTTATGGTACCATTTAGAAAAATAATTTGTAGGCAACTTGGGAATTCTACCAGTTTTAAAATGTGTCTCCTGCAAAAACACTACCTTCGTATTCAACTTTTGTAGCAGGAGAAGAACACTGTGTCTCTTCTCAGGAGCGTTCCAGCCATGGACATTATAGGAGGTCACCGTCGTCCCCGCCATCGGAGCGGAACTCGTGGGTGGAGGGCCTGTCCAAAAACTCTGCAACAGAGAAGAGAGGAGAAAGAGGAAAAAGAGGGAGGAGAAGTAAAAGAAGAAGAAGAAGAAGTAGAGGTAGAAGTAGGAGAAGTAGTCTAGAAGAGAGATATAAGAAGTAGGAGAATGAACAAGGGGGGACAATAGAAGTACAACAGAGGACAAAGGATCAAAGGGGCAAAAACAAACACACAAAGACAAAGGGGTATCACAATGGGGTAGGACACAGAACAATCAAATAAAACAAGCTATTAATAAAGATGACCAGCTGGTCTTCAAAGAAGCGCCCCGGCCTGTACGGGCGCTGCTAATGAACAAACACTCCCTACCTAAAGGAAGTATAGCCAACTAGATCTCTGGACGCAAACTACCCAGAGACGAGTGACTATGGGGAGAAAGAACTTGGTGCGGCAAGCACACACAACGTCTCAGTGAAAGCCATAAAAAGAGATTAATAATCAAAACTGCAGGATACAAGGACACAATAGAATAGTTAAATAGCTAATGTAACAGATAACAAGGCGGGCTCCTAGAGCCGGGACACCCAGCATCAAAGCTTAAAGATTGAGAGAGAAAGGAAAAAAAAAAAAACTAGAAAGGAGTCCAGAGCTAAGTAATCTATAGATAGCATCTATCTCTTAAGTAAGTTGGGATACATAAGTAACTCAATCTCAACTCAAACCCGGAACCGAAGTATCCGATAGACTACCAGCGTCAAATGGATAGCCACCACCTGTATTATAACTAAGCTCCCTGAACTCGGGAGAAAAAGTAAGCTGGGCAAGAGTCTAGGCCAACGTGTGATAACATGTAATAATAACAGACATTAATATCAGCATAGGACATGAAAACAACAAAAACAGCGATCTCTTCACCGGATTACAGACGTAAATGAGGTTATTCATGTCTTAAACAAGGTTGTATCTCAATACAAAAATCGGGTCCCGATGACGAATCCCTCTAAACAGTGCACAGGCATTGTAAGCAGGATAAGGATAGATGTAAGTCTCTAGACTACAGCCAGTCCAACATATCTGCCTAGACAATTCGCTCACACCGAGGATAAGGACTTGTGCAGTGCCCTTCTAGATTTCGGTGACTTAAGTCGAGAAGCAGGCGGCCATGTATCGGGAGGGTGCAGCTCCGGAAGCTTTGATAAATCAGGCGTAGGTAACCAGGATGGTATATCTAACGGAGTTATATTTAGACATTCCCAGACTACCGTGAGATCAGCAGGAGATTGTACAATCAAGCGACGTCCCTTAAACTGAATAGACAGTTCGAAGGGGTATAGCCAGGAATATGCAATATTCATCTTACGCAATACCTCTAAGAGAGGCCTGAGTTGTCGACGCTTCGCCAAAGTAGAGGGCGCAAGATCTTGATAAAGGGACAGTTTATCAGATTCAAAAACAAAATCGGGTTTAGCCCGTGCAGCTGACAATATATCTTGAGTATCCACATAGGATAAGAGTCCACACAATACATCCCTGGGGGGATCTCCAGATTTTGGTTTGGGGCGTAGAGCCCTGTGCACTCTTTCTATTACTACAGAGGAAGCACGATCTGGGCCCAAGAGAGCAGTAAAGATGGCCATAGCTCTGTCCCTTAAGTCCTCCTGAGCACACTCCTCCGCGATACCTTTTATCCGCACGTTTCGCCTCCTACTTCTATTCTCCTGGTCTTCCAGGGGGGTGAGAGCCCGGTCTATTTGATCTTTCTGCGAGGCGACCACCATCTCCAACGCCCTCGCATGCGCTGTGAGACTCGAGCAGCCTTCCTCCGTCACCTCCACTCTGCGGCCTAGTGAGGCCAAATCAGATTTAATGTCCGCCAAGTCCATCCTTACCGGCTGGAGAGCCTGTTGTAGAGCTCGGTGAAATTCTTTCCTCAGGAAGGCTTTGGAAATCATCGGCGCCGCTCCCTCATCGCTATCTCCTTCTCCTCCACTGTCCACATCGGAGCCGAACACGGGCGCCACAGCATGCGCGCCCGCCGGCGCCATCTTGGGAGAACGGCTGCGAGCATGCGGGCTCTTCTTACGGAGGAATTTCTGCAAGTCGGACTGCTGCTTCGCTATCTTCGGAGTGCCAGGTAAGTCACCCCCCTTGTCTCTGCCAGCTTTGCCCATTTTCTCCCCAGGAATGAAGCTACGAGACGCTCTATGTGCTTAATATGCAGCGGAGCTACAGGCACATGCTACCACTGCGCTCGGCGGTCAAGCTCCGCCCCCACAATAGGCTACTTTTCGTCACAATAGCGCACATACGTTTGTGCCAGGACCCCCACAAAACCCAAACTCACACCACCATCTCTGCAATCTCACACACTTTGGACCATAGCAAGCCACAAAATTCATATTGCCCTCTACAGCCTCGCCCCTAACCCCATACAATCACATATACATATACTTTACCACTTTGCCCCTCACCTTAACAATACTCCAGGAGGCGCTCTTTAACACTCCGGAGCAGCCATGTTTGCCGACCCCCACCGCTCTGACAATCCGTGACACCGCCCACCCATGTCAATACCCCTAGGCGGTCTAATACATGCAAAAAAAAAGTGTAAAAAAAGTAAAAAAAAAATATAAAAACAAAATAAAAAGGATTAAAAATTCAAATCACCCCCCTTTCCCTAGAACACATATAAAAGTAGTTAAAAACTGTAAAACACATACATGTTAGGTATCCCCGTGTCCGAAATCGCCCGCTCTACAAATCTATACAAATATTTTTCCTGTTCGGTAAACGCCGTAGCGGGAAAAATGGTCAAAAGTGCCAAACCGCCGTTTTTTCACTGTTCTGATTCTGATAAAAATTTGAATAAAAAGTGATCAAAGCAATAACATTTCCCGAAAATGGTAGAACTACAAAGAACACCCGGTCCCGCAAAAAAGACGCCCTATACATCCCCGTAAACGTACGTATAAAAAAGTTAAGACTGTCGGAATATGGCGACTTTTCAAAAAATAATTTCTTAACACAGTTTTGGATTTTTTTTAAGGGGTCAAAATCTAAATAAAACCATATAAATTTGGTATCCCTGGAATCGTAACGAAACACAGAATACAGGGGACATGTCATTTTGGTTGCACAGTGAACGCCGTAAAACCAAAGCCCGTAAGAAAGTCACAGAAATGCATTTTTTCTTCAAATCCACCCCATTCTGAATTTTTTCCCTGCTTCCCAGTACATTATATAGAATAAATAATGGTGGCATCATGAAGAAAAATTTGTCCCAGGAAAAATTAAGACCTCATATGGCTTTGGGAGCGGAGAAATAAAAAAGTTATGGGGTTTAGAAGGAGGGGAGTCAAAAACGAAAATCAAAAAATGCCATTGGCGGGAAAGGGTTAACTTCAAATACTTCTGTCCCAAAGTCACTATGTAAAGTTTCTCACAACACCGTATATATAGCAGCTCTAATACAAAGTAACTTCAACACAAAAGTCTCACGTATTCTCAGAATTACAGCAAAAACAAGATACAAACTTACATTTCATATCCCATACCTTATACACAGTACGAAAACCTTATCCATGCCTTTATATACCCACTGCTACAATCACCGCAGACGAAGTCGCGGGTACCAGCTAGTATATTAATATTAAAGCAAATATGGTCCAGTACTAACTAGTGATGGTCTAGTCTCTCAAAACTTGCTTTGTGTTTGGGTTCTACAGCTCTGGTCTTTGTTTTGGGACAAACAAGTTTAATACAAATCACACTTTAATTTGGTGTAAAACATACTATAGAACACTCTTAGGGCTCGTTTACACAATGTAACGTGCCGCGTGATGTGGCACGTGTACGCCGCGTGACACTTTGCGTGCCGATTCCCGCTCCCATTGAAATGAATGGGAGAGTGTACGGCACGCAAAGGGTCACGCGGCGTACACGTGCCACATCACGCGGCACGTTACACCGTGTGAACGAGCCCTTAGGGCTCCTAGGAACCTATCTATAAAACATAGTGTAGAATACAGATGAGCGAACGGCGTTCGATCAAATTGATATTCAATCGAATATCAGGCCATTCAAGGTATTCGATTATAATCGAATACCACGAGGCAAACGCACTAAAAATTTGTGTCCCCTCCCACCTTCCCTGACACTTTTTTTGCACCAATAACAGCGCAGGGGAGGTGGGACAGGAACTACGACAACAGAGGCATAAAAAAAAAAAAAAAAAAATCAGAAAAAGTAATTTGCTGCCGAATTCAGGTGACCTCCAATTTATACGAATGGTGGATTTAATATCCGGGTCATATGAGACTGTGAACTATGTGACTGTGAGACAGGGATAGATGTACAGGCAGGGATAGCTAGGGATTACCTTTATTTAGGGGGGAATGTCACTCACCCAGCTCTTTGGGGCTCTGTCTGGTCGGGATCCCTGTCAGCTTGCGATATGCAGGAGCTGACTTTTTCCCATAGGAATGCATTGACCAGCGTTGATTGGCCGAATGCCATACAGAGTACAGCATTCGGCCAATCAACGCTGATTCTGCCGGAGGAGGCGGAGTCTAAGATTGGTCCACAGCAGTCTCCATTCTGGTCCAATCTCAGATGTAGCAGTGTTGAGCGCACAGCTCTGCTACACCTTGATGTAGCAGAGCTGGCCGTGCGCTGAGCTCTGCAACACTTGAGATATAGCAGAGCTGAGTGTGCGCTGAGCTCTGCTACTCCAGAGATGTAGCAGAGCTGAGTGTGCGCTGAGCTCTGCTACACCAGAGATGCATCTCAAGTGTAGCAATTCAGCGCACGTCCAGCTCTGCTACATCTCAAGTGTAGCAGAGCTCAGGGCACACTCATCTCTGCTACATCTCAAGTGTAGGAGAGCTCAGCGCAATCTCAGATCTGCCACATCTCAAGTGTAGCAGAGCTCAGCGCAGGGCCGGCTCTGCTACATCAAGATGTAGCAGAGCTGTGCGCTCAACATTGCTACATATGAGATCGGACTGTGGACCGATCTTAGACTCCAGCTCCTCTGGCACTCAGCTCTGCTACATCTCTGGTGTAGTAGAGCTCAGCGCACACTCAGCTCTGCTACATCTCAGGTGTAGCAGAGCTCAGCGCACACTCAGCTCTGCTACATCTCAAGTGTAGCAGAGCTCAGCGGATACTCAGTTCTGCTACATCTCAAGTGTAGCAGAGCTCAACACACGGCCAGCACTGCTACATCAAGGTGTAGAAGAGCTGTACGCTCAACACTGCTACATCTGAGATCGGACCAGAATGGAGACTGCTGTGGACCGATCTTAGACTCCGCCTCCTCCGGCAGAACCAGCGTTGATTGGCCGAATGCTGTACTCTGTATGGCATTCGGCCAATCAACGCTGGTCAATGCATTCCTATGGGAAAAATTCAGCTCCCACATATCGCAAGCTGACAGGGATCCCGACAAGATAGTGGCGTAGTACAGGTACTTGGGCATGTTAGATGCCCCCGGGCATGCTTCCCCTGTTGTCCCAGTTGCATTGCAGAGGTGTTGGCATCATTTCCTGGGGTGTCATAGTGGACTTGGTGACCCTCCTGAGTCGAATAGTGGTTTCCCCTGAAACAAAGCATTTTTCCCCATAGACTATAATGGAGTTCGATATTTGTTCAAATAGTCAAATATTGAGGGGCTATTTGAAACAAATATTGAATATTGAATATTTCACTGTTCGCACATCTCTATTGTGGAACACTGTCAGGGCTCCTAGGAACCTATCTATAAAACATAATGTACAATACTCTTAGGGCTCCTAGGATATGTAAAATCCAACAAAAACCTATTGAAAAAAATATTTTTTTTTTTTATTTTTTTTTTATAATATTTTTATTGAGGTTTTCAACAAGAATACATTTTGCATTAAGTACATATTTGAACATATTTAGGGGGGGGGGAGTACGAACAATAAGGGTAATGAACGCATTAATAGGTACATATCAGGAACAATCTATGTCAAAGGGGTAGCACAGAGACCGGAGCGAATATTTGGTATTGACAATAGAGCCAAAGAACAGAGCACCTTTACATAGAGGTGATTGTAGACATGCCTGTCGATATTGAGGAGGATAAATAGGAGTTGTGGAGAGGAGCAGGTATATATTTGGAAGGAAGTTGGGTGAAAGGGTTCTGTTTTGTAGGGGAAGGGAACGTGAGCTAAGGTGCTAATTTTCGAGGGAGAAAGGGAGGGGGTTTGAGAAATGGAGAAGAAGAAGGTTGTGGAGTGGGATGACCACTAACCATTATTAGTAAAAAGGGGGGGGGGGATGGGGGGGTGTTTCAGTTAGCAATTGCCAGACATGCAGTCTCCAAGAGGTAGTGGAGGGCAAGGGGAAGAGAAATTGAGTGTATGAAAGGGGCTGCGAGATGGGGAAGCAGAAGTAGGGGGGAGGAAGCGGGGGTAAAAAGAAAGAGAGGTGGTGTCAGGGGGAAGATGTGAGAAAAGGGAGAGAGAACTAAGAAGAGCTAGGGGAACAGGGGGGGGGAGGATTGCGGGGAGGGAGGGGGGGAGGGGAGTAGGGAGAAAGGGTAAAAGCGGGGAAGGACGTAGGGAGGGGAGGGGGGGGTACCTGTCTGGTCTGCGGCCTACGGCCAAAGTGCCTCCATGGAGTCCACGTCTTTACAAATTTATGGTGTGTTCTATTTTTCCAGGATGACAATTCTTCGAATCTGGAGATTTGATTTACCTTTTCAATCCATTCTACCGTGGAAGGGGGGTCGGGGGAGAGCCATTTCAAAGGGATCAGGGAGTTTGCGGCCAGTATCAAGAAAGAGAGAAGGTTGGCGCGGGAAGGTTTGTAGGTGGAAGTTTGGAGGGCTAATAGAACCATTGAAAAAAATATTTGCTTTGGGTTCAGGTCCAAGATTCAGTTTGGGTCAAACAAGCTTGGAACCTACCTATACAATTTCTTGCAAACACAGCCAAAATTATGTAAAAATGAAAAATAACATTAATATTCTCTATGATCTGAAGAAAGGAAGCCCAAAAGAGGTAATGGAAGTTGAATATGAGTGTTTTATGTTTTTTTCACTTTCCCTGAACCTTCACATACTATACTCTGGGATATGAAGAATACTTTACTTTGTCAAATCTCCATTTGATTAAAAAAAAAACAAAAAAACAATCATTTTGGAATATTTGGTTTGGACCCGACATGGTACGATCCAGTTTATCCATCTCTAGTACAGACTGACAGACAAAAAAGATTTTCATACAATTGACTTTACAACTATTTTAGTACAAAGGTCAAAAATTATTTTTGAATTTTTGTGTGAATGTCATTTTGAATGTATTATTTTTATTAACTTTTACATGAGCAGCATAGAAGTCACTGTTAGTGTAGCTAATAAAAACCCATAACCTTACATGACACAAACACCAAACTAAACATTACTAAATATTCCTCAGACATCCTGAAGGTAGGCTTAGTGGTTAGCAGTATTGCCAGGCAGTGATGGGGTCTTGGGTTCAAATCTGGACAAGTACATCATCTGCATGGAGTCTGAATGTTTTTCTCCTATTTGCATTGGGTTTCCTTTGAGTTTTACAATTTCCATCTAGACTTCAAAGATCTACAACGAGGGAATGAAGATAACGAACCCTATTGTGGACAGTGAGCGATGACAATGTGTGGACAGTGCTGTGCGATATGTTGGGACTATATAAGTGAAATAAGTAATAGTAATAAGAAATAGTGGACTGTTATTTTAAGTTATGGTTTTGGTTATTTGGAAGAACTTTTTTTTTCACTTTTTTACTATTCACTTCAGGGTCTATCAGGATATTGTAACATTTAGGTAAGAACATGCAGCTCAATATTCCTCCCCCGGAACACAATATGGCGAATATCTCTACGATGACCATGTGTTTCCCTGTACTGCTCAGATAGGCCGGGATGGCACAGATCCAGACACTGCAGAACACCAGCATGCTGAAGGTGATGTACTTGGCTTCATTATAGATATCAGGTAATGTCCTCACCATAAAAGCTAGAACAAAACTCAGCACCGCCAGAAAACCCATATAACCCAACATGAGGTAAAAGGCCAAGACAGAACCTTCATTACACTGGATGATGATCTTCCCAGGATAATCCAGGTTATACTCTTGGTATGGAGGAGACACTGACAACCAGATAACTGCATTCACAATCTGAATAGATGAACAGACCAACACGACTGAATAAGGAAGCTTAACTCCCACACACTTTCTCCAGGAGCTGTCAGGTCTGGTGGCCTTGAATGCTATGTAGACTATGATGGTCTTGGCCAGGACAGAAGACACGGCGACTGTGAAGAAGGTCCCAAAGCAGATTTGTTGCACCATGCAGGTTATATCCACCGGACGACCGATGAACAGAAACACAGAGAGTAAGCTGAAGATGAGAGAGCTCAGTAGGATGAAGCTGAGGTTCCGGTTATTGGCTCTGACAATAGGAGTGTTCCGGAATAAAGTGAATATTCCTATTATAGATACAGTTATAAGAGAGAGTAATATGGAGATGGTGGAAAAGACTGAACTAAGGACATCAGTCTCATAGGAGAAAAACTCATAATCTCTGAGCACACAATTGTCCTTTCCCTCATTCGGCCATTCATCTTCAGGACATTGCTCACAGTTTTCGCTGTCTGGAGAATAATGGATACAGAACAACATGTAAGTATCACATAGGTCCATGAGCAAATATGATACAGAGTGCACTGTTCTCCTAATTACCTCCTGGAGAATAGATTTGCATATTTTTTACCCAGAATCCCTAGCGGAGCAGGAATGACTTGTAAGTCTCCGTACTGCCTATGTAGGCACACACTCTCCCTAATGTGTACGATTATCCCCTGACCTTGGTCTATAGTCTCTCACTCTGCCAAATCAGTATTGCTGCGCTATGCTGAGGAGGTCCAAAAGACCGAAACAGCTCTGTCCATAGCTGGGAATCTGTTCCTTTTGGAATAAAAATACTAATTTGGTAATTAAATCCACATCATGATAGGAGACTTATTAACTGAGTCATGCATGATGTTAAGGGGGCTGCCCTATAGAGGGTGGTGTACAGAGTGCACTGTTCTCCTAATTACATCCTGGAACATATTATTTGCCTAATAACTAGTGTTAGTGACCTGCAAAGAGGACGCCCTGACTGACCGCCACTAAGGCATGGAACGACCAGCAGCTATAAAACTCTGCGGGATAAACCGCATCACTTTAAACAGAAAGTTTGAAGAGTTTTCCTCCGCGGACCTCTGTTACAATTATATCTACGGGAAAGCCGTAGATATAATTGACGTGCTACGATTTCCAAATCCGTGCCAATTTTGGAAATCACAGCGTGTTCGCGCCGCAGATTTTAGCGCAAAGTGGTCATGGGATTTACATGAATCCCATCCACTTTACTGTTACTATATAACACCACGATTTTTCCCGGAGCGTTTCCTCTGTGGGGAAATCGTGGCATTTCTGGCCCATGGGACCCCGACCTCATATGAGCACTGAGCAATTGTAATCAACCACTTAACCGTTCACTTGCCCAAATAACAGCAAAGATTGTGTTTAGGGTGTTTCATGTGTACAGTGTTCAATCTGAATGATGCCATAAAGTCCTCAAATATCAGTCCAATAAAACAAACTAACCATAAACTGTTACCTGTAATATTTGTGAATTCTCTCTCTGGACATGGGATACAGTCATAGCAGCAGATGTGATATCCTGGCCAGAGAACCTTTCTGGTTCCTGGTGAACATAATTCATTACATCGACCTTTCGGCATCTAAAGATATGGTTAGTTTTTACAGATGAGCGAACAGTAAAATGTCTGAGGTTCGAAAACCGATTCAAACAGCCGCACACTGTTCGGCTGTTCGAACGGATTTCAAACCCCATTATAGTCTATGGGGGGAAATGCTCATTTCAGGGGTACGCAAAATTCGATAAAATTATACTTACTAAGTCCACGAGTGACGGTCGGACTGGATTCCCCTTGAAGTCTTCTCCCGGCGCAGCGACCCCGCGGCGTCTTCCGGCTGGAATTCACTCTGCCTAGGCATCGGGGCCTAGGCAGAGCCGACTGCGCATGCGAGGGCAAGCCCGCACATGTGCAGTCGGCTCTGCCTAGGCCGGATGCCTAGGCAGAGTGAATTCCAGCTGGAAGACGCCGCGGGGACGCTGCACGGAGAAGACTTTGGAAAGGTAAGAGAAGAACCAGCGTTGATTGGCAGAATGTATAGCATTCTGCCAATCAACGCTGGTTCTGCATCGAACCTTAAAGTTCAAACAGCTAGTAGTGTTCGATCGAGTACGAGTATTTTGAATACCATAATATTCGATCGAACACCTACTCGCTCATCTCTATTAGTTTTCTATCTATCTATCTATCTATCTATCTATCTATCTATCTATCTATCTATCTATCATCTATCTATCTATCTATCTATCTATCTATCTATCTATCTATCTATCTCCTATCTTTCTATCATCTATCTATCATCTATCTATCTATCTATCTATCTATCTATCTATCTATCTATCTATCTTCTATCTATCTATCTATCTATCTATCTATCTATCTATCATCTATCTATCTATCTATCTATCTATCTATCTATCTATCTATCTATCTATCTATCTATCTCCTATCTTTCTATCATCTATCTATCTATCTTCTATCTATCTATCTATCTATCTATCTATCTATCTATCTATCATCTATCTATCTATCTATCTATCTATCTATCATCTATCTATCTATCTATCTATCTATCTATCTATCTATCTATCTCCTATCTATCTGTGGGCAGAAGGTGAAGCGTGACAAGGGTACCAATGTTAGCACCACAGCCCTGCATCAACATATGCAGAGTCACCGTAAACTGGCCTGGAAGAACCATGACTTCAGTGTGAAGGTCCAGCCTTCTGCATCAACCACTGCATAATCCAGTGGAACGCACGCCATTTCAGGAAGTCAAAACTCCACCACCTCAGTCAAAGGAAGCTGTGTGTCTTTTCAATCAAGCGCTGGCCCTGAAGCTCTTGCTCCTCCTCCTTCTCCTAATCAATCATTGCATCAGCAATTGATCACCAAAGCTTTTTCAAAGAGACAACAATATGTGTGCACTCATCCAATGGTGCAGAAGTTGAACGTGCTGTGTACAACATGTCCTGTACAAGTTGCTGAAGCTTCGGTCCCTCCTTTTCAGAGAACTGATGGCTTGTGCCGAGCCGAGGTGGCTAGTCCTAAGCTGTCCTGCACAAATATGTAAAACAGAAGTTGGGCCAGTCCTTGAGCCTGTCGGTGACTACCAAAGTCCTTGGCAGCGCTGACATGTGAAGCTGTAACTACGGACAAGGACAAAATATGTCCTTTATGGCACTGGGTAAACGTGGTTCCTGCCTAGACAGACCAGCAACTTGGCCAGGTGACGCCACTTCCGCCTCCACGTTCTCACGTTGTTTGTCCTGCAACAATGTCCATCTGATCTGCCACTGTATCCTCAGTCACATGGCCCGATACATGTTCACTCACTTCTGTAGTGACAGTGAAATTGTCACCATTCAGAAGAACTACTGACTCTAACCATGTTAGACCCTCGCTACCGGTCAAAAAATGGGGCCTTTTTTACACTTGCAGAGATGGAGGGCAAACTGAAATAGGATCTAGACATCCTATGTAGTCAGTTGGCCACTGCCTATCTGCACCATCGTCCATCCTCTGGCAAGTCTGACCAGGGGGACCCTGAGTGCTCACCTTGCACTGCCATGGCTGCTATGGGGGGGGGGGGAGCGGGGCTGGAGAGGCAGGAGCAGTATCAGCTCCATTAGCATCAGTCTGAGCCTACAATTGCTGATGAGCAGCTTTCCTCACCCACATAGTGAATAAGCTACTCACCATCAGCTAGACATAGAGCATAACCTTAACCAGCAGGTGTTGTTATACATGGAGTGTATCCTGGCACCTGTCATCGCATCGACGGATTACTGGGTTACTAGGCAGCCAAACTGGATTTGTAGCTACAACTGGCTGAATTTGCTCTGGAAATGCTGTCCTGCCCAGCCAATAGTATGGCATCAGAGTGGGTATTTAGTGCGGCATGGGCTTGAATCAGCCAGAATTTCCACCCACCAATGACTGATGCATCAGATTAAATCATCATTGCTGCCTCACAAAAACCTTGACAAACGAGACCAGTTTCTTCTGACTACCCGCCTCAGCTACTATTATGATACAGACACTGGCCTGTTGCCATATATATGATGCCAAGTGCTCCTTCTTGCAGCCACCATCGTCAGCGGGTACTGTTTATGCTACCAACCTCCCCACTCTGTCACCAGATCATTCTATGGCCTCCTCATGCTGCTGACACCTCCACATTATGTAACCTTGCCACTCTGTGGCCTCCTTATGCTGCTTCTACCTCAACACTATGTCACTTCTCATGCTGTCCCACCCTCCCCACTCCATGACTCGGCCACTATTTGGCTTTTTGGCCTGGTCAACGTCATCATTTTATTTGACCCTTCTTTTGATCTGTCAGAAGGAAGGAAAATTGAGATGCACAGTGGAACCTCTCTGTCCAGAAGTTATAAGGTCTGTAGGGTCCCAACAGAAATGGGTTATGATTTGGTAGCCAAAAGCAGGAGTTGGTACAAAACACAGAAGACATGCAAAACGTCCATTGACATGTCATCTCTGTTTTGGATCCACTGCTGTTAATTTTTGGCATGAGCAATGAGCAATACTGATGGATTGCTGACCAATCCTGACCGAGTGAAGGCGGATGCTCAACAGATAGGATCCATTATTTTGGGGGTAACTGTTCTGACGTTTCAGAGGAAGGGCAAAAAAATCAGTGTCGTCAACACAAACTGACTGCTGACACCCTCTCCATTCTGTCAGTGGAACTCTAGAACAGGACATCTACATGAAATCAGCAGACGACGGTGTAAAAGGAGTGCGCTCTTCCATGCTACAGTAGGATCTTGCGCCTCTGCACAGTTCTTTATATCTGGCTCTAACGTCGACCTGTAAGGCTGAGTTCACACTTGAGTTAGTTGGTCAGTTGTGGTCCACAGCTTTTTTTTTTTTTTTTTTTGCTGTGTTTTGCTATGTTGGGCCTTATCCTGAAGGATAAATAATTGATGACCTACCCTAAGCATTGGTCATCAATATAGAAATCCTACAAATCCCTTTAATACAAGCCACAGTTGTTCTATAAGTTCTCTATTAGACTCTATGTAACATACCAGGTTCTGTCTCCATGTTATCAGTGTGGGGGTCAAATTTAGCTGGTCTGGATTTGATGTATCAAATATTCCAACAGGGGTCCTGGATATAATGTCATGTGACCTGTATTCTGTGACTACCCAGTTAACAATATAAAGTGGTGATAACATTTCTCCATTGTCATTGAAATACAAATCCATTTCTAGCACGTTTCGGTAAGAGACTTGTTTAATGTACTTTATTAGCTACCAAAGGAAAAAAAAAAAGTGGGTCACATATCAAATAGATGTAATTACATTACATAGTAAAGGCAGTTATGTCTAATAATCCATACAGTAACTAGTAATATGATTTGAAAATTTCATGGTAATAAAGTGTAAAACATAGTGTAGGACACTGTCAGGGCTCCTAGGAACCTATCTATAAAACATAGTGTAGAACACTGTCAGGACTCCTAGGAACCAATCTATAATACATAGTGTAGAACACTGTCAGGACTCCTAGGAACCTATCTATAATACATAGTTTAGAACACTGTCAGGGCTCCTAGGAACCTATCTATAAAATATAATGTAGAACACTGTCAGGACTCCTAGGAACCAATCTATAATACATAGTGTAGAACACTGTCAGGGCTCCTAGGAACCTATCTATAAAACATAGTGTAGAATACTGTCAGGGCTCCTAGGAACCTATCTATAAAACATAGTGTAGAATACTGTCAGGGCTCCTAGGAACCTATCTATAATACATAGTGTAGAACATTGTCAGGACTCCTAGGAACCTATCTATAAAACATAGTGTAGAATACTGTCAGGGCTCCTAGGAACCTATCTATAAAACATAGTGTAGAATACTGTCAGGGCTCCTAGGAACCTATCTATAATACATAGTGTAGAACATTGTCAGGACTCCTAGGAACCTATCTATAAAACATAGTGTATGACACTGTCAGGGCTCCTAGGAACCTATCTATAAAACATAGTGTAGAACACTGTCAGGGCTCCTAGGAACCTATCTATAAAACATAGTGTAGAACATTGTCAGGACTCCTAGGAACCTATCTATAAAACATAGTGTATGACACTGTCAGGGCTCCTAGGAACCTATCTATAAAACATAGTGTAGAACACTGTCAGGGCTCCTAGGAACCTATCTATAAAACATAGTGTAGCACACTGTCATTGCTTCTAGGAACCTATCTATAAAACATAGTGTAGAACACTGTCAGGGCTCCTAGGAACCTATCTATAAAACTATATTTATATATCTATATCTATAGAACACTGTCATTTTTAGATAAGAATAGTTCAGTATTGCTTCATTATTTCCTCTGCTATACTCTATGCCATACATCTGCCCTCCACATGGTTATTTCCACCTTATCTTCTGCAACCCTTTGGCATCCAGGTCTTTTCATTCCCCTGTAAGGGTAAGTTCTCATGTAGTTTTTTTGGTCCAGATCCTGAGGTGGAGGCCGTCTCAGGTTCAGGAATAGAGATGAGCGAGTAGTATTCGATTGAGTAGGTATTCAATCAAATACTACGATATTCGAAATACTCGTACTCGATCGAGTACCACTCGCTATTCGAATGGAAAAGTTTGAGGCAGAACCAGCATTGATTGGCCGAATGCTATACAGTCGGCCAATCAATGCTGGTTCTTCTCCTACCTTTAGAAGTCTTCTCCGTGCAGCTTCCCCGCGGCGTCTTCCGGCTCTTCATTCACTCTGCCAGGCATCGGGCCTGGGCAGAGTCGACTGCGCATGCCCATGCTACAAGAAAATGGCCGCTTTGACTGTTAAGTAGCCAGCCCACACAAACACAGAGCCATGGCTGCTCTAGGTGGTAAAGAGTGTAATAATTCAGTGACACACCATGCCACTCTCCTTGCCCACCACTTTTTGATAAGTGGTAAAGCTGGCACAAAAACTTCACTTATGGCTATTTTAGAAGAAAAAAGACATTAAATAGTCGGAAATCACTCATTTAAGACTACAGAAAAACATATCTTCAAAGCAGAACAGCAATATTGTGTGGGTGTATATACAAAAAGAGTAGGAACCAACAGCACCCCAATAGTGGCAAAAAAGTCAGTGATTTATACCCAGATACAAAGTTTCGGTTCACGGACAGGAACCTTTCTAAGCCAATTTAAATAATTTAAGACTATTAGAGATGAGCGAACACTAAAATGTTCGAGGTTCGAAATTCGATTCGAACAGCCGCTCAATGTTCGTGTGTTCGAACGGGTTTCGAACCCCATTATAGTCTATGGGGAACAGATACTCGTTAAGGGGGAAACCCAAATCCGTGTCTGGAGGGTCACCAAGTCCACTATGACACCCCAGGAAATGATGCCAACACCTCTGGAATGACACTGGGACAGCAGGGGAAGCATGTCTGGGGGCATCTAACACACCAAAGACCCTCTATTACCCCAACATCACAGCCTAACAACTACACACTTTACACACTCAATACCACCTCTCTGACAGTAGGAAAACACCTTGAAACATGTGTATTTGGCACTTGCAGTGAGGAGAGCTTGTCACCAGCAGTGAATTTGGCCCTTGTAGTAAGTTGAGGTTGGCACCAACATTTGTTTTGAAAATCAGGGTGGATTGAGCCTCTAACCAGCAGAGTTTGGGCAAATTCATGGTGGAGGGAGCCTCTAAACACCCCAGTTTGGGCAAATTCATGGTGGAGGGAGCCTCTAACCAGCCCAGTTTGGACCAATTAATGGTGGAGGGAGCCTCTAAACAGCCAAGTTTTGGGAAATTCATGGTGGAGGGAGCCTCTAACCAGCCCAGTTTGGGCAAATTCATGGTGGAGAGAGCCTCTAAACAGCCCAGTTTGGGCAAATTCATGGTGGAGGGAGCCTCTAAACAGCCCAGTTTGGACCAATTCATGGTGGAGGGAGCCTCTAAACAGCCCAGTTTGGACCAATTAATGGTGGAGGGAGCCTCTAAACAGCCAAGTTTTGGGAAATTCATGGTGGAGGGAGCCTCTAAACAGCCCAGTTTGGGCAAATTCATGGTGGAGGGAGCCTCTAACCAGCCCAGTTTGGACCAATTAATGGTGGAGGGAGCCTCTAAACAGCCAAGTTTTGGGAAATTCATGGTGGAGGGAGCCTCTAACCAGCCCAGTGTGGGCAAATTCATGGTGGAGGGAGCCTCTAAAAAACCCAGTTTGGACCAATTCATGGTGGAGGGAGCCTCTAACCAGCCCAGTGTGGGCAAATTCATGGTGGAGGGAGCCTCTAACCAGCCCAGTTTGGGCAAATTCATGGTGGAGGGAGCCTCTAAACAGCCCAGTTTGGGCAAATTCATGGTGGAGGGAGCCTCTAAACAGCCCAGTTTGGGCAAATTCATGGTGGAGGGAGCCTCTAACCAGCCCAGTTTGGACCAATTAATGGTGGAGGGAGCCTCTAACCAGCCCAGTTTGGGCAAATTCATGGTGGAGGGAGCCTCTAAACAGCCCAGTTTGGACCAATTCATGGTGGAGGGAGCCTCTAAAAAACCCAGTTTGGACCAATTCATGGTGGAGGGAGCCTCTAAACAGCCCAGTTTGGGCAAATTCATGGTGGAGGGAGCCTCTAACCAGCCCAGTTTGGACCAATTCATGGTGGAGGGAGCCTCTAACCAGCCCAGTTTGGGCAAATTCATGGTGGAGGGAGCCTCTAAACAGCCCAGTTTGGACCAATTCATGGTGGAGGGAGCCTCTAAAAAACCCAGTTTGGACCAATTCATGGTGGAGGGAGCCTCTAAACAGCCCAGTTTGGGCAAATTCATGGTGGAGGGAGCCTCTAACCAGCCCAGTTTGGACCAATTAATGGTGGAGGGAGCCTCTAAACAGGCCAGTTTGGACCAATTCATGGTGGAGGGAGCCTCTAAACAGCCAAGTTTGGACCAATTCATGGTGGAGGGAGCCTCTAACCAGCCCAGTTTGGACCAATTAATGGTGGAGGGAGCCTCTAAACAGCCAAGTTTTGGCAAATTCATGGTGGAGGGAGCCTCTAACCAGCCCAGTGTGGGCAAATTCATGGTGGAGGGAGCCTCTAAAAAACCCAGTTTGGACCAATTCATGGTGGAGGGAGCCTCTGAACAGCCCAGTTTGGGCAAATTCATGGTGGAGGGAGCCTCTAACCAGCCCAGTTTGGACCAATTAATGGTGGAGGGAGCCTCTAAACAGCCAAGTTTGGACCAATTCATGGTGGAGGGAGCCTCTAACCAGCCCAGTTTGGACCAATTAATGGTGGAGGGAGCCTCTAAACAGCCAAGTTTTGGGAAATTCATGGTGGAGGGAGCCTCTAACCAGCCCAGTTTGGACCAATTAATGGTGGAGGGAGCCTCTAAACAGCCAAGTTTGGACCAATTCATGGTGGAGGGAGCCTCTAAAAACCCCAGTTTGGACCAATTCATGGTGGAGGGAGCCTCTAAAAACCCCAGTTTGGACCAATTCATGGTGGAGGGAGCCGCTAAACAGCCCAGTTTGGACCAATTCATGGTGGAGGGAGCCTCTAACCAGCAGAGTTGGTGGAAATCAGGGTGGAGGGAGCCTCTAACCAGCAGAGTTGGGGGAAATCAGGGTGGAGGGAGCCTAGTATTAGCAGAATTGTGCAACGCTTATGGTGGATGAGTATGAGGATGCGGAGGAATTGGAGAGGTTGAGTACAGACATGGAGTTTCATGTTGGGGTGCTTTACACAGGTGGGCACAAAAATGACGGCTCTACCCAGTGGTGGTTCATTTTTATCAAAGTGAGCCGGTCGGCACTCTCAGCTGACAGACGGGTGCGCTTGTCAGTGATGATGCCACCGGCTGCACTGAACACCCTCTCAGATAGGACGCTGGCGGCAGGACAGGACAGCACCTCCAAGGCATATAGGGCAAGTTCAAGCCACAGGTCCAACTTCGACACCCAATACGTGTAGGGCGCAGAGGGGTCGGAGAGGACAGGGCTGTGGTCGGAAAGGTATTCCCGCAACATGCGCCTATACTTCTCACGCCTGGTGACACTAGGACCCTCCGTGGCGGCACTTTGGCGAGGGGGTGCCATCAAGGTGTCCCAGACCTTAGACAGTGTGCCCCTCGTTTGTGTGGACCGGTGAGAACTTGGTTGCCTACTGGAGGAACTGCCCTCCCTGCCGCCAACGTCACATGCTGGAAACATCTCCATCATATTCTGCACCAATTGCCTGTGGCAAGCATTGATGCGATTGGCCCTCCCCTCTACCGGAATAAAAGACGAGATGTTGTTTTTATACCGGGGGTCAAGGATAGCAAAGATCCAGTACTGGTTGTCCTCCATGATTTTGACAATACGCTTGTCGGTTGTAAAGCACCCCAACATGAACTCAGCCATGTCTGCCACAGTGTTAGTTGGCATGACTCCTCTGGCCCCACCGGAAAGTTCAATCTCCATTTCCTCCTCATCCTCCATGTCTACCCATCCGCGCTGCAACAATGGGACGATTCGAAGTTGCCCGGAAGCCTCCTGTATCACCATCACATCATCGGACAACTCTTCCTCCTCCTCCTCCTCCTCCTCCATTAAACGCAGTGAAGCGGACAGATGTGTGGACCTACTCTCCAGCTGTGACGGATCGGATGCTATCCCTAACTCCTCTGTGTGATCTGAGTTATCCCTGATGTCAATCAGGGATTCTCTCAGAACACACAAGAGCGGGATTGTAAGGCTCACCATCGCATCCTCAGAGCTCACCCTCCTTGTGGACTCCTCAAAGACCCGTAGGATGTCACAAAGGTCTCTCATCCATGGCCACTCATGGATGTGAAACTGAGGCAGCTGACTTTGTGGCACCCTAGGGTTTTGTAGCTGGTATTCCATCAAAGGTCTCTGCTGCTCAACCACTCTATTCAACATCTGAAACGTTGAGTTCCAGCGTGTGGGGACGTCGCACAAAAGCCGGTGTTGTGGCACATGCAGGCGTTGCTGGAGAGATTTTAAGCTAGCAGCGGCTACTGTCGACTTGCGAAAGTGGGCGCACATGCGCCGCACTTTCACCAGTAGCTCTGGAACATTGGGGTAGCTCTTTAGGAAACGTTGCACCACTAGGTTAAAGACGTGGGCCAGGCATGGAACATGTTGGAGTCCGGCAAGCTCCAGAGCTGCTACCAGGTTCCGGCCGTTATCACAAACGACCATGCCTGGGCCCAGGTGCAGCGGCTCAAACCATATTGCCGTCTCATCGAGGAGGGCATCCCTCACCTCGGAGGCAGTGTGCTGTCTGTCCCCCAAGCTGATCAGCTTCAGCACAGCCTGCTGACGTCTACCAACGCCAGTGCTGCAACGTTTCCAACTCGTAGCTGGGGTCAATCTAACAGCGGAGGAGGAGGCGGTGGCGGAGGAGGAGGCGGTGGCGGAGGAGGAGGCGGTAGAGGAGGAGGAGGAGGGGGGTGTTCTTCTCGTGTCCCTGCCAGGAATGTTAGGCGGGGAGACGAGGTACACCGGGCCAGTTTGGGAAGCAGTCCCAGCCTCAACTACATTCACCCAGTGTGCCGTCAGTGAAATGTAGCGTCCCTGTCCGCATGCACTTGTCCACGCGTCGGTGGTCAAGTGGACCTTTGTGCAAAGCGCAGAACTAAGGGCCCGCCTGATGTTGAGTGACACGTGCTGGTGCAAGGCGGGGACGGCACACCGGGAGAAGTAGTGACGGCTAGGGACGGCATAGCGAGGTGCCGCAGTTGCCATCAGGTCCAGGAAGGCGGGAGTTTCAACAAGCCGGAACGCCAACATCTCCTGGGCCAGCAGTTTAGCGATGTTGGCGTTCAAGGCTTGCGCGTGTGGGTGGTTAGCAGTGTATTTCTGCCGCCGCTCCAATGTCTGAGAGATGGTGGGTTGTTGTAAAGAAACGCCTGATGGTGCCTTTGATGGTGCAGGAGAAGGAGATAAGACAGGACCAGGGGAGGATGAGGTAGAAGTCAACAAAGTAGCGGAGGCAGATGAAGTGGTGTCCTGGCTCGTCCTCTGGAGTGCATCGCCAGCACAGTCAGCAGTGGCAGTGGCAGAGGCAGAGGCAGTGGCAGAGGCAGTGGCAGTGGCGTGAACGGCAGGCGGCCTTTGTCCTGCCGTTGCTGCCTGCCACTGATTCCAGTGCTTGGATTCCAAATGACGGCGCATTGAAGTGGTGGACAGGTTGCTCTTCTCAGAGCCCCTAATCAATTTTGAGAGGCAAATTGTGCAGACAACACTATATCTGTCCTCGGCGCATTCCTTGAAAAAACTCCACACCTTCGAGAAACGTGCCCTCGAGGTGGGAGTTTTTCGGGGCTGGGTACGAACTGGAACATCTTGGGAGATTCCGGGTGTGGCCTGGCTTCGCCTAAGCTGCTGACCTCTGCCTCTGCCTCTAGCTACCCTTTTTGGTGCTGCACCTGCCTCAACATCCACACTACTTTCCCCGCTTGACATCCCCCCTGTCCAGGTCGGGTCAGTGTCCTCATCATCCACCACTTCCTCTTCCAACTCCTGTCTCATCTCCTCCTCCCGCACAATGCGCCGGTCAACTGGATGCCCTGACGGCAACTGCGTCACATCATCGTCGATGAGGGTGGGTTGCTGGTCATCCACCACCAAATCGAACGGAGATGGAGGAGACTCTAGTGTTTGAGCATCTGGACACAGATGCTCCTCTGTTAGGTTCGTGGAATCGTGACGTGGAGAGGCAGGTTGAGGGACAATGAAAGGAGCGGAGAACAGCTCTGGGGAGCAGGGACAGTTTGGGTTATTGTTCTGTAAAGCTTCGGAATTTTGGGAGGAAGGAAGACAAGACTGTTGGGTAATAGGAGGAGAGGAGGCAGAGTCTGACTGGCTGCTGGACAATGTGCTGTAAGCGTTCTCTGACAGCCATTGCAAGACCTGTTCCTGGTTCTCGGGCCTACTAAGGTTTGTACCCTGCAGTTTAGTTAATGTGGCAAGCAACCCTGGCACTGTGGAGTGGCGCAATGCTTGCTGTCCCACAGGAGTAGGCACGGGACGCCCTGTGGCTTCACTGCTACCTTGCTCCCCAGAACCATTCCCCCGACCTCGCCCACGGCCTCGTCCACGTCCCTTTCCGGGAGCCTTGCGCATTTTGAATTCCTAGTTAGAAATTGGCACTGTATACCAGTAGTAAAAATTGTGGGTGCACGTAACCCCAATATATTCTTTGAATTCCCAGTCAGAAACTGGCACTATATGGCAGTAGCAAGAAATGAGGGTATTTATAACCCCAATATATTCTTTGAATTCCCAGTCAGACAATGGCACTGTATACCAGTAGTAAAAATTGTGGGTGCACGTAACCACAATATATTCTTTGAATTCCCAGTCAGAAACTGGCACTATATGGCAGTAGCAAGAAATGAGGGTATTTATAACCCCAATATATTCTTTGAATTCCCAGTCAGACAATGGCACTGTATACCAGTAGTAAAAATTGTGGGTGCATGTAACCCCAATATATTCTTTGAATTCCCAGTCAGAAACTGGCACTATATGGCAGTAGCAAGAAATGAGGGTATTTATAACCCCAATATATTCTTTGAATTCCCAGTCAGACAATGGCACTGTATACCAGTAGTAAAAATTGTGGGTGCACGTAACCACAATATATTCTTTGAATTACCAGTCAGAAACTGGCACTATATGGCAGTAGCAAGAAATGAGGGTATTTATAACCCCAATATATTCTTTGAATTCCCAGTCAGACAATGGCACTGTATACCAGTAGTAAAAATTGTGGGTGCACGTAACCCCAATATATTCTTTGAATTCCCAGTCAGACACTGGCACTATATGGCAGTAGCAAGAAATGAGGGTATTTGTATTCCCAATATATTCTTTGAATTCCCAGTCAGACAATGGCACTGTATACCAGTAGTAAAAATTGTGGGTGCACGTAACCCCAATATATTCTTTGAATTACCAGTCAGAAACTGGCACTATATGGCAGTAGCAAGAAATGAGGGTATTTGTATTCCCAATATATTCTTTGAATTCCCAGTCAGACAATGGCACTGTATACCAGTAGTAAAAATTGTGGGTGCACGTAACCCCAATATATTCTTTAAATTACCAGTCAGAAACTGGCACTATATGGCAGTAGCAAGAAATGAGGGTATTTATAACCCCAATATATTCTTTGAATTCCCAGTCAGACAATGGCACTGTATACCAGTAGTAAAAATTGTGGGTGTATATAGCCCCAATTCTATTGCTAGGGGACTTGCAGGGTATTTCTGGGGTGAAGGTGGGGGGGCACACCGTTGGAACGGGTATCGGGGTATATATCGGGTATACGGGAATACACTGACAGTGTATTCCATTCAGGATCCTGGGAAAGCTGGGTTGCGGCGATTGAGCCCGTCAGTGCCATGTTACACTGACAAGCTTCTCCCTGGAATTTAGCTCTTATAAGAGCTGTTGGTTGTCTTCTCCTTCCTATCTAGCCTGTCCCTGCCTACCCAGAATCTAACCCCTAGCTAACTGGACGGAAACCTGGGTTTTGCCTACTTTTTTCAACGTCACCGGTGTCGTAGTTCCTGTCCCACCTACCCTGCGCTGTTATTGGAGCAAAAAAGGCGCCAGGGAAGGTGGGAGGGGAATCGAGTAATGGCGCACTTTACCACGCGGTGTTCGATTCGATTCGAACATGCCGAACAGCCTAATATCCGATCGAACATGAGTTCGATAGAACACTGTTCGCTCATCTCTAAAGACTATGCTATACCCAAAATCTGGTGTAAAACATTAATGAACCCCTCCCCTCATATTGTTAATTGGATTTGGTCATCTCTACCATTTGCTATTGAAAGGTTATTTCATACTCACCTTGTGTTTATAGTCATATAGTTTTACATTATGTTTTCCATCATTAAGAATTGTGTTCATATTATGCAAAGCTTGAGCCATTAATAGAACTGCAATGTAGACATGGTAAGGAGCGGAGTGTTCTAAAAAATTAAACTGTATAGTAAACTGCGGCTCCCCCGAACAGTACCGGAAAGGATGGCGATGTACCTTTGGAATAAGCAGATTCTTTAACTCATTTTTAGAAAAGCAATTAAATGTGATCATCCAAATATCTTCTAGCACCGGCTCAGAAGATTGATTGGAATAATATATATTACAGAAATGCTCGCGCATTCCTGGAATATCGTATCTGGGGAGTGAAAAAATTAAGCTGCAATTGGCACTAACGCCATTTTTATAAGTATATAAAAGCTCCTGAGCAAATGACCAGGAACGTGGAAGGATAAGAGTCTTGTTGGCTAGGACATGAGCTACATTGTATAAAAACTTGACATAACGCAGACTGTACGAGCCACAGATAATAATCACATCAGTAGAACAATTCTGTAACTCCAAAGGAATAAGATCTAGTTGATCGGGAACCAGAATCCGGAATTCCACACAAATGTGATGAAATGTGAAGAGTTTGCTTAGCTGTTGCTGTTCCCTTTCTACACCCTCGTCATCTGATGTGATGATCCCAACCCAATTCCACCGGAATTCCTCCAATAACACCATCAAGGCTTCATATTTTTTAGTTGCTATGATTCCTAGGATTTATCTATCTGCCATGAGCTTCTATGTGTTTCTCTCTTGTTATATACTACTGTACCATCTATGAAACTGTATCACTGAAATTTCCCCATTGTGGGACTATTAAAGGAATATCTTATCTCTTATCTTATATTGTATCGTGTCATCGGGGACTGTCCGCAAGAAATTGGGATAAAGCTTTCTGTCTCTTAGAAGGGGATCCGATGCCCCATAACTGATCTAGGATAAACACAAGGATTGTAAAAATATTCAAATTAGTGAAAAAAATTACATGAACCCATTAATATTAACCCATTACTACCACATGGCAAGTAGCACATTTACACGCCCTGCCTTACATGTATAAGCTGATCAGCATTATATCAGCCATTTTCTTGTAGTGTGGGCATGCACAGTCAGCTCTTATCTTATCTTATCTTATGGTAGAGTTGGAAGGGACCTCGAGGGCCATCGGGTCCAACCCCCTGCGAGTGCAGGTTTTCCTAAATCATCCCAGCTATATGTTTATCCAGATTCCGCTTGAATATTTCCATTGATGGAGCGCCCACCACCTCCCGTGGCAGCCTATTCCACTCTCTCACTCCCCTCACTGTCAGAAAGTTTTTCCTAATGTCTAATCTGTATCTCTTTCCCTTTAGTTTCATCCCATTGCTTCTTGTACTTCCTTGTGCTAATGAGAATAGGGGAGATCCCTTTGCACTGTGACTACCTTTCAGATATTTGTAGACTGCTATTAAATCTCCCCTCAGCCTTCTCTTCTGTAAACTAAACAATCCCAGTTCTTTTAGCCGCTCCTCATAGGACATGGTTTGCAGACCTTCCACCATTTTGGTTGCTCTTCTCTGGACTTGCTCCAATATATCGATGTCTTTCTTGAATTGAGGCGCCCAGAACTGTACACAGTATTCCAGGTGTGGTCTGACCAGGGAAGAGTGCAGCGGAATAATGACCTCTCTTGATCTAGATTCAATGCTTGTCTTAATACATCCCAGAATTTTATTAGCCTTTTTTGCAGCAGCACCGCACTGTTGGCTCATGTTGAATTTGTGATCTACTATTATGCCCAAGTCCTTTTCCCCTATGCTATCACTTAGTTCTATTCCTCCCATATTATATATGTTTTTTACATTTCTGTTACCCAGATGTAGAACTTTGCATTTGTCCCTGTTAAATCCCATTTTGTTGGCCTCAGCCCATTGTTCCAGTGTGTCTAAGTCCTTTTGAATACACTCTCTCTCCTCTCTAGTGTTGGCTATTCCTCCTATCTTCGTATCATCTGCAAATTTTATGAGTTCCCCAAAAATTCCATCGTCCAGATCATTTATAAAGATATTAAAAAGTACTGGGCCCAGAACAGAGCCCTGCGGCACCCCGCTTTTGACTTTCTTCCAGTTCGATGTGTAGCCATTTAGTATTACTCGTTGTGCCCGATCATTAAGCCAGTTGTGAATCCACCGAACTGATTTTTTGTCAAAGCCATACTTAATCATTTTTTCAATAAGAAGGTTATGTGATACTTTATCAAATGCCTTACTGAAGTGAATTCAGAGCCGGAAGACGCCGCGGGGATGCTGCACAGAGAAGACTTCTCGGAGGATCCAGCCCGACCCTCACTCATGGACTTGGTAAGATCAATTTGATCGAATGTTGCCTACCCCTGAAACGAGCATTTTTCCCCCATAGACTATAATAGGGCTCGATATTCGATAGTCGAATATTGAGCGGCTACTCGAAACGAATATGGAATATCGAACATTTTACTGTTCGCTCATCTCTAATAGTTATGTCCTGTGGATATCTTAGAAAAAATTATTTGACAAAAGGAGGGATTTTCCTCTCTAAATGATTGATTTCCCCTGATATGCAATTGCAATGGGGTTATGGATTGCCATGGTACCTGGAAGCAGAACGATGGTGTCAATGTCTGACTCTGTTGTGCCCTATTAGGTACAGCCTATGTAACAGTACAAACGATAGGTACGATGCAAAAGTATGGAAAATGATTACACAAGAAATCAAAAAATCTCACGGTGAAATCCTGTAGCTTAAAAAAAAATGAAAAATTTTATTAGAAAAATAACTAGATTCTAAAAAAAAATATTGCAGTTTGTTTTGCCATTAACCCTTGTTGCGTTACATCAATATGATTTCAAATAAAAAAAAATGTTTTAAAATAATACCTTTACTAGAGATGAGCGAACACTAAAATGTTCGAGGTTCGAAATTCGATTCGAACAGCCGCTCAATGTTCGTGTGTTCGAACGGGTTTCGAACCCCATTATAGTCTATGGGGAACATATACTCGTTAAGGGGGAAACCCAAATCCGTGTCTGGAGGGTCACCAAGTCCACTATGACACCCCAGGAAATGATGCCAACACCTCTGGAATGACACTGGGACAGCAGGGGAAGCATGCCTGGGGGCATCTAACACACCAAAGACCCTCTATTACCCCAACATCACTGCCTAACAACTACACACTTTCCACATTCAAAAAAACCTCTATCAAAGTGGGAAAATACCTGGAAACCTTCTTTACTCCCCAAATGGATGGACACAAACCCCAATTTAAGCTCAACAAACAGTAACAACCACCCCTTTAAATCACGTTCCCCATGACAACCACAAATGGAATAGGCAATGGGAATTCCAAAAGCCCTCACCCTTAACTGTCATTTTGAGTGTGTGTGTGTGTGTGATGTGGTAAGACCTTCCAAAATTCACTTTTCTAGCCCTTAACATGAGCCCTTCCAAACAAAGTTACATGACCTTAAGCTGAGCTACCAGCAGAGATTGAGGCCCTTGGCATGAGTAGAGCCTTGCACCAGCAGTGTTTTTGGCACTTAGGGTGAGTTGAGCCTTGTACCAGCGTGTGTCCCTTAACATCAGGCGGGCCCTAAGTTCTGCGCTTTGCACAAAAGTTCCACATTAACTAGGCTGAATGGTACAAAGATTAGTAGGCCCGAGAACCAGGAACAGGTCTTGCAATGGCTGTCGGATAACGCTTAAAGCACATTGTCCACCAGCCAGTCAGCCTCTACCTCCTCTTACCCAACAGTCTTGTCCTCCTTCCACCCAAAATTCCCAATCTTCTCAGAACAATAACCCCAACTGTCCCTGCTCCCCAGAGCTGTTCTCCCTTCCTTTGACTGTACCGCAACCTGCCCCTCCATTTCGCGATTCCACGGACCTAACAGACGAGTATCTGTGTCCAGATGCTCAAACACTAGAGTCTCCTCCATTCCATCTCCGGTCGATTTGGTGGCGGATGACCAGCAACCCACCCTCATCGACGACGATGAGACGCAGTTGCTGTCAGGGCAGCCAGTTGACATGCGCATTGTGCAGGAGGAGGAGGCGAGACAGGAGTTGGAAGAGGAGGTGGTGGACGACGAGGACACCGACCCCACCTGGACAAGGCAGATGTCAAGCTGGGAAAGTAGTGTGGATGTTGAGGCAGGTGCAGCACCAAAAAGGGTAGCTAGAGGCAGAGACATGTCCAGAGGCAGAGGTCAGCTGCTTTGCCGAAGCCAGGCCAGACCCGGAATGTCCGAAGATGTTCCCTTTTGTACCCAGCCCAGAAAAACTCCCCCATCGAGGGCACGTTTCTTGAAGGTGTAGAGTTTTTTCAAGGAATGCGCCGAGGACAGATATAGTGTCGTCTACACAATTTGCCTCTCGAAATCGAGTAGGGGCCCTGAGAAGAGCAACCTGTCCACCACTTCAATGCACCGTCATTTGGAATCCAAGCAATGGAATCAGTGGCAGGCAGCAACGGCAGGACAAACGTCGCCCGCCGTTCATGCCACTGCCTCTGCTCACAGTGCTGGCGATGCACTCCAGAGGACGAGCCAGGACATCACTTCATCTGCCTCCGCCACTTTGTTGACTTCTCCCTCATCCTCCCCTGTTTCTGTCTTATCTCCTTCTCCTGCACCATCAAAGGCACCATCAGGCGCTTCTTTACAACAACCCACCATCTCTCAGACATTGGAGCGCCGGCAGAAATACACTGCTAACCACCCACCCACGCAAGCCTAGAACGCCAACATCGCTAAACTGCTGGCCCAGGAGAGGTTGGCGTTCCGGCTTGTTGAAACTCCCGCCTTCCCGGACCTGATGGCAACTGTGGCACCTCACTATGCCGTCCCTAGCCGTCTCAACTTCTCTCGGTGTGGCGTCCCCGCCTTGCACCAGCACGTGTCACTCAACATCAGGTGGGCCCTTAGTTCCGCGCTTTGCTGCAAGGTCCACTTGACCACCGACACTTGGACAAGCGCCTGTGGTCAGGGATGCTGCAGTGCTTATCTTTAATGACAGGCAGGGTGAATGTGGTGGAGTCTGTTCCCCGGGTGCAAACTGGGGTGGCCTATCTCCTCTCCCAGGCCAAAATTCATGGCAGGAGTAGACTGAAACCCTACGACGCTGCAACCTCCACCACAGCTACTAGCGGCAAACGCTAAAACACTGGTGTGGGGAGACGTCAGCAGGCGGTGCTGAAGCTCATCAGCTTGGGGGACAGACAGCACAGTGCCTCCGAGGTCAGGGATGCCATCCTGGCTGAGATGGCATTTTTTTTTCCCTGCTACACCTGGGGCCTGGCATTTTTACGCCTGTGATAATGGCTGGAACCTGGTAGCGGCTCTGGAGCTTGCCAGCCTCCAACACGTTCCATGTTTGGCCCACGTCTAACCTAGTGGTGCAAAGTTTTTTAAAAACATACCCAAATGTACCGAAGCTACTGTTGAAAATGCGGCGCTTGTGCGCCCACTTTTGCAAGTGCACAGGAGTCGCTGCTAGCCTAAAAACACTCTAGCAAGGCCTACATCTGTCCAAACACAGGCTGTTGTCCGTCATTCACACACGCTGAAACCCTACAATACCATATCTTGAGCAGGGTGTGTGAGCTGCACAGACCTTTGATGGAGTTCCATCTACAAAACCCAAGGGTTCCTCAAAGTCAGCAACCAAAGTTTCTGCACCATGAGTTTCCAGGGGTGGCAGAGTTATGGCTAGGGGAAGAGGCATGGATAGGGATGATGTCTAGGGGCAAAAGCAGTGTGGATGTGGAGGCAAGCTAAGCAGGAAAAACTGGGGGTACAAGCTAAGGCATGGACTGGGGTGATGTCTAGGGGCAAAAGCAGTGTGGATGTGGAGGCAAGCTAAGCAGGAAAAACTGGGGGTACAAGCTAAGGCATGGACTGGGGTGATGTCTAGGGGCAAAAGCAGTGTGGATGTGGAGGCAAGCTAAGCAGGAAAAACTGGGGGTACAAGCTAAGGCATGGACTGGGGTGATGTCTAGGGGCAAAAGCAGTGTGGATGTGGAGGCAAGCAAAGCAGGGAAAATGGTGGCTAGAGGCAAAGGGATGTCCATAGGCAGCAAGGGCAAAGATGCAAAACTCTCCCGTTTCAAGAATTTTCCTGACTTGTTTCCCCACAAAACATTCCTGGGAGGAGGGCTGAAACACCACCCTCCTCCTCCTCCGCTGTTAGATTTACCCCAGCTACGAGCTGAAAACGCTGCAACACTGGTGTGGGGAGACGTCAGCAGGCTGGGCTGAAGCTCATCAGCTTGGGAGACGGACAGCACACTGCCTCTGAGGTCAGGGATGCCATCCTGGATGAGATGGCAATTTGTTTATCCCCGCTGCCCCTGGGGCCAGGTTTTTTAGCTTGTTGGAGGGCTCTGGAGCTTGCCAGCCTCCAACACGTTCCATGCCTGGCCCACATGTTCAATGTAGTGGTGCAATGATTTTTAAAAACATACCCCAAATTAGCTGAGCTAAGGGTGAAAGTGCGGCACTTGGACACCCACTTTCCCAAGTCTACAGTACCTGGAGCTAGCCGCAATACACTCCAGCAAGGCCTACATCTGCCTGAAGCACCTACTGTTGTGCGAGGTCACCACACGCTCTAACCCTAGATACCGTATGTTCAGCAGGGTGTGTGAGCAGCAGAGACCTTTGATGGAGTACCAGCTACAAAACCCAAGGGTTCCTCAGAGTCAGCTCCCTCACTTTCTGCACCATGAGTTTCCATGGGTGGCAGACTTATGGCTAGAGGCACAGGCATGGATAGGGGTGATGTGTAGGGGCAAAAGCAGTGTGGATGTGGAGGCAAGCTAAGCAGCAAAAACTGGGGGTACAAGCAGCCGGTGACATCATCACTGACAAGCACAGCTGTCTGTCAGCTGACAGGCTGACTTTCACCAAAATGAACAGACAATGGATAGACTCATCATATACATGTCAGTTACATGACAAATTTAGTGCAATTTGCAAGTCCAAGATGGTTTGGAGATCTGCGGAGAGGAATCTCACCACCTCTTGCGGGTGCCATCATTTGGAAGGCAAGCCCTGGGCTCAGTGGGTGAGAGCAAGCGCAGGATAATCGTCGTTTGGCCTGGCGGCCACTGCCTCTTCCACTGTTGACAGGGCTGGCGCTGCAGTCCAGACCAGGAGCCAGGACACCTCCACATCTGCCTCTGACACTTTGGGGAGTTCACCCTTATCCTCACCTTTTCCTGCCATTTCTCCTTTTGCCCGCGCCATCATGCGCCTCTTCCCAGCAACTCCCCATCTCCCAAGCCTTTCATTTCATGCTAAAGTACAGCGCAACCCACCCACATGCCCAAGGCTTCAACGGCCTCATCTCAAGAAATCTGGCCCAGGAGATGTTGGAATCCCGGCTGGGGGACACTCTGCCCTTTTTGGGCAGAGTGTCTACTGCGCCACCGCACTGTGCCGTCCACACCAGCACTTTCCCCCAAACATGAGGCGGTCCCTAAATTCAGCGCTTAGCCCTAAAGTTCCATGTGACCAGTTATGAATGGACAAGTGCATGCGGACAGGGACGCTACCTTTCAATTTGGGCACAGTGGTTGAATGTAGTTGAGGCGTGGACCGGGTCGCAAAATGTGGTGGCCTGACTTGTCTCCCCACACAACATTCCTGGGAGGAGGGCTGAAACACCACCCTCCTCCGCTGTTAAATTGACCCCAGCTACGAGCTGGAAACGCTGCAACACTGGTGTGGGGAGACGTCAGCGGGCCGTGCTGAAGCTCATCAGCTTGGGGGCCAGACAGCACACTGCCTACAAAGTGAGTCATGCCATCCTCGATGAGACGGCAATGTGGTTTTTGCCACTGCACCTGGGCCCAGGCATGTTGTCATGTGTGATAATGGCCATAACCTGGGATTGGCTCTGTAGCTTGGCAGCCTGCAACATATTCCATGCCTGGGCCACGTTTTTAACTCATTGCTGCTAATCTTTTGAAAAAGGTACCCCAATGTTCCTGAGCTACTGGTGAAAGTGTGGCGCTTGTGCGGATAGTTTTTAAAGTGTATAGTTGCCGCTGCTAGCCTCTATGCACTCCTACAACGCCTGTACCTGCTGGAACAACGGCTGTTGTGCGACGTCTCCACACTGCTGGCACTAAACATATCATGTGTTGAGCAGAGTGTGTGAGCAGCACAGACCTTTGATGTAGTTCCAACTCCAAAACCCTCGGGTTCGTCAAAGTCAACTCCCTCAGTTGCTCAACCATGAGTGGCCATGGGTGGCAGACTTATGTGAAATCCCATCCCATCCATTGCACTGGACACGAAACATTAGCATGCGCTCAGCACAACCTCGGATATGGCAGATGCGTTAAGCAGGGTGCAGGGTACAACACAGACCAGGCCCGAGCACCAGGAACAGGTGTTAGAAATACTGCAGCATCTGCCATTTCCTTCCAATTTTGGGGTTTTGGACCCGCCACCAACTTGTCTGGACCTAAGTGGGGATCATGAGACACAGTTGCCATCAAGGCAAGCTGTGGTCATGTGCGGTTTGCAGTAAGGGGGCAGTGCGCAATTGGAAGAGGAGTTGGTGGATGACGAGGCCACCGACCCCACATGGACAGGGGTGATGTCTAGGGGCTAAAGCAGTGTAGATGTAGAGGGAAGCTAAATCAACAAAAAACCTGGGTAGAAGCAAAGGCATAAACTGGGGTGATGTTTAGGGGTGAAAGCAGAGTAGATGTGGAGGGAAGCTAAGCAGCAAAAACAGTGGGTAGAAGCAAAGGCATGCAAAACTCTACCCTGTTGGAAGACTTATTCCTAGGTCTGGAACACGTTAATGGCCCCCCTGGACAAATTACTGCCACTCAGGGGCCTAGTGTCACCAGGAGGGACAAGTATAGGCGCATGTTGTGGGAATACCTGGCCGACACCAGCTCTGTCCTCTCCGATCCCTCTGTGCTCTACAGCCTAAACTTATTTTCTCATCTTTTTTTCTGAACTGCACATCTCTTGCCTGCTTCCTTTGGGATCTTAGAAATGGTGGTCCACTTCCACAGATGGTAACTTCAATAGACAGTGTAACGGGAGTAGCTGAGGGATCGCTGTCTTAACCACTTTTTGGCACAAAATTAACTTCCAAAGCCAAATATGGTGCAAGTATATGATGCAAGGACACCTACACACCTATCTCTGACACATTGGGGAGTTCACCCTCATGCGCCCTTTTGGCCTGCACCATCATGCGCCTCTTCCCAGCCACTCCACATTTCCCAAGCTTTTCATTGCAGGCAGAAGTACAATACAACCCACCCCCATGCCCAAGCCTGTAACAGCCTCATCGATAAACTGCTGGCCCTGGAGATGTTGGTGTTTGTTTATGCTTCTGGAGACCCAGGCCTTCCGTCAGCAGATGGCAGCTGGGGCACCTCCCTATGCTGGGCCTAGCCGTTACTACTTCTCTTGGTGTGCTGTCTCTGCCTTGCGCCTGCATGTGTCCCATAACATCAGTCGGGCCCAGAGCTCTGCGCTTTGCTGCAAGGTCCACTTGACCACCGACACATGGACAAGCGCCTGTGGTCAGGGATGCTGCAGTGCTTATCTTTAATGACAGGCAGGGTGAATGTGGTGGAGTCTGTTCCCCGGGTGCAAACTGGGGTGGCCTATCTCCTCTCCCAGGCCAAAATTCATGGCAGGAGTAGACTGAAACCCTACGAAGCTGCAACCTCCACCCCAGCTACTAGCGGAAAACACTGTAACACTGGCATGGGGAGATGTCAGTAGGCCGTGCTGAAACTGATCAGCTTGGGGGACAGACAGCACAGTGCCTCCGAGGTCAGGGATGCCATCCTGGCTGAGATGGCATTTTTTTTTCCCTGCTACACCTGGGGCCTGGCATTTTTGCGCCTGTGATAATGGCTGGAACCTGGTAGCAGATCTGGAGCTTGCCAGACTCAAACACGGTCCACGCATGGCCCACGTTTTCCAACTTGTTGGTGCCATGTTTCTTTGAAACCTACACCATTGTGCCTATTATACAGGTCAAAGTGGGGCCATTTTCGTAAGTGAGAACTAGCCTCTGCTAGGCAGAAAACATTCAGAGCACACTCCTCTCATCTTCGCACCGTTGGCTGGCGGAGGAAGACGAGGGGGTTGGAGTGGCATCTGATGTCCCTATCCCACACGAGGCTAGAGGGTGCACTTCAGTGCATCCCATTGCTTCACCACAAATGGTGTGAAGGGGAGTGGAAAATGGAGGAAATGGAGAGTGACCCTTACAGTTGGGGCCAGCAAAGGCATGCCAAGTAACACACTGGCACACATGGCTGACTTCATCTTGGGTTGCTTTTCAACACATATTTCACATCATGAAGAACAAATAATACTGGATTTTTTCAAGCCTCGAACCCCGGTCTAGGTCTAATGTCTGTTCCTTTCTTATATTAGGGGAGAGGGAAAAAAAATTACTTCAGTGATACGTTTAGCGTACATAGACTGACTATTAATGTGTATCCCACTTAGTGTTGTTAGGGTTACACACCGTCACAACCTGGCTAAAGCTTCTATAGCTGTTAATAAAGTCAACATAACTTTACGGTATCCAAAAAGACAGCTGGTACCGACAGAGAGCAAGACAAATGTCACCCAAAGCTGTGAGCTCTGAACACCCACAGTGACTTTGGCGTCATCATCATTATAAGGGAGCGGGTGGTAATAAATAACTTGGCAGTGCCTAAAACCCAAAAAGCTTATACAACTATATTTACATTAAGATACACAAATGAAACTTTTCAGTAGCATGTCATGAGACAAGCTGATAAGCTCTTCCTTTGTGCAGTGCTATTTGAAAGTTAAACGCTGCCTTTATTTTAATTCTGGAGAAGGTGCAGACATTAGATTTAGAACATGTTGTCTTCATTGTCCAAATCCTCTATATAGGTAACGCGTTTTTCGGGCCGAGCTGTCTGGGAACGAGCTGGTGCAGCACTGACAACCTGGGTGAATATGGCAAGAGCCTGAGATGTAGGGTGAATGAATCCCCAAATTATTTGTGGAATTCCCAGTGAGACAATGGCACTGTATACCAGTATTAAAAATTGTGGGTGCACATAACCCCCATATATTCTTTGAATTCCCAGTCAGACAATGGCACTGTATAGCAGTATTAAAAATTGTGGGTGCACGTAACCCCCATATATTCTTTGAATTCCCAGTCAGACAATGGCACTGTATACCAGTATTAAAAATTGTGGGTGCACATAACCCCCATATATTCTTTGAATTCCCAGTGAGACAATGGAACTGTATAGCAGTAGCAAAAATTGTGGGTGCACGTAACCCCCATATATTCTTTGAATTCCCAGTGAGACAAAGGAACTGTATAGCAGTATTAAAAATTGTGGGTGCACATAACCCCCATATATTTTTTGAATTCCCAGTCAGACAATGGCACTATATACCAGTAGTAAAAATTGTGGGTGCACATAACCCCAATATATTCTTTGAATTCCCAGTCAGACAATGGCACTGTATACCAGTATTAAAAATTGTGGGTGCACATAACCCCCATATATTCTTTGAATTCCCAGTGAGACAATGGAACTGTATAGCAGTAGCAAAAATTGTGGGTGCACGTCACCCCAATATATTCTTTGAATTCCCAGTCAGACAATGGCACTGTATACCAGTAGTAAAAATTGTGGGTGCACATAACCCCAATATATTCTTTGAATTCCCAGTCAGACAATGGCACTGTATAGCAGTATTAAAAATTGTGGGTGCACATAACCCCCATATATTCTTTGAATTCCCAGTCAGACAATGGAACTATATACCAGTAGTAAAAATTGTGGGTGCACATAACCCCAATATATTCTTTGAATTCCCAGTCAGACAATGGCACTGTATACCAGTATTAAAAATTGTGGGTGCACATAACCCCCATATATTCTTTGAATTCCCAGTCAGACAATGGCACTGTATACCAGTATTAAAAATTGTGGGTGCACATAACCCCCATATATTCTTTGAATTCCCAGTGAGACAATGGAACTGTATAGCAGTAGCAAAAATTGTGGGTGCACGTCACCCCAATATATTCTTTGAATTCCCAGTCAGACAATGGCACTGTATACCAGTAGTAAAAATTGTGGGTGCACATAACCCCCATATATTCTTTGAATTCCCAGTCAGACAATGGCACTGTATACCAGTATTAAAAATTGTGGGTGCACATAACCCCCATATATTCTTTGAATTCCCAGTCAGACAATGGCACTGTATAGCAGTATTAAAAATTGTGGGTGCACATAACCCCCATATATTCTTTGAATTCCCAGTCAGACAATGGCACTATATACCAGTAGTAAAAATTGTGGGTGCACATAACCCCAATATATTCTTTGAATTCCCAGTCAGACAATGGCACTGTATACCAGTATTAAAAATTGTGGGTGCACATAACCCCCATATATTCTTTGAATTCCCAGTCAGACAATGGCACTGTATACCAGTATTAAAAATTGTGGGTGCACATAACCCCCATATATTCTTTGAATTCCCAGTGAGACAATGGAACTGTATAGCAGTAGCAAAAATTGTGGGTGCACGTCACCCCAATATATTCTTTGAATTCCCAGTCAGACAATGGCACTGTATACCAGTAGTAAAAATTGTGGGTGCACATAACCCCCATATATTCTTTGAATTCCCAGTCAGACAATGGCACTATATACCAGTAGTAAAAATTGTGGGTGCACATAACCCCAATATATTCTTTGAATTCCCAGTCAGACAATGGCACTGTATACCAGTATTAAAAATTGTGGGTGCACATAACCCCCATATATTCTTTGAATTCCCAGTCAGACAATGGCACTGTATACCAGTATTAAAAATTGTGGGTGCACATAACCCCCATATATTCTTTGAATTCCCAGTCAGACAATGGCACTGTATAGCAGTATTAAAAATTGTGGGTGCACATAACCCCCATATATTCTTTGAATTCCCAGTGAGACAAAGGAACTGTATAGCAGTATTAAAAATTGTGGGTGCACGTAACCCCCATATATTCTTTGAATTCCCAGTCAGACAATGGCACTGTATACCAGTATTAAAAATTGTGGGTGCACATAACCCCCATATATTTTTTGAATTCCCAGTGAGACAAAGGAACTGTATAGCAGTATTAAAAATTGTGGGTGCACGTAACCCCCATATATTCTTTGAATTCCCAGTCAGACAATGGCACTGTATAGCAGTATTAAAAATTGTGGGTGCACGTAACCCCCATATATTCTTTGAATTCCCAGTTAGACAATGGCACTGTATACCAGTAGTAAAAATTGTGGGTGCACATAACCCCCATATATTCTTTGAATTCCCAGTCAGACAATGGCACTGTATACCAGTATTAAAAATTGTGGGTGCACATAACCCCCATATATTCTTTGAATTCCCAGTCAGACAATGGCACTATATACCAGTAGTAAAAATTGTGGGTGCACATAACCCCAATATATTCTTTGAATTCCCAGTCAGACAATGGCACTGTATACCAGTATTAAAAATTGTGGGTGCACATAACCCCCATATATTCTTTGAATTCCCAGTGAGACAAAGGAACTGTATAGCAGTATTAAAAATTGTGGGTGCACGTAACCCCCATATATTCTTTGAATTCCCAGTCAGACAATGGCACTGTATAGCAGTATTAAAAATTGTGGGTGCACGTAACCCCCATATATTCTTTGAATTCCCAGTCAGACAATGGCACTGTATACCAGTATTAAAAATTGTGGGTGCACATAACCCCCATATATTCTTTGAATTCCCAGTGAGACAATGGCACTGTATAGCAGTAGCAAAAATTGTGGGTGCACGTCACCCCAATATATTCTTTGAATTCCCAGTCAGACAATGGCACTATATACCAGTAGCAAAAATTGTGGGTGTATATAGCCCCAATTCTATTGCTAGGGGACTTGCAGGGTATTTCTGAGGTGAAGGTGGGGGGGCACACCATTGGAACGGGGATTTGGGGTGTATATATGGGGTATACGGGAATACACTGTCAGTGTGTTCCATTCAGGATCCTGGGAAAGCTGGGTTGCGGCGATTGAGCCCGTCAGTGCCACGTTACACTGACAAGCTTCTCCCTGGAATTGAAGTTATATGTAAGCCCAATATATTCTTTGAATTCCCAGTCAGACAATGGCACTATATGGCAGTAGCAAAAATAGTGGGTGTACATAGCCCCAATCCTATTGCTAGGGGACTTGCAGGGTATTTCTGGGGTGAAGGTGGGGGGGCACACCGTTGGAACGGGTATCGGGGGTATATATCGGGTATACGGGAATACACTGACAGTGTATTCCATTCAGGATCCTGGGAAAGCTGGGTTGCGGCGATTGAGCCCGTCAGTGCCACGTTACACTGACAAGCTTCTCCGTGGAATTTAGCTCTTACAAGAGCTGTTGGTTGTCTTCTCCTTCCTATCCTAGCCTGTCCCTGCCTACCCAGAATCTAAGCCCTAGCTAACTGGACGGAAACCTCCGTCCTCGGTGAATTGCAAGCTCAGAATGACGCGAAGCTGGGCGGCGCTGTTCTTTTAAATTAGAGGTCACATGTTTTCGGCAGCCAATGGGTTTTGCCTACTTTTTTCAACGTCACCGGTGTCGTAGTTCCTGTCCCACCTACCCTGCGCTGTTATTGGAGCAAAAAAGGCGCCAGGGAAGGTGGGAGGGGAATCGAGTAATGGCGCACTTTACCACGCGGTGTTCGATTCGATTCGAACATGCCGAACAGCCTAATATCCGATCGAACATGAGTTCGATAGAACACTGTTCGCTCATCTCTAACCTTTACATTTATTTTATTAAATATGTGACACCTAAACAGTAACTACGGTAAACATGTTCTTAAAGGAGTTAGTAGTAAAGCATACACACACTTTTTCGTCAAAGTGACAGTTACCATGCCCCCTTGTTGAAACCCCATAGCTGCCAAAACAGTTCTCGTCAATACGCCCCAATACACCCCAACACGCCCCTTTCCTTTGTGTCGTGTCAGGTTCCCCGTCCTCCTCAGATTGGTTATCAAGGTGTAAAGTCGCTAGCTCTTTAGTGCTCTGCTTAGCAAGAACCAAGTATCTTTGCATTATCTTTGTATCTTTCAATTTTCACATCATCCGGTAAGTCAGAGCGGTATAAAATATCGCTAATTTCAATATCCATGCGCTGTATTACGCTCTGTCTTACATCGGGTGGCGGAGTAAAGACCTGACTTATTTTGTTGAGTTCGTATTTGGACACCGAGTACATTTTCTCCGCATGAGTCGTTATTTGGTAAACTCTTTATTAACGGAATTGCAAATCCCAATAGCGGACCTATGACTCCATCTGTCTGATTCACTAAGCGCTTCTTTTTCTTTATGGAGACTGTTTTATCACACAGCCTCCTTATAGCTTTACGCCGCTTCTTTAGTATCTTTTTCTGACGTTTCTTTAGCGGAATTCATCCTTTTTAAAGGTGATCTCGCCTATGGCGGCTATTAAATCATCGCTAGCATGACGCAAAATAGATTTCCTGACAGAAGGCGTCACTTTTACAAGCGTTTTTAAGAGAGCCCAATTACGACATCTCTCCGACATCTTGGCGCTGCTACATAGTCGGCCTAGACTGCGCTTAACCTTCTAAATCTCACTTTTTGAAAGTATTTCTCTTTAGAATATACACAGCTGGCAGAGCTGGAGGTAAGAACCCCGACCTTAAATGGAGGTGCTCAGGGGTGGTAGCCCTTAAATCTACTAGCAGGTGCCCATAAAGCTCCCGCGTAGCATCCTCAAAAGCTTCCAAGAAGAAATGTGTTTTCCCAGGATACATCTGTCTCGCTAATGTTAGAATTTGCAATTTATCAGGCGGGTTATTAAAGAGAACCATTCAATGACAGATGTCTGCACGCACAGCGATGAGCAACGCTCTCTGACAGGTACTTGGTATACGATAGAATTGGTGATGGCTTTGGAAAAAGGTTACAGACTGGCAGAGGCCTATGAGGTTTGGCATTTTCCTGACACGATGGACAAGCTGTTTCCACCCTACAATTTTTTTTTTCTTTTCTTTTTTCCTCTGGTTTGTTTGTCTAATATTGGTGTATCTACCTGGATATTGCAGGATTCTTGGCAGGGGCCATTGACCATGACAGATGGCTGAATGACACCAGGGAAGTTTTCACTGAATCAGATCTACCTGTACAAAACAGACTCTGAGTATAGGTGCTGGCTTTAGACAACTTACTCGTGTGTATAAGGAGAATTTACGTTCATCCTGGGAGATACATACTTTAGAGGTTTATCTCAAGGACCGTATTGTCCCTAGGGGACTTAGGATTAACTTACTCCCTTCTGCAAGGATTAAATCTCCTGAGTTTATGGCAAAATGGGAGGAGCATTCTATAGAGGCCTCTTTAAAATTCATGGGTCTTTTACTTGAGGAGGAAAAAGCTGTCTTTGAGAAAACTTCTACTGCCTTAAAAGAGAATATAGAGGCAGTTAGGAAATTTTAGAGCAAGCAAGAGTATGAACGTAAAGAAGTTGTTTTGCAGCAAACTATTGAAAAATTTGTCTCTTTTACGAAAGAAAGGACATACTTTCAATATACAGTCCTATGAGAAAGTTTGTGCCCCCCTATTAATCTTAATCATTTTTAGTTGTAAATATTTTGGTGTTTGCAGCAGCGCAGCCTGATATATCTAATAACTGATGGACACAGTAAGTAATATTTCAGGATTGAAATGAGGTTTATTGTACTAACAGAAAATGTGTAATATGCATTAAACCAAAATTTGACCGGTGCAAAAGTCTGGGCACCTCAACAGAAAAGTGCCAGTAATATTTAGTAGATCCTCCTTTTGCCTCTAGTCGCTTCCTGTAGCTTTTAATCAGTTCCTGGATCCTGGATGAAGGGATTTTGGATCATTCCTCTTTACAAAACAATTCAAGTTCAGTTAAGTTTGATGGAGAGAACAGAACAGAACAATAAATTAAGGGCAGGAGGCCATATGAATACCCTTGGGATGAATTTAACACAGTCCGAAAAAATTGCTCTACGAAACTTGGAGGAGTGCCCAGATATAATTATCAAGCCTTCTGACAAAGGCGGTAACCTTGTAATCCTAGATAGGTCACAGTACATTGACATGTGTCGGTCCATATTGTCCATATTCTATTGGATATGAAAAGATCAGATTTGAGAGAGTGGCGGGTTTTCGGGATGAATTAAAACTTATCCTGGATAGGGGCCTGGCTAATCGCCTTATTAATAAATCTGAGTATGACTTCATGTTACCAAATTTCCCAATACAGGCAAAATTCTACGCGTTGCCTAAAATCCACAAGGGGCTGAGTCCCCTAAAGGGACGCCCCATAGTGGCCGGTATCGGCTCAGTGACACAGGGAGCAAGCCTCTACGTGTATGATATTTTGCGTCCCTTTGTGGTCAGCCTTCCATCATACGTTAGGGACACCATGGATGTCCTCCGTCATCTGGAGGGCATCCAGGTGTCCCCTGACGTCAGGCTGGCCAGTTTGGACGTGGAGTCCTTATATGGCTCTATTCCCCATACCAAGGGATATGTAGTGGTAGAGAGCTTTTTGGCCACTAGGGGTAACTATATGTTGGAACACAACTCCTTTGTGATGGACTTGCTCCGATTTGTGTTAGAGCGAAATTGTTTCGCATTTGATGGGGACCTCTTCCACCAGCTCAGAGCAGTTGCGATGGGGAGCCCTTGTGCCCCCAGCTTTGCAAACCTACCTGGACTGGTGGGAGAGGGAGGTCGTATTCTCTGAGACCATGGTGAGATGGACCAACTATATTCTCCTCTGGGTCATCGATGATATTTTGATTCTTTGGGACGGACCAGAGGAGGAATTTCTCTCCATGGTCCAGGCGTTGAATAAAAATGATCTAGGCCTATTCTTTACGTCCGAGATTAGTGCTGACAAAATCATTTTCTTGGACTTGACCATTAGCAAGGGACCATCTGGTCAATTAATGCACGACCGTTCACAGGAAACCAACTTCTACGAACTCGTTGCTCCTGTGGGATAGCTGTCCACCCGGCACCGCTCCATGCTGGTATCCTGAAAGGTCAATACCTTAGGCTACGCAGAAACTGTTCGGAAATTTCCGATTTCAGGGTGATGGCGAGGGACCTACAGGGTAGGTTTAGGAGACGTGGATACCCTGATGGGATCTTGAAGAAAGCTTACCATCATGCTTTCACGGTGGACCGTACATCATTACTGAATCCCTGGGTATCAAACTATGTAACGGAGAAATGTACGCAAACGCGGATTATAGAAATGTATGACCAGGCGGCAGAGAGTGTTAAAAAGATTCTGAGTGATGCCTGAGGCATTTTGAGTACCGATCCGCTTTTTGGAGAGTTGGTTGGGCCGCATCCCAATATAACATTTAGGAGGGGTCCCAATTCACTAGATAAATTGGTCCATAGCCACTTGAGTCCTATGAGAACGGAGCCTACGTGGCTGGACCAGATTGCCCGGACAACGAGGGGTACATTTCCTTGTGGTTCATGTAGAGCCTGTGAACATACCTTGAGGGGGATGTCTCTAACCTCAAATTTCAAGGAATTGAAGTGGTCACTAGATCTGTGAGAGGGGGCGACTTTGATCGTAAGGTCCTACAGAGAGAAGCCCATTGGACCTTCCTCTTGGATACGGTGCAGCCTAGGGGGCTTAATGAAGTGATTTCATACAGTAGCTTCCTTTGAATAGTATGCATTCTGATTCAGTGGTCAGTGATAGGTGCAAGTGTGTTTGTACTCTCCTGTAACATTAATAGTCATCTATTTGTTTTTCATCACGTGCATACTTACCTATTTGGATTAGGCATGCTTGGAATTGGTATTTATTCCTATCTCTCATATACTTACCTATGTATGTATTCATCTGTTTCAGATAGATGTAGTTGTGCAAACATAATGGTCTCCTTTTTTATATTTTTTTCATTCTACCTATGTATCTTATTTAGGTGTATTTTATCTGTTTTTGACCACTATTGGTTCTAATTTGGTAACGGACTGGGTGCTTTCGGTCATCTGTGTGGATTTGTACCTTGTTTGAGGCGGTCCGCGATATTATATCTGGGGTTACTTTGACGCTTGTGCGTTGTTAGTTTACGCCCCCATATGGGGTGGGTTTTGTTATAACCCTGTTGGTTGTGACTGTGAGTGGCGGCATTGAGCCGGACCTCAGGGCACCCATAGGAGAGGTGACGTAGTATGGTGCGGGTCATCTGATTGGGCACGCCCACTCTGACGTCACCAAGAGGGGTGGGGCTTGTTGGGTATAAGTAACGAGCATTACCAGACGCCAACGCGGCTATACATCACAGCCGACAAGCGGCTACACGCTATAATTCAATGCTATACAAATATCACTAGCACTACCAATGTGCATAAAAAAGCCTCTGATGAACTGACTTTGGTCGGGGAAACGGACCGTTAGGCTGCATTACTAGTTATATGTATACCATCTGAGTCGTGTGTGTGTGTGTGTGTGTGTGGAGTAGGCTAAATCAATGGGGAAAATTTAACCCTATAGATACTTTGGCTGTGTGTAACTGGTAATTACCAGATGTATGCTTGTGGTCTTCCCTAGTTAGTCAAATACTAGCAAACATAAGTACTATCAAACATTGGAATTAGGGTGGGCTTATTGTTCCTAATCTCTGATTGACAATAGAGGGGATTTTAGTGCCCCCTAGGTTCTGGTACTAGTCCTATGGACGGTAGTTTATTATGCCGTTCTGAACTTTTAAAATAAATTAATAAAAGTTGAGTTTTAGTGTACTTTAATATATTTTGTTTGCTCCTTGGAACTATTGGGGGTGCACCAACCGGAGGGAATTTTTTTTTTTTTTTTTCCTCTGGTTTGTTTGTCTACATCTGGTTTGTACCCTGATATAAACTCGCACAGCTTGTACAATCCCTTCCTGCCACAGCCAGTTGTGCTCTAAGAATTTGTCGATTTGGAGCTTATGTCTTCACGATTGTACGAGCAATATGTATTTTTTTAATTTTTCTGGTGATGTAGCCATATGAGAGCTTGTTTTTTGTGGTATGAGATGCATTTTGGAATGACACCATTTTTGGGTCTGGCATTGCATTTTGCCTTTTAAATTTTTCACCATGCAGCATACGGCATAAGTAACATAGTAACTTTATTCTGTGAGTGGGTACAATTATGGCGATAACTCATTTATATTATTTTTTATGCCTTGATAATTTTGCAGAACAAAAACCCATTTAGGGACATAAATAAATTATTCACACACTTTATTTTTTTTCTGCACTCTTTCTTACTGTTTTGTGGTGCAGATGCATAGGCTGACTTTCTGATAACCCGGCAGGATCAATCAGGTATCAGGGGCTCCTAGCAACCTGAGGCCACTGGCCACACTGCAGAAAATACATGTCGGCACTCCCCAATTTCATCACAGGGGTGCCGAGTGAGGGGGGGACAGCAACATGGCAGAGGGGTTAAATCCCCCGATTGGAACTCACCTTTGACCGGGGGTTATGAAGCATAGTGTTAGCTGTTAATTACAGCTAACACCCACTCACAATGCCACCCACTCAGATAGTGAGTGGGCACTCTTCACATAGCGTACAATTATGCCCACTTGCACCAACTACCTGGAGCCAAGGACACAATGGTACATCCTTCCTCGCTAAGGGATTAAAGGGGTTTTACAAGACCCCATGTTTATTGGATATTGATGACTTATCCATAATGATGATCTCAGTATCAGTTTGGTTCTCAATATTGTTTGGTGGGTGTTTGATGACCAGTTGCTAGAAGTTATTCATAGGTTATACAGCTGGAAACAACGCTACTGCTACTAAAGGAAATGGGAGCCGAGCTGATATCTCACGTTTACTTTTTTCTTGCTGCATACAAGTCTAGTAATGGTGGGGGAGAACGGGGTGCCATATGTGTTTGCCTTATCTAATAATATGCGTGAGAGCAATACACCAGAACAGCATGGCGCACTATGTGTAACAAGTACTTTAAGCCTTATTTATGTTCATTCAGAATACTAAGTATCCATCATCCTCATAGAAGAAAGCTTTTTGACTTGTCATCTAGTGAGTTTGTCAATACTTTTAGTCAACTGTAAGACCAGGGACTCCCGGGAAGAGACTGCAGTGAGATGGCACGTGCAGTAGGAAGTGTTTATAAGGCTTCTGGGAGGATATCATCACTTACCTGTGTATATCCATATAGGCTCAACAGCTGGGCCATGGGGAGAGTCGTGACAGAGCGGAAATCTCCAATAAATCCGACCACTGCGTCATTCTCCATACATGAGTAGTTTGGAGCTGTTACTGTGTGTCCGGACAGTATCTGCAGAACATCTTTTATAACTTTATTCACATCTCCACAAGAGTCATATATATGATATCCCAGAGTGATATTGGGCAGAAGATCTGAGCGATTATTAATTTCTTCAATAGCAAAACGAAAAGCCGCCAGATGTAAATATTCTCTGGGATGAGGGCTATAGAAAATATAAATTAAGTAGTTATACATGAAAGGAATTATCAAGAAACCTTATGGGGTATTCCCATCATAAACGTGTATGATACACAGTATCTAATGATATTGACTAGAGATGAGCGAACAGTAAAATGTTCGAGGTTCAATATTCGTTTCGAGTAGCCCCTCAATATTCGACTACTCGAATCGAATATCGAACCCTATTATAGTCTATGGGGGGAAAATGTTCGTTTCAGGGGTAGGCAACATTTGATCAAATTATACTTACCAAGTCCACGAGTGAGGGTCGGGCTGGATCCTCCGAGAAGTCTTCTCTGTGCAGCGTCCCCGCGGTGTCTTACGGCTCTTCATTCACTCTGCTAAGCATCGGGCCTGGGCAGAGCCGACTGCGCATGCCTGCACTACAAGCGGACATGCACAGTCGGCTCTGCCCAGGCCCGATGCCTGGCAGAGTGAATGAAGAGCCGGAAGACGCCGCGGGGAAGCTGCACAGAGAAGACTTCTAAAGGTAGGAGAAGAACCAGCGTTGATTGGCCGACTGTATAGCATTCGGCCAATCAATGCTGGTTCTGCATCAAACTTTTCCATTCGAATAGCGAGTGGTGCTCGATCGAGTACGAGTATTTCGAATACCGTAGTATTTGATCGAATACCTACTCGATCGAGTACTACTCGCTCATCTCTAATATTGACTAAAGTCAGTGATGTCATCCTGTAGCATCAGTAACATGGTCGAGGGCAAGGAGAATCAGAGCTACCGTTTGGTAATGGAAGAGGAAGGAGTTACGAGTGTAGTTTTTTTTTGTATGGTAGTAGATGAAAGAGACTCTCACTCCATATAACCCTTCAAGAGTGAGTATAGGTCCATTTATTAAGTGGCTTACTAGAGAGTCATGAGGTGGTGGAGAGATGACGCTCAGCAGCGCTGAGTTACCTGACTGGCACTACACCAGGTAAATGGAAATCCTTGCTGAACTCCTATAACCAACTCTTCAATGGCAAAGCTAAACACAAGCAGTTTATCTATAAGCAATGCTTTATTGAACTGGGTAACCAATCCAATAAACTCCTAGTATATAAGGCAATTTCTTAAACTGTCCTCTACCTATTGCTCTACCTACCTCAGTAGCATCTATATCTGCTTCTTGTCAAGTGTATTACTCAGCTCTGTATTCCTCAAAATTGATATTGACACTTAGGCTATGTTCACACGGGGTATTTTGGACCAGAATTTGACGTGGAGGTTCCGATCCAAATGCCGGGTATCCGCGATTGAAAGCTGGCGCACTGCACCGGCCTCCAGCCATGCACTCTGCTCCAGATTAGGCCCAATGAATGGAAGTAGTGTCTTCAGGCCGAATCGCGAGGCGACTCAGCCTACAGAATGAGCACTTCGCTTCTTTTTTCCGGGAGCCGGAAGAATCGGAAACTCCTGATTTCAATGGGAGCCGTCTTTTTGGTCAGGATTTTGAGGCCGTATCCGCCTCAAAATCCTGACCAAAAAACTCCATGTGAACTTACCATAAAAGTACTGGGCCTTGCTCAACTAAGACTTTTAAACTGAAAAACAAGAGTTTTCAAACTTTTTTTATTCCATTACATTTTCATACACTGTTTACTATGAAAACTTTGATGGAGATCAGGTAATTGTTGGGGTAAAACTCGTTCTATTCAACATTATTTGATGCTTTCCAAGAGCTTATTTCATTTAGGTATACTTATACATAGCAAAATTTCCTGACGTGTTACAACAATTCTGATTTCGGATTTGGAATCCGCACGCTCGATTTAGCACAGGACAAATGGTTTTTGCCCAGTAGCTGACGAAAAGTTTTTTTTTTTTTTTGTTGTGTGGTGTTATTAAGGGAGACGTATTTATTGTGTGGCTGGGAGTTCTGCTCTTCTTTGGGCATTACTTATCTAACTCCTTTCATAGATAATGGTATGTGACATATTGCAGAACAGTTGCATTTGTGTATTTACCCCTGTCTGCAATAGAGGCATGCCCTCCACGCACAATAACACATATGCCCTAATTTCCTATCATTCCCTTCTTGCCCTCTCTATTCAGCAATAGAGATGAGCGAATAGTATTCGAAACTCTAGTTTCGAATACCTCGCTCCATAGGAATGAATGGAAGTGGCCGGCGCTTAACCCCTTGGTGTTCGGCCGCTTCCATTCATTCCTATGGGAGCAACTGATCACAGGCCTGGAAACTCCAGGTAGAGTCTCCCACATCCATACTGCGCTCTAGCAACATGTCACCTGTCTTATCTGAGTGGTTGGACATAATTTGACATTAACTTGTTAAATATACACTTGGTGCATCCACTTATATAGACTCTCCTCCTAATGTTTCTTACTGTGCAGTTCTTTACTCTCGTACATATTGGATTATCTTCCCTGCAATAAGTGCTGACTTGTATACCATCCTATACCTTATTGCTACATCTTTTATTGACATTATTGTTGCAAAGTAGAGATGAGCAAGCACCGTTCGATTGAATATCAGGTCATTCGAGGTATTCGATTCCAATCGAACACCACGAGGCAAATGCAGTAAAAATTTGTATCCCCTCCCACCTTCCCTGGCGCTTTTTTTGCACCAATAACTGTGCAGGGGAGGTGGGACAGGAACTACGACAACGGAGGCATCGAAAAAAAATCGGAAAAAGTAATTGGCTGGCGAAATCAGGTGATCTCCACTTTAGACGAATAGTGGATTTAACATTCGGTTAATTTCAAACTGTGAACTGTGTGACTGTGAGACAGGGATAGATGTACTGGCAGGGTTAGCTAGGGATTACCTTTATTTAGGGGGGAATGTCACTCACACAGCTCTTTGGGGCTCTATCTCGTCGGGATCCCTGTCAGCTTGTGATATGCGCGAGCTGACTTTTTCCCATAGGAATGCATTGACCAGCGTTGATTGGCCGAATGCCATATAGAAGTACGGCATTCGGCCAATCAACGCTGGTTCTGACGGAGGCTCAACTGGGAGGAGGCGGAGTCTAAGATCGGACCAGAATGGAGACTGCTGTGGACCAATCTCAGACTCCGCCTCCTCCGGCAGAACCATCATTGATTGGCTGAATGCTGTACTCCGTATCGTATTCGACCAATCAACGCTAGTCAATGCATTCCTATGGGAAAAAGTCAGCTCGCACATATCGCAAGCTGACAGGGATCCCGACGTAATACAGTGACTTGGGCTTGTTGGATGCCCCCAGACATGCTTCCCCTGCTGTCCCAGTTGCATTCCAGGGTGTTGGGATAATTTCCTGGGGTGTGATAGTGGACTTGGTGACCCTCTTGAGTCGAATGGTGGGATCCCATGAAACAAAGCATTTTTCCCCATCAAATATTTTACATCTCTATTGCAGAGTTTTTTGCTTATTTCACTGACTTTGGTCCTTCCATTTCTAGTTCCAGAAGATTCTATTCTGAAGTATGTGCAGCATATAAGAGAATAGAGGAAGAAATACAGATCAGACTCCGGTTGCTCTCTCCCTAATTTCTGAGGAGGTAGCTCTGTAGAAGAATAACTGCCCATAAGAAACATTAAGTATCATATTTTTGCGAGCACTGTATGGTTGTTAGTTGCAAATAAAACATATGATAATTCCTACTTACGCTGAACACATCTGGTTGAAGAATAGATTGTCTCTCTTGGCCCACTGTGACACCCAGGAATGGACAGTGAAGATCCCTCCTAGAATGATATCTCCTTCCTGAGAATATTTGTACTCAAAGGTATAATTCTTCATTACCAGATCACATTGAGCTGCAGGGTCCTGAGTCTCAGACACGTGGAAATTTGCACAAAGAACAAATAGCAATAAGAACATGGTCAATAGGGGGCCACATGGTGGCTCAGTGGTTAGCACTGCAGCCTTGCAGCGCTGGAGTCCTGGTGTTCAAATCCCGCCAAGGGCAGAAAACCATCTGCAAGGAGTTTGTATGTTCTCCCCGTGTTTGCATGGATTTCCATCCCATATTATAAAAAAGACATACTGATAGGGAAAAATGTACATTGTGAGCTCTATGTGGGGCTCACAATCTACATTTAAAAAAGGAAAAAAAAAAAAAAAAAAGAACATGGTCAATAGAAGAGAAAAGATGATTCTTGTACAGAATATCCTGAGAAGTCCCAGCAGATGTATCAGCAGCAGCAGCAGCAGCACGGAACGTGAGGGATCCTTTAGCTGTGCTGCAGAGGTTGCAGCAGGGAGAGGTTTATATAACCACATACAATGGAGTTTATACTAAAATACAGGATTTTATAAACCATTGCCATAAAAATAATAAGAAAAAAAATAATAAACTCCAGGGAGCGCCCAGCACTAAACTAGTAAAAGAAACTTTCAATATCTAATAAATAGATTCTTGTCTAGTTTTAAGAAAGTTAATAAATGCGTTCATCAATATATGAAAAAGTATTGCAGAAACATAACCAAGAATCATACTGCTATATATCCATGGCAAGAAAGGTGCGGTTCTATTAACTCCAACCACCATGGATCCCAAAGTATGTCCTGCTCTCTATGATAATTCATTATTAGAGATGAGCGAGTAGTGTTCGATCGAGTAGGTGTTCAATCCAATACTACGGTATTCGAAATACTCGTACTCGATCAAACACTACTAGCTGTTCAAAGTTTAAGGTTCGATGCAGAACCAGCATTGATTGGCAGAATGCTATACATTCTGCCAATCAACACTGGTTCTTCTCTTACCTTTAGAAGTCTTCTCCATGCAGCGTCCCCGCGGCGTCTCCTGGCTGGAATTCACTCTGCCAGGCATCCGGCCCTCGCATGCCCTCAGGCGTCGGGCCGGGCAGAGCCGACCGCGCATGCGCAGTTTGCTCTGTCTAGGCCCCGATGCCTAGGCAGAGTGAATTTCAGCCGGAAGACGCCGCAGGGGGCGCTGCGCCAGGAGAAGACTTCAAGGGGAATCCAGCCCGACCGTCACTCGTGGACTTGGTAAGTATAATGTTATCGAATTTTGCGTAACCCTGAAACGAGCATTTCCCTCCATAGACTATAATGGGGTTCGAAATCCGTTCGAACAGCCGAACAGTGTGCGGCTGTTCGAATCGGATTTCGAACCTCGGACATTTTAGTGTTTGCTCATCTCTATTCATTATCTTCTGTCCAGTCTGCCACATTACAATTATAGTAGATTTCAATACAGGACCAGTTCCAAATCAAGGAAGTCAATGGATCAGCGCTTACCCAGTGCAGAGTGAAATAAATCTTTATTAGAGCCAAAAGTCCACAATGCATTATAAGTAGAGATGAGGGAACGCCGTTCGATCGAATAGGTATTCGATCGAATATCATGGCGTTCGATGTATTCATTCACAATCGAATACAAGGCTGCATACGCAGTAAAAATTTGTGTCCCCTCCCACCTTCCCTGGCGCGTTTTTTTTGCACCAATAACTGTGCAGGGGAGGTGGGACAGGAACTACGACAACTGAGGCAGTGAAAAAAATTTTTAAAAAAAACATTGGCTGCCGAAAACATGTGACCTCCCATTCATAAGAATGGCCGCCTATTCGTGTCATTTCAGTTTTGGAGTGATAGGGAGAGCTTGTTCTGAGATAAAGTGCATTTAGATACAGTCATTGCTTTCTAGCTTTGGTTAGGCAGGAAATAACAGCTCTTTTTAGAGCTCAATACATGATGCAGTGTAGCAGCAGGGGATGTGGGCGAGGACGTGGACGTGCATACCCAGCTGGGAGTGTAGTCCACAGTCCAGGTACTGGAGAGGAGCTGTAGTACTAACACGCTCAGCTTGGCTATTCCTTAGTACTGCTAACACGCTCAGCTGGGCTATTACACTAAGGAATAGCCAAGCTGAGCGTGTAGGAGATGTAGGAGAGCTGGCAGATATGCAGCAGACTAACACGCTCAACTTTGCTATTCCTTAGTACTACTAACACACTCAGATCGGCTACTACACTAAGGAATAGTTGAGCTGAGCGTGTTAGTAGTATTAAGGAATAGCTAAGCTGAGCTAGTCATGTTAGTACAGGAGGAGTAGCTGGAGGGATCATTGGGTGTAGTGCAGAGCTCTTTCATCTCTGGTGTCTGGAGTAGCTGGGCTAAACGCACGGGCTCTGCTATATCTCAGTATAGAAATGCATTGACCAACGTTGATAGGCTAGTGTACGGGCATTCGGCCAATCAACGCTGGTCAATGCATTCCTATGGGAAAAAGTCAGATTGCGCATATCGCAGGGATCCCGACAAGATAGAGCCCCAAAGATCTGGGTGAGTGATATTCCCCCTAAATAAAGGTTATCCCTAGCTAACCCTGCCTGTAGATCTGTCCCTGTCTCACATTCATATAGTTCACAGTCCCAAATTAGTCGAATGGTAAATCCACCATTCGTCTAAATTGGAGGTTATCTGTTTCCGGCCGCCAATTCCTTTTTCCGATTTTTCTTTTCTCTGCCTCCGTTGTCGTAGTTCCTGTCCCACCTCCCCTGCACAGTTATTGGTGCAAAAAACGCAGGGAAGGTGGGAGGGGATACGAATTTTTAGTGCGTTTGCCACCTGGTGTTCGATTGGAATCGAACACCTCGAACGGCCTGATATTCGATCAAATATCAATTTGATCGAACACCGTTCGCTCATCTCTACTAGTCACCCCAAGGGCCAAAAAATGAAACACTGCTGCTGCATGGCTCTAGTCACCAAAAGGACATAAAACACTGCACTTTAAAGGCTCTACTCATGCCAAGGGCCAAAAACTCTGCTTTTCAGAAATGAGCGAACAGTAAAATATTCGATGTTCGTTATTCGTTCCGAATAGCATCTCAATATTCGACTATTCGAACGAATATCAAATCCCATTATAGTCTATGGGAGAAAATGCTTTGTTTTAGGGGATCCCACCATTTGACTCAGGAGAGTCACCAAGTCCACTATCACACTCCAGCAAATGATGCCAACACCTCTACAATGTAACTGGGACAGCAGGGGAAGCATGTCTGGGGGCATCTAACAAGCCCAAGTCACAGTATTACCCCAACATCACAGCCTAACAACTACACACTTTCCACATTCAAAAAAACCTCAAAGTGGGAAAATACCTGGAAACCTTCTTTACTCCCCAAATGGATGGACACAAACCCCAATTTAAGCTCAACAAACAGTAACAATCACCCCTTTAAATCATGTTGTCCATGACAACCACAGATGGAATAGGCAATGGGAAATCCTTCAGTCCCCACCCTGAACTGTCATTGTGGATGTGTGTGTGTGTGTGTGTGTGTGTGTGTGTGTGTGTGTGTGTGTGTGTGTGTGTGTGTGTGTGTGTGTGTGTGATGTGGTAAGACCTTCCAAAATTCATTTTTAAGGCCCTTAACATGAGCCCTTCCAAATTAAGTTCCAGGCCCTTAAGCTGAGCTACCAGCAGAGATTGAGGCCCTTCAGGTAGTTTTAGGCCCTTTAACTTAGTTCAGCCTTGCACCAGCAGAGATTTGTTGGCCCTTTGGGTGAGTTGAGCCTTTAAAAAGCAGTGTTTTTGGCCCTTGGAGTGAGTGGAGCCTTTAAACTGCAGTGCTTTTGGCCCTTGGGATGAGTAGAGCCTTTAGAAAGCAGTACTTTTGGCCCTTTTGGTGACTAGAGCTATGCAGCAGCAGTGTTTCATTTCTTTGGCCCTTGGGGTGACCCCTGAAAAAATTAGATTTCAGGCCCTAGGGGGTGATCCCTAAAACATTAATTTTCAGGCCCTTGGGGGGAGCCCTAAAACATTAATTTTCAGGCCCTTGGGGAGTCCGAAAAAATTTGATTTCAACCCCTTGGGGGTGAGCCCTAAAAAATTGAGTTGCAAGCCCCTGTGGGGGGGGGGGGGATAATGGAATTTTTTTTTTCTTTTTTTTTATACAAAAAAAAAAGTCACATTCAGAAGTAGGGGCTAAGGTTGTAGGAGGAGGAGGAGGAGTAAATTGGGGGCTGGCAGCTTCTCTCCAGTACCTGAACTCTGGAGTGGATACCCAGCTGAATATCCACGTCCTCACCAATGTCCCCTGCTGCTGGTAGCCCCTCTCCAGTACCTAGACTGTGGAGTGGATATACAGCTGGGTATCCACATCCTCACGCATGTCCCCTGCTTCTACTGATGAGGGGCACTGCTGGCAGCCCCTTTCCAGTACCTGGACTGTGGACTGGATACCCAGCGGAATATCCACATTCACGTCCTCGCGCACGTCCCCTGCTGCTATGCTGCATGATTTGCAGATTTATTAAGCTCTAAAAAGACCTGTTATTTCCTGCCTAACCAAAGCTAGAAAGCACTTTATCGCCCTGAGAACAAGATTTCCTTATCACTCCAAAACTGAAATGAGAGAAAGATGGCCGACACTATTCTTATGAATCAGAGGTCACATGTTTTTTCAGTTTGGGTTTTTTCAATTTTTTTTACTGCCTACGTTGTCGTAGTTCCTGTCCCACCTCCCCTGCACAGTTGTTGGTGCAAAAAAAGCGCCAGGAAAGGTGGGAGGGGATACAAATTTTTACTGCGTTTGCGGCCTTGTATTCGATTGGAATCGAATATCCCAAACGGCCTGATATTCGATCAAATACCTATTCAATCGAACAGCGTTCGCTCATCTCTAATTTTCAATAATTTTCCAGCCGATCCCGATCGTGAAATTTGCTCGATAGCTGATCGTTCAACCCTAGTAATGATATATACATGAATGGGGTTGAGCCGATCTTGAGATAATCTGCGACCTCGATCCAGCTGGGAAAGATCACGATCGTGAAATTTACTCGATCGCCAATCGGAATCCGATCTTTTCTGATCCCGATCGCTTAACCCTTTATACTTTGCATTTTGTAAATAAGCTTTTAAAGGGGGTTTCTGGGACAGCGATATATTAAGTGACGTCATATTCATTGGACTAAACTAAAATACCAAAAAATATCAATACAACAAAATATATGGTACTGTGCTTGGCAAACAGCGAAGAGACCACAACATTCAATGTCGTAGTCCCGGAAAATCCCTTTAAGTAACATTAAAAAACTGAATATAGATTACCAAAAGGGAAATACACCAATACACCTATTACTGTATTTATATATCTATTGTTTTTTTTTTTTTTTTGGGGGGGGGGGTCAGTAACAGCAGATTCTACTTTGACTGCTTGAAATAAATAAAGAATTGATTAAAAATTAGCAAAACTCTGTTAAGTCTTTGATTTTTGCTACAAAAGTTTTCAACTGTAACATCTATAAAGGTTACATTTATTGAAAAAAGAGCTTTTTATTTTTAAAGCAACAATAAGAAGCAAAAGAGACGCTTGAAGCCCCTGGGCCATAATTTTAGATTTGTATCGTTTCCCCCCCTCCCCCTGACAGAAGTGCTGTTGGGGCCCGGCAGGTTCCAGGGCCCAGGTGTGACTGCTATCTCTGTTCTCCTGAAGCCAAGCTCATACTAATAATACGTCTAGATCTCCTGACTGCTACAATATATAAGACTCTGGATTCAGTCTAGCCGCCCTGTGTTACATTAGATGTCTGTAATATCGGCACCTGCAGTTTTCTTGATTTTTGGAAGGAATATTAAATGGAACAATCTCTTATCCTACAATGTGTCGAAACCATTATCTTGTCCTGGCAATATTCTGCCTCCACGTCCCATTATTGGCTAATTGTCAAAAATTCATCTCAAGACCTCATTGTTTTATTAGTAAGCCACCTTGTGTATTCGGAGGCAGATATCTACAAGATGGGGATGTTGTGATCGGAGGAATCTTCGCAGTGAATTACTTTTATGAAATTCTGGAGAAAAATGGCGATAAGTTTTCCTTCTGTAACCTGTAAGTCCTTCCTTATTAGAGATGAGCGAGTAGTATTCGATCGAATACCTCGCTGCCATAGGAATGTGTGTAAGTGGCCGAACACCAAGGAGTTTTTGGCCGCTTACACGCATTCCTATGGCAGTGAGGTATTCAATCAAATACTATCGCTCATGTCTATTCCTTATGCATGTGATGATAAAAGTTGACCACACATTAGATTATGTGTTAGCTAATCTATAGCTTTTCATTGGGATTGGCGACTCAAGACTCTCACAAGACACCAGAGATCCTATAGGCTATGCTGTATGAATGCAGGGAGGAAATAGAGAACTCATGGCTGACTCTAGGTGGAGAGGTTCAATGTCTACAAAATAAAGAAGACATTTCTCATGGGCTGTAGACTGGGGGGCAGTACAGGTATTAAGTGCGGATACACAAGGGAGTATAAAGTAGGGATCTCGAAGCACAGACATTAAGTTTTTCTGTATTTTTTCTCTTTACAGCCCTCTACCGTCTTACTACAGATATATGATGGCTTTCATCTTCACCATAGATGAGATCAACAGAAATCCCAATCTTTTGCCTAATATAACACTCGGCTACCATGTGACTGATTTCTGTAACAATGTTAACAATGCCGTCGATCAGACATTACAAATTTTGACTGGTCCTGGAACGACGGTTCCCAATTACCGCTTCGGTGACCCCAACAAGCTGGTTGGTATTGTTGGAAACCAATTTACAAAGACCTCCTTGTGTATCATAGAAATGATAAATCTGTATGGACACACACAGGTATGGGAAGCGTGATAGAATGGCGGTAGTTTAGAGCTCTGTCATTACCATAGGGGCACAGAACTTGATTTTTTTTTTTTCTCGCTCTAATTTTCTCTCAACCAGTTCAGGACAGTTTTCTCTGGTTCAGGATGAGAATCTTTTCAGTTTTTTTGTTTGTTTGTTTGTTTTTGTATACATGAGATTTTGAGGGCGAAAGCATTTTTTACTTTGAGTTATTCAAATATTTTTGTCTTTTTTTGTTAATAAATAGGGTATTATTATTTTTGTTGTTTTTGTATTTTCATGTTTTTTCTTTATTTCATTTTTTTAACCACTTCCAGACCGCCCATAGACTTTTTACGTCCGGGAAGTGGTTGCCTTGTTCTGACCGGACATACCGGTACATCCAGTCAGGACACAGTAGCTGCACGGAGATCGTGCAGCTACTGAAGCTGGGAGCCGGCTGTAACTTCAGCCGGAGCTCCCAGAGAGATGGCAGGGAAGGTTTATTCTCTTCCCTACCATCTCGATCGCTGTGTATACAGTACTCAATGAGCGCTGTATACACTGCTATGGGCACCACCATGATGCGGCTGCCCTCTGACCCGGCGGTCATGTGATCCGCTGGGAGCAGCATCTTGCAAGAGCTGCTGGGTCCTACAGGACCCAAATCAGCTCAGTAAGCTGTGTATACAGTGTGCAGGAGGCTGGATTCCTCCTGCAACTGAGGCTAAATGTAGCAGCCTCAGTTGCAGGGGAAACCAGCCTCCAATACAAAAAAAAAAGTGATCAGATGTCCACAATGGTCTCTTATTAACTTATGGGGACACAATCTGAAAAAAAAATAAAAAATAAAAATATAATAAAAAAGTTTTAAAAACATGTAAATAAAATAATAATTAAAAAAAAATACGCTAATAAAACACCGTTATTAAAGGTTATAGCCCCACCCCCGACGACACCATACAAAATAAAAATTACCGTAACGAAGAGAAAAAACTATTTTATAAAGTTTTTCAATGACACTTTGTGTTATTAAATAAAAAAAATCAAATAAAGTGAAAACCAGACACAATTTCCCTCCTATTTTGTTTATATTTTCCCAGATATAAAAAAATTAAAACACATTCAAAAATAAAAACAACATCAAAATAAAGCCCTATGTGTCCCCGAAAGAAGACGCAAAAAATAGTTGACTGAGACATACGGGGAAAATGTTACAGCCCTCAAAACCGCACATACAAAAAAACCCCGAAAATGTGTCTGGTCCTGGACCTCAAATTGGCCCGGTACTGAAGTGATTAAATGTAAACAAATAAGTGGAGAGATGTGTCAGTTTTCACAGTGTTTTCTTTATTGTGCTCCGTCTTCTCCCCCAATAAGGTCACCTACACTTCTACTGCAGAGTAGATCTGGGTCCTCTAGGAATCGGCACCTCATGTAGTTTCATGCTCCTGGCCATCATGTGAACGTGGCACAGGAAATAGAGCTGCATCATGGTGGCATTGAGTGCTGTGTACACAACAATTGGGAAGGCAGTGACAGTCACAAATAGAGATGAGCAAATACTATTCGAAATGACCGTTTCAAATAGCATGCTCCCATAGGAATGAATGGATGCAGCCGTCACGCATTCATTCCTATGGGAGCATGCTATTCGAAACGGCCGTTTCGAATAGTATTCGCTCATCTCTAGTAACAAACAATACTTGCCTGCCCTAAATGAACTCTGACTGTAATAAACCCCTTTTGTAGCTGCACCATTTCATGCATCTGCTTAACACTGCAAACACTTACAGTATAGGTATATACTTGTAGTTTTAAGAGTGGACCACGCAGATGTATATAGTCTATGGGTTGAATAACGATGTCAGTATAATGGAAAGTAACATAAGAGGAAGCATCACACCTAAACCATTCTCAATCATTAGAATATAAGTAAAAATGATAATCAATGTGATGTGTCAGTTCCTCATATTATGTACAGTGAAGGAAATCACTTGATCCCTTAACATGAACAGTCTCTAATGAAAGGGTAGGTTCATTTTAACAGTGAGAGATAGAACATCAAAAATAAACTCCAGAAAATCACTTTGCATACATTTTATAAATTCATTTGCATTTTGCATTGAGAAATAAGTATTTGATCCCTCTGGCAAACAAGACTTAGTACTTGGTGGCAAACCCCTGCTAAGGGCACAGGACTACTTCATTGCATCGATGAGAGAATGGATGGAGCCCTGTACCATAAAATCCTGAGTGACAACCTCCTTCCCTCTGCTAGGACATTAAAAATGCGTAATGGCTGGGTCTTCCAGCAGGACAATGATCCAAAACATACATCCAAGGCAACAAAGGAGGGGCTCTAAAAGAAGCACATTAAGGTCATGGAGTGGCCTTGCCAAGTCTCCAGACCTTAATCCCATAGAAAACTTATGGAGGGAGCTGAAACTCAGAGTTGCCAAATGACAGTCTCAAAATCGTAACGATTTAGAGATGATCTGCAAAGTGGAGTGGACCAAAAGTCCTCCTGACATGTGCGCAAAAATTGTGATGGAACGTGCTCAGTCGGCTGTTCCATGGGCCATTTTGAAGTGATCTCGTGCAAGAAGAGGAGTGAAGAGAAGGAGAGACGTCAGAAGGCGGATTTGGAACCTATGGCGAATTACCCCTGTGCTTTCTGAAGACCAATTTGCCTAACAAAGCAAGAAGACAAAACTCAAAAAACAGCGGCACACACCTGAAAAATAAAGGTAGGAGAAGAATACGTTTTTTTATATTCTAGCAGGATTTGTATCATTGATGAATTTCATAATATACTTTATTAAAGAAGGTTGATTCCTTTGTGTGAAATCCTGTGTTTCTATTTTTTTCAGTTGAAATATGTCGACCCCTTCTAACTGGAAGAGAATATGGAATGGACAGAAAGTGGGTATCAGCAGAAATGAGTCAAAATTAGAGATGAACGAGTAGTATTCGATTGAGTAGGTATTCCATCGAATACTACAGTATTCAAAATACTCGTACTCGATCGAGTACTACTCGCTATTCGAATGGAAAAATTCGATGCAGAACCAGCATTGATTGGCCGAATGCTATACAGTCGGCCAATCAACGCTGGTTCCTCTCCTACTTTTAGAAGTCTTCTCCGTGCAGCTTCCCCATGGCGTCTTCCGGCTCTGAATTCACTCTGCCAGGCATCGGGCCTGGACAGAGCCGACTGCGCATGCCCGCGCTACAAGAAAATGGCTGCTTTGCCATTTTCTTGTAGTGCGGGTATGTGCAGTCGGCTCTGCCCAGGCCCGATGCCTGGCAGAGTGAATTCAGAGCCGGAAGACGCCGCGGGAATTCTGCACGGAGAAGACTTCTCGGAGAATCCAGCCCGACCCTCAGCTACTTCTCGGAGAATCCAGCCCGCCCCTCGGCTACTCGAAACAAATATCGAATATCGAACATTTTACTGTTCGCTCATCTCTAGTCAAAATCCATCAATAAAGAATATTACATTATTATGCAATTCGACCATCTTTAAAGTTTACAAACTGATATTTTTTGAAACGATAAACTGTGAAATTATATTAGTAAAATAATTTATTTTACATGTGTAAATTAATTTAAAAAAATGTTATGCTTAAACGGGTTTTATTAAGGATTTTTCAATAAAAACACAACACAAGTACAAAGAAAATAAGTCGAGCATCAATGAAAAAGCATATAAATAAGTAGGAAAATTTTTTTTTATTGTAACCAAAAACCCCTTCAAACTCACTAATTTAGCTTCATTTTGGTTTAAGGCTAGCCAGTATTTTATTTCTAGGTAGATTAATTTTTTTTTCAAGCAATGAAGCACTTTTTTGCCCCAAAGTTTTTATTTGCAATATTTATTTTTCGGGCTGGCATACATTATTTCAGGTATTTTTCTTTTTTTCTTATTTAGATCAGCTTTGGTGCCACAGATCCTCTCTTTTCCAACAAACAACTTTATCCAAATTTTTTCCAAACGCTTCCCGGTGACCAAACTCAAGCTCTTGCGATTGTGAAGTTGCTAAAGTATTTCGGTTGGACTTGGATCGGCATTATTGCATCTGATGATGAAAGTGGAGAGAAACAGACTCAAGAGTTGAGGAAAGTGACCGAAGTCCATGATGTATGTATAGAGTTTGTAATTATGATGGAACCCGATGATGAGATAAACATTGAATTTACTTTAGAAAAACGCAAAATTATTTTTAGCGATTCGACCTCCCAAGTTGTTGTGTTTTGCGGCACAATTTCCTTTTCCACAATGCATTTTCTCGAAGTAGAATGTGGTGGCGGTAAGGACAAGACATTGATTGTACCGGCGAGTACCGGAGCTCATGTTATTCTATCGGCTAAATTGAAATCCTCACTCCATGGAAGTCTGGTGTTCTCTCCACCAACAACAAGGATCCCCCTATTGAAAGCACTTTTACAGAATATTAGCCTTGAGATGCGCCCAAATGACACATTAGTAGAACAAATCTTGGCCTCGTATTATCACTGCTCAACTTCCCACCCGTTACTGAATGCACTTCTTGAATCTTACTATCAAATTAAACTTCACAAGTGTGAAAGGATTATAAAATTGGGAGAACTGGGCAGACAAGTATATAACACTCATACATTTGGAACGACTTACCAGGTATACAAAGCTGTCTATGCCGTTGCACACGCTCTTCATGAAATGCAATTATATTTTTATAAAAACAGCAATGGGAGTTATGGAAAAAATTCTACACAATTGCACAAGGTAATATAATAATCTTACAGGTGTATGTGAAAGGATTTATTAATATTTCACCTCTAACACCTTTATTTTTATTGTAAATTGACCCAGGGCACTGAACTGAATTTTTTTATTACATTTTTTTTTTAGAGATTGTAGATTTACTTTTTTACTCAGACCCATGGAGGTAAAGAGCAAGGGTGTAACTTGAGGGGGTGAAGAGGGTGCCCTTTAAGGGGCCCATAAGCACTGGCATCAGTATCGAGATGGCAGCTTCCATCTGGCCCATAAGCCAAGGAGACCCACAGATTACCCCGGCCACACTAAGGATGATAAAATGCCTTAGCACCCATAACCATCACTATCAAGAATTCTTTGTAGGCTCCAGACAAAAGATTTCACAAAACTAGAGATGAGCGAACAGTAAAATGTTCAAGGTTCGATATTCGTTTCAAGTAGCCCCTCAATATTCGACTTCTCGAATCGAATATCGAACCTTATTATAGTCTATGGGGGGAAAATGCTCGTTTCAGGGGTAGGCAACATTCGATCAAATTATACTTACCAAGTCCACGAGTGAGGGTCGGGCTGGATCCTCCGAGAAGTCTTCTCCTTGCAGCGTCCCCGTGGCGTCTTCAGGCTCTAAATTCACTCTGCCAGGCATCGGGCCTGGGCAGAGCCAACTGCGCATGCCCGCACTACAAGCGGACATACACAGTCGGCTCTGCCCAGGCCCGATGCCTGGCAGAGTGAATTCAGAGCCGGAAGACGCCGCGGGGAAGCTGCACGGAGAAGACTTCTAAAGGTAGGAGAAGAACCAGCGTTGATTGGCCGACTGTATAGCATTCGGTCAATCAATGCTGGTTCTGAATTGAACTTTTACATTCGAATAGCGAGTGGTACTCGATCGAGTACGAGTATTTCGAATACCATAATATTTGATCGAATACCTACTCAATCGAGTACTACTCGCTCATCTCTACACAAAACTTTAGTTATGCCACTGGTAAAGAGGCCTATCATTACCTTCACCAATTCTAGTTCTTCACATCCTTCAATAGGTGCCACTCCACTGATTGTGATGCAGACAGAATTTTTTAAATTGTTTTCTGTAAGGGAATTGCAATAGGAGTAATTCCTCAATACCTACCTTGGGGGAAGGGGTATGACAAGACAGTGAGCAATCAGCTGAACCCACCACTGCCCCTACCTGCTTGCCTCACTGCCCTAGGTGGCAGAGGACAATTGGTCGACAAGCCCTTCCTATATATAAGTGAGAACACAGAATGCAGACAAGACAAAAAAACAACAAAGGGAGGTCAGCTAGCCAAGGATCCAGTAACAGTCAAGCAATGCAGTACAACATCGTAATCCAAGAGAAGGGAAGAGTTAGAGATCAGTAATACAATAGTAGCTGACAGAGGAGCTTAGCTGGGACAAAAGTCTAAGGATAGAGTCACAATAGCCAGGAAGCCTGTGTGGGCTTAAGGCCTGTATATAGGAAGCCAAAGACCCGCCCTAGACTTGATTGGAAGACAGGCTGACAGTCACACAGGGAATCCTAGAATTAACTATTTGATAAACATAAGGAAACAATGTGCAGGAGATGAATGTGGTGGAAATTCAATACAGAGATAGGTAATAGAGTAGCATTCACACAGTGCAATGAAAAACTCTAAGCAAAGAATCAAACTGTACACGCCTCCTGCACGCGAGCATGCGAGCGGAGGGTGGCGCAGAGCCCTGAACAAGCAGAGATGTTACAGTTTTCACTGTTCTCAAGCTATCATTGTTGTTAGTTTCAGCACAATTTGCTGTCAGGTTTGCTATCCTGGGCCCACCTACCTGACAGCAGAAAGCATAATTGTCATGAAAATAAGTAAAATATAACTTAGCTAAAATCAGTGGAGCAGTGAAAATTGAAGGAAACGATATATTGGATTTGGTGGATGTGGTGTACGGTCCTCTTTGTGTCAAGTCTTTTTTTTTCCACAAATTTCATTAAAAATTTTAAACTATGCCTGAGGAAGGGATAGTCATCATTTTTAGTTAGCCATTAAAAAAGGTATCAACTACTGAAGACTCTCAATTTTTTATATGTCATATCCACTGGCTAACATGGTACAAAGATATTTTTCCTTCTTAAAAATGTAACGGCACAGCCTGTAAACACCTTAAAGAAGTTATTCAGGACAACCAGGGAAAGTTATAAAAAAAAAAAAAAAACATACCTGTTTTCGAGCCACCCGTGCACTCCTTTCGTGTTCTAGTCCTTCTGCTCAGATTCTCAAAGTGAAACTACTCCCTGACTGCGATGTCATGGATCCTTTCCGCTGAAGCCACTGATTTGCCTCAGTGGTCACGTGAGCCTCAGGAAGAGACCCATAATGTCACAGGACATTGCATGCCCTTCGCTGATTCCACTGATTGTCCCTGCCACACGTCAACACTGGACCGAGAAGACCAGACTGTGCTGGGAGGCATCGGAGCACCATGGAAAGGTGAATATGATGATTTATAAATTAGACAGGTTGTCCATTTTTGCCTGGACAACCCCTTCAAGGACCGGATCCCATTTTTCAAAATTGACACAAGTCACTGTATTTGGTAGTAGCTTTGGGGAGCTGTAGCTCAACCAAGAGATTTTGAAACTGTTTTTTTAAGATGCATTGTACATGTTAGTGATAAACTTTGGTCAGTACTTTTTGCATTCCTTTCTGAAATAATAGGAAACTTTGCGGAAATTTGGAAATTAGCAATTTTTAAAAAGTGAAATGCTCTACTTTTCATACAGATAGTCAAACATCCAATGTTCATTTCTGGGCATCTTTTGTTCTCTTCTGGCCTCCTTGTAGACATCATGGCTCTTGCATCAAAGTGTCATGACATTGATGTGCCCCATTTGACCAATGAGACCCAATCAATATTCTCAAGAGTTAGTTGGGGCTGGTGACATCACTGAAGAGGGTAAAAGAGGCAGAAAGAGGCTGAAAAACAACCAGAAAACACCGAACACTGCGAGGAGCCCAGGAGACATGAGCGAAGGTATCAGTGTCTATAAGGGTAAGTTCACACAGAGATTTTTGGTCAGGATTTTGAGGCTCAAAATTCTGACCAAAAAGACGGCTCCCATTGAAATCCAGCTCTTCATTCACTCTGCCAGGCATCGGGCCTGGGCAGAGCCGACTGTGCATGTCCACTTGTAGTGCAGGCATGCGCAGTCTTCTCTGCCCAAGTCCGATGCCTGGCAGAGTGAATTCAGAGCCGAAAGACGCCGCGGGGACGCTGCACGGAGAAGACTTCACGGAGGATCCAGCCCGACCCTCACTCCTGGACTTGGTAAGTATAATTTGATCAAATGTTGCCTACCCCTGAAACGAGCATTTTCCCCCCATAGACTATAATAGGGTTCGATATTCGATTTGAGTAGTCGAATATTGAGGGGCTACTCGAAACGAATATCGAACATCGAACATTTTACAGTTCGCTCATCTCTGTTCATAACTTACCTGGCTCATTACAAATCGGTTCGCTCATCGCTACTACACACTATACAGTAAAAGTAGCTGAAACAAATACTTGATTGGGTTCAGTAGACATGTGACATCACTGTTACAATACACTACTAAACCGCTGTGCTTTGTACTAACACGCTTACTGCATGCTATACATACCACAATGACATACTTACCTTTCTACTAGTTTTTAAGAAGAGTTAATTTCCAAGATCCCTTAGGAGAAAACGTCCATTTCAATGAGAGAGGAGAGATGGACACAACGTATCACATACATAACTATGTACTAGTCATTGGAAAGTATATCGACTTCAAGCAAATAGGAAGCTTCAATGCTTCAGCCCATGACCGAGAGCAGCTCACCATCCATGAAAGGGACATACTTTGGAAACGTGGTGAGGTGAGTGCTTTTATGTAAACCTAGTGTCAGCTAACAATACACAGCTCAGCACTGTAAGGGTCCATTCACGCTTCGCATTTTTTTCAGCGTGGAAAATTCAGCGCCATTTTCCTCCATGTGAATGGACCCTAATGGTGCCACAGAATGTAGGATCTCTTCCCCAGCAGTGTACAAAGTAATGGCATCTTTCTATTCTACACTAAAGAGTTTTCTTTTGTGATGCATTTTTTTTTTTTTCTAGATTCCTATTTCTAGATGTTCTCAAGATTGTCCATCAGGATATAGAAGAGTCTTTCAGAGAGGAAACCATAAATGCTGTTTCACATGTGCACAGTGTTCTGAAGGGGAAATATCAAACAACCCAGGTAAGAAGTCCATTATAGCTTGCAGATTGTTCAGAACTGTATTTTGTATTTGTAGTATAAGGAACTATGATAGTAGCACTAGCTATTCTCTAAAATTACAATGAAATGTACCAGATTTGACCTGAGTTTTCCAAAACTTTGGGCTTGACCCAAACCTGAAACTTTGGGGATCATCGTCCATAGAACTCTGTTACACTCTGGGGTCTCTTCTGATTCCAGAGTATAAGGAGATGTCCGAAACATGATTTTGCATGCTTACTGCATGCGACTAATCGCAGGTCTCAGTGCTCCCCTAAGGCACATCATGAGGCCAGAAGAAGACCCCTAGGGAGTTCTGGATGCTGTAAGGCTTCTCAGAAAGGTGAATATGACTGCTTATTATGTTTCTGCATCTACACTTCTGGTTTGTAAGGAACTTTTTCCCAAAATGCAGAAATTACCTCTTCTGTGTCTGCTCACGGGGTGTCACGATCCATATCTTCCTCCTCCGGGGTGAATCATAACACAGAAGAGCGCTAAAGCTGACGTATAGTGCTCTTCTCTGACATCATGTACCCAGGGTCATTGCTACGGACTTGGGTTGAGCGATCGGGATCGGAAAAGATCGGATTTCGATCGGCGATCGAGTAAATTTCACGATCGCAATCGGAATTCCGATCCGATCTTTTCCGGTGGGATCGAGGTCGGAGGTTATCTCAAGATCAGCTCAACCCTATTCATGTATATATCATAAATAGGGTTGAGTGATCGGGATCGGAAAGATCGGATCCCGATCAGTGATCGAGTAAATTTCACGATCGCAATCTGGATCGGGATCGGCTGGAAAATGATCAACAATTGAATTTTAAAAACGATCCTGAAAGTTCAAGATCGGCTCAACCCTACTAAGGACTGTGATTGGGCTTCGGCGATAGCCCCGGGTGCTTGACATCAAAGAAGAGTCTCAACCCTGCTAGGATTTAGACACAGAGGACGCTGCAAGGAGGTCCAGAAGAGGTAACAGAAGATGAGTATATTTTTTTAAATTATATTTGTCACCTTACCTTGGCCTCCAGCTATTATACTCTGGGGTCTGAAGAGTTTGGACTGAACCGGGGACAAGCTGCAATACACAACACAAGCATTGTCGGGAAACAAACGCTATAAGAATAGTCATCTTTTCAAAAACATATCATACTTTTAAGGATGATAAATGATCCCTGACTGTAAAAGTACAGTATCAAAGACAAGATTATTAATTCTAGTATTTGCTGTAACTTGATTTCTTACCTATTTTGGTAGACAATGGATTATGCCAGAAATGTCCAGAAGATCAGTGGCCAAATGACAAGAACCAATGTGTCCCGAAAAGAATTGATTTCCTGTCCTACAGAAACGACCCAATTGTCTTGACCATTTCTATCATTTCTGCATTTTGCTTTGTCAAGACATTGATTATTTTGGTCTTGTTCTTTTTACACCGTGATACACCAGTCATCAAGGCCCAGAATCGGAACCTGAGCTATATTATTCTAGTCTCCATCATGCTAGGTTTCCTCTCTGTTTTTTTGTTTTTAGGTCGTCCTGTACACTTGACTTGCATTCTTTGTCATGCCTTATTTTTAATCATCTTCTCAATAGCGATCTCCTGTATATTGGCTAAAACCATCATGGTCTACATGGCCTTCAAAGCCACCAAACCTGGGAGTCTCTGGAAACATGTTATTGGACTAAAAACTACCTACAGTGTGGTCCTTATCTTCTCATTAATCCCAATATTAGTTAGTATAATATGGTTATCTGTGAAGCCTCCATTTCCAGAACATAATTCCCATATTTACCATGACAAAATCATTCTCCTATGTAATGTCGGTTCAGTATTGGCCTTCTCCATACTCCTGGGCTATATGGGCCTACTCGCTTCTGTAAGTTTCATTATTGCTTTCCTGGCCAGAAATTTACCAGATAGTTTTAATGAAGCCAAAAACATCACCTTCAGCATGCTGGTTGTCTGCAGTGTCTGGGTGGCTTTTATCCCAGCTTATATGGGAGTCACTGGAAAAAATGCTATACTGGTGGAAATATTTGCTATACTGTCTTCAAACCTTGGCATTTTGGTTTGTATTTTTATTCCTAAATGCTATATCATATCGATGAGGCCTGAATTAAATTCACGGAATTATTTACTGAAACAATCACATTAAAACTGTCAGACTATGTATCAATTAGATGAAAATATTAAGAAATAACAAGATCATCACAATGAGGGGAATCTGCTAAACCAACTATGGACGATTTACGGCATAGATGGGTGTTAATTAGAGATGAGTGAGTAGTATTCGATCGAGTAGTTATTCCATCGAATACTACGGAATTCGAAATACTCGTACTCGATCGAGTACCACTCGCTATTCGAATGGAAAAGTTTGATGCAGAATCAGCATTGATTGGCCGAATGCTATACAGTCGGCCAATCAACGCTGGTTCTTCTCCTACCTTTAGAAGTCTTCTCTGTGCAGCGTCCCCGCGGCGGCGTCCGGCTCTAAATTCACTCTGCCAGGCATCGGGCCTGGGCAGAGCCGACTGCGCATGCCTGCTTGTAGTGCGGACATGCGCAGTTGGCTCTGCCCAGGCCTGATGCCTGGCAGAGTGAATTCAGAGCCGGAAGACGCCGCGGGGACCCTGCAAGGAGAAGACTTCTCGGAGGATCCAGCCCGACCCTCACTCGTGGACTTGGTAAGTATAATTTGATCGAATGTTGCCTCCCCCTGAAACGAGCATTTTCCCCCCATAGACTATAATAGGGTTCGATATTCGATTCGAGTAGTCGAATATTGAGGGGCTACTCAAAACAAATATCAAATCGGATATCAGGACATCGAACATTTTACTGTTCGCTCATCTCTAGTGTTAATGTTCGATGTCCTGCTTGTCACTTTTTACACAGTGGGCAAAGCAAGGTGGAAACCAAGATGGATCGAGTCAGGGACATCACAGCTCGACAAATTAACTATAGCTCCCACCAGATAGCTTGTGTGAGTTATATCTAAGATCTCTACCAGTTTTTGACTAGCGTAGATATCATTGTCATGGGAGGGCATCTGGATTTTTTAGAGTCCTCTTAATAATTCAGGTGCAGTTAGCAGCAAAGGAATGAATTAAGACTGACCTACAGAACACCAGTCTTAATAAATTGCCCCCAATGTGATGAAGTTCCTGTCAATGTCTTTCTTTATTTTGCTTCCTTGTTTACTGTAATTGCTCATTTGATATGGTGTAACTATTAATTTAAGTCATACCTTACTATAAAGGGGTTTCCCAAAAAACAAGTTGTGAAGGATCTTGTCTTACCAAGCCGCTTGGCACACGTGTGGTCACCTTTCTTACCGTCAACTCATGCCCCGTGAGTGCCTGGGTTCATAGGATAATATGAAATGAGCCATACAAATTTTATATATTTATTAACCAGAGTGGATTGGTAATAGCCACATCGTATACAAGAATATACTAAACTGCATCATCAAGCAAATACAGATAAAAGTACAATACAATACAGAAAATAAAATGGGAATAAAAGAGAAAACGAATACCAGAATGAATCCGTAATCCGGTTCACTGAGAACTGACTCATAGGTAGGGTTGAGTGATCTGGATCGAAAAAGAAAGGATCCCGATCGGCGATCGAGTAAATTTTATGATCCTGATCCTGATCGGGTTTTGATCCTGCCTAAAAAAGATCAGGAACATAATTCCGATCCCGATCGCTCAACTTACCTGCACAGAAGCACTGCTGCTAATGCTCCCGCTTCCTGTTGTTCTCGCTCCTCTTCTCTCTACCTCACATGTCTTCAGAGTGCTGTGCTCGCCCCCGCCTCCCTGGCTAGTGTTACAGATGCTGGGGGAAGGCGGGGCTTGTGGCTTAGGAGAGTGTGGGCGGGATATAAGATCCGAAACGCGTCGCCTGACGTTAGCCTTTTTGTCTTTTCCTGTGACTGCGTGTTTATATTTTATCCTGTGGACATGAAATAAAGCAGAGTTTTTTATTGGAGGAACTTTCGTTTCGTTGCTGGATGATTTCTCGTACTATTTCTGGATTTTACTCCCAGCCAAGGGAGACAGGCATCCGGGCAAGCCCAAGGATACGCACTTAAATCGGATGACATACACTTGGAGATTTCTGCAGGAGAGCTGAGTATAATTCTTCCTTTTTCCCCTTTTCCAGCTTGTGATGGTATACAATATACCTGTCCCATATGGGTGTGAAGCAACATGTATACTTGCCATCCGGTATATAACTTCTTTGCTATACACTCTAAATATATACCATCCGTGTATACTTGCAACAGTACGCTTGAATACATCCATTTGTGCGCCCATTATACCTGTCCCATACGGGTGTGAAGGAAGGTGTATACTTTAAAACCGGTATAAACCTACTTTGCTATACGCTCTAAATATATACCATCCGTGTATACTTGCAACAGTAAGCTTGTATACATCTCGAAACGTGTAAGGCTAGCGCAATGGGATGAGGACGAGGACAGGGACATGGAATTTCAGCTGGGGGCCCAGGCTGCGGTCAAGCTACTGCGGATCCAATGCCTACTGGTGAGGGGCAGCCAGCATTGTGCTCATCCACAATCCCTGGATTGATGACAACATTAAGCAGGGTGCAGAGTACAACACTGACATGGCCAGAGCACCAGGAACAGGTGTTACAATGGCTAGCGGATATTGCTTCTAGCTGCATTTCCACCAGCCAGTCAGCCACTACCTCCAGTCATGTTCCTACCCAAGAGTCTGCCTTGGCGATTTAGTGGGTGTGGACCCGCAACCAGCATGTACCGTCCTCAGTGATAATGACGAGACACAGTTCCATGTTTCTGTTCCGGCTCAAAAGTTCATCCTCCCCTTCCACCACCATCACCAGTGAAAAACGACATTTCAAACCACCCCATTAAGGCTCACCTCAAGGGCCTAATATTATGCTCCTACAATCCTCAATTCATCCCAAGAGCATGATACTCAGCTACTCCAAGGCTCAACTCACCCCAAGAGCCAAAAACTCTGCTCCTACAAGGCTCAACATGGTATTTTAAAAAAGGCCCATCAGAGTGCCTTGTCAAGGGCGCGGAATTATTTATTACAACCTAAAAAGAGAGATGACGAGAAAGTGAGAAGCACATAATAGGCACTTTTGATGAGGCACACCATCTGGTATGTACAGTAACATAATTTGGGATGCAGGGCCGCCATCAGGAATTTTGGGGCCCCATACAGCCTAAGTGTCTGCCCCCCCCCCCACGCCATTTTAAAACTACCTTATTTTGCGTCATACCAATTATGTATTACATTTCCCTTTATTTAGCAGCATTAGGCCGGGTTCACACGGAGTTACGTGCCGCGAGATTTGGCACGTAGACGCCGCGTGACCCTTTGCGTGCCGTACACGCTCCCATTCATTTCAATGGGAGCGGGGAGCGTATGCGCCGCGCTAGTTTGCGGCCGTGCATTTATTCACGGCCGCAAACTAGCGCGGCGCATACGCTCCCCGCTCCCATTGAAATGAATGGGAGCGTGTACGGCACGCAAAGGGTCACGCGGCGTCTACGTGCCAAATCTCGCGGCACGTAACTCCGTGTGAACCCGGCCTTACAAGGCTTAATCAGATTCTATTTGCAGGTAATATCTGCTCTGTGTGACAGCGCCTATAGAGAGCCAACACCATTTATAAGAGCCCTCCTAATAAATCCTCAGGGCTTATTCACATTGCGTTTTTGGCCTCCCTTGCCGGGATACGTTGGTAACCAGTCAGAATCAGCTGTCAACTTATCCCTGCATGAAGAACTGGCCATTAAAAAAAAAGGGGGGCCTGCAGTTCTCCGTGCAGGGATAAGTGGGGGGCTGATTGTGACTGTTACCAACGTATCCCGGCAAGGGAGGCCAAAAACGCAACGTGAACACTCCTTTAAAGTGAAAGTCCCACCCCCAAACAGGCTGCTATGCTAGTAACATAGCAGCCTACATCATTATTATTCTCCAGCTAAAAACTTATATATTATATATTATAGCCCCAGTTCCCTCTCTGCAATGCCGCACACCTGATGTCCCAATAATCCCCCCCGTCCACCTTCTAACATCTTTCCATTGCCCCCTGTACCCATACCTCACAACTTTTGAAGAACCAAAAGAGGGACAAAACGTGCGGCGCGCTTTGCGTGCCGTGGGAAATTTAGCCCCACCCACTGTTATGTTGACTCCGCCCACTCATTGATTTTTCATGTGCCCGCACACTGTATAATCCTCCTACAGTCACCCGTAAATTATATGTCCCCCCTCCGTCTCTCCCCTAGCTTCATATACCCCCTTCATCTGCCCCCAGATTCATGTCCCCTCCATCTCTGCCCCCAGATTCATGTCCCCCCATCTCTGCCCCCAGATTCATGTCCCCTCCATCTCTGCCCCCAGATTCATGTCCCCCCATCTCTGCCCCCAGATTCATGTCCCCTCCATCTCTGCCCCCAGATTCATGTCCCCCCATCTCTGCCCCCAGATTCATGTCCCCTCCATTTCTGCCCACAGATTCATGTCCCCTCATCTCTGCCCCCAGATTCATGTCCCCTCCACCTCTGCCCCCAGATTCATGTCCCCCCATCTCTGCCCCCAGATTCATGTCCCCTCCATTTCTGCCCCCAGATTCATGTCCCCTCCATCTCTGCCCCCAGATTCATGTCCCCCATCTCTTCCCCCAGATTCATGTCCCCTCATCTCTGCCCCCAGATTCATGTCCCCTCCATCTCTGCCCCCAGATTCATGTCCCCCCATCTCTGCCCCCAGATTCATGTCCCCTCCATTTCTGCCCACAGATTAATGTCCCCACATCTCTGCCCACAGATTCAGGTCCCCACATCTCTGCCCACAGATTCATGTCCCCACATCTCTGCCCACAGATTCATGTCCCCACATCTCTGCCCACAGATTCATGTCCCCACATCTCTGCCCACAGATTCATGTCCCCACATCTCTGCCCCCAGATTCATGTCCCCACATCTCTGCCCCCAGATTCATGTCCCCACATCTCTGCCCCCAGATTCATGTCCCCACATCTCTGCCCCCAGATTCATGTCCCCCCATCTCTGCCCCCAGATTCATGTCCCCACATCTCTGCCCCTAGATTCATGTCCCCACATCTCTGCCCCCAGATTCATGTCCCCCCATCTCTGCCCCCAGATTCATGTCCCTCCATCTCTGCCCCCAGATTCATGTCTCTCCATCTCTGCCCCCAGATTCATGTCCCTCCATCTCTGCCCCCAGATTCATGTCCCCTCCATCTCTGCCCCCAGATTCATGTCCCTCCATCTCTGGCCCCAGATTCATGTCCCCTCATCTCTGCCCCCAGATTCATGCCCCCTCCATCTCTGCCCCCAGATTCATGTCCCCCCATCTCTGCCCCCAGATTCATGTCCCCTCCATTTTTGCCCCCAGATTCATGTCCCCTCCATCTCTGCCCCCAGATTCATGTCCCCCCATCTCTGCCCCCAGATTCATGTCCCCTCATCTCTGCCCCCAGATTCATGTCCCCCCATCTCTGCCCCCAGATTCATGTCCCCTCCATTTCTGCCCACAGATTCATGTTCCCACATCTCTGCCCACAGATTCATGTCCCCACATCTCTGCCCCCAGATTCATGTCCCCTCCATCTCTGCCCCCAGATTCATGTCCCCCCATCTCTGCCCCCAGATTCATGTCCCCTCCATCTCTGCCCCCAGATTCATGTCCCCCCATCTCTGCCCCCAGATTCATGTCCCCTCCATTTCTGCCCACAGATTCATGTCCCCTCATCTCTGCCCCCAGATTCATGTCCCCTCCACCTCTGCCCCCAGATTCATGTCCCCCCATCTCTGCCCCCAGATTCATGTCCCCTCCATTTCTGCCCCCAGATTCATGTCCCCTCCATCTCTGCCCCCAGATTCATGTCCCCCATCTCTTCCCCCAGATTCATGTCCCCTCATCTCTGCCCCCAGATTCATGTCCCCTCCATCTCTGCCCCCAGATTCATGTCCCCCCATCTCTGCCCCCAGATTCATGTCCCCTCCATTTCTGCCCACAGATTAATGTCCCCACATCTCTGCCCACAGATTCAGGTCCCCACATCTCTGCCCACAGATTCATGTCCCCACATCTCTGCCCACAGATTCATGTCCCCACATCTCTGCCCACAGATTCATGTCCCCACATCTCTGCCCACAGATTCATGTCCCCACATCTCTGCCCCCAGATTCATGTCCCCACATCTCTGCCCCCAGATTCATGTCCCCACATCTCTGCCCCCAGATTCATGTCCCCACATCTCTGCCCCCAGATTCATGTCCCCCCATCTCTGCCCCCAGATTCATGTCCCCACATCTCTGCCCCTAGATTCATGTCCCCACATCTCTGCCCCCAGATTCATGTCCCCCCATCTCTGCCCCCAGATTCATGTCCCTCCATCTCTGCCCCCAGATTCATGTCTCTCCATCTCTGCCCCCAGATTCATGTCCCTCCATCTCTGCCCCCAGATTCATGTCCCCTCCATCTCTGCCCCCAGATTCATGTCCCTCCATCTCTGGCCCCAGATTCATGTCCCCTCATCTCTGCCCCCAGATTCATGTCCCCTCCATCTCTGCCCCCAGATTCATGTCCCCCCATCTCTGCCCCCAGATTCATGTCCCCTCCATTTTTGCCCCCAGATTCATGTCCCCTCCATCTCTGCCCCCAGATTCATGTCCCCCCATCTCTGCCCCCAGATTCATGTCCCCTCATCTCTGCCCCCAGATTCATGTCCCCCCATCTCTGCCCCCAGATTCATGTCCCCTCCATTTCTGCCCACAGATTCATGTTCCCACATCTCTGCCCACAGATTCATGTCCCCACATCTCTGCCCCCAGATTCATGTCCCCACATCTCTGCCCCCAGATTCATGTCCCCTCCATTTCTGCCCCCAGATTCAGGTCCCCACATCTCTGCCCACAGATTCATGTCCCCACATCTCTGCCCACAGATTCATGTCCCCACATCTCTGCCCCCAGATTCATGTCCCCACATCTCTGCCCACAGATTCATGTCCCCACATCTCTGCCCACAGATTCATGTCCCCACATCTCTGCCCCCAGATTCATGTCCCCACATCTCTGCCCCCAGATTCATGTCCCCACATCTCTGCCCCCAGATTCATGTCCCCACATCTCTGCCCCCATATTCATGTCCCCACATCTCTGCCCCCAGATTCATGTCCCCCCATATCTGCCCCCAGATTCATGTCCCTCCATCTCTGCCCCCAGATTCATGTCCCCTCCATCTCTGCCCCCAGATTCATGTCTCTCCATCTCTGCCCCCAGATTCATGTCCCCTCCATCTCTGCCCCCAGATTCATGTCCCTCCATCTCTGCCCCCAGATTCATGTCCCCTCCATCTCTGCCCCCAGATTCATGTCCCTCCATCTCTGCCCCCAGATTCATGTCCCCACATCTCTGCCCCCAGATTCATGTCCCTCCATCTCTGCCCCCAGATTCATGTCCCCTCCATCTCTGCCCCCAGATTCATGTCCCTCCATCTCTGCCCCCAGATTCATGTCCCCTCCATCTCTGCCCCCAGATTTAGGTCCCCTCTATCTCTGCCCTCAGTGTCATGCCGTCCTCTCCTTCATCTGCCCCCAGTTTCACGTTCCACATTACACTTATCTTCTCCTTCATTCCCCCGCTGCTCTCTGCGCGCCTCTCTCTCACCGCACAGTTGTAGATGCGATGTGACGTCATCACATCGCGTCTACACTGCCGGGTAGCCGGCGGCAGCGGCGAAACGAGGAGCTGACACAGGTCAGCTCCCCGCTTCAGCCGCATATGTGTCAGCGAGAGAGGCCGCAGCGGCGAAGCGAGGAGCTGACACATATGCGGCTGAAGTGAGGAGCTGACCTGTGTCAGCTCCTCGCTTCGCCGCTGCCGCCTGACCTGTGTCAGCAACTTGCTTCAGCCGCGTAAGTGTTTAACTCAGATCTGTGTCCTCTGGACGCAGATCTGAGTTGAAACAAACAGGACATACAATGACTGCTGCCGGCGCCAGGGGGCCCGGGCCCCCCCAATTTTTAAATTTGGCTGGGCCCCTGACGCCAGTAGCAGTAGTACTGGCCTATCGGCGGCCCTGTTGGGACGCATGGGGAATTGATATCAGATCCCGATTAGAGATGAGCAAACAGTGAAATATTCGACATTCTATATTCGTTTCAAATAGCCCCTCAATATTCGACTAATCGAACGAATATTGAACCCCTTTATAGTCTATGGGGAAAAATGCTTAATTTCAGGGGAAGCCACACTTTGACTCAGGAGAGTCACCAAGTCCACTATGACAGCCCAGGAAATGATGCCAACATCTCTGCAATGCAACTGAGACAGCAGGGGAAGCATGTCTGGGGGCATCTAACAAGCCCAAGTACCTGTATTATGCCACCATCTCGTGGGGATCCCTGTCAGCTTGCGATATGCGGGAGCTGACATTTTCCCATAGGAATGCATTGACCAGCGTTGATTGGCCGAATGCCATACAGAGTACAGCATTCGGCCAATCAATGCTGGTTCTACCGGAGGAGACGGAGTCTAAGATTGGTCCACAGCACTCTCCATTGTGGTCCGATCTCAGATGTAGCAGTGTTGAGTGCACAGCCATAGCAGAGCTGGCCATGCGCTGAGCATTGCTACACCCGAGATGTAGCAGAGCTGGCCATGCGCCGAGCTCTGCTGCACCCAAGATGTAGCAGAGCTGAGTGTGCACTGAGCTCTGCTACAACCGATATGTAGCAGAGCTGATTATGGGCTGAGCTCTGCTACACCAGAGATGTAGTAGAGCTGAATGTGCACTGATCTCTGCTACACCAGACATGCATCTCTGGTGTAGCAGAGATCAGCACAGAATCAGCTCTGCTACATCTCAGGTGTAGCAGAGCTCAGCGCACAATCAGCTCTGCTACATCTCTGGTGTAGCAGAGCTCAGTGCATGGCCAGCTCTGCTACATCTCGGGTGTAGCAGAGCCCAGCGCACACTCAGCCCTGCTACATCTCTGGTGTAGCAGAGCTCAGCGCACACTCAGCTCTGCTCTATCTCGGGTGTAGCAGAGCTGTGCGCTCAACACTACTACATATGAAATCAGACCACACTGGAGATTGCTGTGGACCAGCGTTGAGTGGCCGAATGCTGTACTCTGTATGGCAAAGAGTGGATATACAGCTGGGTATCCACATCCTAGCTGGGTATGCACGTCCACGTCCTCGCCCACGTCCCCTGCTGCTACGCTGCATGATTTGCAGATAGATTTTATATTGAGCTCTGAAAAGCTGTTATTTCCAATTCCTGCCTAACCAAAGCACTGTATCGCCCTTAGACCAAGCTCTCCCTATCACTCCAAAACAAAAATAAGACAAAGATGGCCGACATTATTCTTATGAATTGGGAGGTCACATGTTTTCGGCAGCCAATGGGTTTTTCAATTTTTTTCACTGCCTCCGTTGTCATAGTTCCTGGCCCACCTCCTCTGCACAGTTATTGGTGCAAAAAAACGTGCCAGGGAAGGTGGGAGGGGAAACAAATTTTTACTGTGTATGCTGCCTTGTATTCGATTGTGAACAAATACATTGAACGCCATGTACCTATTTGATCGAACGGCGTTCGCTCAACTCTAATATAATCCCTTTAAAGCATGGTAATGTGATGTGCAAACTACTGGTAAGTGACGAATCCAAGACCTAAGCTCACCAGCAAATAACTGGACAAACGGGGCTATTTGTCACATTTGGATATTTTGGGCAAGGCATTCTATTCTTATGTTATCAATGTTCATCTCTGTTTGTTAACTTGTGTTACGTGTTATTCCTTATGGGAATTTAATTATAATTTTTCAAAGGGTTAGTTGGAAAAAAAAAAAAAGATCTATTGATCTTGAAAAAAAAACCCCACCCATTGCTCATTAATTCCTCCTAGATTTTGCGACAAGCAAATTCTACAACGGATTTGGATATCAAGATTAGAGATGAGCGAACAGTGTTCTATCGAACTCATGTTCGATCGGATATTAGGCTGTTCGGCATGTTCGAATCGAATCGAACACCGCGTGGTAAAGTGCGCCATTACTCGATTCCCCTCCCACCTTCCCTGGCGCCTTTTTTGCTCCAATAACAGCGCAGGGTAGGTGGGACAGGAACTACGACACCGGTGACGTTGAAAAAAGTAGGCAAAACCCATTGGCTGCCGAAAACATGTGACCTCTAATTTAAAAGAACAGCGCCGCCCAGCTTCGCGTCATTCTGAGCTTGCAATTCACCGGGGACGGAGGTTTCCGTCCAGTTAGCTAGGGCTTAGATTCTGGGTAGGCAGGGACAGGCTAGGATAGGAAGGAGAAGACAACCAACAGCTCTTATAAGAACTAAATTCCAGGGAGAAGCTTGTCAGTGTAACGTGGCACTGACGGGCTCAATCGCCGCAACCCAGCTTTCCGCGGATCCTGAATGGAATACACTGACAGTGTATTCCCGTATACCCGATATATACCCCCGATACCCGTTCCAATGGTGTGCCCCCCCCCCACCTTCACCCCAGAAATACACTGCAAGTCCCCTAGCAATAGAATTGGGGCTATATACACCCACAATTTTTGCTACTGGTATATAGTGCCATTGTCTGACTGGGAATTCAAAGAATATATGGGGGTTACGTGCACCAACAATTTTTGCTACTGCTATACAGTGCCATTGTCTCACTGGGAATTCAAAGAATATATTGGGGTTACGTGCACCCACAATTTTTGCTACTGGTATATAGTGCCATTGTCTCACTGGGAATTCAAAGAATATATTGGGGTTACGTGCACCAACAATTTTTGCTACTGCTATACAGTGCCATTGTCTGACTGGGAATTCAAAGAATATATTGGGGTTAGAGATGAGCGAACACTAAAATGTTCGAGGTTCGAAATTCGATTCGAACAGCCGCTCAATGTTCGTGTGTTCGAACGGGTTTCGAACCCCATTATAGTCTATGGGGAACAGATACTCGTTAAGGGGGAAACCCAAATCCGTGTCTGGAGGGTCACCAAGTCCACTATGACACCCCAGGAAATGATGCCAACACCTCTGGAATGACACTGGGACAGCAGGGGAAGCATGTCTGGGGGCATCTAACACACCAAAGACCCTCTATTACCCCAACATCACTGCCTAACAACTACACACTTTACACATTCAAAAAAACCTCTATAAAAGTGGGAAAATACCTGGAAACCTTCTTTACTCCCCAAATGGATGGACACAAACCCCAATTTAAGCTCAACAAACAGTAACAACCACCCCTTTAAATCACGTTCCCCATGACAACCACAAATGAAATAGACTATGGGAAATCCAAAAGCCCTCACCCTTAACTGTCATTTTGAGTGTGTGTGTGTGTGTGTGTGTGTGTGTGTGTGTGTGTGTGTGATGTGGTAAGACCTTCCAAAATTCACTTTTCTAGCCCTTAACATGAGCCCTTCCAAACAAAGTTACAGGACCTTAAGCTGAGCTACCAGCAGAGATTGAGGCCCTTGGCATGAGTAGAGCCTTGCACCAGCAGTGTTTTTGGCACTTAGGGTGAGTTGAGTCTTGTACCAGCGTGTGTCCCTTAACATCAGGCGGGCCCTAAGTTCTGCGCTTTGCACAAAAGTTCCACATTAACTAGGCTGAATGGTACAAAGATTAGTAGGCCCGAGAACCAGGAACAGGTCTTGCAATGGCTGTCGGATAACGCTTAAAGCACATTGTCCACCAGCCAGTCAGCCTCTACCTCCTCTTACCCAACAGTCTTGTCCTCCTTCCACCCAAAATTCCCAATCTTCCCAGAACAATAACCCCAACTGTCCCTGCTCCCCAGAGCTGTTCTCCCTTCCTTTGACGGTACCGCAACCTGCCCCTCCATTTCGCGATTCCACGGACCTAACAGACGAGTATCTGTGTCCAGATGCTCAAACACTAGAGTCTCCTCCATTCCATCTCCGGTCGATTTGGTGGCGGATGACCAGCAACCCACCCTCATCGACAACGATGAGACGCAGTTGCTGTCAGGGCAGCCAGTTGACATGCGCATTGTGCAGGAGGAGGAGGCGAGACAGGAGTTGGAAGAGGAGGTGGTGGACGACGAGGACACCGACCCCACCTGGACAAGGCGGATGTCAAGCTGGGAAAGTAGTGTGGATGTTGAGGCAGGTGCAGCACCAAAAAGGGTAGCTAGAGGCAGAGACATGTCCAGAGGCAGAGGTCAGCTGCTTTGCCGAAGCCAGGCCAGACCCGGAATGTCCGAAGATGTTCCCTTTTGTACCCAGCCCAGAAAAACTCCCCCATCGAGGGCACGTTTCTTGAAGGTGTAGAGTTTTTTCAAGGAATGCGCCGAGGACAGATATAGTGTCGTCTACACAATTTGCCTCTCGAAATCGAGTAGGGGCCCTGAGAAGAGCAACCTGTCCACCACTTCAATGCACCGTCATTTGGAATCCAAGCAATGGAATCAGTGGCAGGCAGCAACGGCAGGACAAACGTCGCCCGCCGTTCATGCCACTGCCTCTGCTCACAGTGCTGGCGATGCACTCCAGAGGACGAGCCAGGACATCACTTCATCTGCCTCCGCCACTTTGTTGACTTCTCCCTCATCCAACCCTGTTTCTGTCTTATCTCCTTCTCCTGCACCATCAAAGGCACCATCAGGCGCTTCTTTACAACAACCCACCATCTCTCAGAAATTGGAGCGCCGGCAGAAATACACCGCTAACCACCCACCCACGCAAGCCTAGAACGCCAACATCGCTAAACTGCTGGCCCAGGAGATGTTGGCGTTCCGGCTTGTTGAAACTCCCGCCTTCCCGGACCTGATGGCAACTGTGGCACCTCACTATGCCGTCCCTAGCCGTCTCAACTTCTCCCGGTGTGGCGTCCCCGCCTTGCACCAGCACGTGTCACTCAACATCAGGTGGGCCCTTAGTTCCGCGCTTTGCTGCAAGGTCCACTTGACCACCGACACTTGGACAAGCGCCTGTGGTCAGGGATGCTGCAGTGCTTATCTTTAATGACAGGCAGGGTGAATGTGGTGGAGTCTGTTCCCCGGGTGCAAACTGGGGTGTCCTATCTCCTCTCCCAGGCCAAAATTCATGGCAGGAGTAGACTGAAACCCTACGACGCTGCAACCTCCACCACATCTACTAGCGGCAAACGCTAAAACACTGGTGTGGGGAGACGTCAGCAGGCGGTGCTGAAGCTCATCAGCTTGGGGGACAGACAGCACAGTGCCTCCGAGGTCAGGGATGCCATCCTGGCTGAGATGGCATTTTTTTTTCCCTGCTACACCTGGGGCCTGGCATTTTTACGCCTGTGATAATGGCTGGAACCTGGTAGCGGCTCTGGAGCTTGCCAGCCTCCAACACGTTCCATGTTTGGCCCACGTCTAACCTAGTGGTGCAAAGTTTTTTAAAAACATACCCAAATGTACCGAAGCTACTGTTGAAAATGCGGCGCTTGTGCGCCCACTTTTGCAAGTGCACAGGAGTCGCTGCTAGCCTAAAAACACTCTAGCAAGGCCTACATCTGTCCAAACACAGGCTGTTGTCCGTCATTCACACACGCTGAAACCCTACAATACCATATCTCGAGCAGGGTGTGTGAGCTGCACAGACCTTTGATGGAGTTCCATCTACAAAACCCAAGGGTTCCTCAAAGTCAGCTCCCAAAGTTTCTGCACCATGAGTTTCCAGGGGTGGCAGAGTTATGGCTAGGGGCAGAGGCATGGATAGGGATGATGTCTAGGGGCAAAAGCAGTGTGGATGTGGAGGCATGCTAAGCAGGAAAAACTGGGGGTACAAGCTAAGGCATGGACTGGGGTGATGTCTAGGGGCAAAAGCAGTGTGGATGTGGAGGCAAGCAAAGCAGGGAAAATGGTGGCTAGAGGCAAAGGGATGTCCATAGGCAGCAAGGGCAAAGATGCAAAACTCTCCCGTTTCAAGAATTTTCCTGACTTGTCTCCCCACAAAACATTCCTGGGAGGAGGGCTGAAACACCACCCTCCTCCTCCTCCGCTGTTAGATTGACCCCAGCTACGAGCTGAAAATGCTGCAACACTGGTGTGGGGAGACGTCAGCAGGCTGGGCTGAAGCTCATCAGCTTGGGAGACGGACAGCACACTGCCTCTGAGGTCAGGGATGCCATCCTGGATGAGATGGCAATTTGTTTATCCCCGCTGCCCCTGGGGCCAGGCTTTTTTGTCTTGTTGGAGGGCTCTGGAGCTTGCCAGCCTCCAACACGTTCCATGCCTGGCCCACGTGTTCAATGTAGTGGTGCAATGATTTTTAAAAACATACCCCAAATTAGCTGAGCTAAGGGTGAAAGTGTGGCACTTGGACACCCACTTTCCCAAGTCTACAGTACCTGGAGCTAGCCACAATACACTCCAGCAAGGCCTACATCTGCCTGAAGCACCTACTGTTGTGCGAGGTCACCACACGCTCTAACCCTAGATACCGTATGTTCAGCAGGGTGTGTGAGCAGCAGAGACCTTTGATGGAGTACCAGCTACAAAACCCAAGGGTTCCTCAGAGTCAGCTCCCTCACTTTCTGCACCATGAGTTTCCATGGGTGGCAGACTTATGGCTAGAGGCACAGGCATGGATAGGGGTGATGTGTAGGGGCAAAATCAGTGTGGATGTGGAGGCAAGCTAAGCAGCAAAAACTGGGGGTACAAGCATCATCACTGACAAGCACAGCTGTCTGTCAGCTGACAGGCTGACTTTCACCAAAATGAACAGACAATGGATAGACTCATCATATACATGTCAGTTACATGACAAATTTAGTGCAATTTGCAAGTCCAAGATGGTTTGGAGATCTGCGGAGAGGAATCTCACCACCTCTTGCGGGTGCCATCATTTGGAAGGCAAGCCCTGGGCTCAGTGGGTGAGAGCAAGCGCAGGATAATCGTCGTTTGGCCTGGCGGCCACTGCCTCTCCCACTGTTGACAGGGCTGGCGCTGCAGTCCAAACCAGCAGCCAGGACACCTCCACATCTGCCTCTGACACTTTGGGGAGTTCACCCTTATCCTCACCTTTTCCTGACATTTCTCCTTTTGCCCGCGCCATCATGCGCCTCTTCCCAGCAACTCCCCATCTCCCAAGCCTTTCATTTCATGCTAAAGTACAGCGCAACCCACCCACATGCCCAAGGCTTCAACGGCCTCATCTCAAGAAATCTGGCCCAGGAGATGTTGGAATCCCGGCTGGGGGACACTCTGCCCTTTTTGGGCAGAGTGTCTACTGCGCCACCGCACTGTGCCATCCACACCAGCACTTTCCCCCAAACATGAGGCGGTCCCTAAATTCAGCGCTTAGCCCTAAAGTTCCATGTGACCAGTTACGAATGGACAAGTGCATGCGGACAGGGACGCTACCTTTCAATTTGGGCACAGTGGTTGAATGTAGTTGAGGCGTGGACCGGGTCGCAAAATGTGGTGGCCTGACTTGTCTCCCCACACAACATTCCTGGGAGGAGGGCTGAAACACCACCCTCCTCCGCTGTTAAATTGACCCCAGCTACGAGCTGGAAACGCTGCAAAACAGGTGTGGGGAGACGTCAGCGGGCCGTGCTGAAGCTCATCAGCTTGGGGGCCAGACAGCACACTGCCTACAAAGTGAGTCATGCCATCCTCAATGAGACGGCAATGTGGTTTTTGCCACTGCACCTGGGCCCAGGCATGTTGTCATGTGTGATAATGGCCGTAACCTGGGATCGGCTCTGTAGCTTGGCAGCCTGCAACATATTCCATGCCTGGGCCACGTTTTTAACTCATTGCTGCTAATCTTTTGAAAAAGGTACCCCAATGTTCCTGAGCTACTGGTGAAAGTGTAGCGCTTGTGCGGATAGTTTTTAAAGTCTATAGTTGCCGCTGCTAGCCTCTATGCACTCCTACAATGCCTGTACCTGCTGGAACAACGGCTGTTGTGCGACGTCTCCACACTGCTGGCACTAAACATATCATGTGTTGAGCAGAGTGTGTGAGCAGCACAGACCTTTGATGTAGTTCCAACTCCAAAACCCTCGGGTTCGTCAAAGTCAACTCCCTCAGTTGCTCAACCATGAGTGGCCATGGGTGGCAGACTTATGTGAAATCCCATCCCATCCATTGCACTGGACAAGAAACATTAGCATGCGCTCAGCACAACTTCGGATATGGCAGCTGCGTTAAGTAGGGTGCAGGGTACAACACAGACCAGGCCCGAGCACCAGGAACAGGTGTTAGAAATACTGCAGCATCTGCCATTTCCTTCCAATTTTGGGGTTTTGGACCCGCCACCGACTTGTCTGGACCAAAGTGGGGATCATGAGACACAGTTGCCATCAAGGCAAGCTGTGGTCATGTGCGGTTTGCAGTAAGGGGGCAGTGCGCAATTGGAAGAGGAGTTGGTGGATGACGAGGCCACCGACCCCACATGGACAGGGGTGATGTTTAGGGGCTAAAGCAGTGTAGATGTAGAGGGAAGCTAATTCAACAAAAAAAAAAGGGTAGAAGCAAAGGCATAAACTGGGGTGATGTTTAGGGGCTAAAGCAGTGTAGATGTGGAGGGAAGCTAATTCAACAAAAAAAACAGGGTAGAAACAAAGGCATAAACTGGGGTGATGTTTAGGGGTGAAAGCAGTGTAGATGTGGAGGGAAGCTAAGCAGCAAAAACAGTGGGTAGAAGCAAAGGCATGCAAAACTCTACCCTGTTGGAAGACTTATTCCTAGGTCTGGAACACGTTAATGGCCCCCCTGGACAAATTACTGCCACTCATGGGCCTAGTGTCACCAGGAGGGACAAGTATAGGCGCATGTTGTGGGAATACCTGGCCGACACCAGCTCTGTCCTCTCCGATCCCTCTGTGCTCTACAGCCTACACTTATTTTCTCATCTTTTTTTCTGAACTGCACATCTCTTGCCTGCTTCCTTTGGGATCTTAGAAATGGTGGTCCACTTCCACAGATGGTAACTTCAATAGACAGTGTAACGGGAGTAGCTGAGGGATCGCTGTCTTAACCACTTTTTGGCACAAAATTAACTTCCAAAGCCAAATATGGTGCAAGTATATGATGCAAGGACACCTACACACCTATCTCTGACACATTGGGGAGTTCACCCTCATGCGCCCTTTTGGCCTGCACCATCATGCGCCTCTTCCCAGCCACTCCACATTTCCCAAGCTTTTCATTGCAGGCAGAAGTACAACACAACCCACCCCCATGCCCAAGCCTTTAACAGCCTCATCGATAAACTGCTGGCCCTGGAGATATTGGTGTTTGTTTATGCTTCTGGATACCCAGGCCTTCCGTCAGCAGATGGCAGCTGGGGCACCTCCCTATGCTGGGCCTAGCCGTTACTACTTCTCTTGGTGTGCTGTCCCTGCCTTGCGCCTGCATGTGTCCCATAACATCAGTCGGGCCCAGAGCTCTGCACTTTGCTGCAAGGTCCACTTGACCACCGACACATGGACAAGCGCCTGTGGTCAGGGATGCTGCAGTGCTGATCTTTAATGACAGGCAGGGTGAATGTGGTGGAGTCTTTTCCCCGGGTGCAAACTGGGGTGGCCTATCTCCTCTCCCAGGCCAAAATTCATGGCAGGATTAGACTGAAACCCTACGAAGCTGCAACCTCCACCCCAGCTACTAGCGGAAAACACTGTAACACTGGCATGGGGAGATGTCAGCAGGCCGTGCTGAAACTGATCAGCTTGGGGGACAGACAGCACAGTGCCTCCGAGGTCAGGGATGCCATCCTGGCTGAGATGGCATTTTTTTTTCCCTGCTACACCTGGGGCCTGGCATTTTTGCGCCTGTGATAATGGCTGGAACCTGGTAGCAGATCTGGAGCTTGCCAGACTCAAACACGGTCCACGCATGGCCCACGTTTTCCAACTTGTTGGTACCATGTTTCTTTGAAACCTACACCATTGTGCCTGATATACAGGTCAAAGTGGGGCCATTTTCGTAAGTGAGAACTAGCCTCTGCTAGGCAGAAAACATTCAGAGCACACTCCTCTCATCTTCGTACCGTTGGCTGGCGGAGGAAGACGAGGGGGTTAGAGTGGCATCTGATGTCCCTGTCCCACACGAGGCTAGAGGGTGCACTTCAGTGCATCCCATTGCTTCACCACAAATGGTGTGAAGGGGAGTGGAAAATGGAGGAAATGGAGAGTGACCCTTACAGTTGGGGCCAGCAAAGGCATGCCAAGTAACACACTGGCACACATGGCTGACTTCATCTTGGGTTGCTTTTCAACACATATTTCACATCATGAAGAACAAATAATACTGGATTTTTACAAGCCTCGAACCCCGGTCTAGGTCTAATGTCTGTTCCTTTCTTATATTAGGGGAGAGGGAAAAAAAATTACTTCAGTGATACGTTTAGCGTACATAGACTGACTATTAATGTGTATCCCACTTAGTGTTGTTAGGGTTACACACCGTCACAACCTGGCTAAAGCTTCTATAGCTGTTAATAAAGTCAGAAACTGGCACTATATAGCAGTAGCAAAAATTGTGGGTGCACATAACCCCAATATATTCTTTGAATTCCCAGTGAGGCAATGGCACTGTATAGCAGTAGCAAAAATTGTGGGTGCACGTAACCCCCATATATTCTTTGAATTCCCAGTCAGACAATGGCACTATATACCAGTAGCAAAAATTGTGGGTGCACGTAACCCCAATATATTCTTTGAATTCCCAGTGAGACAATGGCACTGTATAGCAGTAGCAAAAATTGCGGGTGCACGTAACCCCCATATATTCTTTGAATTCCCAGTCAGACAATGGCACTATATACCAGTAGCAAAAATTGTGGGTGCACGTAACCCCAATATATTCTTTGAATTACCAGTCAGAAACTGGCACTATATAGCAGTAGCAAAAATTGTGGGTGCACATAACCCCAATATATTCTTTGAATTCCCAGTGAGGCAATGGCACTGTATAGCAGTAGCAAAAATTGTGGGTGCACGTAACCCCCATATATTCTTTGAATTCCCAGTCAGACAATGGCACTATATACCAGTAGTAAAAATTGTGGGTGCACATAACCCCAATATATTCTTTGAATTCCCAGTGAGACAATGGCACTATATACCAGTAGTAAAAATTGTGGGTGCACATAACCCCAATATATTCTTTGAATTCCCAGTGAGACAATGGCACTGTATAGCAGTAGCAAAAATTGTGGGTGCACGTAACCCCAATATATTCTTTGAATTCCCAGTCAGACAATGGCACTATATACCAGTAGTAAAAATTGTGGGTGCACATAACCCCCATATATTCTTTGGATTCCCAGTGAGACAATGGCACTATATACCAGTAGCAAAAATAGTGGGTTTATATAGCCCCAATTCTATTGCTAGGGGACTTGCAGGGTATTTCTGAGGTGAAGGTGGGGGGGCACACCGTTGGAACGGGGATTTGGGGTGTATATATGGGGTATACGGGAATACACTGTCAGTGTGTTCCATTCAGGATCCTGGGAAAGCTGGGTTGCGGCGATTGAGCCCGTCAGTGCCACGTTACACTGACAAGCTTCTCCCTGGAATTGAAGTTATATGTAAGCCCAATATATTCTTTGAATTCCCAGTCAGACAATGGCACTATATGGCAGTAGCAAAAATAGTGGGTGTATATAGCCCCAATTCTATTGCTAGGGGACTTGCAGGGTATTTCTGGGGTGAAGGTGGGGGGGCACACCGTTGGAACGGGTATCGGGGGTATATATCGGGTATACGGGAATACACTGACAGTGTATTCCATTCAGGATCCTGGGAAAGCTGGGTTGCGGCGATTGAGCCTGTCAGTGCCACGTTACACTGACAAGCTTCTCCTTGGAATTTAGCTCTTATAAGAGCTGTTGGTTGTCTTCTCCTTCCTATCCTAGCCTGTCCCTGCCTACTCAGAATCTAAGCCCTAGCTAACTGGACGGAAACCTCCGTCCCCGGTGAATTGCAAGCTCAGAATGACGCGAAGCTGGGCGGCGCTGTTCTTTTAAATTAGAGGTCACATGTTTTCGGCAGCCAATGGGTTTTGCCTACTTTTTTCAACGTCACCGGTGTCGTAGTTCCTGTCCCACCTACCCTGTGCTGTTATTGGAGCAAAAAAGGCGCCAGGGAAGGTGGGAGGGGAATCGAGTAATGTCGCACTTTACCACGCGGTGTTCGATTCGATTCGAACATGCCGAACAGCCTAATAGCCGATCGAACATGAGTTCGATAGAACACTGTTCGCTCATCTCTAATTGGGGTTACAAATACCCTCATTTCTTATAGTGCCATTGTCTGACTGGGAATTCAAAGAATATATTGGGGTTACGTGCACCCACAATTTTTGCTACTGGTATATAGTGCCAGTTTCTAATTGGGAATTCAAAATGCGCAAGGCTCCCGGAAAGGGACGTGGACGAGGCCGTGGGCGAGGTCGGGAAAATGGTTCTGGGGAGAAAGGTAGCAGTGAAGCCACAGGGCGTCCCGTGCCTACTCCTGTGGGGCAGCAAGCATTGCGCCACTCCACAGTGCCAGGGTTGCTTGCCACATTAACTAAACTGCAGGGTACAAACCTTTGTAGGCCCGAGAACCAGGAACAGGTCTTGCAATGGCTGTCAGAGAACGCTTACAGCACATTGTCCAGCAGCCAGTCAGACTCTGCCTCCTCTCCTCCTATTACCCAACAGTCTTGTCCTCCTTCCTCCCAAAATTCCCAAGCTTCACAGAACAATAATCCCAACTGTCCCTGCTCCCCAGAGCTGTTCTCCGCTCCTTTCATTGTCCCTCAGCCTGCCTCTCCACGTCACGATTCCACGAACCTAACAGAGGAGCATCTGTGTCCAGATGCTCAAACACTAGAGTCTCCTCCATCTCCGTTCGATTTGGTGGTGGATGACCAGCAACCCACGCTCATCGACGATGATGTGACGCAGTTGCCGTCAGGGCATCCAGTTGACCGGCGCATTGTGCGGGAGGAGGAGATGAGACAGGAGTTGGAAGAGGAAGTGGTGGATGATGAGGACACTGACCCGACCTGGACAGGGGGGATGTCAAGCGGGGAAAGTAGTGTGGATGTTGAGGCAGGTGCAGCACCAAAAAGGGTAGCTAGAGGCAGAGGCAGAGGTCAGCAGCTTAGGCGAAGCCAGGCCACACCCGGAATCTCCCAAGATGTTCCAGTTCGTACCCAGCCCCGAAAAACTCCCACCTCGAGGGCACGTTTCTCGAAGGTGTGGAGTTTTTTCAAGGAATGCGCCGAGGACAGATATAGTGTTGTCTGCACAATTTGCCTCTCGAAATTGATTAGGGGCTCTGAGAAGAGCAACCTGTCCACCACTTCAATGCACCGTCATTTGGAATCCAAGCACTGGAATCAGTGGCAGGCAGCAACGGCAGGACAAAGGCCGCCTGCCGTTCACGCCACTGCCACTGCCTCTGCCTCTGCCTCTGCCACTGCCACTGCTGACTGTGCTGGCGATGCACTCCAGAGGACGAGCCAGGACACCATTTCATCTGCCTCCGCCACTTTGTTGACTTCTCCCTCATCCTCCCCTGTTCCTGTCTTATCTCCTTCTCCTGCACCATCAAAGGCACCATCAGGCGCTTCTTTACAACAACCCACCATCTCTCAGACATTGGAGCGGCGGCAGAAATACACTGCTAACCACCCACACGCGCAAGCCTTGAACGCCAACATCGCTAAACTGCTGGCCCAGGAGATGTTGGCGTTCCGGCTTGTTGAAACTCCCGCCTTCCTGGACCTGATGGCAACTGCGGCACCTCGCTATGCCGTCCCTAGCCGTCACTACTTCTCCCGGTGTGCCGTCCCCGCCTTGCACCAGCACGTGTCACTCAACATCAGGCGGGCCCTTAGTTCCGCGCTTTGTACAAAGGTCCACTTGACCACCGACGCGTGGACAAGTGCATGCGGACAGGGACGCTACATTTCACTGACGGCACACTGGGTGAATGTAGTTGAGGCTGGGACTGCTTCCCAAACTGGCCCGGTGTACCTCGTCTCCCCGCCTGACATTCCTGGCAGGGACACGAGAAGAACACCCCCCTCCTCCTCCTCCTCCACCGCCTCCTCCTCCGCTACCGCCTCCTCCTCCGCCACCGCCTCCTCCTCCGCTGTTAGATTGACCCCAGCTACGAGTTGGAAACGATGCAGCACTGGCGTTGGTAGACATCAGCAGGCTGTGCTGAAGCTGATCAGCTTGGGGGACAGACAGCACACTGCCTCCGAGGTGAGGGATGCCCTCCTCGATGAGACGGCAATATGGTTTGAGCCGCTGCACCTGGGCCCAGGCATGGTCGTTTGTGATAACGGCCGGAACCTGGTAGCAGCTCTGGAGCTTGCCGGACTCCAACATGTTCCATGCCTGGCCCACGTCTTCAACCTAGTGGTGCAACGTTTCCTAAAGAGCTACCCCAATGTTCCAGAGCTACTGGTGAAAGTGCGGCGCATGTGCGCCCACTTTCGCAAGTCGACAGTAGCCGCTGCTAGCTTAAAATCTCTCCAGCAACGCCTGCATGTGCCACAACACCGGCTTTTGTGCGACGTCCCCACACGCTGGAACTCAACGTTTCAGATGTTGAATAGAGTGGTTGAGCAGCAGAGACCTTTGATGGAATACTAGCTACAAAACCCTAGGGTGCCACAAAGTCAGCTGCCTCAGTTTCACATCCATGAGTGGCCATGGATGAGAGACCTTTGTGACATCCTACGGGTGTTTGAGGAGTCCACAAGGAGGGTGAGCTCTGAGGATGCGATGGTGAGCCTTACAATCCCGCTCTTGTGTGTTCTGAGAGAATCCCTCATTGACATCAGTGATAACTCAGATCACACAGAGGAGTCAGGGATAGCATCCGATCCGTCACAGCTGGAGAGTAGGTCCACACATCTGTCCGCTTCATCGCGTTTAATGGAGGAGGAGGAGGAGGAAGAAGAAGAGTTGTCCGATGATGTGATGGTGATACAGGAGGCTTCCGGGCAACTTCGAATCGTCCCATTGTTGCAGCGCGGATGGGTAGACATGGAGGATGAGGAGGAAATGGAGATTGAACTTTCCGGTGGGGCCAGAGGAGTCATGCCAACTAACACTGTGGCAGACATGGCTGAGTTCATGTTGGGGTGCTTTACAACCGACAAGCGTATTGTCAAAATCATGGAGGACAACCAGTACTGGATCTTTGCTATCCTTGACCCCCGGTATAAAAACAACATCTCGTCTTTTATTCCGGTAGAGGGGAGGGCCAATCGCATCAATGCTTGCCACAGGCAATTGGTGCAGAATATGATGGAGATGTTTCCAGCATGTGACGTTGGCGGCAGGGAGGGCAGTTCCTCCAGTAGGCGACCAAGTTCTCACCGGTCCACACAAACAAGGGGCACACTGTCTAAGGTCTGAGACACCTTGATGGTACCCCCTCGCCAAAGTGCCGCCACGGAGGGTCCTAGTGTCACCAGGCGTGAGAAGTATAGGCGCATGTTGCGGGAATACCTTTCCGACCACAGCCCTGTCCTCTCTGACCCCTCTGCGCCCTACACGTATTGGGTGTCGAAGTTGGACCTGTGGCTTGAACTTGCCCTATATGCCTTGGAGGTGCTGTCCTGTCCTGCCGCCAGCGTCCTATCTGAGAGGGTGTTCAGTGCAGCCGGTGGCATCATCACTGACAAGCGCACCCGTCTGTCAGCTGAGAGTGCCGACCGGCTCACTTTGATAAAAATGAACCACCACTGGATAGAGCCTTCATTTTTGTGCCCACCTGTATAAAGCACCCCAACATGAAACTCCATGTCTGTACTCAACCTCTCCAATTCCTCCGCATCCTCATACTCATCCACCATAAGCGTTGCACAATTCTGCTAATACTAGGCTCCCTCCACCCTGATTTCCCTTAACTCTGCTGGTTAGAGGCTCCCTCCACCCTGATTTCCACCAACTCTGCTGGTTAGAGGCTCCCTCCACCCTGCTTTCCCACAACTCTGCTGGTTAGAGGCTCCCTCCACCCTGCTTTCCCACAACTCTGCTGGTTAGAGGCTCCCTACACCCAGCTTTCCCACAACTCTGCTGGTTAGAGGCTCCCTCCACCCTGATTTCCACCAACTCTGCTGGTTAGAGGCTCCCTCCACCCTGATTTCCACCAACTCTGCTGGTTAGAGGCTCCCTCCACCCTGTTTTCCCACAACTCTGCTGGTTAGAGGCTCCCTCCACCATGAATTGGTCCAAACTGGGGTTTTTAGAGGCTCCCTCCACCATGAATTGGTCCAAACTGGGCTGTTTAGAGGCTCCCTCCACCATGAATTGGTCCAAACTGGGGTTTTTAGAGGCTCCCTCCACCATGAATTTGCCCAAACTGGGCTGTTTAGAGGCTCCCTCCATCATGAATTGGTCCAAACTGGGGTTTTAGAGGCTCCCTCCACCATGAATTGGTCCAAACTGGGGTTTTTAGAGGCTCCCTCCACCATGAATTTGCCCAAACTGGGGTTTTTAGAGGCTCCCTCCACCATGAATTTGCCCAAACTCTGCTGGTTAGAGGCTCAATCCACCCTGATTTTCAAAACAAATGTTGGTGCCAACCTCAACTTACTACAAGGGCCAAATTCACTGCTGGTGACCAGCTCTCCTCACTGCAAGTGCCAAATACACATGTTTCAAGGTGTTTTCCTACTGTCAGAGAGGTGGTATTGAGTGTGTAAAGTGTGTAGTTGTTAGGCTGTGATGTTGGGGTAATAGAGGGTCTTTGGTGTGTTAGATGCCCCCAGACATGCTTCCCCTGCTGTCCCAGTGTCATTCCAGAGGTGTTGGCATCATTTCCTGGGGTGTCATAGTGGACTTGGTGACCCTCCAGACACGGATTTGGGTTTCCCCCTTAACGAGTATCTGTTCCCCATAGACTATAATGGGGTTCGAAACCCGTTCGAACACACGAACATTGAGCGGCTGTTCGAATCGAATTTCGAACCTCGAACATTTTAGTGTTCGCTCATCTCTAATCACGATATCTTAACATATCTTTATCATAACTAAACTTTAGAACAAACATCTGTGAGAAGATGATGGTGTGGGAAAGTCATTTCAAGATGTTATATTATGAAAAAAAATAAATAAATAAATAAATAAATAATAATAATGCTTATGGTGTAGTATGAGAAAGGAGTTGACAATTGCAGAGTTGGCATTGGGTGCAGTCCAGTCCAGTCCTGAATATGTTTTTAACTGATGATCTCACCGGATATAGAACAGATAAAACTGCAAACAAGTGGCGTATGATGGATCTCTTTTTTTGCACAACACCAGAAGTTCCCCTGTTTTATAGAACCTGTTATATAACTGTTTGAAATTAAGAGATGGGAGGATGACACAGGCCTGCTTCGCAATGCATAATGACTAGGGATGAGCGACCGTGTTTGGAAAAGATCGGATTCCGATCGGCGATCAAGAAAATTTCACGATCACCATCGGAATTTCGAACACAATCTTTTTATGTGGGATGGAGATCGGTGATTTTTCCCACAATGCTTTGCTTAGCCTTCACACTGAGTATACGCTGTATACTCAGTGTGAAGGCTCCGCTGCAGTTCCATAGGAATGAATGTAAGCAGCCGACACACAGCCTTAACCCCCTGCGCGTCGGCTGCGTCCATTCATTCAAATGGGAGGCTAAACTAACATCTCTAGCAGCTACTTACCTCTAGAGATGGCTGCTCCAGTGCCCTCCTTCTTCTCGCCTCGCTGCCCCACCTCCCAGGTTAGTGTTTAAAGCACTAGGAAGGCGGGGCTTGTGGCTTAGAAGAGTGTGGGCGGGTACAGGGCGGGGAGACATGACGTCTCCCCTCCCAGTACCCGCCCACACTCTCCTAACCTGGCAGGGAGGGGGCAGCGAAGGAAGAAAAGCAGCGGGGAGCAGCAGTGAGGTGAAGAATGAAGGCACGGGGCACAGGAGCAGCCATCTCTGGAGGTAAGTGGACACCAGGGGGGACTAAGTAGCCAGAGGATTAAAAAAAATCCTCTGGCTACTTTAGTGATTCACTACACAGTGTGGATTCTAACAATTAAAGCGTTCAATTGTTAGATTCCATGCTGTATAGTGAATAGGATTGCTTTTAAAATCTGATCTCCGATTAATAAAAAAATCCCATTGATTTGCATTGGGATCGGAATTGGGATCGAGATCGGGTTCGAATGAAAAATGATCGGAAATCGGACTTTAAAATCGATCCTGAAAAGTCAAGATCGGCTCAACCCCAATAATGACACTGACCTGGGCCACGTGACATCTGTGACATCATCAAACAGGCCCAAAGCCATCGGAGCCCAGGAGTGGTAAGTAACAGTGTATTTTATGTTCCCTTACCTCCCCTGCCCAGCGATCATTATATTCCGGGGTCTGAAAAGGCTCCAGAGTATAATGATAGTGGACCCGCGCCCTCACCTATCCCCGCTCCTTCTCAAAGTCACCTCCGCAGAAGGGGAAGCGCAGGCCGCCATGAGCAGGAGCGAGGATCTTTAAGTAAATAGGGCCCGTTACCTGCTGGGGTTTTTCCAGCAGGTAACGGCCTATTTAACCCCTTAGCGACCCTTGACGTAACTGTACGTCATGGGTCGCATGGGGATGTATGGAGCGAGCTCACACGCTGAGCTCGCTCCATACACGGCAGATGCCGGCTGTATAATACAGCCAGGACCTGCCACTAACAGCAGTGGTCGGTGCCCGAGCCGATCGCTGCTGTTAACCCTTTACACACTGCGGTCAAACGTGGCGCCATGTTTCCCCGATCGCCGCCCTCCTGAACGTCACATGAGGGCGGTGATCGGTTGCTATGACAGCCTGTGACTATTGAAGGCTTCCAGGCTTGTCTCTGCCCGAGATCTATTACAGGATGCCAGAGGCCAGAGGCAGCGTCTAATAGAAGTGCTGGGATTCTGCTATTCACTGCAGTACTGTAGTATTGCAGTGAATAGTATGGGCGATCAGATTCCCTAGGTTTCAAGGTACCTAAGGGGTCTGATCATAAATGTAACAGAAGAAAAAAAAAAGTTTTTAAAAGTATTAAAAAAATAAAAAAAATATAAAAGTTCAAATCACCCCCCTTTCCCTAGATTAGCTATAAAAGTAATTAAAGAACATTAAACATAAACATATTAGGTATCCCTGCGCTCCAAAATGCCTGAACTATTAGAATATTAAAACATTTATCCCGTACTGCGAACGGCGTAGCGGCAAAAAAAATAAAAACAGCCAAAAAGCGTTTTTTTCAACACTTTGCCTCCTATAAAAAATTGAATAAAAAGTGATCAAACCATCAGATCTTTCCCCAAATAGTATCAATAGAAACGTCATCTTGTCCCGCATAAAAAGACACCACAACCAGCTCCATACATGGAAATATGAAAAAGTTACAGGTGTTAGAACATGATGACACAAATTTTTTTTTCTATTTTGCAAAGTTTATCATTTTTTTAAAAGTATCAAAACATTTCAAATACTATATAAATTTGGTATCACCGCGTTCGTACTGACACGTAGAACACAGGTAACATGTCATTTGTGCCAAACAGTGAACGCTGTAAAAATTAAACCCATAAGAAAATGGCGCAAATGCATTTTTTCTCCAATTGCACCTCATTCTGAATTTTTTTCCAGCTTCCCAGTACATTGCACAGCATATTGAATGGTGCCATTACAAAGTACAATTTGTCCCGCAAACAATAAGCTATCATGTGACTCTGTGAACTGAAAAATGAAAAAGTTATGGCTCTTGAAATGTGAGGAGGGAAGAACGAAAATGCGAAACCAAAAAATGGCCTGGTCCTTAAGGGGTTAAAAAAAAAAACACATCGGGGGCTCATCAGATCCCCAATGTCAAGGGCCCTGTGACAACCGTTACCGCTGAAACCCCAATAGCTACGCCCCTGATTTAACTGTATTGTAGTGTAGACAAAATAATAGATACATATTGATAAGTTTATTTATTTATTTATTTTTATTTTTGCCCAAATTGTTCTAAATTTAGAGAAATTACATCTTTGTATTTCCATGGAGTTGTGTTCTTGTATTTATTTCAGGCTTTAGGAAAATAATGTAGCACTTTGGAAAAAATATAAAACCTAAAAGTCCAGCACTCGATGCCAATATGGAAAACATTTCTACGGCTACCATCTTTTTTCCTTTGGTGCTCAGATAAGAAGGGACCATGGTAACCCAGACGCTACAGAATACCAGCATGCTGAATGTAATGTATTTGGCTTCATTGAAACGATCTGGTAACGTTCTAGCCAAATACGCTACAACGAAACTAAGAGCTGCCAAGAAAAACAAATAGCCTATAACGGCGAAGAAACCAACTTGAGATCCTTCATTGCACTGAATGACAATCGTTCTCTGGTAGGAATGGGTGTCCTGCTCCAGATACGGGGGAGAGAAGTAAAGCCAAGCACTACTTATAATAACCTCAATGGAGGAGGCCATCACAACGATAGAGTTGGACACTTTCACTCCAAAGAACTTTCTCCTTTGACTTCCAGGTCGGGATGTTTTGAAAGCCATGTAGACCAGGGTGGTTTTGGCCAAGACACAAGACCCAGAGATGGAGAAGATGATGCCGAAAACAATTTGTCGTAATTTGCAGCTTCTATTATCAGGACGACCAATGAAAAAAAACACGCATAGAAAGCACAAGGAGAGTGAGACGAGGAGGATGAAGCTCAGGGTCTTGTTATTCGCCTTCACGATTGGTGTATCTTTATGGGAGGCAAAAACTCCAAATATTAGAACAGAAATTGTCCAACAAAGAATAGCAAGTGCTGATAATGCGATGGCAAAAGGGTCGGAGAAGGCGTGGAATTCTTCATCCTTGGGGAGACATTGGTCTCTTTTATTGCTTGACCATTCTGTAGGCAAACATGGTATGCAGGATTCACTATCTGGAAAGATAGAAACATAAATAAATGATACTGTTTAGAGATGAGCGAGTACTATTCGAAACTGCCGTTTCAAATGAATGGACGCAGCCGGCGCGCAGGGGTTCAAGCGTATCGGCTGCATCCATTCTTTCCTATGGGAGCGTGCTATTTGAAACGGTAGTACTCGCTCATCTCTAGATACTATAGCTGCACATTATTTGCTCTAAAACACAAAGAAAGATGTGAAATTTACATTTTATTGTTGTCTAAGTTGTTACACTGTTGTTATATATAATGTTGCCTATTTTCCATTGCCCTTGTTTTAGTTGTTTGGAGTGTAATGGCCTGTTCACATAGTGGAATTTTACGCTGATTTTGAGTCGAATTCCAACTTGGAATCCAAGTCAAATTCATTCCTGAAAAAAATGGTGGATTGACACAGGACTTTGAAAAAAATCAGCGTCTTCCCCAATTTTGCCACTGATTATGTGGCTGATTCAGAGTCCGCAGTGTAAGTCATTCTGCTGGTTAGACGTCATCTGAGCCGAATACCAGGAGAGAACGGCAGAAGTAGGACCAAGATCTGTTTTGACTAGCTGCCATGGGATGCGAGAGAGGTGGAAATGGAAAAGGAATTTGAGATGGGAGTCCATTTTATATTCTTCTATTTCCGCCATGTCTACATACCCTTAGAGATTACAGTATTCTCTTGTAAAATTTATCCCATCTGCTGTTCCCATCTCCTCTTCATGCAGCTTCCAAAAAAGGTTGATTTAGACTAGTGGCGTAACTACGTAACTAGGAATGGCGGGGCCCTGTGGTGAACTTTTGACATGCCCCCCCCCCACACACACACATTCCTGCGTGCTCTATTATGCTCCATGGTGGCCCCTGCACACAGTATTATGCCCCATAGTGACCCCTGCACACAGTATTATGTCCCATAGTGGTCCCTGCACACAGTATTATGTCCCATAGTGGCCCCTTCACACAGTCTTATGTCTCATAGTGGTCCCTGCACACAGTATTATGCCCCATAGTGGCCCCTGAACAGTATTATGTCCCATAGTGGCCCCTGCACACACTATTATGCCCCATAGTGGCCCCAGAACACAGTATTATGCCCCCCAGTGGCCCCTTCACACAGTCTTATGTCTCATAGTGGCCCCAGTACACAGTGTTATGCCCCATAGTGGCCCCTGTACACAGTATAATGCCCCATAGTGGCCCCTACACACAGTATTATCCCCCATAGTGGCCCCTGCAAACAGTATTATCCCCAATAGTGCCCCCTGCATAAAGTATTACCCCCATAGAGGCCCCTGCATACAGTATTATGTCCCATAGTGGCCCCTGCACACAGTATTACCCCCATAGTGGCCCCTGCACACAGTATTATGTCCCATAGTGCCCCCTGCACACAGTATTATCCCCCATATTGGCCCCTGCACACAGTATTATGTCCCTCAGTGGCCCCTGCACACAGTATTATGCCCCATAGTGATCCCTGCACACAGTATTATCCCACATAGTGGCCCCTGCACACAGTATTATCCCCCATAGTGGCCCCTGCACACAGTATTATCCCCCATAGTGGCCCCTGCACACAGTATTATGTCCCATAGTGGCCCCTGCACACAGTATTATGTCCCTCAGTGGCCCCTGCACACAGTATTATCCCCCATAGTGGCCCCTGCACACAGTATTATGTCCCATAGTGGCCCCTGCACACAGTATTATGTCCCATAGTGGCCCCTGCACACAGTATTATGTCCCATAGTGGCCCCTGCACACAGTATTATGCCCCACTGAACAATTATTATATATATATATATATATATATATATATATATATATATATATATATATAATAAATATTATAATTATATATTATAATTAGTATAATAATCGGAGACCAAGGGGGGATTCAAACATAAAAACCACTGTCACTTATCTATCCCGGGTTCCACTGCTGTCTTCGGAGGTGTTGGCCATCTTCAATGACGTCACATGACCAGGGACACAGATCCCAGTCATGTGGCATCAGGCATGTCACACAACTAGGCCTGAAGCCTGTCTGGAATGCGGAGAGGTAAGTTACTGCCAGGATTGGTAAGTAAATAGGCCCCGTTACTGACTGGAGTAACTCCAGCCGGTAACAGCCTGTTACAAAAAAAAAACAAAAAAAACGTAGTGGTAACGTCTGTCACCGGACCCCTAATGTTTCGGGTACTGAGGCACCTGCTACCCCTGCTACCCCGGTAGTTATGCCAGTGATTTAGACTATTTAGTCTGCTGCAGCCATATCTTATCCTTCATTTCCCTGTTTTCAATACAATTTATTTTATTCTAAAATATTAATTTTCACTATGTCGCCAAATAACTTATTTTTACCAGTGACGTTGGATATTTCTCCTTCAGAACATAACACGCAGCCGTAACAGCAGACTGGTTTCCAATCTATCTTGATCTTTCGAGTTCCAGTTTGACAATTTTCTGAACATTGAGATCTTGGTATCTAGAAAGGACAGGTAAAAAAGTTTGAAAGGCTGAAAAAAATCATTCTGAAATAATAAACCTATTAGGCTTTGTGAGAGATGTCGCTAGATGTCCCTAGTAATTTGACTGCCAATGGGTATCTGTTATTGTGCTCTTTATTTTGCTGGAAACGAGTAGGCATGATGTGATGTCACTACATTGCATTTACTGCTCCAAAGACGCCTGAAGCAGAGGCAATGGCTGGATGGTGAAATAGGAAGAAGATGGCTCCATGGGACACAAATGTGGTGGAGTTGGAACAGCCCTGCTATCCCAAGTGTCCCGACTATAATAAGGCCTGGTGCCCTCTGGTTAAAGCAGCCCTGTTATTTAGAGCCACATGGTTTCAGTTCAGGTGATCTGCAGGGACTACGGGTATCGGACCTCCACAAATCTATAGGATAGGCCATCAATCTAAGGAATAAAGGATAGGCCATCAATGCTAGAAATCCGACAGTCTCTTTAAAATCATAATTTTTAGTTAGGCATTAACCACTTCAGTACCGGACCAATTTGTGATCCAGGACCAGACACATTTTCAGGTTGTTTTTGTATATGCGGTTTTGAGGTCTGTAACATTTTTCTCGTCTTGTCTCATTCAACTAATTTTTGTGTGGTTTTTTGGGGACACCTAGTGCTTTATTTTTATGTTGTTTTTATATTCAAATGTGTTTTAATTTTTTTATATCCAGGAAAATATAAATATAATAGCTGCGTTTTATTAGAGTATTATTTTATTTATTTTTTTTATTATTTTATTTTCATTTTTTAAAACTTTTTTTATCATATATATATATATATATATATATATATATATATATATATATATATATATATATAATAAGAGACCTTTGGGGACATCTGATCACCTTTTTTTTTTGTTAGGGAGGCTGATTTCCCCTATAACTGAGGCTGGTACATTGAGCCTCAGTTGCAGGAGGAATCCAGCCTCCTGCACACTGTTCCTTACACTTACAGAGCTGATGTGGGTCCTGTATCACGTGACCGCCGGGTCAGAGGGCGGCCGCATCATGACGGCGCCCATAGCCGTGTATACCGCGTTCATTGAGCACTGTGATCGAGAAGTCAGGGAACAAAATAAACCTTCCCTGCCATCTCTGTGGGAGCTCCGGCTGAAGTTACAGCCGGCACCCAGCTTCAGCCGCTGCATGATCTCCGTGCAGCTGCTATGTTCTGACTGGACGTACCGGTATGTCCTATCAGAACTAGGCAACCACTATCGGGACGTATATAGTCTATGGGCAGTCCGGAAATGGTTAAAGAAGGTATCAACTACTGAAGACTCCTCAAAAAATCTTTTTTATATTTCATATCCACTTACCAGCCTGATGAAGGGACCTTTTTAGTATCCTGAAAGCTCACAATGTGTCATCATTTTTATTTAGCCATTAAAAAAGATATCAATTACTGAAGACTCCTCAAAAAAAAAAAAAATTCATATTCACTGTCTAACAAGGTACAAATATATATTTTCCTCTTTCAAGTGTAATATTAATACATAATATTTTTTCCTTAACTCATAATCTACCATTTTTTATTTGCGACTCATTTACCTTTTTAGACCATCAAAATAAAACAAATTTACAGTTGGGCTAAAAAGTTTACATACCCTGGCATATTTTTTGGGTTTTTTTGGCCTTTTTTTTTTACAGAGAATATGAATGATAACAGAAAAACTTCTTCTCCACTCATAGTTGGTGGTTGGTTGAAGCCATTTATTGTCAAACTTCTGTGTTTTCTCTTTTTAAATCATAATGACAACCAAAAACATCAACATGACCCTGTTCAAAAGTTCTCATCCCCCAGTACTTAATTCTGTGTATTGCCCCCTCTAACATCAATGACAGCTTGAAGTCTTTTGTGGTAGTTGTGGATGAGGCTCCCTATTTTCTCAGATGGTTGCCCATTCTTCATGGCAAAAAGTCTTGACTTCCTGGAGCAACATGGTGGCTCAGTGGTTAGCACTGTGGCTTTGCACCACTGGAGTCCTAGGTTTGAATCCTGCCAAGGACAACCTCTACAAGGAGTTTGTATATTCTCCCCATGTTTGGCAGCATTCACACTGAGTAACACTGGCGTTTTTTGTGCTTATTTGGGCACGTAGCGCCGCGCAAACGCGGCGTTTACGCGGCTCTACGTGCCCAAATAAGCACAAAAAACGCCAGCGTTACTCAGTGTGAATGCCGGGGTATATAAACTTTTTAGCACAACTGTGCAACAGTTGTCAAGTTACAAAGGAGAGGGAAGAAATTAAAAAAAAAAAAAAAAAGACTTTTTCAAATTAAGCTGATAATTTCATTAATAGATGTGAGCAAGTAGTATTCGATGGAGTAGGTATTCGAACAAATACTACGGCATTCAAAATACTCGTACTCATTCGAATACTATCGCTATTCGCAGTAAATATTCAATTCAGAACCAGCATTGATTGGCCGAATGCTATATAGTGTACAGCATTTGGCCTATCAACGCTGGTTCTCCCACAGGCTCGTCTGTGAGGAGGCGAAGTCTAAGATGGAACCACAATGGAGACTGCTGTGGTCCAATCTTAGACTCCGCCTCCTCACAGACGAGCCTCCGGCAGAACCAGCGTTGATTGGCTGAATGCTGTACACTGGCCAATCAACGCTGGTCAATGCATTCCTATGAGAAAAAGTCAGCTCCTGCATAACCGCAAGCTGCCAGTTCTCCCGACTAGCAAGGACGAGCCTGCTGCAGAACCAGCGTTGATTTGCCGAATGCTATACAGTGTATAGCATTTGACCAATCAATGCTGGTTCTGCAGGACGAGTAAGGGCCGGTTCACATTAGTGCTTGCCTCCCGTCCGGAAGGAGTCCACAGCAGATTCAGTGCAACTGCAAGTGCTGTGCAGTTAAAGCGCACGGACCCCATAGACTATAATGGGGTCCATCCACTTTAACTGCACAGCGCTCCTCCTAAACACTCTCCTCCTGCCACTAGTGGACTTAGTGACTCTCCTTTAGTCGAATAGTGGTTTCCCCTGAAACAAGCATTTTTTCCCATAGACTGTAATGGGATTCAATATTCGATCGAGTAGTCGAATACTGACGCTCTACTCGAAACAAATCTCGAATATTTCACTACTCACTCATCTCTACTCATTAATATTCAATTAAATGTATTCCTTAATTAAATTCTATCATTCTCTTCGCCATAATGATATCAAATGTGTAAAAAATGTCTGAGGAGTCGAATTGCTCAAACTAAAGACACTCTATTAAATTCAGAGCTTAAAGGGATCCTATCATTAAAACTCAATTTTTTCTCACTAACACGTAGTAATAGCCTTAAGAAAGGCAAATTCTTCTCCTACCTTTAGATGTCTTCCCCGCATCGCTGTTCGGTAGAAATCCCGGTTTTTGTCAGTATGCAAATGAGTTCTCTTGCAGCACTGCGGGTGTGTGCAGTCGGCTTTGCCCTAGGCCTAGAAATTTGAGGTCTGCCCCGGAAGAAGATGCTTGAAGAGGATGTCCTTGAAGAAAATAAAGGCGGCGCTGGAGAGTTCTCTCGCAGCATTAGGGACGCCCCCAGTGCTGTTTGAGTGCTGGGCCCGCCCCCAGTGCTGCAAGAGAACTCCTGTGCATACCGACGAAAACTGTGATTTATACCGAATGGCGGTACAGAGAAGACATCTAAAGGTAGGAGAAGAATAGTCTTTCTTAAGGCTATTCCTACGAGTTAGTGAGAAAAAAATTGAATTTTAATAATAGGATCCCTTCAAATATAGACATTGTAGATATTGGGGGACATTTCTGTTCCAAAATCTATTAAAATGACTGTAACAACTTAAATCTCTTACCTCATTCGTCTTCCAGGTTACACTGGATGATTTGATATAAAACCGATCATCTACTGGACCCCATGGTAGGAAACAACCAACGTTGTCTACTCTGTGGTGACTTTTGTTAATCTTTACCCAATTGTATATGAAATACATTGTATCCAATTCCCCTTTCTCATCATAGAATAATCTCTTCTTAACGCCATCGTTGTACTTAATTAATTTTAAATATTGGTTTAGCTTTCAATAAAAGGATATAATGTAAAACATGTTCACAAATGACTTTTTATAAAAATCAGATTTACATATTATTAAAAATCAAAGCCAGGTTACTTTTATTATTCACCATTACTTTTATACTTCATTTATACAGATGTGTCCGGACCAGCGGACAGCTGTCATTATCTGCTTTACATCATGTGGTCTGCTACGTTACTCTTGGTCACTAAATCTGAGTTCACAGAGTTTTTTGGACCAGGTTTTGACGTGGAATCCGCTTCAGAATTAGAGATGAGCGAATACCATTCGATCGAGTAGATATTCGATCGGATTTTAAGGTATTCGACATATTTGATTCCAATCAAATACCACATGGTAAACGCAGTAAAAATTTGTGCCCCCTCCCACCTTCCCTGGCGCTTTTTTGCACCAATAACTGTGCAGGGGAGGTGGGACAGGAAGCAGGAAAACGGAGGCATCGAAAAAAAAAAAAAAAAAGTCATTGGCTAGCGAAATCAGGTGACCTTGGATCTATAACAATAGTGGCAGCCGTGTTCGTGTCTGTTGCAGCTGGGATAGATAGGGAGAGACATTGTGCTGAGGGTCAGAGAGAAATGTTAGCTTCTGCTAGACAGGAAAGAGTCTGAAAACAGCAACACGGCTTGATGGGTCTATAAACACCATCAGCTTATAGGCTGAACCTGCAGAAAGTTCTCAAAACCACTTTTTAGGGCTGAAATTCCGTAGCGCTGGTATACAGTATATACCTGGGCTGAAGCAACAGAATGGGGCTGAGACTGTAAACGCTGCTGGGGGAAGTCACAATTGAAAAGAGGGGTGAAAGAATGACTACTGGGGTTGGCAGGGCTGAATTGGCACAGAGGAGCAGAAGAAAAAAATCTTCTTGTGGCCTAATGCAAAAGAATGGGCCATAAACTTGAAATGCAGGTGCACAAATCTAACTAGAACTGAAAAGAGAACATAGACGCACAGGTTCTATCATGCAGTTACAAGTACAAAAGAGGCTCAGCAAGTGACAGTTTGGGTTCATTGTGTACACTCTATGCCACCAAAAAGGCTAACTGCGGGGCGTACTTGCACCCCCTCACCAAACTCACCCAAACCTCAACTGGGGGAAGCCTCCACTCACCCCCGGGGCCACAGGTCCAACTTCTACACCCAATACGTGTAAGGTGCAGAGGGATCGAAGAGGACAGGTCTGTGGTTGGCCAGGTACTCACACAACATGCGCCTATACTATTCCCTCCTGGTGACACTAGGCCCCTCAGTGGCAGTAGCTTGGCAAGGGGGTGCCATTAAGGTGTCCCACACCTTGGAGAGTGTTCCCCTGGTGGGTGTGGACCAGATGGCAGTTGTTAGCCTCTTGGAGGAACTCTCCTCTCTGCCGCCAGCAAGGGTTGATGGAAACATTTACATCATATAATGCACCAGTTGCTTGTGTCAATCATTTATGCGATTGTTCCTCTCCCCTACCAGAATGAAAGACGAGATGTTGTTTTTATACCAGGGGTCGTGGATTGCAAAAATCCAGTATTGGTTGCTCTCCATGATGTGAACAATGCCTTTGTCTCTGGAAAAGCAGCGCAACATGAAGTCAGCCATGTGTTCCAGAGTGTTACTTGGCATGACTTTGCTGCCCCCACCGGAAGGGTCACTCTCCATTTCCTCCACTTTCAACTCCCCTTCACACCATCCACGCTGAAGCAATGGGATGCACTGAACTTCCCCGCTAGCCTCGTGTGGGACAGTGACATGAAATGCCACTTCATCCTCCTCATCTTCCTCCATCATCCAACGGTGAGAAGATGACAGGAGTGTGCTCTGAATGTTTTCTGGCTAGCAGCGGGTACTTTAGACTTACGAAAATGGCCGCACTTTCACCAGTATATCAGGCACAATGGGGTAGGTTTTGAAAAACTTTACCACCAACAAGTTGAAAATGTGGGCCATGTGTGGACTGTGTTTGAGTCTGGCAAGCTCCAAAGCCACTACCAGGTTCCAGCCATTATCACACACGACCATGCCTGGGCACAGATGCAGTGGCGAAATCCACATTGCCGTCTCCTCTAGGATGGCATCGCTCACCTCGGGAGAAGAGTGTTTTCTGTCGGCCAAGCTGATGAGCTTCAGCACAGCCTGCTGACGTCTCCCTACACCAGTGTTGCATCATTTCCAGCTCGTAGCTGGGGTCTATGTTATGGTGTAGGAGGAGGGTTTGTGAGAGGGTCCCAGCCTTGACTACATTCACCCAGCGTGCCGTGAGTGAGATGTAGCGTCACTGTCCTCATGCGCTTGTCCATGCGTCGGTGGTCAAGTGGACCTTAGAGCAAAGCACAGAACTCAGGGCCCGACTGATGTTATGGGACACTATAGGGGCAATATAGCGAGGTGCCGCAGCTGCCATCAGGTCACGGAAGGCCTGAGTCTCCACTAGCATAAATCCCAACATCTCCAGGGCCAGCAGTTTTGAGATGATGTCATTGAAGGCTTGGGCATGTGGGTGGGTTGCGCTGTACTTCTGCCTGCAATGAAACGCCTGGGAGATGGGGAGTTGCTGGGAAGAGGCGCATGATGGTTCAGGAAAAAGGAGCAGAGGCAGGAAAAGGGGCAGATGAGGGTGAACTCCCCAAAGTGTCAGAGGCAGATGTAGAGGTGTCTAGGCTGGTGGTCTGGACTGCAGCACCAGCACTGGAAACAGTGGAAGAGGCAGTGTCAGCAACTCGTTTCCTCTCTCCCACTGAGCCCAGTGCTTGCCTTACAAATGAGCGCATGGCTGAGGTGCTCAGGTTGCTTTTCACAGAGCCCCTATTTAGTTTTGAGTTGCACAGTGTGCAAAACGCACTGTTTGTCCTCCACGCATAAGTTGCAAAATCTACACAATATCAAGGAAGGTGGCCAACAAGGTCGAGTTTTGGTAGAGTGGCTAGCACAGGGAAAATATTGGGCCTTGCTGGCTCTGGCCTGGCTTCTGTGAAGCAGCTGTCCTGTGCCTCTGCCTCTAGCTGTAGCTTGACCGCAACCTTGCTCCCCAGCTGCATTTCCACGTCCCCGGGCACATCCTCGTCCACGTCCCTTAACGCTAGCTTTACGCATTTTGTGAAGTATACAAATGTTTGGTTTTTTTTATACACAGAGGTTAGATATATTGAGCGTATATTAGTTCCTATATACTGTATGACAGTATACAGGAATGAGTGACTTCACTAACTCATGGATTGTATACCACTTAAGCTTTTTTGGGTATACACAGAGGCTAGATATATTGAGCGTATATTATCTCCTATATACCGTATGACATTATACAGGAATGAGTGACTGTCCTGTGCCTCTGGACATGCCTCTGCCTCTAGTCACCTTTTTTGCTGCTGTGCTTGCCTCCACATCTACACTGCTTTCCCCGCAAGACATCACCCCTGTTCATGTCTCTGCCTCTAGCCATCTTTTTTTTCTGCTGCACTTGCCTCCACATCTACACTGCTTTCCCAACTGGACATCACCCCTGTCCAGGTCGGGTCAGTGGCCTCATCGTCCACCACCTCCTCTTCCAATTGCTCACTCTCCTCTTACTGCAAACTGCACATAACCACAGCCTGCCCTGATGGCAACTCTGTCTCGTCATCATCACTGAGGCCGAGAAACCCCGACTGCGGGTCCACAACCACAAAATTGGCAGGAAATGGCGGATGCTCCAGTGTTTGGGCATCAGGACACACAAAGTCGTCTGCTAGCTCCTGGGATTTGGGAAGTAGTTCAACAGAGGGAGAGACAGTAAAAGGACCCAATAAGAGATCCTGGGAGGGGGCAAAGGTGGGATGACTCTGCTGGGAAGATTGGGCATGTTGGGAGGAAGGAGGGGCAGACTCTTGAGTATGAACACAACTGCAGGTAGTGGCTGACTGGCTGGTGGAAAAGCAGCTGGAAGCATTATCCGCTAGCCATTGTAACACCTGTTCCTGGTGCTCAGGCCTGGTCAATCTTGTATCCTGCACCCTGCTTAATGTAATCATCAAGCAAAGGATTGTGCGCGATGCTGGCTGCTCCTCACCAGTAGCCATTGGATGTGCTTTAATGAACGCAACCTTGCTCCCCAGCTGCATTTCCACGACCCCAGCCTCGACCCCGTCCACGTCCCTTTGCGCTAGCCTTGCGCATTTTGAGATGTATACAAATGTTTTTTTTTTTTGTTTTTTTTTGTGTGTGGGTTGACAAACTGATGGATTGTATACAATTTTTTTTTGTATACACAGAGGGTAGACATATTGGGCCTATATACTGCCGTATATACTAGTATGACAGTATACAGGAATGAGTGAGTGAGTTGACAAACTGATGGACTGTATACAAATTTATGTTTTTTTGTATACAGAGGATAGATATATTGGGCCTAGATACTGCTGTGTATACCAGATCCAAAAGGTCCCGGGCTCGTCGTATCCGACATTTACTACATATATATGGTGAGCTGGACTTGTATACTTTTTCTAAGTGAACAGTATACAGCTTTCTTATTACTCCCATGGGACAGGTATATAGAGTATACCACTGGTGGAGAATTTGTGCCCTAAAAAGGGCTTTTGTGAAATTTTAGGAGCTAAGTGTATATACTAGTGGTGTATATACACTGGTGAAGTAGCTTAGCTCTTAAAAGAGCTGTTGGTTTTATTTTGTTTTGCCTATCCAAACCTAAATCCTCTCTCACCCTCAGCACAACATCTCTCCGTATCTAACTCCAAACCGCAAATGACACAAATATGGATTGTGGATGGGTGGGATGACTCTGCTGGGAAGATTGGGCATCTTGGAGTGTGATGCTATTCGGGGTGTTCTGAATACTCTGGTGAGCACCTTCTTGGAGACCCAAATGATTAGATATAAGTCCCACCGGCATGAGTGGGGAAGATGTGTTCCAGATTTCACACGCACAACCAATAAGCAGGTTCCAGTCTCATTGTTGGCTGTGAGTGGGATTAGGGATCTCGCTAAGTTTCCCATCTTGTAGTTCTTTAATATAGACACAAGTGACAACCACCAGCTCAATTGTGCTGCTTTATAATATTTATAGATGTCCGGAAGACCTTGTCCACTAGAGACTTTCCTAGACTAGAAACAACGCTAACCTCAGATTTTTCTGTTTCTATACAAATGTGGCAAAAATTCTTCAGATGGTCTTTAGGAAGAATGAAGGTGTATTTGGATCCTATTCCAATAGTATAAGATTTTGGGTATGACATACTCTTCCTTCCGAACCATTTCTCATAGAAAGTCAGCAATGATTTTATCTCCTAAGTAAGAAGTGTGAAGTTCTTTTTGTACAGGTCATCCGGTAGGTAGACTTCTAGGTACATTTTAGCAGTGTCTGACCACATGATGGAGATTTTTTGTTGTTTCTCTTTTGTTGTGAGGGTGATATCTAAAACGTCTGCGTTGGTAAGGTTAGCTTCATAACTGGACATTATGTCATAATGAGTCAATAATTTAATTATAGCTGGAAGGCAAGGATTAAGAGGAGGACATCGTCGGCAAATGCTGAGGTGTGGGTAGTGTCTTCTCCAAGTTTCAGCTCTCTTATAGACATCAAGTGTTGGTGTTGTCTAACTGCCTGTAAAAGAGTCCCGAGAACAATTATAGACAATGTGGGGGAGACGGGGGAGCCTTGTCTCGTTCCATTGGATACTTTGAAACTAGCAAACAATGTACCATTCATCTTTAAGTGTGACTGAGTGAAGATTGTAGCTGTGAATTGACTAGGAATATCACATTTTGCTTAAGTGGCTTTTAAGAATCCCCAATCCACCCTATCAAAGGCCTTACTGGCGTCTACTCTGAGTAGGACCAGGAAAGCAAATTAGAGAAATTGTCTCTACCTTCTCTTCTCAACACAAATCCAGTTTGTGCAGGGATGAGCAGTATAACTCTCATGGCAAAAACTTTCACCGTTATATCTAATATTTAAGGATTCAGTAATGACTGGGTCTGTTCCACAGGATTGGCGCCTAGAAAATGTTGTGCCAATTTTCAAAAAGGGGTGTAAAAGTGAACCTGGAAACTATAGGCCAGTAAGTTTGACATCTGTGGTGGGAAAGATATTTGAGGGCTTTCTAAGAAATGCTATCCTGGAAGCATGGACGGAGACTTGGCAAATGAAGTTTAATGTTGACAAATGTAAGGTAAAGCATTTTGGTCGATGTAATAAAATGTCTGACTATGTACTTACCGTTTTTTTCGGACTATAAGACGCACCTAGGTTTTAGAGGAGGAAAATAGGGAAAAAATTGGCTTTACGCACGCTCCCATTAAAGTGAATGGGAAGTGTTTAGAAGTGCTCGCGTGTATGGCTCGGAATGAGCCGAGCGCTTACGCCGTGTGAAGGGGCCCTAAGGAGTTAACACTATATGTTACAGCTAACACCTGCTCTGGAAGCCATTGTAAGGGGGCATTCACACGGAGCAAAGTGGCGCTGATTCTGCCACATTAAGGCTCCATTCACACAGAGTATGCGTTTGCGCCGCGCTATTTTGCGGTCGCGTTGAACGGAGCAAACGCGGCATAAACGCGGCGTATATGCGGCGCTATGTGCCAAAATAAGCACAAAAACGCCAGCGTTACTCTGTGTGAATGGAGCCTAACACGCGGCAGAATCAGCGCTGTTAAAAAGACTCCCATTGAGTTCAACAGGTTCCATCTTCCCAGGGCCGCCATCAGGAATTATGGGGCCCCATACAGCCTAAGTGTCTGCCCCCCCCCCCCCCCGGCTGCCGCCATTTTAAAACTACCTTATTTTGCGTCATACCAATTCTGTATTACATTTCCCTTTATTTAGCAGCATTACAAGGCTTCATCAGATTCTATTTGCAGGTAATATCTGCTCTGTGTGACAGCGCCTATAGAGAGCCAACACCATCTATAAGAGCCTCCTAATAAATCCTCAGGGCTTATTCACATTGCGTTTTTGGCCTCCCTTGCTGGGATACGTTGGTAACCAGTCAGAATCAGCTGTCAACTTATCCCTGCACGAAGAACTGGCCATTAAAAAAAAAGGGGGGGCCTGCAGTTCTCCGTGCAGGGATAAGTGGGGGGCTGATTGTGACTGGTTACCAACGTATCCCGGCAAGGGAAGCCAAAAACGCAACGTGAACACTCCTTTAAAGTGAAAGTCCCACCCCCAAACAGGCTGCTATGCTAGTAGCATAGCCGCCTACATCATTATTAATACAAAGCACACATACCTTTGGAGGTCTTGTGTGCTTTGTAGTTCTCCAGCTAAAAACTTATATATTATATATTATTACCCCAGTTCACTCTCCGCAGTGCCGCACACCCGATGCCCCAACAATCCCCCTTCCCCCCCCCGTCCACCTTCTAACATCTTTCCACTGCCCCCTGTACCCATACCTCCCAACTTTTGAAGAACCAAAAGAGGGACGCGGCAAATTTAGCCCCACCCACTGTTATGTTGACTCCACCCATTCTCATTAATTTTTCATGTGCCCGCACACAGTATAATCCTCCTACAGTCACCCATACATTATATGTCCCCCCTCTATCTCTCCCCCAGCTTCATATACACCCTTCATCTGCACCCAGTTTCATGTCTCCTACCCAATCTCTGCCCCCAGATTCATGTCCGCCCATCCATTTCTGCCCCCAGTTTCATGTTCCCCCCCTCCATCTCTGCCCCCAGTTTCATGTCCCTTCCATCTCTACCCCAAGATTCATGCCCTCCATCTCTGCCCCCATATTCATGTCCCCTCCATCTCTGCCCCCATATTCATGTCCCCTCCATCTCTGCCCCCATATTCATGTCCCCTCCATCTCTGCCCCCATATTCATGTCCCTCCATCTCTGCCTCCATTGTCATGCCGTCCTCTCCATCTCTGCCCCTATATTCATGTCCCCTCCATCTCTGCCCCATATTCATGTCCCTCCATCTCTGCCCCCAATGTCATGTTGTCCTCTCCATCTCTGCCCCCATATTCATGTCCCCTCCATCTCTGCCCCCATTGTCATGTCGTCCTCTCCATCTCTGCCCCCATATTCATGTCCCCTCCATCTCTGCCCCCATATTCATGTCCCCTCCATCTCTGCCCCCATATTCATGTCCCCTCCATCTCTGCCCCCATATTCATGTCCCGTCCATCTCTGCCCCCATATTCATGTCCCCTCCATCTCTGCCCCCATATTCATGTCCCTTCATCTCTGCCCCCATTGTCATGTCGTCCTCTCCATCTCTGCCCCCATATTCATGTCCCCTCCATCTCTGCCCCCATTGTCATGTCGTCCTCTCCATCTCTGCCCCCATATTCATGTCCTCTCCATCTCTGCCCCCAGTGTCATGCCGTCCTCTCTCTGCCCCCAGTTTCACGTTCCACATTACACTGACTGACTTACCTTCTCCTTCGTTCCCTCGCAGCTCTCTGCGCGCCTCTCTCTCACTGGCGCACAGTTATAGACGCGATGTGACGTCATCACATCGCGTCTACAAGCCAGTAGCGGAGGCGGCGAAGCGAGGAGCTGACACAGGTCAGCTCCTCGCTTCAGCCGCATATGTGACAGAGAGAGAGGCGCACAGCGGTGAAGCAAGGAGCTGACCTGTGTCAGCTCCTCGCTTCACCGCTGCCGCCGGCTACTGGCTTTTAGATGCAATGTGATCACACATGTCAGCTCCTCGCTTCAGCTGCATATGTGTCAGGGAGAGAGGCGCGCAGCGGCGAAGCGAGAAGCTGGCCTGTGTCAGCTCCTTGCTTCAGCCGCGTATGTCTTCAACTCAGATCTGCGTCCTCTGGATGCAGATCTGAGTTGAAATAGGACATATACAATGACTGCTACGGGCGCCAGGGAGCCGGCACACGGTGGCAGGCCAAAACCGGGTCCCCCCCATTTTTCAATTTGGCCGGGCCCCTGACGCCAGTACCAGTAGTACTGCCCTATCGGCGGCCCTGCATCTTCCACACGGAGCCCATTGAACTCAATGGGAGGCTTTTTATCAGCGCTGATTCGGTTGCAAGTTATCGTGGCAGAATCAGCGCCATTTTACTCCGTGTGAATGCCCCCAAAGGGTTAAGAGTCTTGGTACCACCTACACCAGCTACTTCTTGTTCTTCTGTATATAGAGCTAGAACCCATTTAGTAGCTCTGCCTCTCTTGGTTCCCGGTGACCATCTCCCTTTTCCCCCCATTATTTAAGGGGCCTACTTGGTCTGACCTTAGCTTTTTTGCGTTCCCATGTTTACTATAATACTATTATTTATTAGAAATGAGCGAGTAGTACTACAAGCTGACTGCGCATGCCTTGTAGTGCGGGCATGCGCAGTCGGCTCTGCCCAGGCTCGATGCCTGGCAGAGTGAATTCAGAGCTGGAAGACGCCGCGGGGACGCTGCAAGGAGAAGACTTCTCGGAGGATCCAGCCCGACCCTCACTCGTGGACTTGGTAAGTGTAATTTGATCGAACGTTGCCTACCCCTGAAACGAGCATTTTCCCCCATAGAGTATACCCCAGACAAAGAGCCAGAGAGAACCAAAACAACGAAAACAACAACAAAAACCTCAAACCCAGATATAGTCCTGATCATAGACTCCAATGGCAAGTACATTAATACAAGAAAGCTATTCCCATGGCAAAGAGTCAAGAAAATCCACAGCCCAACCATTGAAAAAGCCAATACTGTCATTTGCAAGCCTTTCTTCACCACCCCGAAACACATTGTCATACACACAGGCACAGAAGATCTCTCTGACCAGCCCCAACAGACAGCGGGCCAACTGGTCCAACTAGCAGAGAAAGCAAAGCAACAGTTCCCAGACTGTAGTATCATCCTGTCATCTCTGCTCCCATGAGAAGGCACCTCTGAAGACATCATCATGGGGATCAATGAAGAGCTGTCGACCAGAATCAGACAAACACCAGGCATCACCCTGGCACAACACCCCTCCATAGATAAGCGTCACCTATATGATGACAAACACCTCAATAAACATTGCGTCAGCCTACTAGCGAAGGAATTCAAAGACTTAGTGCTCAACAGAGCCCCCGGGCCTAGACAACAAACAAGACAAAGAACCATGGAAATAATACCCGACAACCGCCAATATCCAAGACAAAACCCCCCAAAGATGCCACCTATCAAGAAAAAGCCAACCAGAGCAACCCAGAGCACCGACATAGAGACAATAAAGAGAATAGAGCATGCGATCACTACAATGGCCACAACAGCAATGCACATAAACCAATACCTGGCCACACTGCAACCAACCAAGAATCCAGCCCGTCCTCTGCAGGACAGCTCATTACCAGGTTTACACACTGAAGATGAAATCACTAACTATCAGTAGTTGGAACATACAAGGGCTGAACGCCTCAGCCTTTGGATCTAAACCAAAAGATTCAGACTTCATAGACAGACTAAAAAACATAGACATTCAAATCCTCCTAGAGACATGGACCCGGGCAGATGACGAGTCCCTAACACCCATGGGCTACAAGGAATTCTCAGTGCCCGCCCAGAAAAATAAGACCACCAAACATGGCCGCCACTCAGGAGGGATACTAATATGGTACAAGGAGGAGCTCAAAGAACACGTAAAAGCTACCAAACGTGGAACTAATCACATATGGATAAAAATAAGCAGCTCCATCCTCAGCGGCCAGCAGGACATCTATCTCTGTGCAGTATATATGCCCCCACCAGGGTCCCCCTACCACGACCCTGACACTTACGAGGTCCTACAAAGGGAAGTCGTCCATTTCCAACCCAAAGACAGAGTACTAATATGCGGAGACCTGAATGCAAGGACAGGCACAGAGATAGACTACCTGCCCCCTGACGACAACCCACATACGCATGGTAGTGAGATCCACCACCCAGAACCCACACAGACAAGAAGAAACAGCCAAGACAGAATTGTCAACAAGAGTGGGAGACAACTGCTGAACATGTGGCGAAGCCTAGGACTGTACATAATAAACGGACGTACCACAGGCGATCCCAGAGGACGCTTCACACTAAACTCCCAAGTGGGCAACAGCGTGGTGGACTATGCCATTACAGACGCAGACCTGTCAGACATTGAAGACTTCACAATCGCACCTGACTCCCATCTATCAGACCACAACCAGATCCTACTATACATGAGAACCATGAACAAAACACCCACACATGAGCCCCAACAGTCCGGCCTCTACAACCTACCAAGACATTTCAAATGGGCCAACCACCAGGCCATAGAATATACCAACGCAACCAACCGACCCGAAATCAAGACACTGCTCACAAACTTCCATACAAACACCTATCAGCCAGACCAACAGGGAGTCACCAGAGCTGTGAAGGATCTCAAGTACATCCTACAGACCACAGCAGAACTAGCAGGCCTGAAACGAACCAAACCAATAAGACAAACCAACAAACAGTCCCACAAATGGTTTGACAGCGACTGCAGAGCACTACGCCATACCCTAAGAAGAGCTTCCAACCAAAAACACAGGGACCCCAACAACAAGGAGGTGAGGGAAGCCTACAACAATCTATGCAAGCAATACAAGGGCACCCTCAGAGAGAAGAAACAGAGGTACCTCTCCCACAAAATAGAGCAACTAGAGGACTCCCTCCAGGACAGCTCATTCTGGGAGACCTGGCACCACATGGGCACAAAGCCCAAGAAAAACTCTCTCCACATCCAAAATGGCAATATATGGCTCAACTACTTCAGAGGTCTCTACAAAAACATCCCAGAAGAAGACCTAACTCCAGAACAGCAACAGATAATCACCAAACTGAGGGACATGGAGAAAGTCATCAAAGACTTCCAGAACCCTCTGGACTCGCCAATCACCATAAAAGATATACAGGAAAGAATTGCCCTGCTGAAAGGCAAAAAGGCCAGTGGCCCTGACGGCATCCTACCAGAGATGATCAAATACAGCCCTCCAGCAATACACGCGGCACTGGCAAAGCTATTCACCCTCGTGCTCAACGCTGGACACTTCCCCGAAGACTGGAACATAACCCCCATCTACAAGAATGGGGACCAATATGACCCCAACAACTACAGGGGGATCTGCGTCAGCAGCACGCTGGGGAAACTGTTCAACAGCATCATCAATAACAGAATCCTCACCTTCCTCACACAGCATGGGGTCCTCAGCAAGAGCCAAGCAGGGTTCATGCCAAACCACCGCACCACAGACCATATCTACACCCTGCACAGCCTCATCAAGACGCACGTCCACAACACCAGAAGAGGCAAGATATTCGCCTGCTTCGTGGACTTTAAGAAGGCGTTCGACTCAGTATGGCACCCAGGCCTACTCCTAAAACTCCTAGAGAGTGGAATAGGAGGAAGAACGTACGACGTCATCAAGAGCTTCTACACTGGAAACCAGTGCAGTGTGAAGGTGCATGGGAAAAGGACAGCATACTTCCAACAGGCCCGAGGGGTCAGACAAGGCTGTAGCCTGAGCTCAACGCTCTTCAACATCTACATCAATGAACTGGCTACAGCCCTGGAGGCCTCACCAACCCCAGGCCTCACCCTGAACGACCGGGAAGTGAAGTTCCTGCTGTATGCCGATGACCTCCTTCTCCTGGCCCCCACTGAGAAAGACCTCCAAGAAAGCCTGTCCGTGCTGGAAAAATTCAGCACCACATGGGCCCTACCCATCAACCAGAAGAAGACCAAAGTCATGGTATTTCAGAAGAAGGGCCACAATAAAGCCCCCACCACCCCACAATTCACACTGAACGGCTCCACACTGGAGAAAACCAACAGCTACACCTACCTGGGGCTGGAGCTCAGCCAATCAGGAAGCTTCAAAGCAGCAATAGAAACCCTGAAAGCAAAAGCCTGCAGAACCTTCTACGCCATCAGAAGACAACTGTACCACCTCAAACCACCGGTGAGGGTCTGGCTGAAGATATTTGATGCAGTCATCTCCCCGATCCTTCTCTATGGCAGTGAAGTTTGGGGCCCAGCCACCTACCCAGACCAGTCAAAGTGGGACTCCAGCCCAACAGAGAACTTCCACCTGGAGTTCTGCAAATACCTGCTCCATGTCCATCGCAAAACCTCCAACATGGCCTGCAGGGCAGAGCTAGGCAGACTCCCCCTATGGCTCACCATACAGAAGAGGGCGCTAGCTCTCCAGGCACACATCCAGGGGAGCAAGCCCGACTCCTACCACCACCAAGCATGGCTAAGCCACCTGAGCAAACCAGACACTCACCAACCAAACAACAGCCAACCACCAAACTAAAAACACCAACAAATGATAACCAAGGCCGAAATAAAGGCGACCACAGAGGCAAACAGAGAGCGGTACATTGAAGAAAGGAGAAACGAAATAAACAACTCCAAGAGACTCACCGTGTACCAATCCCTACAAAGGGACTACACCATGGCCACCTACCTGGAGAGAATACACCACCCCAAGCACAGACGACAGACCCTGAGCCGGTACAGACTGAGCGCCCACAACCTAGAGATAGAGACGGGGCGATACAGGCAGACGTACAAGCCACGGGAGAACAGACTGTGCCAGCACTGTGACCAGGGGGCCCTAGAAGACGAGACCCACTTCCTGCTACACTGCACCAAATACTCAGTTGTGAGGGCCGTCTACTACCAAAGACTCTCTGCACACATCCCAGACGAGAAGAGGAAACTCTACATCCTACTGGGAGAAGAAGAGGCCACTGTGGAGATCGCTGCCCAATACGTGTCCAGCTGTCACCAAACCAGAGGAAGATGAGACTCCACGGACTGTTATATTTATCCCAATACACCCGCCCCCCCCCCCCCACCTCCAACCCCCCCCCCATATAGCGGTCACCAACGAAGAGGAAGATGAGACTCCATGGACTGTTATAACCAAAACCACCCCCCCCATACCCACCACCCACCCACCCGAACCCAACTACCCCCCACCCCCACCCCCACAGCCCACTTTACTAGCTTTGGCAATGCCAAATACCTATTCGGACGTGCCAATAAAGCATTTTTTTATTTGATTTGATTTGATTGATAGGATTCGATATTCGATTCGAGTAGTCGAATATTGAGGCGCTACTCGAAACGAATATCGAACCTCGAACATTTTACTGTTCGCTCATCTCTATTATTTATCATTTACCTTATGTCTATATTTATGACTTTTCATTTTAGTCTTATAAAAATCAATTCCTAGAAATTCAAGCGCAGCGTCCAGTGCGTAAACCATGGTAAGTACGGCATTGTGTACAACAGGTGATACCACAGTGTCTAATGCATATGGGATTTCTGTAATGTCCTCTTCTCCAGTACAATTGCGCGCTTTTATTTCATATAATTCTTTAAATAATTTGTTTTTCTTATTATTTGTTGACAAGCACCCGAAACGTATCATCCATATATCTTCTAGCATCTTATCATTGGGATATTTGGAAGGACGGACATTTTTAAAAAATTGCTTCATATGTCCTGATTTATATGGATTCATCGCCACCACCTTACTACCATTTTTCATTATATAAATTTTTATTTCATGTAGAAGTCCCAAGCAACAGTTAAACGCTTGAAAACATTCTTCCATTATTTCAATATTGGTGAACCAGCTGGGCGGAAGGATGAACGTCTTTGTCTTCAGAACGTAATCCGGCAGACGTAAAATGTCAATCACATAAAAAGTAACCGTTCCACAAAGAAGAATAATATTAGATGTTGAGTTGGAGATCACCGCCTTGGTTTTTTCATTTACCAATCGATGGGTTTGGATATTTCTATAAGCAACTTTAAAAGACAAGACTTCGGCGGTAAACTCTATGCAGATGTTGTGACTATGAAGAAATGAGGAGAGAGCTTGGCTTTCCTTGTTTCCACTTTCATCTGCGCTAGTGACAATTCCAACCCAGTTCCATGAGAGATCCTTCAGTAAATTCAGAACAGCAGAAAAGTAGACATGGTCATTGTGTGATGTATGGAAAAGGTATGGGTACGTAGTTCTGTCAGTGAGCAGCGGATCTGTAGATCCATAACTGATCTGCAGAAGAAAATTAGACATCTTTAAGACATTATAACTAGAGAAGAGTAGGTATTTGATCGAATACTACGGTATTCGAAATACTCGTACTCAATCGAGTACCACTCTCTGTTCGAATGTAAAAGTTCGATGCAGAACCAGCATTGATTGGCCGAATGCTATACAGTCGGCCAATCAATGCTGGTTCTTCTCCTACCTTTAGAAATCTTCTCTGTGCAGCTTCCCCGTGGCGTCTTCCGGCTCTTCCGGCTCTTCATTCACTCTGCCAGGCATCGGCTTGTAGTGTGGGCATGCGCAGTTGGCTCTGCCCAGGCCCGATGCCTGGCAGAGTGAATGAAGAGTCGGAAGATGCCATGGGGACACTGCAAGGAGAAGACTGCTCGGAGGATCCAGCCCGACCCTCACTCGTGGACTTGGTAAGTATAATTTGATGCCTGGCAGAGTGAATGAAGAGCTGGAAGACGCCGCGGGGACGCTGCAAGGAGAAGACTGCTCGGAGGATCCAGCCCGACCCTCACTCGTGGACTTGGTAAGTATAATTTGATCGAACGTTGCCTACCCCTGAAACGAGCATTTTCCCCCATAGACTATAATAGGGTTCGGTATTCGATTCGAGTAGTTGAATATTGAGGGGCTACTCGAAACGAATATCAAACCTCAAACATTTTACTGTTCGCTAATCTCTAGTGTTTATGCCTTCATAAAGCCTTCATTTTTTTGTGGATCCCGTCTCTTATTACTAGGACCACCGTAACAAACATAAACAGACATCTCCAAATGGCCTGGCTTTAGAAATATTTATCGTAAACGGCGAGCATTGCACCATTAACAAATATTAAAATAGCAGAATCACTGTATTTTGCCATTTTGCATCCCCGAAAAATTTGTATAAAGAAGTGATTGAAACATCAGCTATTCCCCAAAATTATATAAATAAAAACTTCTACAAAAAATGTGTGCCTTACACATCTCCATACATGGAGACATAAAAAGTCCTCCTTCCACGCCTTCTTCTTCTTCTTTTCACCGGCGGATTGTGTTTAAATCTCACGCGTGCACGGTATTGCTCCCTCCAGAGCGCTACTGCGCACGCTCCTGCACCATTTTTGTTGTAGTTATAAGGGTAACTGAGCATACTGTATGCTCAGTTCCCCTTAGAACTACGCAAGCGTACTGCGCATGCGCAGTATGGGCGTGAACTTCCATTGACAAAATGCCATTGACAAAAATGGTGCCGGAGCGTGCGCAGTAGCACTCCGGAGGGAGCGATACTGTGCACACGTGGGATTTAAACACAACCCGCCTGTGAAAAGAAGAAGAAGAAGACGTGGAAGGAGGACGTTGCTGGAAGAAGACACCAGAGGAAGAGGAAGGCGGGACCGAAGATGACGTCCACCAGTGCAAGAATCACCCACTGTGCACAGTAATTATAATTTGCATATATGTTTTTACGGTCTTAGTTTAAAACAGGGGGGGGGGGCTTTTAAAATACCAATAGAGGTATTTAGGCATATGTGGGGCTCATGCGGCATAATTTTGCTGATATAGCACCTTTAATAATTTCCTTGCGTTCTTAACTTGACTCTTACCTGTGTATATCCGTACACATTCAATAATCGCGCTATAGGCACTGTTGTAGCAGATAAAAGATCTCCAATAAAGCCTGCAATGTTATCTTCCTCCATGCAGTCATAATTCGGTACCGGATATCCTGGTCCTGATAATATCTGTAATGTACCTTTCACAGCTTTATTAACATTGGCACAAGAATCGAACACATGATATCCTAAAGTCACATTTGGTAAAAGCTTATGATGTTTATTCACTTCCTCAATGGCAAAAAGAAAGTCCAGAACATATTTGTAATTGGATAAAAGGGGCCTGGGAGGAAATAAAAGATTATTACCAATCGCCTACCGCATTATAGCCTGTTATTTAATACATTAACATTAGAGATGAGCGAACACTAAAATGTCCAAGGTTCGAATCTGATTCGAACAGCCGCACACTGTTCGACTGTTCGAACGGATTTCGAACCCCATTATAGTCTATGGGGGAAATGCTCGTTTCAGGGGTACGCAAAATTCGATAAAATTATACTTACCAAGTCCACGATTGACGGTCAGGCTGGATTCCCCTTGAAGTCTTCTCCCGGCGCAGTGTCCCCGCGGCATCTTCCGGCTGGAATTCACTCTGCCTAGGCATGCAGAGTGAATTCCAGCCGGAAGACGCTGCGGGGACGCTGCACGGAGAAGACTTCTAAAGGTAAGAGAAGAACAAGCGTTGATTAGCAGAATGTATAGCATTCTGCCAATCAACGTTGTTTCTGCAACAAACCTTAAACTTCGAACAGCTAGTAGAGTTCGATCAAGTACGAGTATTTTGAATACCGTAGTATTCGATCGAACACCTACTCGATCGAACACTACTCGCTCATCTCTAATTAACATATACAGATTCCTAAGATACATTTTATTCAGAAAGCAAAAAAACATGGAACAGCATCAACCTCGGGGGATTGCTCCCTCAACGTACACAACATTAAGCCAATCGCCTTTTTGGGTAAAAAAAATAAAGTAAAAAAACGGCTCCTCCAAAATCCTGTAGAAAAATAGTAATTGTAGATACAACACAATAACTCACCAGATATTATCATATTGATTGGACAAATAATGATTGGTTAATAGGGTTGAGTGATCGTTTTTGGGAAAGATCGGATTCCAATCGGTGATCGAGTAAATTTCACGATCGCGATTGGAATTCCGAACACGATCTTTATAGGTGGGATCGAGATCGAGGATTATTTCCCACAATGCTTTGCTACTGGCCAAGCATTGTGGGAAAAGCTAACAATGTTAGCTAGGTCCCATAGGAATGAATGAATGCAGCCGACACACAGTCTTAACCCCCTGTGTGCCGGCTGCGTCCATTCATTCTAATGGGAGACTAGCTAACATCTCTAGTAGCTACTTACCTGCACAGATCGCTGGTCCAGTCCCCGCTGTTCTCGGTCCTCTTCATCTCGCTGCCCCCACCTCTCAGGTCAGTGTTACAGACCTAGGAAGAAGGTTGGACTTGTGGCTTAGGAGAGTGTGGGCAGATACACGGAGGGGAGACGTCACGTCACAAATTTGAAACTATCTATAAAATATAGTGTAGAACACTGTCAGGACTCCTAGGAACCTATCTATAAAACATAGTGTAGAACACTGTCAGGGCTCCTCGGAACCTATCTATAAAACATAGTGTAGAACACTGTGAGGGCTTCTAGGAACCTATCTATAAAACATAGGGTAGAACACTGTCAGGGCTCCTAAGAACCTATCTATAATACATAGTGTAGAACACTGTCAGGGCTCCTAGGAACCTGTCTATAAAACATAGTGTATGACACTGTCAGGGCTTCTAGGAACCTATCTATAAAACATAGGTTAGAACACTGTCAGGGCTCCTAAGAACCTATCTATAAAACATAGTGTAGAACACTGTCAGGGCTCCTAGGAACCTATCTATAACACATAGTGTCTGACACTGTCAGGGCTCCTAGGAACCTATCTATAAAACATAGTGTAGGACACTGTCAGGACTCCTAGGAGCCTATCTATAAAACATAGTGTAGAATACTGTCAGGACTCCTAGGAACCTATCTATAAAACATAGTGTAGAACACTGTCAGGACTCCTAGGAACCTATCTATAAAACATAGTGTATAACACTGTCAGGGCTCCTAGGAACCTATCTATAAAACATAGTGTATAACACTGTCAGGACTCCTAGGAACCTATCTATAAAACATAGTGTATAACGCTGTCAGGGCTCTTAGAAACCTATCTATAATACATAGTGTATGACACTGTCAGGGCTCCTAGGAGCCTATCTATAAAACATAGTGTAGAATACTGTCAGGGCTCTTAGGAACCTATCTATAAAACATAGTGTATGACACTGTCAGGGCTCCTAGGAACCTATCTATAACACATAGTGTAGAATACTGTCAGGGCATTTAGAACTGCAACCCCTCACACAAACACATTTGACAGCTATGCACAAATTGGTTGACTTTCTGCACTATATTAGCATCCTCCTTCATTGATGACCGACATCTTTAGTGGGATTACCATAGACAGGAGCTACACTGACTTCAGCCAAATCTACTAAACAATGCACGAAAAAACATAACACATCACAAGCACAATACAGATAATCTCTACAAACTGGTCACCCTTTAACATGTATTGATGTATTTATGCCGCAGACTTGACCGTTGTTTGGATTGTGATTTGTTATTCACTGTGATGTTTGATACATTTTTTTTGTATTTAAACTGAAACTCTTTTTTTTTTTTTTTTTGCTCTGTTGTGTCAGGGGCTGTTTGGTGACCATTTTTGTAATATACTTTATTTTCCTATCTAACTTCCCTTTTATTATAAAAGAGGCTGTGACATTCTCCCTATCAATCTTCTAAGTGAGCTGTTCCTAGGTAAAGTTCTTATACATTTGTATTGCAAATAGGTAGAGCCGAAGCATTTACCAAAGGATGGGGGATGGTCACTTTCACTGGCTGTATCTCCAATTTTATACCACCTGGTATCACAAGAAAGCTGAGACTATCACAACCATTTTTCTAGGTGGTATAAAAGCGGATGTACAACCATTCGAAGTGTCCATTCCCTTTGGTAAATGCTTCAGTTCTACATGTTGCATTGAGTACGAGTGCGGGTGTATGGACACAGTCTCATTGGCAGTGCTTAGTGCATTGCTAATGAAGACGTTACTGCCTGTTTTCTAAGTAAAACACATCGATGCAAATTGGCCACAAATTTAGGACAAATGATCCTAGAAATATTCCTAGTTGGCCACTTGTAGATACCACTGCAGATTTCTCTTGGACCTTACATTTTGCTATTATTTCTCCCTTGAATATAACATCCATTGTTCCTTTCCACTTACCCATTACAGAACATTATTCTCTGCTGTCTGTTTAGAGGTAACTCTTCCATATTCAGATTAACAGTAAATATTCCTCCAATGATAATGTCGCCATGTTTATACAGTTCATATTCTTCCACGGCCCTTCTCATTTCTAATTTACGTGTAGGAACCGATGCCAAAGTCTTACAAAGAGATAAAGACACGACGATCCAAGCAGGGATTACTGGATAACAAGACATTCTGAATTTAATATATTTTTTTCTTTGTCAAATGGATTGATTCTTCTAATCTGTGTAGAGTTCAGTGATATTGCGTCGGTAATACGTCTACCTCCCTTTTCATCTGTGTTGGAACATGTAAAATCTCAAGCATTATATATCTGCTGAGTTACCGAGGATCTGTAATTGTGTCACAATGTAATATTAAACTCACCAGATGTGTCCAACATTTTGCGTGGCTTAAAAAAAGAGTACTGTTAACCCATCCATGTCGAATCATCAAAAAATTGTAATTGTCTCCGGTATAATGTCGGAAAAGTAAGGGCGTTATTTCATAGACTTCAGACTTAAAGGACCTGTCCATGCTAATTCTTATTTTTTTAATTAGTCCAAAAGAGATGAGCAAAAAACCCCAAAACATACTCACCTGCCCTGGTCCTCCAGTGTTTTCCAGCTGGTTCCAGTCCTGTAGTTTTGTTGTTTTCTTCTGGCAGTCCCTGAAAGTCCTGTGATATGTCTGGGTCCCTTCTTTAGGCCACTGTGGCCACTGATTGGCCTCAGTGGTCACATGACCTCAGCGGAAGGGACACGGGATGTCACAATTGGGGAGGACTTCTGGCAAAAGAAGACAGCTGAGCAGCAGGATCGCCAGCAGCACAAGAATGGGGATTAAGCAAGAAGAATCCCTAGGAAGGTTTCACACAACCCTCTTACAACTGTAGATAGATCCCTTTGAGGAACAGTAGGTATAGGTGGTTGTAGCCTAGAAACTCCTCTAAAGAATCTCGTTATCAGAGATTTGTGAGGCAGCAGCTTTCTAGGACGTTCTGAAGAAACTCCAAAATATCTATAATGGAAGGACTGGATTCCTCAATCCCTTTCCTTGTGGCCCAGGCAATGAAGATGGACTGTATCCTGGCATAGTAATAGTTCATATTAGTAGACTGTGCTCTGGAGAGTGAGAGTTTATTCAGAACAACTCCAGACACTGGGTCAAGAGGGCTTTTGAGCACACACATTCAGCTCTACTTCATCGGGCTAATAGAATGCATTGGCCAATCAGCGCTGGCCAATGCATTCTATTAGCTTGATGAAGCAGAGTGTGCACAAGGGTTCAAGCGCACCCTCGGCTCTGATGTAGCAGAGCCGAGGGTGCACAAGGGTTCAAGTGCACCCTCGGCTCTCCTACATCAGAGCCGAGGGTGCGCTTGAACCCTTGTGCAGCCTCAGCTCTGCTACATCAGAGCCGAGGGTGCGCTTGAACCCTTGTGCACACTCTGCTTCATCAAGCTAATAGAATGCATTGGCCAGCACTGATTGGCCAGAGTACGGAATTCGGCCAATCAGCGCTGGCCAATGCATCCCTATGGGAAAAAGTTTATCTCACAAAAATCACAATTACACACCCGATAGAGCCCCAAAAAGTTATTTTTAATAACATTCCCCCCTAAATAAAGGTTATCCCTAGCTATCCCTGCCTGTACAGCTATCCCTGTCTCATAGTCACAAAGTTCACATTCTCATATGACCCGGATTTGAAATCCACTATTCGTCTAAAATGGAGGTCACCTGATTTCGGCAGCCAATGACTTTTTCCAATTTTTTTCAATGCCCCCAGTGTCGTAGTTCCTGTCCCACCTCCCCTGCGCTGTTATTGGTGCAAAAAAGGTGCCAGGGAAGGTGGGAGGGGAATCAAATTTTGGCGCACTTTACCACGCGGTGTTCGATTCGATTCGAACATGGCGAACACCCTGATATCCGATCGAACATGTGTTCGATAGAACACTGTTCGCTCATCTCTAGTGAGTATACATTTTTATTTTTTTTTCACTGCCCCCAGCTTATTAAAATTTTAAAAAGGTTGTCCGTTTTTGCCTGGACAACCACTTTAATGTCCCCAGCATATTGGCCTACATCACTGCCCCCCCCCCCCACATGATATAATGGCCTAATCAATGGCCCACCATACAGTATAGGGGACCAGTGAAGAGGTCACTGTATGGGGGGGAAGTGTATGGGGGGGAATAGTGAAGGGGCCACTGTATGGCTTATACAGTAGCCTCTTCACTGGTCCCCTATAGCAGTGTTGGATTATTACTAACCTGTTTACTCCTCAGTCTCGCTCCTTCTTGCTTCAGGAGCACTGATATGATGTCTTATGCCCCCAGAGCATGAAGAAGGCACGGGAGCAGACAGGTAAGTATTGGGGCTAAGCTTGTAGGCCACAGGCTCAATGCCTACAAGCCTGTGAGTTGGCGGCACTTTTTCCTGGTTTTGTGATCCAGTTATTAAAACCGGATCACAAAACCGAGGAGAATCTGGCTGCATCTCCTGAGCTCTGCACGCTGCGCATTACGTCGCGATGATGTAATGTGCAGCGTATGGTGCGTGGGGTCGCGTCCAGGAGTGGTGGAGAGGTAAGTGCATAGGGGCCTTACTGCACCTCCGCTGCTTATTAATAAAAGCAGTAGAGGTCCAGTAGAGCCCACTAAAGGTACGGGGCCCCTCGGTGGGCCAGTCCGACCCTGTCACAGTTGCCTTCGGAGGCCATACAGTAATGATGAAGTTGCAAAGTGGGGAGGTGACAGCAGTGTGAATAATCCATACAGTCACCTAATGTCAGAGTGCGGAGGTTGTAGCCTTACGAGGCCATACAGTGGCCCAGTGGAAGAGTATGGATTTGCAGCAGCCTTAGGAAGCCATACAGTGACCAAGTGGCAGAGTGGGGAGGTGGCAGCAGCGTTAGGAGGCCATATAGTCATCCAGTGGTAGAGTGTGGAGGTGGCAGTGTGAGTAGGTGAGTGGCAAGGCGATATAATATCAAGGTAGAAACAGCCTTAGGAGACCATACAGTGACCCAGTGGCAGAGTGAGGATGTGGTAGCAGCATAAGTAAGCCACAGAGTGGCAGGACAGCTTTTCCAGGACAAACTTGACCAGCTGCCCAGTAGTCCAGTGGATCTTTCACAACGGGTGTCAGAGTACAGTCTGAGGGCCCATTCACATGGAGTAACGTGCCGCGTGACCTGGCACGTATACGCCGTGTGAGATTTTGCGGGCCGTATACGCTCCCATTGATTTCAGTGGGAGCGTGGATCGTAAATGCCACGCTATTTTGTGGCCGTGATTTTGCTACCATCTGCTGGTTCAAGTTTTGCTCTGTGTTTAGCAGCTGATGAGCACCTTCTTCACTATGCGGGGGAAGAAAGCTGCTCATAAGCAACTCTAGGCGCAGGCTGTTGCTTATGGAGCCGATACTGCTTCTGCCACTGCCACTCCCACTCCCTTCCAAAGCTGCCATGACAGCGTAAAGAAAAAAAAAACACATGTAAAAATAAAAATGACACAGAAATGAGTTGAATAACGCAATGATAAAAAATGTTACAGCCCTCAAAACCATATACCAAAACCCCCAAAATGTGTCTGGTCCTGAACCAAACATTGCCTCGTTAGTGAAGTGAGTAAAGTAATTGATAAATATGAAAAATAAATTTAATAATAATAATAATAATAATAATATAGACATATTTAGTATTAATGCATCCATAGCTATTAAAGTATATATAATAGAAATCAGGTTTTTATGCTTATGAAAATTAGCTGTATAGGGCTCAAGGGGCATTTCTTATCTTGCTGTGACTTTGCTCTCCCCTCCAGATAACTACCCCTAACTTCAGACTAAGTATGACAAAGTGGGAGATAGTGTGATATCGTGGTCACTCAAGCAATGCGGGGATGTCCCTAAAGCCATCAAACCAGACTTAATCAAAATTCTGGGAGTCTGCTTTTAGAAGGAAGAAGTCAAGGCTTGAGGGAAGCAGTCCTCAAGCCTTTGGAGTAATGTTTGACCAAGGGGAACCAAATAATTGGACTATGGGGCCTCAGATATCTCACCAAAGCACTCATCCTGCAGAATGAAGTTTTGCCTTTGGTCTGGTACACAACACAAACCATTAGAGATGAGCGAGTAGTACTCGATCGAGTAGGTATTCGATCGAATACTAGGGTATTTGAAATACTCGTACTCGATCAAGTACCACTCGCTATTCAAATGGAAAAGTTCGATGCAGAACCAGCATTGATTTGCCGAATGCTATACAGTTGGCCAATCAACGCTGGTTCTTCTCCTACCTTTAGAAGTCTTCTCCGTGCAGCTTCCCCGCGGCCTCTTCCGGCTCTTCATTCACTCTGCCAGGCATCGGGCCTGGGCAGAGCCAACTGCGCATGTCTGCTTGTAGTGCCTGGCAGAGTGAATTCAGAGCCGGAAGATGCTGCGGGGAATCTGTAAGGAGAAGACTGCACGGAGGATCCAGCCCGACCCTCACTCGTGGACTTGGTAAGTATAATTTGATTGAACGTTGCCTACCCCTGAAACAAGCATTTTCCCCCCATAGACTATAATAGGGTTCGATATTCGATTCGAGTAGTCAAATATTGAGGGGCTACTCGAAACGAATATCGAACCTCGAACATTTTACTGTTCGCTTATCTCTACAAACCATGTCTCCTTGGGTCACCTTTTTCAAAACTTGTTTTGGTCTGTATTGGATAGAGTAGAACAGAATATTATGTATAAAGAGCCCCACAAGGATGGAAAGGGAGGGTACAATTTAGCTCACATTCCCACTCTGTTGCAGATTGTCTTAGAATATGACTGTGTTTGTCAAACTCTGATACTCTTTGGTTAAGGCCATGTGCCTCTTCCTCCTTTTCTTACAATTGCCTGCCTCTATAGAGACATTGTTCGGTTTGTGAGGGATCATCAACTGGAGGGTTTGAATCCCAGAGTGTGAAATCCCAAGACAATCCACAAGCTGATCAGAGTAAACAACTTGGTGGAGTCGGTTCCAGGGCTTTTTGCCAACATTGTGCAAACCATCTCGAATAATACGCCTTCTAGTGAGCTGATTAACAAGAGCAAGGACATTGCATGGATAGCTATCCAAAGACAATCAATGAAAGGTCCCATACACATAAGATATATGTTGGCCAAATTCACCAGTTTTAGCAAGATTTGCTGTTTATTGGATATATATATATATATATATATATATATATATATATATATATATATATATACTAGCTGTTACCCGCGACTTCGTCAGCGGTGATTCGAGAATTGGGTGGATACAGATTTGTTAAATGTTTGCATACTTGAAAAAGTGGAGTGGATAGCAAATTCTCCAGGTTATATTGAGTATAGCTGGTACCCGCGACTTCGTCTGTGGTGATTGTAGCAGTGGGTATATACAGGCGTGGGTAAGGTTTTCGTACTGTGTATAAGGTATGGGATATGAAATGTAACTTTGTATCTTGTTTTTGCTGTAATTCTGAGAATACATGAGACTTTTGTGTTGAAGTTACTTTGTATTTGAGCTGCTATATATACGGTGTTGTGAGAAACTTTACATAGTGACTTTGGGACAGAGGGATTTGAAGTTAACCCTTTCCCGCCGATGGCATTTTTTGATTTTCGTTTTTGACTCCCCTCCCTCTGAACCCCTTAACTTTTTTATTTCTTCGCTCCCAGAGCCATATGAGGTCTTAATTTTCCGGGACAAATTTTTCTTCATGATGCCACCATTATTTATTCTATATAATGTACTGGGAAGCAGGGAAAAAATTCCGAAAGGGGTGGATTTGAAGAAAAAATGCATTTCTGCGACTTTCTTACGGGCTTTGGTTTTACGGCGTTCACTGTGCAACCAAAATGACCTGTCCCCTGTATTCTGTGTTTCGTTACGATGCTGGGGATACCAAATTTATATGGTTTTATTTACATTTTGACCCCGTAAAAAAAATCCAAAACTGTGTTAAAAATTTTTTTTTGAAAAGTCGCCATATTCCGACAGCCGTAACTTTTTTATACGTGCGTGTACAGGGATGTATAGGGCGTTTTTTTTTTTTGCGGGACCGGGTGTACTTTTTAGTTCTACCATTTTCGGGAAATGATATTGCTTTGATCACTTTTTATTCAAATTTTTATCAGAATCAAAACAGTGAAAAAACGGCGGTTTGGCACTTTTGACCATTTTTCCTGCTACGGCATTTACCGAACAGGAAAAATATTTGTATAGCTTTGTAGAGCGGGCGATTTTGGACGCGGGGATACCTAACATGTATGTGTTTCACAGTTTTTAACTACTTTTATATGTGTTCTAGGGAAATGGGGGGGTGATTGGAATTATTAATCCTTTTTTTTTAATATATATATATATATTTTTTACTTTTTTTAAACTTTTTTTTTTTGCATTTATTAGACCTCCTAGGGGTATTGACATGGGTGGGCGGTGTCACGGATTGTCAGAGCGGTGGGGGTCGGCAAACATGGCTGCTCCGGAGCGTTAAAGAGCGCCTCCTGGAGTATTGTTAAGGTGAGGGGCAAAGTGGTAAAGTATATGTATATGAGATTGTGTGGGGATAGGGGCGAGGCTGTAGAGGGCAATATGAATTTTGGGGCTTGCTATGGTCCAAAGTGTGTGAGATTGCAGAGATGGTGGTGTGAGTTTGGGTTTTGTGGGGGTCCTGGCACAAACGTATGTGCGCTATTGTGACGAAAAGTAGTCTATTGTTTAATCGGGTGTATTAACTATGTTTGTGGAAAATTTCAGCCAAATCGGTCGAGCGGGTTTTGCGTGATTGAGGAACAAACATCCGAACATCCAAACTCACAAACTTTCACATTTATAATATTAATAGGATATATATATATATATATATATATATATATATATATATATATATATATATATATATATATATATATATATGAAGAGCTCAACGGAAAAATGGCCTAAGTCCACATTTTGTCATATTTCAAATTATTACCTAGAAAGCTTCTTTGTACCTCGTTCTATGCATTGGGTTTACAAGGTACCTAGGATTAATGACCTAAGTCCATATATTTCAATGCAGAAGAATTTACATTCAATGGAATAATGGCCTAAGTCCTATACAAACTTACTTACTTCACTCTCGTTGGTCATTTTTTCATTGAAATCGTGACTTCCGGTCTGTTGTTTATATTAGTGTAAAAACTTTGTCTTATTGTTTAAAAGGCTCTAAATCGACTTTTGCACATATTTAGCGCCAAAAAGGGAGGCAGGTAATTCTTCTTCTTCATCGTTTAATAATTTTTACGGTATATTTGACGATATTAGCATAAGATTGCACTTAAGCCGACTGCTGCGGCAACCATAAAGATACGTGTATATATATTAACAGTGTTCATTAGCTGATTACATTGGATAGATATATTCCGCAATAATGCCCGTTTGCTTTAGGCTAAAACTTTAAATTTCGATTTTCTCACAATATTGATTTTTGGACTTAGGCCATTTTTCCGTTGAGCTCTTCATATATATATATATATATATATATATATATATATATATATATATATATATATGTTTTTTTTCTAATATGCCAAACTCATTATTCTTACTGTAGATAAAGCATTTCCGATCTCCCCATTGAAAAAGCATGCATGCCTGGCACAGATGGATGGTTCATCAAGTTCAGATAGGTGAGGGTCTGGTGCCCTTACTAGTCACATATTCTGAGTAATGAATATACAGTGAACAGAGTAGGAATCTCAAAACTATGCAGTAAGCGATTTGCTAGTTGTGTGATTCTCTAGTGTTACTGCTGGAACAATGGAAGAAGGGACAGACAGACAGTGAGCTCTAAACTCAACCAAGTCTTTGTCCCTACCTACTTGCCACAAATGCCCTAATGACAAGAGCAACTTGGCGATGGTCCCTTCTCTGAAATAAGTGTCACACAGAAAAAGACATGATAAAACAACACTGAAGTGAAGTCAGTAAGAAAGGGTCAAGGCCAGAGAGACAAAGCAGTACAAAACTGTAATCCAAAAGAGTAGTCACAAGGGAAGCCAAAGGCCAGTAATGCAATAGTAAGGAGCAAAAGTCAAAATAGCCAGCAAACCTGTGTGGGCTGATATAGGTAGCCCCGGACCTGCCTTGGACTTGATTGGTAGACAGGCTGTCAATCACACAGGCAAGGCTAAGATCAGCTATTGAACAAACAGAATGGAAACAAGGCACAAGAGATGGGTGTGGTAGGAATTCAGTTACAGGGGATAGGTAATAGAGCGGTGTTCACACAGTGCAATGAAAAACTCTAAGCAAAAAATCAAACTGAACACGCCTCCTGCACCACAGTGTGTGAGTGGAGAGTGGCGCAGAGACCTGAACAGCCAGAGACGTTACATATGCTCTCTGTGTAGTAATGAGACTAGGTTACTGTAGATCTGATTCTATTGAGCTATAATAACTCAGTTCAGCCACTACACAGAGAACAGCTCTGTCTTCTTCCCGCGCCATTCTCTTTAACAACAGCTGAAAATTTGCATTAAAATTTGTATCCCCTCCCACCTTCCCTGGCATTTTTTTGCACCAATAACTGTGCAGGGGAGGTGGGACAGGAAGTGTTAGGAGTATTTAGGTTCATTACTTTCTATTTTTCTTACCTGGGGAGTTTTTGGCTGCGCAGTGTCTGGGGTGGCATCCTGGCGCTGCGGGGTTGTCCTGTCGTGAGTATTGGTGCACACCTTCTGACTTGCACGTGCGCACTGCTGGTAGGCAGCTTTATTTCCTGGTTGATTAGTCTGTCCTCCCATTTGCACCTGGGAGGAGTGGTCTCTACTCTGTATTTAAACCCATGCCTCCCATGGTTCTGTGCTGAGTGTCGCTTTTACAGAGCTAGGCCTTAGCAGGAGGAGTAGGTGGTTATCTTGGATAGAGGAAGTTCCGTGGTTGATTTTTGGGAGGTTTGGGTGAACTAGTTGGTGTGTGAGTTTTCCCTTCTGTGTTCACCAATCCTCCCTCTGTGTATAATTGACTGTGTGAGTGAATTGCCTTATCCTTTGATTTCTACTCAGTTTCCCTGTGTTTGTTTCCTAGTGTAAGGTTCCTTCCCATATTGGTTTGGGGGAATCCTTTCCTACATGTTTCCTGTGTGCTGCTTGTGTTGTTAGTCAGCGCACACCCTTGTCAGTCCCTGTCAGTAGCAGCTTCACTTGTTCGTTAGGGGTGACCCCCTTTAGTCTCCAGTCCCTAGAGGTCTTATAGGGCATTCCTTCTCCCACTTCCCTCTAGGCCTACGGTATCAGTGAGAGAGGAGCTGACGGGGTCAGGCTTAGCCTGAGAACAGCCGACCCACACCCGTGAGGCAGGGACCGGGATAGCTAGTGGGAGTAGTGCAGGGCGAGATTTCCTACTGCTATTCCTTAGCCCCGTTGCAGCTACCTGGACTGACATAACAGGAAGCAGGAAAACATAGGCATCGAAAAAAAAATAGAAAAAAGTCATTTCTCCCGCTGTTATTACTTGTATTCTGATTCTTGACCTCTGGCTTTCCTTATTGACTTTTCTTTTAGATATCGATTTTGACACTGTATTGCTCGACTGTCACAGAACCCATGGCTTACTGACCTCCCTTTGTTGTTGTTTGTCTTGTCCGCGTATTGTGTTTCATGGATATAGGAAGGGCCTGTCGCCAAGTTGCCGCCTATTATGTAGGATAGGACCAGGCAAGCAGGAAGGGAAAGTGGGGGGTTTCAGCTTAGGGCTCATTGTCTCTTGTGCCCCCTCCTTCAGGGTTCAGCAACTACTGGGGAATTGCTCCTATTGAAATTTCCTTAAATATACATCAGTTTGTGCACTCATTATACCTGTCCCATATGAGTGTGAAGTAAGGTGTATACTTTCCATCCGATATATACCGTACTTCCCATATGCTCAACTTGCCGGTGCAAGGCTCAACTCACGTCAAGGGCCTAATACTCTGCTGGTGCAAGGCTCAACTCACACCATGGGCCTAAGGGCTCTGAGAAGAGAAGACTAACTATAAAACTCCAGTCCTTAAAAATTCCAAAATTATCTTTGAAGAAAACCTTTTCTCCATGCCATTCTTCAGCAACTCTCAATAAATCAAATACAAATCTATTGATATTCTAACTCTAATCTATTTATACTCTATTGATAATCTAACATACTATGAGAAAACAACTACAGGAAATCGTTGACCAGTTTTTATTTTTCAAAAATTGTGACAAGATAGGAAACAGAAATCAAAGTTGAACTCAAAATAAAACATACACACGCAGGTTCTATAATGGAGTTACAAGTAGAAGAGTCGCTCAGCAAGTGACAGATGTTGTTCTTTGTGTACACTCTGTCCCACCAAAAAGGCTAACTTGTGGGTGTACTGGCACCCCCTTGCCAAACTCACCAAAAACTCTGCTGGTGCAAGGCTCAACTCACTTTAAGGGCCATAGGTCCAACTTCGACCCCCAGTATGTGTAGGGTGTAGAGGGATCGGAGAGGACAGGGCTGTGGTTGGTCAGGTACTCACGCAACATGCGCCTATACTTTTACCTCCTGGTGACACTAGGCCCCTCAGTGGCGGTAGTTTGGCGAAGGGGTGCCACTAACGTGTCCCACACCTTGGAGAGTGTTCCCCTGGTGGTTGTGAACCAGATGGCAGTTGTTAGCCTCTTGGAGGAACTCTCTTCTCTGCCGCCAGTGAGGGTTGATGGAAACATTTCCATCATATTCTGCACCAGTTGCTTGTGGCAATCATTTATGTGATTGGTCCTCTCCTCTACCAAAATAAAATTAGAGATATTATTTTTATACCGGGGGTCGAGGATTGCAAAAATCCAGTATTGGTTGCTCTCCATGATGCGTTTGTCACTGGAAAAGCAGCCCAACATGAAGTCATCTATGTGTGCCAGAGTGTTAATTGGCATGACTTCACTTCCCCCACCGGAAGAGTCACTCTCCATTTCCTCCTCTTGCTCCTCCCCTTCGCCCCATCCACGCTGAAGCAATGGGATGCACTGAACTTCCCCGCTACCCTCCTGTGTGAGAATAACATCATCTGCCACTTCATCCTCCTCCTCTTCCTCTCTCATTCAACGCTGAGAAGCTGACAGGAGTGTGCTCTGAGTATCTAGCTGTGATGCATGCAATGTGTTATCCTTGACGAGAAGGGATTCTCGCATCACACAGAGGAGGGTTACACTCACTAATGCGTCATCACAGCTGACCCTCTTGGTGGATTCCTTAAATACGCATAGGATCTCACATAAGTTTTCCATTCATGGTCACTCATGGTTGACAAACTGAGGGAGCTGACTCTGAGGAACCCTTGAGTTTTGGAGATGGTACTCCATCAAATGTCTTTGCTGCTCACACACCCTGCTCAACATATGGTATGTTGAGTTCCAGCGTGTGGTGACATCGCACAACAGCCAGTGTTCAGGCAAATGTAGGCATTGCTGGAGGGTTTTCAGGCTAGCAGCGGCTACTGTAGACTTACGAAATTGGGTGCACAAGCGCCAGACTTTCACCAGTAGCTCAGGCACATTGGGGTCAGTTTTTTAAAACCTTTGCACCACGAAGTTGAAAATGTGGGCCAGGCATGGAACGTGATTGAGTCTGGCACGCTCCAGAGCCACTACCAGGTTTCGGCCATTATCCCACACGACCATGCCTGGGCCCAGGTGCAGCGGAGAAAACCACATTGCCGTCTCCTCTAGGATGGCATCCCTCACCTCAGGGGCAGTGTGTTTTCTGTCGCTGAAGCTGATGAATTTCAGCATGGCCTGCTGACGTCTCTTCATGCCAGTGCTGCAGCGTTTCCATCTCACAGCTGGGGTCGATGTTACGGTGGAGGAGGAGGGTTTGTGAGAACCCCTGCCAGGAATCTTGAGCGGGGAGAGGAGCCAGGCTGCCCAAGTTTGTGTCCCGGTCCCAGCCTCCAGTAAGTGAGATGTAGCTTCCCTGTCCATATGCACTTGTCCACGCGTCGGTGGTCAAGTGGACCTTAGTGCAAAGCACAGAACTCAGGGCCTGCCTGTTGTTATGGGACACGTGCTGGTGCAAGGCGGGGACGGCACACCAGGAGAAGTAGTGACGGCTAGGGACAACATAGTGAGGTGCCACAGCTGCCATCAGGTCACAGAATGCCTGAGTCTCCACAATCCTAAACGCCAACATCTCCAGGGTCAGCAGTTTTGAGATATGGCCGTTAAAGGATTGGTCATGTGGGTGGGTTGCACTGTATTTCTAGCTGCGATCAAAAGCCTGGGAGATAGGGGCCACACGGTGGCTCAGTGGTTAGCACTGCAGCCTTGCAGCGCTGGAGTCCTGGTGTTCAAATCCCGCCAAGTGCAAAAAACCATCTGCAAGGAGTTTGTATGTTCTCCCCGTGTCTGCATGGATTTCCATCCCATATTTCAAAGACATACTGATAGGGAAAAATGTACATTGTGAGTTCTATATGGGGCTCACAATCTACATTTAAAAAAAAAAAGCCTGGGAGATGGAGAGTTGCTGGGAAGAGGCACATGATGTTGCAGGTGAAAAGGCAGAGGCAGGAAAAGGGGAGGATGAGGGTGAAGTCCCCAAAATGTCAGAGGCAGATGTGGAGGTGTCCTGGCTGGTGGTCTGGACTGCAGCACCAGCACTGGAAACTGTGGAAGAGGCAGTGGTGGCAACGCGGGATGACGATTGCCCTGCGTTTGCTCTCTTCTACTGAGCCCAGTGCTTGCCTTCCAAATGACTGCACATGCCTGAGGTAGTCAGGTTGTTCTTCTCAAAGCCCCTACTCAGTTTTGAGTTGCACAGTGTGCAAACTGCACTCAATTTGTCCTCGGTGCATACCTTGAAAAATCTCCACACCATCAAGGAACGTGGCCTCGATGGAGGAGTTTTTGGCAAGTGGCTAGGACAGGGAACATCTTGGGCCTTCCTCATCATCCACCACCTCCTCTTCCAGTTGTTCACTCTGCTCCTCCTGCTGCATACAGCACATGACAACAGCCTGCCCTGATGGCAACTGTGTCTCGTCATCATCACTGAGGATGTCTACAACCACAAAATCTCCAGAAGATGGTGGATGCTCCAGTGTTTGGGCATCAGGACACAGAAATTCGTCTGGTACTTCCTGGGATTTGGGAAGTGGTTGAACAGAGTGCTTTAAGGGCCTAAAACTCTGCTGGTGCAAGGCTCAACTCACTTTAAGGGCCAGAAAAGTAATTTTTGGAGGTCTCACCACATCACACATACACATCCACAATGACAATTAAGGGTACTGTTGGATTTCCTATTGCCTATGCCATCTGCGGTTGTCATAGTCAACGTGATTTAAAGGGGTGCATGCTAATGTTTCTTTAGCTTAAAATTTGTCTTTCTGTCCATACTAATGTAGAGGAAAGAAAGTTTCCAAGTATTTTTCCACTTTCACAGAGGTTCTATTGAGTTTAGAAAGTGTGTAGTTGTTAGGCTGTGATAGTGGGGTAATAGAGGGTCTTTGGTGTGTTAGATGCCCCCAGACATGCTTCCCCTGCTGTCCCAGTTGCATACCAGAGGTGCTGTCATCACTTGCTGAGGTGTGATAGTGGACTTGGTGACTCTAGTCGAATTTTGGTTTTCCTTGAAACAAAGCATTTTTTCCCATAGATTATAATGGGATTTGATATTCAATCGAATAGTCGAATATTGAGGGTCTACTCGAATTGAATTCCGAATATCAAATATTTCACTGTTCGCTCATCTCTATGTATTACATTATAACTTGTATTACCCAGACTATGAGTTTAATATTGTATTACATTATAGTCTGTCCAGACCTAGGCGTCCACATTATTACATGTTGCATTGTGTAGCCTGTATTTTTCAGACATGTGTATATTTTATGTGTTACATAATAAGCTGCATTGTTCAAACTCAAAGGTTTATTACATTTTATTTAACATTATAACCTGTATTGTCCAGACCTATGTGTTTGTTATATGATCTATTACATTATATTGTGTGTTGTCCAGACATACAAGTTTATTATATCATGTATAACATTATATCCTGCAGTGTCCAGACTTCTGAGTTTATTATATTATGTACAATAGCAGTGTCCAGTGTCCAGACCTGACTTTATTCTATTATTCCCAGTATTAGACATGACACTGTATAACCAGATGACAGGTCAGAGCTGCAGTCACAGCCGTCACACTCCGCTCCCCCTCCCTCACTACATGGATAAATCTGTAATACATCGCCTGGATACATAATTATACAGGAGCCACAAAGAATCACAGTCTATAGTAATAATGGCTGAGGTGAGAGGAGCGGCCCCCTCCTCACATGTCAGTGTCACACAGTATAGAATTCCCCCGACATATGGCGTCATTCACTATCATAATTACAGGGCAGGAGCCGTATTGTGGATGAGATCAGGACTCCGGAGAACAAGGAGAAACTTTTACTTATTTACAGCTCAGAAACTTTCTGCTCTCTCTAGTGGGAATTTAGACGCTGAGTCTTTTCTTATCCGTCTGTTACATGAGAGAAAGTGATTGTAAAACCTTCTCCATCATAAATCAGTGAAATAAATGTCATTGTATAAGGTCAATGGATTGTGTTATGTGTAGTATGGGGTAATATATACACCAGGGTCATTGTAGAGGTATATAGAAGGTCACTATATAGTGTTATGTGTGCTATGGGGTAATATATACACCCAGGGTCATTGTAGAGGTCTATAGAAGGTCACTATATAGTGTTATGTGTGCTATGGGGTAATATATACACCAGGGTCATTGTAGAGGTCTATAGAAGGTCACTATATAGTGTTATGTGTGCTATGGGGTAATATATACACCCAGGGTCATTATATAAGTCTATGGAAAGTCACTATATAGTGTTATGTGTAGTATGGGGTAATATATAGAGATGAGCAAACACTAAAATGTTCGAGGTTCGAAATCCGATTCGAACAGCCGCTCACTGTTCAACTGTTCGAACTGGTTTCGAACCCCATTATAGTCTATGGGGAACATATACTCGTTAAGGGGGAAACCCAAATCCATCTCTGGGGGGTCACCAAGTCCACTATGACACCCCAGGAAATGATGCCAACACCTCTGGAATGACACTGGGACAGCAGGGGAAGCATGTCTGGGGGCAACTAACACACCAAAGACCCTCTATTACCCCAACATCACAGCCTAACAACTACACACTTTACACATTCAAAAAAACCTCTATCAAAGTGTGAAAATACCTGGAAACCTTCTTTACTCCCCAAAAGGATGGGCACAAACCCCAATTTAAGCTCAACAAACAGTAACAACCACCCCTTTAAATCACGTTCCCCATGACAACCACGGATGGAATAAACAATGGGAAATCCAAAAGCCCTCACCCTTAACTTTCATTTTGAGTGTGTGTGTGTGTGTGTGTGTGTGTGTGTGTGTGTGATGTGGTAAGACCATCCAAAATTAACTTTTATGGCCCTTTACGTGAGTTTACAAAGTTTCAGGACCTTAAGCTGAGCTACCAGCAGAGATTGAGGCCCTTGGCATGAGTAGAGCCTTGCACCAGCAGTGTTTTTGGCCCTTAGGGTGAGTTGAGCCTTGCACCAGCGTGTGTCCCGTAACATCAGGAGGGCCCTAAGTTCTGCGCTTTGCACAAAACTTCCACTTGACCACCGACGCGTGGACAAGTGCATGCGGCCAGGGACGCTACATCTCAATCACGGCACACTGGCTGAATGTAGTTGAGGCTGGGACCGGGTCACAAACTGTGGCAGCCTGCCTTGTCTCCCCGCCCAATATTCCTGGCAGGAGTGCTGAAATACCACCCTCCTCCTCCTCCTCCTCCGCCCTTGAATCGACCCCAACTACTGGCATGGGGAGACATCAGCAGGCCGCGATGAAGCTCATCAGCTTGGGGGACAGACAGCACACTGCCTCCGAGGTCAGGGATGCCATCCTGGCTGAGATGGCAATGTGTTTTTCCCTGCTGCACCTGGGGCCAGGCATTTTTGTCATGTGTGATAACGGCAAGAACCTGGTAGCGGCTCTGGAGCTTGCCAGCCTCCAACACGTTCCATGCTTGGCCCACGTCTAACTTAGTGGTGCAACGTTTTTTGAAAACATACCAAAATGTAGAGGAGCTACTGGTGAAAATGCGGCGCTTGTGCGCCCACTTTTGCAAGTGTACAGGAGCCGCTGCTAGCCTCAAAACACTCCAGCAACGCCTACATCTGCCCGAGCACCGGCTGTTGTCCGTCATCCACACACATTGAAACCCTACATACCATATCTTGACCAGAGTGTGTGAGCTGCACAGACCTTTGATGGAGTTCCATCTACAAAACCCAAGGGTTCCTCAAAGTCTGCTCCCTCAGTTTTTGCACCATGAGTTTCCAAGGGTGGCAAAGTTATAGCTAGAGGAAGAGGCATGGATAGGGGTGATGTGTAGGGGCAAAAGCAGTGTGGATGTGGAGGCAAGCTAAGCAGCAAAAACTGGGGGGTACAAGCTGAGGTATGGACTGGGGTGATGTCTAGGGGCAAAAGCAGTGTGGATGTGGAGGCAAGCTAAGCAGGGAAAAAGGTGGCTAGAGGCAAAGGGATGTCCAGAGGCAGAAGACAGCTGCATGACAGAAGCTAGGCCTGAGCCAGCAAGGCCCAAGATGCTCTCTTTTCTAGCTTCCTTAGAAAAATTCCCCCATCGAGGCTATGTTCCTCGCTGGGGGAGATAATTTCTAAATGTATAGGTCGAGGAAAAAATGAGTGTGGTTTACACACTTTGCAATGCGACTCCCCATCTCCCAGGCCTTTCATTCCAGGTTAAAGTACAGCGCAACCGACTCACATGCCCAAGGCTTCAACGGCCTCATCTCAAAAATTCTGGCCCAGGAGATGTTGGGGTCCCGGCTTGTGGACGCTTTGCCCTTTTTGGGCAGAGTGTCTACTACGCCACCTCACTGTGCTGTCCACACCAGCACTTTTCACCAAACAATGAGGCGGTCCCTAAGTTCAGCGCTTTGCCCACAAGTTCCACGTGACCAGCTACGAATGGACAAGTGCATGCGGACAGGGACGCTACCTTTCAATCTTGGCACAGTGGTTGAATGTACTTGAGGCATGGACGGGGTCGCAAAATGTGGTGGACTGATTTGTCTCCCCACACAACATTCCTGGTAGGAGGGCTGAAACACCACCCTCCTCTTCCTCCGCCGTTAAGTGGACCCCAGCTACGAGCTGGAAACACTGCAATACTGGTGTGGGGAGACGTCAGCAGGCCGTGCTGAAGCTCATCAGCTTGGGGAATGGACAGCACACTGCCTCTGAGGTCAGGGATGCCATCCTGGATGACATGGCAATTTGTTTATCCCTGCTGCCCCTGGGGCCAGGCTTTTTGTCTTGTTGGAGGGCTCTGGAGCTTGCCAGCCTCCAACACATTCCATGCCTGGCTCACGTGTTCAATGTCGTGGTGCAACGATTTTTAAAATCATACCTCAAATTAGCAGAGCTAAGGGTGAAAGTGCGGCGCTTGGACACCCACTTTCCCAAGTCTACACTAGCCGCTGCTAGCCTCAAAACACTCCAGCAAGGCCCACATCTGCCCGAACACCGGCTGTTGTCCGTCGTCCACACACACGCTGAAACCCTAAATACCATATCTTGACCAGGGTGTGTGCGTTGCACGGACCTTTTATGGAGTTCCATCTACAAAACCCAAGGGTTCCTCAAAGTCAGCTCCCTCAGTTTCTGCACCATGAGTTTCCAGGGGTGGCAGAGTTATGGCTAGAGGCAGAAGCATGGATAGGGGTGATTTCTAGTGGCAAAAGCAGTGTTGATGTTGAGGGAAGCTAATCAGCAAAAACTGGGGATACAAGCAGAGGCATGGGCTGGGGTGATGTCTAGGTACAAAAGCAGTGTGGATGTAGAGGCAAGCTAAGCAGGGAAAAAGGTGGCTAGAGGCAAAGGGATGTCCAGAGGCAGCAAGGGCAAAGATGCAAAACTCTCCCCTGTTTCAAGAATTTTCCCTAGGTATGGGACACGTTAATGGCACCCCCTGGGCAAACTACCGCCACTGAGGGGCCTAGTGTCACCAGGAAGGACAAGTATAGGCGCATGTTGCGGGACTACCTGGCCGACCCCAGCTCTGTCCTCTCCCATCCCCCTGCGCCCTACACTCATTGTGTCTCCAAGTGTGATTTGTGGCTGGAACTTGCGCTGTTCGCTTTGGAGGTCCTTCCCTGCTGAAAGGACCTACAGCACAGCCGGTGGCATCATCACCGATAAGTACAGCTGTCTGTCAGCTGACAGGCTGACTTTCACCAAAATGAACAGACAATGGATAGACCCATCACATACATGTCAGTTACATGACAAATTTAGTGCAGTTTGCTCACTTTGCAAGTCTAACATGAGTTGGAGATCTGCAGAGAGCAACCTCACCACCTCTTGCGTGTGCTATCATTTGGAAGGCAAGCCCTGGGCTCAGTGGGTGAGAGCAAGCGCAGTATAATCGTTGTTTGGCCTTGCGGCCACTGCCTCTCCCACTGTTGACAGTGCTGGCACTGCAGTCCAGACCACCATCCTGGTCACCTCCAAATCTAACTCTGACACTTTGGGGAGTTCACCCTCATCCTCCCCTTTTCCTGCCACTTCTCCTTTTGCCTGCGCCATCATGCGCCTCTTTCCAGCAACTCCCCATCTCCCAGGCCTTTAATTTCAGGCTAAAGTACAGCACAACCCACCCACATGCCCAAGGTTTCAACGGCCTCATCTCAAAAATTCTGGCCCAAGAGATGTTGGGGTCCCGGCTTGTGAACACTCTGCCCTTTTTGGGCAGAGTGTCTACTGCGCCACCTCACTGTGCCGTCCACACCAGCACTTTTCACCAAACATGAGGCGGTCCCTAAGTTCAGCGCTTAGCAAAAAGTTCCACGTGACCAGTTAGGCATGGAGGAGTGCATGCGGACAGGGACGCTACCTTTCAATCTTAGCACAGTGGTTGAATGTACTTGAGGCGGGGACTGCGTCGCAAAATGGGGTGGACTGACTTGTCTCCCCACACAACATTCCTGGGAGGAGGGCTGAAACACCACCCTCCTCCTCCTCCTCCACCGTTAAGTGGACCCCAGCTACGAGCTGGAAACGCTGCAACACTGGTGTGGGGAGACGTCAGCAGGCCGTGCTGAAGCTCATCAGCTTGGGGGCCAGACAGCACACTGCCTACAAAGTGAGTCATGCCATCCTCGATGACACGGCAATGTGGTTTTTGCCACTGCACCTGGGACCAGGCATGTTGTCATGTGTGATAATGGCCGTAACCTGGGATCGGCTCTGTAGCTTGGCAGCCTGCAACATATTTCATGCCTGGGCCACGTTTTTAACTCATTGCTGCTAATCTTTTAAAAAAAGTACCCCAATGTTCCTGAGCTACTGGTGAAAGTGTGGCGCTTGTGCGGATAGTTTTGAAAGTCTATAGTTGCCGCCGCTAGCCTCTATGCACTCCTACAACGCCGGTATCTGCCCAAACAACGGCTGTTGTGCGACATCTCCACACTGCTGGAACTAAACATATCATCTCTTGAGCAGAGTGTGTGAGCAGCACAGACCTTTGATGGAGTTCCAAATGCAAAACCCTAGGGTTCCTCAAAGTCAGCTCCCTCAGTTGCTCAACCATGAGTGGCCATGGGTGGCAGACTTATGTGAAATCCTATCCCATCCATTGCAGTGGACACGAAACATTAGCATGCGCTCATCACAACTCCGGATATGGTAGCTGTGTTAAGCAGGGTGCAGGGTACAACACAGACCAGGCCCAAGCACCAGGAACAGGTGTTAGAAATACTGCAGCATCCGCCATTTCCTTCCAATTTTCTGGTTGTGGACCCGCCACTGACGTTTCTGGACCTCAGTGAGGATGATGAGACACAGTTGCCATCAGGGAAAGCTGTGGTCATGTGCGGTTTGCAGTAAGGGGACAGTGCGCAATTGGAAGAGGAGTTGATGGATGACGAGGCCACCGACCCCACATGGACAGGGGTGATGTCTAGGGGCTAAAGCAGTGTAGATGTGGAGGGAAGCTAATTCAACAAAAAAACAAGGTAGAAGCAGATGCATAAACTGGGGTGATGTTTAGGGGCGAAAGCAGTGTAGATGTGGAAGGAAGCTAATTCAACAAAAAAAACAGGGTAGAAGCAGAGGCATAAACTGGGGTAATGTTTAGGGGCAAAAGCAGTGTAGATGTGGAGGGAAGCTAAGAAGCAAAAACAGTGGGTAGAGGCAAAGGCATGCAAAACTCTACCCTGTTGGAAGACTTATTCCTAGGTCTGGGACACGTTAATGGCCCCCCTGGACAAATTACCGCCACTGAGGGGTCTAGTGTCACCAGGAGGGACAAGTATAGGCGCATGTTGTGGGAGTACCTGGCCGACCACAGCTCTGTCCTCTCCGATCCCTCTGTGCCCTACACTTATTTTCTAATAATTTTTTCTGCAATATACATGTCCTGTGAATTTCCCTTGGGATCTCAGAGGAGTTGGCCTCAGTGCTGTTCATATGAGTTCTCTTGGCAATGTGCTGTAAGAAAACCCTGGAGCTGTATTAAGTGACCATAGCATCCAGCATGGCTAAATGCATGGCAAAAATGTGTACCACTTACATGCATGGTAACTTCAGTGCTGGAGTTGTCAATGGACAGTGTAACAGGATTAGCTGAGGGATCGCTGTCTTAACCACTTTTTGGCACAAAATGAAGTCCAAAGCCAAGTATGGTGCAAGGATATGATGCAAGGACACCTACACATCTGTCTCTGACACATTGGGGAGTTCACCCTCATATGCCCTTTTGGCCTGCACCATCATGCGCCTCTTCCGAGCCACTCCACATCTCCCAGGCTTTTCATTGCAGTCAGAAGTACAGCACAACCCACCCCCATGCCCAAGCCTTTAACAGCCTCATCGAAAAACTTCTGGCCCTTTAGATGTTGGCGTTTAGGCTTCTGGATACCCAGGCCTTCCTTCAGCAGATGGCAGCTGGGGCACCTCCCTATGCTGGGCCTAGCCGTTACTACTTCTCTTGGTGTGCTGTCCCTGCCTTGCACCTGCATGTGTCCCATAACATCAGTTAGGCACAGAGCTCCGCGCTTTGCTGCAAGGTCCACTTGACCACCAACATATGGACAAGCGCCTGTGGTCAGGGATGCTGCTTATCTTTAATGACAGGCAGGGTGAATGTAGTGGAGTCTGGGCCCGGGGTGCAAACTGGGATGGCTTATCTCCTCTCCCAGGCCAAAATTCATGGCAGGAGTAGACTGAAACCCTACTACGCTGCAACCTCCACCCCAGCTACTAGCGCCTAAAGCTGTAACACTGGCGTGGGGAGATGTCAGCAGGACGTGCTGAAGCTCATCAGTTTGGGGGACAGACAGCACAGTGCCTCCGAGGTCAGGGATGCCATCCTGGCTGAGATGGCAATGTTTGTTTCCCTGCTACACCTGGGGCCGGGCATTTTTGTGCCTGTGATAATGGCCGGAACCTGGTAGCACATCTGGAGCTTGCCAGACGCAAACACGGTCCACACATGGCCCACGTTTTCAACTTGTTGGTGCCATGTGTTTTTGAAACCTACACCATTTTGACTGATATACAGGTCAAAGTGTGTCCATTTTCATAAGTGAGACGTCGCCTCTGCTAGGCAGAAAACATTCAGAGCACACTCCTCTCATCTTTGCACCGTTGGCTGGCGGAGGAAGATGAGGGGGATGGAGTGGCATCTGATGTCCCTGTCCCACTCGAGGCTAGAGGGTGCACTTCAGTGCATCCCATTGCTCCACCACAGATGGTGTGAAGGGGAGTGGAAAATGGAGGAAATGGAGAGTGACCCTTACAGTTGGGGCCAGCAAAGGCATGCCAAGTAACACACTGGCACACATGGCTGACTTGATGTCTGGTTGCCGTTCAAGAGTCTAACGCATACTTCACATCATGGAGAGCAAATAATACTGGATTTTTGCAAGCCTCGAACCCCGGTATAGGTCTAATGTCTGTTCCTTTGTTATATTAGGGGAGAGGAAAAAATAAAAAACTTAAGTGATGCGTTTAGCGTACATAGACTGACTATTAATGTGTATCCCACTTAGTGTTGTTGGGGTTACACACCGTCACAACCTGGCTGAAGCTTCTATAGCTGTTAATAAAGTCAACATAACTTTACAGTATCCAAAAAGACAGCTGGTACCGACAGAGAGCAAGACAAATGTCAACCAAAGCTGTGAGCGCTGAACACCCACAGTGACTTTGGCGTCATCATTATAAGGGAGCGGGTGGTAATAAATAACTGGCACTATATGGCAGTAGCAAGAATTGAGGGTATATGTAGGCCCAATATATTCTTTGAATTCCCAGTCAGACCCTGGCACTATATGACAATAGCAAAAATTGAGGTTGTATGTAGTCCCAATTCTATTGTTAGGGGAATTACAGTGTATTCAAGTTAGTTTCTGGGGTGGAGGTGGGGGTGCACTCTGTTGGAACGTGGATCGAGGGTATATAGGGTATATGGGAATACACTTTCAGTGTATTCCATTCAGGATCCTCAACACTGTGGAAAGCTGGGTTGCGCAGATTGAGCCCGTCAATGCCACAAGCTTCTCCCTGGAATTTAGCTCTTAAAAGAGCTGTTGTTTGTCTTCTCCTTCTTATCCTATTCTATCCCTGCCTACCAGAATCTAATCCCTAGCTAAATGGAAGGAGACCTCCGTCCCGGGTGAATTGCAAGCTCTCTCTGACTTGAAGATGGCCGCCGCTGTTCTTCTGAATCAGAGATCACATGTTTTTGGCAGCCAATGGGTTTTTAGTATTTTTTTCAATGTCCTTGTTGTCGTACTTCCTGTCCCACCTACCCTGCGCTGTTATTGGTGCAAAAAAGGCGCCAGGGAAGGTGGGAGGGGAATCAAGTTTTCGCGCACTTTACCACGCGGTGTTCGATTCGATTCGAACATGGCGAACAGTGTGATATCTGATCGAACATGTGTTCGATAGAACACTGTTTGCTCATGTCTATTGTTCAAGCTAAAATGAATTAGGAACGCAAGCTACCCTAACTGAAACAAAATTAAACTTGGGTGGCTGAACCATCTGTAGTGGTTGCCCAACAATTTTTTTTGGTTGGAGTTTGTTGTAAGTACTTGTGATCCCAAATATCTTTAATTGCTATCAATGCTTTCCAGTATCTAGGTATCCATGTTACATACTAGTTATGGTGCCCCTTGTATTCATTAGATGACCTGTCAGATTGTCCCCTTTATGTGTCTATTATTGGCGGACACTAGGGTTGAGCGATTGGGATCGGAAAAGATCGGATTCCGATCGGCGATAGAGTAAATTTCGCGATCGCGATCGGGTTCCAATCCCGCCTAAAAAAAGATCAAGAACGGAATTCCGATCCCGATCACTCAACTTACCTGCACAGAAGCGCTGCCACTGCCGCTCCCCATTGTTCTCGCTCCTCTTCTCTCTACTTCACATGCCTGCAGAGTGCCGTGCGCACCCCCGCCTCCCAGGCTAGTGTTATAGATGCTGGGGGAAGGCGAGGCTTGTGGCTTAGGAGAGTGTGGGCGGGTACTGGGAGGGGAGATGCAAGTGATGCACACTCCCTAAGCCACACTCTCCTAAGCCACAACAAGCCTTCTCTCAGCATCTGTAACACTAGCCTGGGAGGTAGGAGCGCGCACGGCACTCTGCAGGCATGTGAAGTAGAGAGAAGAGGAGTGAGAACAACTGGGAGCGGCAGCGATTCTGTGCAGGTAAATGGGGGGGACTAAGCAGCCGGGGGATTTTTTAATCACTACACAGCGTGGAGTCCAAAAATTGAAGCCTTCAAATTTGGACTCCATGCTGCGTAGTGAACAGGATCGTTTTTGAAAATCCGATTTCCGATCACTAAAAAATCCCATTGACTTGCATTAGGATCAGAATTGGGATCGGGATCGGGTTCGGATGGAAAATGATCGGAAATCAGATTTTAAAAACGATCCTGAAATCTCAAGATCATCTCAACCCTAGTGGACACACATCCGGTATTACTCTACATACTGTATATTCATGTACACTTTTAATAAAAGTGAAATCCTACTCTAAGGAAATATTTGATGTTTGTGCTCAGGTGATACATTTTCTTCTCTGATAATATAACAGATCTTAGAATAAGTTAGAATAATTTTCCCAAAGAGAAGAAGTCTAAAAACTCGTTCTTTGTTACAATGACTACGATGACGTTTCCAGTCTATATAAGACCATGACTCGCTGCTCCTCTTACCCACAGTCCTCAGGACTCTCACTAGGATGAACACACATTTTCCTTTTCTCTTCATCTGTTTTTCCTTTATGTTACCAAGAAGTGAAATTCTGAGTCTGGATCCTCGTTGCTCCATCTACAGACTTCCTACTCTTTTTGATCCCATGTATTACCAGGATGGAGACCTGATACTTGGGGGAATATTTTCTGTTACACTTGAACATGCAACTACTTACAAGTTCTTTAACAGCAGTCTGAGAAGGGCTTATAATGTGTGCAATTGGTGAGAGTAATATATTGTATTTCTTCTATGTAGTATCAACGACATCATTCCATATGGTAACCTCTTCGGGACTATTTATGTATTTTGCTTACTTATATGGCGCCATCATATTCCACAGTAATGTCTTATGTTACAGTCACGTTTGAGCATTTTAAACAAATTTTATATAGAACCCTATGTTGTGTTGTATTTTATTTTTATCACAAATTGAACTTACTTAAAGTTACAAATGTCATTTTTTTTTAAAAAATCATTTTAATGCCCAATGCGGACTATAGATACAAATATTATTTTATGATTTTTCAGCTGTCTACATCATTGCGACATCAATTTTTAAAACTGTATTCATAACTAGAGATGAGCAAACGGTAAAATGTTCGAGGTTTGATATTCGTTTCGAGTAGCCCCTCAATATTCAACTACTGGAATCGAATATTGAATCCTATTATACTCTATGGGGGGAAAATGCTCATTTCAGGGGTAGGCAACGTTCGATCAAATAGAACTTACCAAGTCCACGAGTGAGGGTCGGGCTGGATCCTCCGAGCAGTCTTCTCTGTACAGCGTCCCCGCGGCGTCTTCCGACTCTGAATTCACTCTGCCAGTCATCGGGCCTGGGCAGAGCTGACTGCACATGTCCGCACTACAAGAAAATGGCTGCTTACAGTCAAAGCGGCCATTTTCTTGTAGCGCGGGTATGGAGTCGGCTCTGCCCAGGCCCGATGACTAGCAGAGTGAATTCAGAGCCGGGAGACTCCACGGGGACTCTGCGCAGAAAAGACTTCTAAAGGTAGGAGAAGAACCAGCATTGATTGTCCGACTGTATAGCATTCGGCCAATCAACACTGGTTCTGCATCAAATTTTTCCATTCGAATAGCGAGTGGTACTCGATCGAGTATGAGTATTTTGAATACCGTAGTATTCAATCGAATACCTACTCGATCGAATACTACTCGCTCATCTCTATTCATAACGCATTATTAGAATTATTTAGAATTACAGAATTTAGAATTAATTATTTTTTTTCAAGCAATTCACTACGTTGCAAAGCAGTAGAACAGTTGCACCACCACGTGTGGGGATCTTACATTGGGGGCAATGGTGGGCAATGGCACTTCACAGATATCACAAGTCTAAGGTTGTGCTTTATGCAATCCAGCAACAGCAAGAAGATTGGAGTAAATAAATAAATAAATGTATGAAAATCTAGAATCTGCCCATCTGAGTTTTACTTAAAAATATTTTTTTAAGATTTCCTTGCCTAAACTGAAACAGACCAGGACTCCATGTTTTAGACTTAACACATCATCTTTGATTCTCAGGCCTCGTTCACATCTGTGTTGGTATTCCGTCCGGGGGAGTCCACATGAGGACCCCCTCTGAATGGAATACCGAACGCAACTGTAAGCAGTGTGCCAGTGAAAGCACATGGATCCCCATAGACTATAATGGGGTCCATGTGCTTGCCGCCAGATCTCCACATGGAACATGCGGACAGGAAAATAGTTCACAATCTACTTTCCTGCCTGCATGATTTGTGCAGGCAGTGCGCGGCCAGCACACGGACCCCATTATGGTATAGTGCATTCGGTATTCCAATTGGGGAGTCCCCATGCGAACTCCACGAAAGGAGTACCGAACACAGATGTGAACGAAGGGTCAGACACTGTATTTCCGTCGATGCAGCCCATAAGTATTCTGGGAATGAGTAGCTTCACCTGACCTATATGGGGATTAGGACAAAGATCCAAATCAGAGGGAGGAAATGGGAGGGAAAAACTTATACCTACATTTCCATAAATATTAAGGTAAAAAAAAAAAATCACTTATTAAAAACTTCAATAAAGTAGGTTTGAGAAAAAATAAAATTGTACATTTTTCACAAATGCCTTTTCTAAGAAATATTATCGGGCTACATCTTCTTAATTCAGAAATATCTCCAATGTGTCTCAAATCTACTGTCTGGACATATGGCCTTGAGCTGGAACATTGATGGAAAGCCATCAGTAGTGAACCCATTTTGCCCACTACTCCTCTTTACCTAGAGGTGTGATCAGCATTTTGGCTCCTGCACAGATTCTTTGCAGGAATTACACTTAGGGTAAGGTCAGGTTCACACGGGTTTTTTTTGGGTTCGGAACCTGAGGCAGATCAAAAGCCGGGTAGCCATGACTGAAAGCCGGTACAATGCATTGGCATCCAGCGGCACACTGTGCTCTGGGTTAGGTCCAATGAATGGGCCTAGTCTGGAGAAGGGTGTGTCCTCAGGCCGAATTGCGAGGCGAAACGGCCTGAAGAATGAACATCTCGCTTCTTTTTGTCCGGGAGCCAGAAGAAAAAACTTTGCCTCAAAATCGTGACCAAAAATACGGCTCCCATTGAAATCAGAGTTCTTTTTACCGGAAAAAAAGAAGCAACATGCTCATTCTTCAAGTGGATTCGCAACACTCCCTCCTCCTGACTAGGCCCATTCATTGGGCCTAATCTGGAGCGGCATGCAGGACTAGATACTGGCATCCAGTTGCAGCTACCCCTTTTTAGGTCTGGAAACTGAGGCGGCCTGTGTTAACCCGGACTTAGGCTAACTTCAGACGGAGTTTTTAATTCAGGATTTTGAGGCAGAATCCACCTCAAAATCCTGACCAAAAAACGGCTTCCATTGAAATCAATGGGAGACGGTCAGTTCTTTTTTAGGCGAGCGGTTTGTTCCGGCTTCCGGAAAAAAGAAGTGACATGCTCAAAACACTCTCTCCCGACTAGGCCCATTCATTTGGGCCTAATCTGGAGCGGAGTGCCGCGACTGGATGCTGGTGCACTACCGGCTACCGTTTTTTTTAGTCCAGAATCCGAGGCGGCCTCTGCCTCAAATTCCAGATCAAAAAACTCTGTCTGAACTAAGGCACCATTTGTAGGTTGTATTTTTCAGACACAGACCATGAAAGCAGAGAAAGACACTACAAAATGTATCTGGATTTTTAGACCTTATGTATAATTGGGTGATCTTTGGTCAATATTTCATGGTCGGGTGTAATTTAGCTCTTGGTCTCAAACATGGTGGTAATTAGAGATGAGTGAGTAGTATTTGATCGAGTAGGTATTCGATTGAATACTACGGTATTAGAAATACTCGTACTCGATTGAGTATCACTCGCTATTCGAATGGAAAAATTAGATGCAAAACCAGTGTTTATTGGCTGAATGCTATACAGTCGGCCAATCAACGCTGGTTCTTCTCCTACCTTTAGAAGTCTTCTCCGTGCAGCTTCCCCACGGCGTCTTCCGGCTCTGAATTCACTCTGCCAAGCATTGGACCTGGGCAGAGCCGACTGCGCATGCCTGCTCTACAAGAAAATGGCCGTATTGAGTGTAAGCAGCCATTTTCTTGTAGTGCGGACATGCGCAGTCGGCTCTGCCCAGGCCCGATGCCGCGGGGACGCTGCACGGAGAAGATTTCTCAGAGAATCCTGCCCGACCCTCACTTGTGGACTTGGTAAGTGTAATTTGATCGAATGTTGCCTACCCCTGAAACGAGCATTTTTCCCCCATAGAGTATAATAGGATTCGATATTCGATTCGAGTAGTCGAATATTGAGGGGCTACTCGAAACGAATATCGAATATCGAACATTTTACTGTTCGCTCATCTCTAGTGGTAACCTTTTTGTTTCTGTGAAAAAAGTAAAAGGTTACTGCCCACTTGGAAAGCAAGGTCTAATGTACATAGAACTTTCCGGGGACCATAGACTTTCAATAGGATTTGTTCTGCTTGCCAGATTTGAATTCAGGAATGAATTATTCCCCTAATATCGTCTAATGGGCATTCGCCTTGGGCCTTATTCACACGTCCACCTCTCACGTATAGATGGCTTCTGCATACACTGTGTCAGTCCTATTATATATCATAGTAGAGGAATATTGTTCTGTACTGTAAATGTATCTCTGCCGCTACCATTAGACTGCTGATAAACCAATATACAAATACATTTTAAGTGAAACTAAAGGTTCAGAAGCTGAGCAGATGATACAGGTGCCATATTGTAGGAAGAGACTGACAATAATGAGAATTCATAATAAATAACTATAGATCTTTTTCATTGTTTATAGGCCATTGCCTGATTTTTACAAGCACATTCTTGCATTTATCTATGCCATTAATGAAATCAATGGAAATCCTAATATCTTACCTAATATTACTTTGGGATACCATTTATATGATTCTTGTGGAAATATAAACATTGCTATAGAGCGCGTGTTACAAATTATAACTGGCTCCTATAATGTGATTCCCAATTTCTCTTGTAAAGATCGCGGTAAACTTGCAGGAGTTGTTGGAGATTTATATTCCGAGACATCTTTACTTATAGCTAGAATATTACATCTATATGGATACAGTCAGGTGAAATGAATTCTTTTTATCTGTTTAAAGGGGTTGTCCAATGTATTTACAAATGGAATGAAATTGTGTAAAGAAAAGAAAAAACACACAGTACACATTGAGAATGTTCCCTGCTACAGCACTGGGGGTCTGGTCCATGCTGCTTCCAGTACTTGATGGGCTGTAAGTGGTAACATTTAGGGTTGAGCCGATCTTGAGATTTCAGAATCAATTTTAAAATCCGATTTCCAATCATTTCCCAGCTGATCCCGAAATTTGTTCTATCGCCGATCGGTATCCGATCTTTTCCGATCCCGATCGCTCAACCCTAGTCAATTCTTCTCTATGGGAAAAGCCATTTTTAGGGATGAGTTGATCTTGAGATAACCTCCGACCTTGATCCTGCTGGAAAAGATCGGGATCGGAATTTTGATCGCAATCGTGAAATTTACTCGATCGCCGAGTCCGATCTTTACTGATCCCGATTGCTCAACCATAGTAACATTGGATTTATCATCACATGACCATTGACTGTCCTAAGCAGTGATGTAACCGACTGTCAAGTACCATTCACATCCCCACTGACTGATTGCACTGATCACATGATGAGGACATCTTCACATCACATCTTCACATCTTCTTCTGGACTGAAACTTGACGCGGAGGTCCAAAGAAACGTGTGGCTACAACTGGATGCTGGTGCAGTGCACCAGCATCTAGTCTCGGTACTCTGCTCCGGATTAGGCCCAAATGGATGGGCCTACTCAGGAGGGAGTGTCTTCAGGAGGACGTCCAGACACGGCATCCGCCTGAAGAATGAGCAAGTCGCTTCTTTTTTCCAGGAGCTGGAACAAACCACTTACGATAAAAATAAATGACCGGCTCAAATTGAGTTCAATGGGAGACATATCCGTCTGAAAATCCTGACCAAAAAGACAGCTCCTATTGAAATCAATTGGAGCCGGTCATTTCTTTTTTCCAACAAGCAGTTTGTTTCGGCTCCCGGAAAAAGAAGCGAGATGCTCATTCTTCAGGCAGATTCGCCTCGCGACATGAAGACACTCCTTCCTGATGAGGCCGTGCACGACTGAATGCCGGTGCTTCCAGTCGCAGCTTCCCGTATTATGGTCCGGAACCTGAGGCGTGAATTTACCCTGAGGCAGATTCTGCATCAAAATCCTGACCTGAACTTAGCCTTAAAGAGATTCTACCACTAAACTAACATTTTTTTCTAATAACCACGTCAGAATAGCCTTAAGAAAGGCTATTCATCTCCTACCTTTAGACGTGGTCTCTAGCCCGCCGTTCCGTAGAAGTACCGTTTTAACCGGTATGCAAATGAACTCTCCGCATCAATGAGGGCAGGCCCCAGCGCTCAAACGCCAATAAGCGCGTCCCCATTGCTGCCCGAGAGCTGTTTTCAGCACCGCCTACTTCTTGAGCAGCAACTCTGCCTCTTCTGTCTTCTGATGCGGTCCAACTTCCGGCGCCTGTGCAGTAGGCTCCTGTATTGAACTACAAGAGCTCTTGCTTAATAAATATACATTTTACATTCTGACATTTTAGATCAGCTATGGGGCGACCAATCCCGTTTTTACCAACAAAGAAGTCTATCCCTACTTCTTCCAAACTCTGCCAAACGACCAAACTCAGTTTTTGGCGATGATTAAGTTGCTCCTACATTTTGGTTGCACATGGATTGGAGTTGTCGTCACCGATGATGACAGCGGAGAAACACAGAGTCGTGTGTTTAGTAAGATCGCCCTTGATCACGGTATCTGCATCGAGTACACCCTAAAGATACCCGCTGAAGAAAAAATAGATCCATCGATAGGTATCCCTCAAAATAATTTAGAATTTACAACAACCTCTAAGATTCTTGTCATGTGCAGCAAAGTGACAGCCTCCATTTTATATTTTTTGAACGAACATCGTGGGATTTCTCAAAAAACATTAATAACACCAGCAAGTTACATGGTCGCTCTTCATTTTTCTGGCGAGCTAAGAGCGTCGCTTCACGGAAGTTTGATGTTTAAAAGACCGGCCAAAGTCATTCAAAATTTGAAGGAATTTTTGTACAATGTTACTGTTGATAACCGGCCCAAGGATCGTCTATTACAATATATTTTTCTTTCCTATTCATCCTGCTTAACATCCGATCCAAAAATGAACAACTTTGCTAAGTTCTATATTATTAGAAATACAAGGGCCCTTCGTCAGTGTAACACGAGTGTAAGGTTGGGAAGTTATACGTCTACTGTTTATGATATTAACAATTTAAGAACTACGTACCAGGTCTATAAATCTGTCTACGCCATGGCCCGATCTTTACATGAAATGCAATCGTTTTTTTTAACCTATTTTAAAGATGGTCAAGCCAACGGCTTCAAACTAAAGGTAATTTTACCAATGTATTGGTCTAGTTAACTAACAACTAGGGTTGAGCCGATCTTGAGATTTTAGGATCGTTTTTAAAATCTGATTTCTGATCATTTTCCAGCTGATTCCGATCGCGATCGGGAAATTTGCTCTTTCACCGATTGGGATCCAATCTTTCCCAATCCCAATCGCTCAACGTTATTCATGATATATGCATGAATAGGGTTGAGCCAATTTTGAGATTAGCATTCCTGTTCTGTTCCCCCAGCTATCGGTGCCGGTACCGTAGCTCTTCACTGTCAGATGGGGCGTGAGAGGGGGCGTTGCTTACCTCCCAGTGATGACGCCGAGCGGTGAGGAACGTCCCCCTCCTCAGTACTCGTCTATAGACGAGTACTATCAGGTGCGGAGGGAGGCGTTCCTCACCGCTCTCACAGTACAGTGCTATAGACGCTGCTGTGAAGAAGGGCATTCCTGATTGACTTTCTGACAGTGAAGAGCTACATTATCCGCACCGATAGCTCTTCACCAGGGGCACAGAATGTGAAAGCCAATATTGCACTGAATTCATTGAATGGGCTCATGAACTGAGTAGTTTCCATGAGCATCCGGTGTCAGCCATAATATACAGCTCATACCTTGTTGCTCTGCCTGAAGGGGTTACAGAATGGATGTTAATGTACATTGTGTGGGCATTATTTTGTATTAAAGGGGTCTCTTATCTCCCTCTCTCACCTTCTGTATTCTTCAACAAGGTGGGTGATGGACTTATGAATAATAATAATAATAATAATTAGAGATGAGTGAACAGTAAAATATTCGATATTCATTTCGAGTAGCCCCTCAATATTCGACTACTCGAATCGAATATCGAACCCTATTATAGTCTAAGGGGGAAAAATGCTCGTTTCAGGGGTAGGCAACATTCAATCAAATTATACTTACCAAGTCCCCGAGTGAGGGTTGGGCTGGATTCTCCGAGAAGTCTTCTCCGTGCAGCGTCCCCGCAGCGTCTTCCGGCTCTGAATTCACTCTGCCTAGGCATTGGGCCTGGGCAGAGCCGACTGTGCATGCCTGCACTACAAGAAAATGGCCGCTTACAGTCAAAGTGGCCATTTTCTTGTAGTGCGGGCGAGTGCGGTCGGCTCTGCCCAGGCCCGATGCCTGGAAGAGTGAATTCAGAGCTGGAAGACTACTCGCTCATCTCTATCCACTATATGGGGTGTAACAAATATATTAACATCCTCATTGATACCTGTATCCCCATTAGGAACTTAGCATAGTGTTTTATGCCAATATATATCAGGCCATTTACTCCATTTTTTGGCATAAAAGTTATTGTCTCATAACCCAGTGTGAGATTGAAATAAAGCAAAGCAAAGTGTGAGACTTTGCGGGCCGTATACGCTCCCATTGATTTCAATGGGAGCCTGGATTGTATACGCTGCGTTATTTTGCGGCCGCAAAATCACGGCCACAAAATAACGTGGCGTATACGATCCTAACTCCCATTGAAATCAATTGGAGCGTATACGGCCCGCAAAGTCTCACATGCCGTATATGTGCCACATCACGCGGCACGTTACTCCGTGTGAACTCCCGCACAGTACTAGAAATGCTCCTCTTCATAAAACTCTTCTTTGGTTTTCCAGCACTTTTTACAAAGAGTACATTTCCAAGATCCCACTGGTGAAGAAATCTACTTTAATGAAAAAGGAGAAATGGCCATGTCTTATGAGATTGAAAATACCTACATGACACCCATCCATGTAAATCTGCGGTTAAAAGTCGGAACCTTTAATATATCGGCTCCTAACGGTGGACAGTTGCACATGAAGAAAAAGCCTATGTGGAAAGATGGAGAAGTCAGTATCTACACCTTGGAAAATATTTCCTAAGCCGGTCATAATCCATAATAACTGTAACGCCCTCCAGCATACGACCTCTCTGAGGAGACTTGGCCCCCACGCTATGTTCTTTACACACTGCCTGTTCCATGCTCCACCACACTACTGTGCAAATCTGCTCCCTGCATCTACACATATGGCCCATTTTTCTTACCTGATCAATAAAGGACAAGTATGCATGCTAGGAAATGTTCTCCAGCCGATCTGTCTGTCTCCAGGTGTAAAAAAAAGTCTGCCACAACATGCTTGAGCAATTAGGTTCCTAGCTTGTTAGCTTGCCTCAAGGATGGTTTCTGTGTACAGCTTGGTATCAGTGTTTGACCATCCTTGTTCCTTTGTGGCAATGGCACCTAGACATTGCTGTAACAGGTGATCTGAGCAGGGTTCAGAGAGCACGACCAAACAGATTACATACCTCAAACATACTGAGGGCTGAGCCATTCACCATTCCTACAGGCAGTGAGCTTGTCTTGCTTATGTATCGACTTTGTTTTTGCTCTCTTGTTGTCTTATCCGATTGCCACCTTACATTGCCTAGATTTACCTTGCACCACCAAAATGACAATCGCATGGTGCATGTTCCACATGTGTGCCTAATTAGAGATGAGCGAACAGTAAAATGTTCGAGATTCGATATTTGTTTCGAGTAGCCCCTCAATATTCGACTACTTGAATTGAATATCGAATCCGCGATCCGCGATGTGTCGAACTCGAAAGCCAGGAAAGCAACACACCATACGACAATTCCAGTCTTTGTGACAGTTTGCCCTATCTGTTCCCCTAATAATTGAGTCTCCCACTACCAGCACCTGTCTACTCTTCTCTGCGCTCCTATCCCAGTTCTTAGGTGTAAGAGAAGAGAAATTCGACTGCCGGATCGCAGAGGGAAAATGGTAATATCAAGTTAGTAGACAAAGAGTCAGTAAGTAGAGAGTCATTTGAATTTGGAAAATCCATGGAGACCAAATCTTAAGGTAGCTTAAGGTAACTAGCATGCTTGCCTGAAGCCCTCCTAGATAGCTCCTCAAATCTACAGGCTTGGTTCACTCTAGCAACCCACTCAGAGTGAGTAGGCACAGTGGTCTGTAGTGGGGTTGAGCCGATCTTGAGATTTCAGGATCGATTTTAAAATCTGATTTCCGATCATTTTCCAGCTGATCCCGATCGTGAAATTTGCTCCATCACCCATCGAGATCTGATCTTTCCCAATCCCGATCGCTCAACCCTATTAATATACATGATACATACATGAGTAGGGTTCAGCCGATCTTCAGATAACCTCTAAACTCGATCCCGCTTGAAAAGATCAGGACTGGAATTCCATTCAGGATTTTGAAATTTACATGATCATCGATCGGAATCCGATCTTTTCCAATCCCGATCGCTTAACCCTGGTCTGCAGACATTTTTGTGGGATAAGGAACTATCTATCACTACAGCAAGAAGGTGCGTCACCAGATCACGGGGGGGTCAGGTGGGGGTCAGGTAAAGCTAAGGCTAAGTGGGGCAAGGAGATTCAGGAATCTGACTTGAGAATGGCCCGAATGGAACTTTCAACAGCTTCCCAGAATGAACTCAGAGTGGAACAAGACCGCCAAATATGTGAAAGAGACCCTACTTTATGGCCACATTGTCAGCACAAGTTACTATTTGCAAGATTATATGCACATAGCCATTTGGGTGTCTTTTACCAATGTGTCAAACGCGTATAATGGTTTTCCTGTAACCTCACACAAGTGGAGAACCCGTAAGATGTTGACAGGACACGTTTAACCTGGTCATCCATCAAGGACAGTCCAAGTTCTCGCTCCCAGGACAGTATGTCGATGGACCTAATCAGTTCTGTATTTTCAACATACGTGTGAAGAACATGTAATACTTTTGTGCAAGGGGGCCAAGATCATCTTCTCAAAGTCAGTGGACTCCTGTCTCAAAACAAACTTAGTACAGAAGAATATGCAAATCTATTCTCCAGGATGTAATTAGGAGAACAGTGCATCTGTATGCTGCCCTCTAGGGGCAGCCCCCTTAACATCATGCATGACTCAGTTAATAAGCCTACTGACATGATGCGGAGTTTATTGCCAAATTAGTATTTCTATTCCAAAAGGAACAGATTCCCAGCTATGGACAGCGCTGTTTCGGTCTTTTGGACATCCTCAGCATAGCGCAGGGATAATAGTTTGGCAGAGTGAGAATGTATAGACGAAGGTCAGGGGATAATCATACACATTAGGGAGACCGAAACAGCGCTGTCCATAGCTGGGAATCTGTTCCTTTTGGAATAGAAATAGTGGACGTCTGGCAGAGGAAGCTGTATTCGTCTAAAAAATCTCAAAAAAGAGAGCAAGGTGCTTCTGGGATTCCTCAGTCCCCTCTGTCCAATTCAGCAGAGTCTCGTTTAAATGCCGCTGCCACTCCCTAGATGTCAAGTGGGGCAGAGTGAGAAGCATAGAGCAGGGTGCGTGTTCTGAGACCGTGACATTACCGATAGAGGCCTCTTGAATGTGTGATAACAAAGCGGCTGAGACCAGTAGGTAATCCAGTCTCTGATTAGTTTTATGGGAAAGGGAAAAGCAATCCCTTGTATCTGGATGTAGGATTCTCCAGCTATCCAGCAAATTCAAATCCTATAGCTTAATATGCAACTTTCTCAGGGCTGCCTGTGAAAGGGCAGATTTCTGTGTGAAGGAGTCCAACGAGGGATTAAACACCAAGTTGAAGTCACCACCCACCAGAATGGTAACTTTAGCAAAGAGCCGAAGCTCATCCAATTTTTCCAGCAACCAGGGGATTTGGCCAGACATACCAAACAGTTTATTCTGCAAGTTGAACCCTGAATTGTCCCTCCCCCCTCAACCTTTTCTTGTTTATGCAACCTCATAGTGCTCCAACTGTGGAACCATTGTGAGAAATGGCGAGTAGGTAACTTGGGAGCTCTGTCCATCTTAAAATGAGTCTCCTGCAGGAATAGTACGTCAATGCCATCCCTCTGAAGTAGCAGCAGAACATGGTGCCGTTTACTAGTGGAGTTAGAACCTTATGGACCAAATGTGCGTCTCAGTCAGGGGGAGAAGAAGCAAGAAACAGTTTCCGATTAGCTAGAAGGGGAGGGGGGGTTGGGGGGAGAAGGTAGAGAAGAGCAACTACGTACTATACGGCCCGGCTATTTCTGCTCCGTCACAACAGTGTGAAAAAATGCAGAAAATCCGCAGAGATCTTAAAAAAGAGAGCACACAGTACAGCAGGACAGATAAAGTAAATAAAAACAGGTAATTATGGATGCACGGCGGCCCGTTCGGGGTAATCCATCAAAAAAATCTACGGTATAAAAAACTGGATAATCTACATACTTATCTACTGTAAGTGCAAAAAGCTAGATCAGAAAGGTAGGGATCCTTCTTTAGTGCGTACTACAAGTAAAACTGCATCAAATGAGCTTAAGCACACAACCACATTCTAGGTACTCGTCTGTGAAATTCGTAAGGGAAAAAGGGAATTAGCAAGTGTAAGAGAAGAAAAAAACAAGTGTAAGAGAAGAGAAATTTGACTGCCGGATCACAGAGGGAAAATAGTAACATTAAATGAAAAGTAAATGTCCAATTGCTAAGCAAAATGCATAGGAGAGTGCAAAGAGGGTTCAGGGTCGAGCAACTCACTAGAATGCACAACAAGACCTTTCCCTGCGGAGGAACAGCAGCTAAAGAAGTCTTTCTCATCTTCTGGGGTCTTGGAGGCTTGGGGCTGGATGTAGCCATGGACACTTCTGGGCCATGGCTCAGCCAGCGCCGCACCTCCCATGAGGTGACCTGAAGCGACCGCTTCAGACAGCTCTATACCAGGGCCCCAGGGAGGGCGGCATTTTTGCTTACCTAAGCCAGTCCAGGACAAGCTGTCCTGGACTGGCTTAGCACCAAGCGGTGGATTGGGGAGGCCACTGGAGCAGCGCTGCTCCAGCAGCCTCCCCTCACGCTCAGGCAGAGAGCAGGTCCTCTCCGTGCCTGCTCTCTTCCTGCAAATGCCGCTAAGCCCCGCCCCATCCGCTCTTCCACGCCCCCTCTGCTCTGTCCCCTCCTCCTGGGGCCAAGGGGATTCAAGAGGAGATGTCTAGTGGTTGCATGTCCAGCAGGTGCCACCGTTTTTCCAGGTCACTAGGAGTAAAAATTACTAGGCGTTGACCCCCATGAGAGACAGCTATGCCAAAGGGAAACAACCAGGAGTAGGATATATTTTGGGCATGCAATGCTTCCAGTACTGGTTTCAGAGCCCTTTTTTTTAGCCAGAGTAGAAGGAGCAATGTCCTGGTAGATTTGGACCTCTACATCATTGTGAAGTCTGTCCTTGTCTCTTGACTTAGGACCAGATTGAAGAGATCTATGGATCCTCTCATTGGTTATCTGGAAGGCTCTGTCTTCACCTAACAGCATAGTGAATAGAGACATGGCAACCTGAGGCAGTAACTCTGAGAGTTCTGATTTCGGGATGCCCTTGAAGCGAACGTTCTTACGCCTTGTCCTGTTGTCCTGGTCTTCAATTAGGGAGAAGATTCTATCTAAGTGGTCTGTGTGCTGCGAAACTTGAGTGGTCAGCAATTCAGAGGTAGAAGCGAGGTCAGAGCAGGTCTCCTCAAGCGTATTTCCTCGCTTGCCAAACTGGTGGATTTCTGTTCCGACCGCTGTTAACTCTGAAAGCAAGGGTTGGAGAGCAGATGTTATCGTATTACGCTAGAAGCTTTTAGTGATAAAGGTAGGTCGAGCATCGTCAGCCTCCTGTTCCATAGTGGACTCCATCTCACCAGAAGAGGCTGGATCTGCAGGGATATCCAACATTTTAAGAGAGTGTGCAGGCAACTTCTTTATTAGATATTTGTGCAAGTCTCTGGGTGGTTTAGAGGGTTTAGGGGTGATAGGTGGTTCAGTCGCTTTAGCAATCTTCACCATAATAAATAGAGCAAGTAAAATGGTAGGCCACAGCTAGGGTGTCACCTGGAGGGGGGGGGGGAGGTCACTCGTACATTACGTGGTCACTCCGTAGGCTGTAAGGCAGGAGAAAGGGAGAAGACAATAGCTGGGTACTCACAGCAGCAGACAAAACGGAGCACAGTCCCCAAGATGGCGGTTCCTGGCTTCCAAGTGCCCGTTAAGCCTCAGGCAGACAACACAGTAGTGGCTAGGTGTAGGATGCTGCAGCGGACAAGTAGAATAGCAGTGGTGCACAGGTAGAGAATCATTCGATGGGTTGAATGCACCTAAGGCACGCAAGGAGGAACTGCTACTCACACAGGATGTGCAGGCCCCAAGATGGCGGACCCTCGCGCCAGACACAGCGGCAGACCACAAGTCCCTGAAGCAGAGTCCAGGCTGCAAACACGGGGAGAGGACCACGGACATAGCGGAACACAGCCCAGGACACCAGCGGCTGCAGCGATGGGTAGGTGCCGCCAACAGACCAGCACCGAGTAGCAGTGCACAGAGGGAGGTAGGCCTCAGGGTCAAGATAGTGGCCAGAGCAAACAGAGAATGATGTCACCCTGTGGGTCGGTGGGCACAGCACTACCTCTGGTACCTGTGTCTATAGGGGGCCTGGTAGCGCAGGTCCAGTGGGTCTGGTGGTAAGTCAATGCAGTAGAGGCCGCTGGATCCGGGTCGGAGAAGAGGCAAGATGGCGGGAGGCTTCTGTTTCAGATGTAGGCTGCAGGAGAGCAAAACAACCATGCTCTGTCATCATGGCAGGGAAAGAATCCACACAGTTCAACCAGTCTCAGTAAGTGGTCCCAAAATGATGTAAAGCTTTGTAATCACAGGATGGCGCCAATTACAGCAGGATTAGCGAGGCTTGAAAGAGGAGCCTTCTGATACGGCCAGCTAGCCACGCCCCCCACTTTACAAACAATTTTCACACATTTCGTACACTCACATGACAGCTGTGTACCACATCAGGACTTACCTTAGCCCATACAGTGAGTTCTCACCCTGTGCGAATAGTAGACACACATTTCCACATCCATCATGGTCTTGCCAACTCCTCTACTATACCAGATCTGAAAGTATTCAGTGGAGATGAATAGCATAAGCACAGCAGTGGAGGTGATGCTGCCATCTTGGATCCCCTTGGATGCTGCAAAATTAATATATAGTTGCCATGGGCATAGCGGGAGGTTTCTGTGTAAAGGCTAATTTATACTGTGAAAAGTATTTGGAAAGTGACCAACATCTTTACTGAGTATACCATTCTGTAACGTATAGCCCGATACCCATCAACTCTTGTATGAGCCTTATTGCTCACTTATTTGACCCCTTTAGCAGCCATAACATTTCAATTTTCGCATACATACGGCATGGAAATATCTTAGAAATCTTGGAGGTATGTACACTGAAGAGCACCAATGCAAATAAACAATGCAATAAAGGAATATTTAACCCCTTAAGGACTGTATTGTTTTTTGCTTGCCTCCATATTCCAAAAAAACATAGCTTGAATATTTTTCCTTTAATCTAGTCATGTGAGGGCTCGCTTTTTAATTTGAAATGGACATATAGCTTAAATAACTTTTATTATTTTAATTTCTATGGGAATGGAAAAGAAACTAGGAATCCCTCTAATTTTCTGGTCTACCTGTGCCGTACAAGGGATGTACCATTCTGTGGTATTGTGGGTACGTCTCCTGTACCTTTCCCATCTACGGGAACTATCATTCAGTTCTGTCATAGTTAGGGTTATGGCCTAAAAGCATGTCATTTTAGAAGAAGGGGTTAATTAAATCTTTGAGTTTTTAGATAAATTTTAAAATTAAGACATTTCTATGCAAAAGAATATAAGGCAATTGTTTCTACTGTTTTATGCAGATACAATATTTCGGATGTCATGGTCAGAGAAGTTCATGTTCTGATTTGATCAGATGTTGATAATTTTTTGGATTATTTCTATCGAACAGTAAAATGTTCGATATTCGATATTCGTTTCGAGTAGCCCCTCAATATTTGACTACTCGAATCGAATATCGAACCCTATTATAGTCTATGGGGGAAAATGCTCGTTTCAGGGGTAGGCAACGTTCGATCAAATTGAACTTATCAAGTCCACGAGTGAGGGTCGGGCTGGATCCTCCGAGAAGTCTTCTCCGTGCAGCGTCCCCGCGGCGTCTTCCAGCTCTGAATTCACTCTGCCAGGCATCCGACTGCACATGCCCGCACTACAAGAAAATGGCTGCTTACAGTCAAAGCGGCCATTTTCTTGTAGCGCGGGCATGCGCAGTCGGCTCTGCCCAGGCCCGATGCCTGGCAGAGTGAATTCAGAGCCGGAAGACGCCGCTGGGAAGCTGCGCGGAGAAGACTTCTAAAGGAAGGAGAAGAACCAGCATTGATTGGCCGACTGTATAGCATTCGGCCAACCAACGCTTGTTCTGCATTGAATTTTTCCATTCAAATAGCGAGTAGTATTCGATCGAGTACGAGTATTTCGAATACCATAGTATTCGATCGAATACCTACTCGATCAAATACTACCCGCTCATCTCTAATTATTTCCATTTTCAGATTCCTCAATCCAAGTGTTCCCATGATTGTCCTAAAGGTTATAAAAGAGTCACAAAAAGAGGAATTCATCCCTGCTGCTTTGACTGTGTCGAGTGCTCAGAAGCAGAAATATCCACAGATACTGGTAAGGATTTTTAAACTCCTTATCGAACCTTTAGGCTAAGTTCACATGGAGTATTTTGGTCAGGATTTTGAGGCTGTATTCGCCTCAAAATTCTGACTAAAAAGTCAGCTTCCATTGAAATCAAGATGCTCATTCTTCAGGCCGTTTCTCCTCGCCATTTGGCCTGAAGACACTCCCTCCTCTGGACGAGGACAATTCATTAAGCCTAATCCGGAGCAGAGTGCGCGACTGGATGACATTGCGCACTGGCTTTCAATCGCGGCTACCCGGTTTTTGGTCCGGAACCTTAGGTGTCCTCCGCCTCAGGTTCCGGACCAAAAAACTCAGTCTGAACTTACCCTTAAGGACGGTTAAAGATGGTTCCCATTGAAATCAATCGGAGCCAGTCAGTTTTTTTTTCCGGGAGCCGTTTTTCCGGCACGACTGGATGCCGCCTCATGTTCCGGACCAAAAATCCTCGTGTGAACTTACCCTTAGGCTAAGACCTCACATTGCAACAACACTGAATTTTTGTTGTTACAGATTTTGCTGCATTTTTTTGAGCCAAAGCCAGGAATGGAGCTAACAGAAACTTCTATGAGCTTCCTTTAAATTTTCCATTCCTTTTCAAGCCACTCTTGACTTTGGCTCAAAAAAAAAAAAAAAAAGTAACGAAATCTGCAACAAAAAATGCAACATGCGGGTTTTAGTCTTAAAGTTCCTTTTTCATAGAATCTCAAACTAGTATGGTATAAATAGTGAATAAAACCTCAAACTTAGATTCCTTAGAGCGGGCCACACGGTGACTCAGTGGTCAGCAGTGCAGCCTTGCAGAGCTGGAGTCCTGGTGTTCAAATCCCACCAAGGGCAAGGAGTTTGTATGTTCTCCCTGTGTTTGCATGGATTTCCATCCCATATTCCAAAGACATACTGATAGGGAAAAAATGTATGTGTGAGCTCTATGTGGGGCTCACAATCTACACTTAGAAAAAAAAAAAAAAAAAAAAAAACTTAGATTACTATGAGCAAGGACAAGTCTGTGTGATTACCATTAGTCCCTAAAAATAGGAGCAAATATCTGCCGACGAGAAGTGGAAACTCTACATCCTACTGGGAGAAGAAGAGACCACTGTGGAGATCGCTGCCCAATACGTGTCCAGCTGTCACCAAATAAGAGGAAGATGAGACCCCACGGACTGTTATACCCCAAACCACCACCCCCATATAGCGGCCACGAACTAAGAGGAAGATGAGACTCCACGGACTGCTATACCCCAAACCACCACCCCCATATAGCGGCCACGAACTAAGAGGAAGATGAGACTCCACGGACTGCTATACCCCAAACCACCCTCCCCATACCCACCACCCACCCGCCCGAATCCAACTCTTCCCCCTACTTTACTAGCTTTGGCAATGCCAAATATCTATTCGGACATGCCAATAAAGTTTGTTTGATTTGGTATAATTAGCATCTCATACCCAGCCCTGATCTTAATCCCCAATTGTACATTGATACCTAATAGCAATTTAGCATAGTGACCCGGGACAAATATCAGTGGTCACTATGTAACTGTTGAAACAGATAGGAGAATATAGAGTACTTGTTACTCATTTTTTAATGATACTTTATATTTGAAGGGACTAATGGTAATCGCACAGGGTTGTCCTTGCTCATGGTAATCTACTGTTTCCTTTGGGAATACAGCAGCAAGGGACTATTTATGGGCTGGGTATACAATAATATGCTTAGCTAGGTCAGAGAGTCTGACTGACATAGCACAATATCGATATCAATAAAATTTGAAGTTTTATTCACTATTCATGCCATACTAGTTTGAGATTATAGATTAGACCCACCCGTGATTTTTTTTTTCCTTTTTCATAGAATAAATATAAATAAATGAAATATTATATTTGTCAGGAATCCAAACGATCCCCTAGCCACCCATTCACATGTGACTCTGTTTCCACACTCACCTATCACACTAAATCATCCGCACATCCATACAAACAGCTGCCACCAATCACCACTTATGTATGGTAGGTGGAATACCAATATGACCAGACCACTAACACCTGTTCCCCCCAGCACCAAACAGTTGATAAAGAATCTCACACTCCAAAGGATAGAATATGTTCTTGTATATTTGTGTATATGATTTCTCTCATTTTGCACTATATTATGTTATTATTATTATTATTATTATTATTATTATTATTATTTATATAGCACCATTAATTCCATGGTGCTGTACATTATTATATTAATTCCATGGTGCTTTACATTTGGGGGTTACATACAATACACAGAATATACAGGTAGATATAATACTAACAGTGACCGACTGGCACAGTGGGGTAGAGGGCCCTGCCCGCGAAGGCTTACAATCTATGAGGGAAGGAGGGTAGAGACAGAAGGAGAGGGGGAGAGTGTACAGATGGTGGTGCAGTGATAGTGTTATTGGAGGTTGTAGGCCTTCCTGAATAGGTGAGTCTTTGTAGAGACTGATGAAGGTCGACATTGAGGCCGAAACATGACAAATATTACTCTACATGTCTAACACATATCATATGTTAAAAACACACATATTTTCAAAACTATCCATTGGATTGTGAGATCCTTTATACACTGTAAGCCTGAGTTCACACAGGGTATTTTGGTCAGGATTTTGTGGCGGAATCCGCCTCAAAATCCTGACCAAAAAAACGACTCCCATTGAAATCAACGGGAGCCAGTCAGTTGTATTGTCTGGGAGCAGTTTATTCCGGCTCCCAGGAAAAAGAAGCAACATGCTCATTTTTTCAGACGGATTCTCCTTGCGACATCCGCCTGAAGATACCTCCCTCCCGACTAGGTCCATTCATTTGGGCCTAATCCGGAGCTGAGTGCACTGGATGCCAGTGCACTGCACCGGCATCCAGTCGCAGATACCCGTATTTTGGACCGGAACCTGAGCCGGCCTCCGCGTCAAATTCTGGTCCAAAATACCCCATGTGAACCTGGCCTATATGAATGGGTTGGGACCCTATCTCTACACCCCTTGAGGAGTGCAGCCCCCACTCTGTATCATTCAGATACCTCGCTGCCCTGCCTCCCAGGTTAGTGTTTAAAGAGCTAGGAAGTCGGGGCTTGTGGCTTAGGAGAGTGTGGGCGGGTACAGGGCGGGAAGACGTGATGTCTCCCCTCCCAGTATCTGCCCACACTCTCCTAACGTGGGAGGCAGGGGGCAGCGAGGCGAGAAGAGCAGCGTGGAACAGCAGCGAGGCGAAGAAGAACACCGGAGTAGCCATCTCTGCAGGTAAGTGGACACCAGGGGGGACTAAGTAGCCAGAGGATTAAAAAAAATCCTCTGGCTACTTAGTGATTCACTACACAACGTGGATTCTAACAATTAAAGCATTCAGTTGTTAGATTCCATGCTGTATAGTGAATAGGATTGCTTTTAAAATCCGATCTCCGATTAATAAAAAAATCCCATTGACTTGCATTGGGATCGAGATCGGGTTCGAATGAAAAATGATTGGAAATCGGATTTTAAAATCGATCCTGAAAAGTCAAGATCGGCTCAACCCAACATCCGAACTGACCGAAGAAAATGAATGTGTATGACGAATAAATCTCCAGAATTGTGAAATGTGTATGGTGTGGTTATGGTGATATATACCTCTATCCAAGTTCCTGATGGGCTTTAACACAAAGTATTTTGTATTTTACAGATAAATATTCATGTATGAAATGCCCAGAAGACATGTGGCCGGATGAAATGAAGAACCACTGCCGGCCCAAACCAGTCGAATACCTTTCCTATAGAAATGATGTAGAAGCCCAAATCGTCTCCTTCCTTTCTGTGTTGTTCTCTCTCACGGCTTCTATCATTTTGGGAATATTTCTTTTATACCGGGATACTCCAGTTGTAAAAGCAAATAACCAGAACCTGAGTTTTCTCCTCCTTGTCTCTATTACCATAGGTTTCCTCTGTGTTCTTCTCTTCATCGGCCGTCCTCTCCGGGTGACTTGCATGCTCCGTCAGGCCTCATTTGGAATCCTTTTCTCAGTCGCCATTTCTTGCATTTTGGCCAAGACAATTTTGGTCTATGCGGCCTTCAAATGCACCAGACCTGATAGTCCCTGGAGAAAAGTCATGGGTGTAAAAGTACCCAATGGTGTGGTCCTTGTCTGCTCAAGTATTCAGGTTTTCATCAGTATCATCTGGTTGTCTACTTTTCCTCCCTTCGATGAAAGTGACTGTTACGATACTGGTGATACAGCTGGAATCCAATAGCCAGGAAGGACGGCAGACACAGCGGAGTAGGAGACTTGGTCGATGGATAGCCAGAGGTTGGTGCACAGAGCGGGTAGTCGGGTGAAGCCAGGAGTCGGTACACGGAGCGGGTAGTCAGATGAAGCCAGGAGTCGGTACACAGAGCGGGTAGTCGGGTGAAGCCAGGAGTCGGTACACGGGGCGGGTAGTCAGATGAAGCCAGGAGTCGATACACGGAGCGGGTAAGCAGGAGAAGCCAGGAGTCAGTACACGGAGCGGGTAAGCAGGAGAAGCCAAGGTATACTGAGCAAGAATACCTCAGAGCTAGAGGACTGGGAACAAACACAATACTCAAGCATTGTTTATAATATGCTCTGGCTATATATAGGGCCAAACAGGAAACAAGATGGCCGCCAACAGGAAACAAGATGGCCATGGTCATGAAGCAATACTCGCCATATTAACTGTGGGCAAGAGTCAGGGAACAGCAGCCTCCAGTGGTGGGAGTAGTAATGACATTTGAATAGCGGCCACCAGTGGAGATCCTTGGAACAGCATCTTCACATGATGATGAAACACAGGTTCTAACACACAGATTCTGACATTACTCCCTCCTTTAACAGCGGCCTCTGGACGCTGTTTGACCTGGCTTGTCTGGATATCTTTGGTGGAATTCTCTAATCAAACGAGGAGCATTGATGTTGCTGATGGGCTTCCATGAATTTTCTGAAGGACCGTATCCCTGCCACTGTATTAAATATTGCAGACGGTTTCTGAAGATCCTAGAATCCAGGATTCTCTCAACCACGTAGTGTTCTTCTCCAGCAACTTTAATGGGACCCGGAGGAGGCAACAGACGACCTGGAAAAGGGTTAGGAACAACTGGTTTCAATAGTGAAACATGAAATACTGGATGTATCTTCATTGTCCTGGGGAGTTGGAGACGGAAAGCCACAGAGCCTACTTGTGTTGTTATCTTAAAAGGACCGATAAACTTCTGTCCCAGTTTTACTGATGGTACATTGAGCTTTAAGTTTTTAGTAGACAGCCAAACTTCATCCCCTATCTGGAAGGTCGGAGAAGGTCTGCGTAATCTATCAGCTGTCTTCTTATACTTCTCTTGAGCAAGTTTCAGAGTCTCTTTTAACATCTTGAGATTTTGCTGTAATGCTTGGATTCTATCGGTGACTGCAGGAATGAAGGTTTCTATCGGAAAGTTAGGAAGAATATTGGGGTGGTAACCTAGATTTGCAAAAAATGGAGTTTGTTTCGTTGATGCATGCTGTGAGTTGTTGTACGAGAATTCTGCCACAGGAAGTAAATCGAACCAATCGTCCTGCAGATGACATGTATAACATCGTAGGTATTGTTCCAAGGTCTGATTGGTGCGCTCTGTTTGTCCATTAGACTGAGGGTGGAAGGCAGATGATAGATTAATATCGATATTTAATGCCGTACAAAAACTTCGCCAGAATCTTGAGGTAAATTGTACTCCATGATCTGAGACAACCTCATCAGGCACTCCATGAAGCCGAAAAATATTGTGAATCACAAGATCAGCTGTCTCCTCAGCTGAAGGTAATCCAGAACAAGGGACAAAATGTGCAGCCTTAGTGAGACGATCCACCACCACCAGAATGGTATTCTTCCCCTTCGAAACTGGCAGATCAACGATAAAGTCCATAGAAATTGATCCCCAGGGGCGAGATGGAATTGGTAAGGGCTGCAACAACCCCATAGGTGAAAAGCGTGGAATCTTATTCATTGCACAGGTACTGCAAGATGTCACATATTTCTTCACATCCTTGAGATGATCAGGCCACCAAAAGAAGCGGGATAGGAATTCTTGTGTCTTCTGCACTCCCTTATGACCCCCTATCTTGGAGTCGTGAATTAGTTTTAAGACTTCTAGTCGTACTGCTTCAGGAACATAGAGACGGTCCTCATGGATCCACACCTTGTTCTTGAAGACTAATGATAAATCATTGGGGGGATGTGCCAAGACTGGGTCACTTGTATAGGCTTCTCTTATCTTCCCCAGCAGGTCTGTGTTATGGATCATCCCAAAGAATCTTGATTCAGGGAGGATAGTCTTTGGTGGCTCTGCAGGAGAGGATTCAGTGGAAAACATTCTAGATAAGGCGTCGGCCTTACCATTCCGAGAACCAGGCCTGTAGGAAATTAAGAAATTAAACTGATTCAGGAACAAGCTCCATCGGGCTTGACGAGGACACAGACATTTGGCAGATCTGACAAATTCTAAATTGCGATGGTCAGTTAAGACCACTATTTGCTGTGTTGCGCCCTGTAAATGATGTCTCCATTCTTTGAAAGCGGCTACGATCGCTAGGAGCTCCTTGTTTCCTACATCATAATTCTTTTCTGATGAGGTCAGGCGTCTTGAGAAGTAGGCACAAGGGTGTAGCATGTCTTTTTCCCCAACTCTTTGTGACAAAATGGCTCCAATTGCACAATCCGAGGCATCCACTTCGACAATGAATGCACGTTCCGGATCAGGATGTATCAGTATGGGAGCTGTTGTAAATTTTGTCTTTAGCTGAGAGAAAGCTTCTTGTGCCTGTGTGGACCAGACGAAGGCTGCTCCCTTCTTTGTTAATCGGGTAATTGGTGCAATTATCTCCGAAAAATGTTTGATAAAACGTCTATAAAAATTGGCGAATCCCACAAACCGTTGCACCTCCTTCACATTTTTGGGAATGGGCCAGTCCATGATTGCTTGAACTTTACTAGTGTCCATGCATAATCCTGAAGGAGAGATTACATAACCCAGAAACTGTATTTCCCTTTGATGGAATTCGCACTTCTCCAGCTTGATGCAGAGTTGGTTGTCCCTCAAACGTTTCAGCACGGTCTTCACGTGATCTTGATGTTCTTCTAACGTGTTGGAAAAAATTAGAATATCATCAAGGTAGATGACAACAAATAAGTCTAGTAAATCTCTGAAAAGGTCATTGACAAAGTGTTGGAAGGTTGCCGGTGCATTACAAAGACCAAAGGGCATGACCATGTATTCAAAATGCCCATATCGTGATCTAAACGCTGTCTTCCATTCATCCCCTGGTCTAATACGAATAAGATTATAGGCTCCTCGGAGGTCTAGCTTTGTGAATATTTTTGCCTGATGGACTCTCTCCAGCAACTCAGGAATCAATGGGAGGGGATAACGGTTCTTAATGGTAATTTTATTCAGCTCCCTGTAGTCGATGCATGGTCTAAGGGAACCATCCTTCTTTTTAACAAAAAATATGGGTGCGCCTGCTGGTGATGAAGATGGACGAATAAATCCCTTTGCCAAATTCTCATCAATGTATTCCTTGAGAGACTTCAGTTCTGGTTTGGCTAAAGGATAGATGGTTCCAAAAGGTATAGCCGCACCTGGTAACAACTCCACCGGACAGTCATAATCGCGGTGTGGCGGGAGTTTGTCAGCATTCTTCTTATCGCAGACATCAGCGAATTCTGCATATATGGATGGCAATCCTGTAGTTGATTGAGGATTCTCCTCTGGCTTGCTCTGGGGTTGTTCCGAAAAACACTCCTGTTGTAAAGACTCAGATGGGAAGGATATTTTCTTAGTCTCCCAATCAATTATAGGGTTCTGTGTACGCAGCCATGGCAATCCCAAAATAATAGGGAAGTGTGGAGATGAAATTAGAAGGAAAGATAGGACCTCATGGTGATTAAGCTCCATGACCATCTCCAGGGGTTCGGTCTCATGATCAACTGGTCCTGAGTTCAGTGGAGACCCATCCACAGTTTCCATAACGATAGGAGACCGCCTTTTTTGCAGTTTCACCCCATGTCTTCTGGCAAAGTCAATGTCCATAAAGTTACCGTTAGCTCCAGAATCGACCATAGCTTGTGTGGATATCCACTGGGAGTTGGCTAGGAATTTTACAGACATAACACAGTGGGAGTCCTTGTTCTCCTTTCCTATACCAGGTGCGATGGAGCGGGTAACTGCAACCACAGGTGAAACATGTTCAGAGCACACAGATTCCTCATCTGAAAATTCTGGTTCGACCATAGCGGCAACAGTCTTGCGCCCCCGGTGGGGACAATTAATGAGGAAGTGATCATTCTTTCCACAATAGAAACATTGATTCTCTCGAAGCCTACGTTCTCTTCTTTCAGCATTTTCACGTCTCTGCATGCTGTCTACTTGCATCAGCTCTACTCCGGATTCCTGGTACCCTTTCTCCTGGGAGTCTCTGGTAGCTGGAGCTGAAACAGAAGTATAGCTGTTATTATTACGGAACCACAAGGAGCCCCATCTCTCCTGTTTACGTTCAGCCAATCTAGTGTCAATCCGGATACAGTGTTGTACAAATTTATCCACCTCAGTGGGGGCTTCAGCACGTGCCAACTCATCCTTTATTGTCCCAGAAAGTCCATTTCTGAAGATTGTAAGCTTAGCAGCATCATTCCATTTAGTGTCAATTACCCACCTCCTGAATTCCAAGGCATATTCAGCTACTGAGCGTTTGCCCTGGCGTAGTGCTAGTAAAGTCGCCTCTGCTGTAGCCACTCGGTTGGGGTCGTCAAACACTTCACTCATAGCTGCCAGGAAGTCTTTTAAATTATTCAGCCGAACATCGTTTGTCTCGATGAAAGGGCTAGCCCAGGCTAATGCCTTATGTGTCAGGAGCATGATGACGCACAAAACCTTGGATCGGTCTGTGGGGTAATGCATGGGATGAGCTTCAAAAAAGAGTTGGCACTGATTGAGGAATCCTCGAAATTTATCTCGGTCCCCACCAAACCTAAAGGGTGGAAGTGGCAGAGTGGGAAGGGCAGATGCTGTTCCACCACGCTCTTGGGACTCCAGTTTGACCACGCGGTCAGTTAGATCACGTACCAATTCCTGCAAGTTTTGGATGGCTTGTCCATAAACTTGAATGTGGTGTGTAGTCTGATTTTCCAAGGCCGTATGTTTAGTCTTGAAGTCACGCACCTCACTATGAAGCTTGGACAGTGTACCGTGCATCTGGTTCACACGGTCCTCCAGACTCTTAATCCCGGCGGATTCCATTATTAAGGCTTGAGTATCCTGTTACGATACTGGTGATACAGCTGGAATCCAATAGCCAGGAAGGACGGCAGACACAGCGGAGTAGGAGACTTGGTCGATGGATAGCCAGAGGTTGGTGCACAGAGCGGGTAGTCGGGTGAAGCCAGGAGTCGGTACACGGAGTGGGTAGTCAGATGAAGCCAGGAGTCGGTACACAGAGCGGGTAGTCGGGTGAAGCCAGGAGTCGGTACACGGGGCGGGTAGTCAGATGAAGCCAGGAGTCGATACACGGAGCGGGTAAGCAGGAGAAGCCAGGAGTCAGTACACGGAGCGGGTAAGCAGGAGAAGCCAAGGTATACTGAGCAAGAATACCTCAGAGCTAGAGGACTGGGAACAAACACAATACTCAAGCATTGTTTATAATATGCTCTGGCTATATATAGGGCCAAACAGGAAACAAGATGGCCGCCAACAGGAAACAAGATGGCCATGGTCATGAAGCAATACTCGCCATATTAACTGTGGGCAAGAGTCAGGGAACAGCAGCCTCCAGTGGTGGGAGTAGTAATGACATTTGAATAGCGGCCACCAGTGGAGATCCTTGGAACAGCATCTTCACATGATGATGAAACACAGGTTCTAACACACAGATTCTGACAGTGACACTCACACATATGGCGACAGAATTGTTATCCGGTGCAATGAAGGTTCTCTGTTGGCTTTCTATATGCTCTTAGGGTATATGGGCTTTCTTGCATTTGTGAGTTTTATTGTTGCTTTTTTGGCAAGAAATTTACCAGATAGGTTTAATGAAGCCAAAAATATCACATTTAGCATGCTGGTGTTCTGTAGTGTCTGGATTGTCTTCATCCCGGCTTATATGAACGTTATGGGAAAGAACACAGTTCTGGTTGAGATCTTCGCTATAATGTCATCAAATATTGGAATCCTAGGATGTATATTTATCCCAAAATGTTATATTTTATTACTGCGACCAGATTTCAATTCCAAGACTAATATGCTAAGGCCAGATAAAGGGACACATTAGTGCTAGGTTACTGGAGGTTATTATAGTGGTTTTCTGTTATACTGTTATTTAGATGCTGCCCTGGTGGGACTGGACAACTAGAGCACGACTGGATCTTACAGTTCTAGCACCATCATGAAAATTCTTCTTGGGTCTTCTTTATGAGTTTCTGCACACCATATGATTATATTTGTACACATAGATAGCAGCAAAGTCTACAATGTAATGCAAAATTAATATGCACATATTTTGCTTAGACTAACAAGCATCATTGAGAGGTCTACTTGTGTCTGACCACCTCACCTTGATAAATAGAAAACACGGGTTCACTTATTCTGGGACTGTTGGATGCCCCAGGGGTCAGATCCCCAACAGTATAATATTAATGTCATGTTTGGCCCCGTTCCTGCGGAGTAATGCGGCACTCTTTTTGACCCGTAAACACTAGAAATGAGCGAACAGTGAAATATTCGATATTCGTTTCGATTATCCCCTCAAGATTCGACTACTCGAATCGAATATTGAATCCTATTATACTCTATGGGGGAAAAATGCTCGTTTCAGGGGTAGGCAGCATTCGATCAAATTGAACTTACCAAGTCCACGAGTGAGGGTCGGGCTGGATTCTCCGAGAAGTCTTCTTCACGCAGCGTCCCTGCGGCGTCTTCCGGCTCTGAATTCATTCTGCCAGGCATCGGGCCTGGGCAGAGCCGACTGTGCATACCCGCACTACAAGAAAATGGCCGCTTACAGTCAAAGTGGCGCGGGCATGCACAGTCGGCTCTGCCCAGGCCTGATGCCTGGCAGAGTGAATTCAGAGCCGGAAGATGCCACGGGGACGCTGCGCGGAGAAGACTTCTAAAGGTAGGAGAAGAACCAGCGTTGATTGGCCGACTGTATAGCATTCGGCCAATCAACGCTGGTCCTGCATCTAATTTTTCCATTCGAATAGCGAGTAGTACTCGATCGAGTACGAGTATTTCAAATACCGTAGTATTCGATCGAATACCTACTTGATCGAATACTACTCGCTCATCTCTAGTAAACACGTGTCAGAGTGAGCGCTTCAAAACAGAATCCCATTGACTTCAATGGGTTCCGTCTTACGCGCGCTACACATCGAAATGAATGGGAGTCTTTTTAACCCATTGATTTCAATGTGTTACGCACATTAAACGGAACCCATTGAAGTCAATGGGATTCTGTTTTGAAGCGCTCACTCTGACACGTGTTTATGTGTCAGAATGGGTGCCGCGTTACTCCGTGGGAACGGGCCTTATATTGATATTGGAAATCCTTTCTAAAATCTTTTAAAGGGGCTCTATCAGCAAAATTATGCTAATAGAGCCCCACATATGCGTAAAAGGCTATTCAAGCACCGTAAATGTATTTTTATTCCCCCGTCCCGTTATAAAATAAAAGCATAAAAACTTATATGCAAATCTTACCGAACGTGCACCGGGGGCGGTGATGCACAATGCCGCATCATCTTCGGGCACGCCTACCTCTTCTGTCTTCTTGTAGTGACGCCCTCTGGTTCCGTGTCCTTAAGTCTTCTTGTCTTCAAATCCCACGCCGGCGTAGTAGAGCTTCCCTCCGGAGCACTACTGCACAGGCTCACTTGCCAGTCCCCGTAGAACTACATGAGCGTACTGCACGCTCATGAACTGCCATTACGTAAAATGGCAAGTGAGCCTGCACAGTAGTGCTCCGGAGGGAAGCGCTACTACGCAGGCGCGGGATTTGAAGACCTCAAGCCGGAAAAAGACCAATAGGAAGCCGGCAGAAGACATGGGACCAGAGGGCGTCGCTCCAAGAAGAAAGAAGAGATAGGCATGCCCGAAGATGACGCGGCATCGTGCATCATTGCCCCCGGTGCACGTTCAGTAAGATTTGCATATATGTTTTTATGCTTTTATTTTAAAACGGGACGGGGATTAAAATTACATTTACGGTGCCTGAATAGCCTTTTTAAAGGCTATTCACGCATATGTGGGGCTCTATTAGCATAATTTTGCTGATAGAGCCCCTTTAATGTTTTTCATTTGTTACATTTCTCTGTATGAATTATAATGTTTGGTAAAAGGATGAAAAAGTCTCAGTTGCCTAAGTTTATCTCTTAATACAACTGCTCTTCGAATATCGAATATTTCACTGTTCGCTCAACTCTATTAATCATGTTACAGTAAACAATCTGGCTAATTTTCTGGTCATGTGATGTACCTTGATTTTCTCTGACCCATCTGGCCATCTGGGTTTCGGATGGCCAAACCAGATTAATTACTAGAGTTGGCTAGCTGTGATCATGGCCTTTGGTTACGTCCTGGCCAACTCCATTACCATACCTGTGCTGACCTCGTTATCTCCACAGGGTTTCCTGTGAGACAGGAACCCAGAGCCGACAGCCTCAGACTATGCGGAGCCCAGCCCCACTTTAAATAGATATGGTTTTGATGAGGATATTGCCCTTGGAGAATATGTTTCAGTTACCCCAATAAATTCCTTAGGTGCGCAGTATGAAGGCACATGATCCAAGTCCAAACATTGTACAGTTGGGGGTCAGGGAAAGGTCCAGACACTGAACTCATTACCCAAAGGGCCTAATAATCTGCTGGTTAAAGGCTCAACTCGCCCAAAAGGCCTCACATTCTGCTGGTTAAAGGCTCAACTTATCCAAAGGGCCAAAAACTAAATCTCTGCTGGTAAAAGGCTAAACTCACCATAAAGGCCTAACATGTTGCTGGTTAAAGGCTCAACTCACCCAAAGGGCCTAACATTCTGCTTGTTAAAGGCTCAGCTCACCATAAGGGCCAAACATTCTGCTGGTTAAAGGCTCAACTCACCCAAAGGGCCTAAAATTCTGCTGGTTTAAGGCTCAACTCATCTCAAAGGGGATTGAGGTGTCATCCTTGGTGTCTATCTGATGGGGACCTCTCTATGAACCCCATCTTGTCCCTGGCTTAACAGTATGATCATCTAATGAGGAATTATGGCTGTTCATAGTTATTTGGTTTCAAGGATGGAGGGTGGGGTGTATATCCCTGATGATATCACTCCAGGGAGAAGACCAGGGTAGTATATGTTCTCACCTGGGGGGAGGACTCTGTCTCTTCTGTGTTGAACACTATGTGAGCAGCACATGGTCTTTATCTGGTTCCCCCCTTGAGGGGGTGGGGGGCAAAAGGAGTGGAAGCTATGTGATGGGACTAATGAACTCTTATGGACTGATGAACTCTTATGGACAAAAAGCATGGGCTTGCTCTGTTCCATTCTATGTTGTTGTGTGTTGTGTTACCCTGGATACTATAAGTGCCCCTCCTGGACTATAATCTCTTGCCTTATGGAATCCATGTGCTAAGACTGCAGAAGCCATGCGCTCTGATCTGCTCTGGACTGTTCTACCCCAAAAGCCTGAGGATTACTTAAGGACTCTAAGCAATGTGTCCTGGATTTTATGAGAAGAAACTCCAGAGATCCAACTGGATATAATATATCTCTTTTTCTAACCTTTTATTTTCCTTCTCTTTTATTGTAATGTACAATGCTGTTGTAACCATATTTGCTTGTCAATCCGCTGATATGTCTCTATATATGTTTGTGGACAGTACCGACCCACTTGGGGTTAAAAATATATAAAATTTATAAAGCTTGTTTTGTATTATCCTATGAGACCTGAACACTCTCAGGGTGAAAGGGGTCAGTAAAGGTTAGAGGGATGACCGCAGGTGTGCCAAGTGGTTTGGCAAGGCGGAGCGATCCTTCACATCTTGAAAAAAGTGCCAGAACAGATGACTGCAGAGATAACTGGATTAGAATTCTGTTTTCTTTGCCACAGTAGTATTAAAAGCGTGTTATGCTATGCTTTGAATGAACAGTGAACAAGCCCCATATAATAAATGCCTTGAAAAAGGTGTGAGAACAGATATTAGTGGGTGATAATTCACAGTTTTTTGCTGCTCTGTACTATAAAAGGCTTGTTGTGTTCCACCTTGAACACACAGATATGAGTACTGAGCAGCAGTATAGTGGCAGTGGGCGCCGCAATGTGTATTAAGATTCTTGCTGTTAATGATGCTGCAAATTCTTCTTTTATGTCCTCCCTATACTTTCCCTTCACTTGTAATCCTCTTTCCCTGAACTTGTATTTGTTTTCTAACACTGTCCCTAGCTCTTGCTGAGTGTCTGTCTCTGCAGTAAGAGCGATGTGACACGACTGTACCTAAAATGGCTGATGATTTTTATATGGCTGTGACATCACCGGGGCGGCTGGTTAATGATTAACTGCATGCTTGGCATTGTGGGTGATTCCCAGAGTTCCCTGCCCCTTGTCTTAACATGTGCAGCAGCCATTTTATTATAAAAGGTGTTTCAATGCATTAAAGTGTGAGGAAATCCGGATTCTTGTCGAATCGAAGATTTCCTGAAATTCAGATCGAATTTCCATTCTGCACAATCAATTCTCTTATCCCTTAAATGAGCACAAAAATGTGACAAATATTTTTCAGTTTTTTTATTGTTCTTGTGCACCATTAATAAATTTATCACATTTTATGAATTCGCTAAGCCACTCCTGTTTATCTAGACATTTTTATTCAGTTTATTTATATAGCATTAAAGAGAAAACATTCAATGCAAACTGTATATTATACAGATCAGTGCAAAAATATAGTACAACAGAGGAAAAAGTGATTTGAGGCACTAAGAGAATTTGTATTATTTCGATGTTTCTTCTACATGCCCATCCTGCATTAACCCCTTCCCGACGATGGCACTTTTTGACTTCCTGACCAAGCTTGATTTTTCAAAACGGACATGTGCCACTTTATGTGGCAATAACTTTGGAACGCTTTAACTTACCAAAGTAATTTTGAGATTTTTTTTTCGTAACACATTGTACTTCATGTTAGTGGTAAATTTTGGTTGATATGTTTTGTGTTTAGTTATGAAAAAATAGGAAATTTGGTGGAAATTTTGAAAAATATGCATTTTATAAAGTTTGAAATGATGTGCATTGCATACAGATAGTCAGACCGCCAAAATTATATCATAAATCTCATGTCCCAGATCTCTGCTTTATGTCGGAATCAAACTTTAGTCGCCCTTTTATTTTTTACGGACATTATTAGGTTTACAAGTGAAACAACAATATTCAGAATTTTCAAGAAATTTCCAAAACCCATTTTTTAAGGGACTAATCCAGTTATGAAGGGGTTTTGAAAGACCCTTGTATTAAAAGCCCCCCATAAATCACCCCATTTTCAAAACTGCACCCCTTAAATAAGCCACAACGACACATACCTAGTATTTTAACCCTATAAATGCTTAACAGGAATTAATACAAAATGGAGGTGAAATTTTCAAATTTGATTTTATTTTACTAATATTTTCGTTTAGCCCTAAAATTTGCAGATTCACAAGGGGATAAAGGAGAAAACGCATCCCACAATTTGTTAGACAAGTTCTCCCGACTACCATAGTACCCCACTTATGGGTGTAAACTAATATATGGACGCACAGTGATCAGTTTCAGGAACCATGTTGCATTTACAAAGCCCTTGAGGTGTCAAAACAGTGGAAACCTCTAGAAAGTGACCCCGTTTTGAAAACCGCACCCCTCAAAGAATTTATCAAGTTATGCAGTGAGCATTAGTAACCCCAAAGTGAATGTGTAAGCTGTGCGGAGTAAATTGGGTACACCAAATCCCATTCTATTTTCCCACTAGCTCCTATGACACGGATGGGGCATTCTAGGGGGTCAGCACTGGTATATTATCTCTCATAAGCTCTAAATATGGGGGGTCCCCTGAAAACGCTCGCACAGATTATACATTTCCTTCTAGTCGCAGCCACTTATGTCCTAATGATTTGGCGACTTTTGGGGTTTTTGTCTTCACATTGTACAAGCTAGATTTTTATTTTTATTTTCTGGCAATGTGGCCATATGAGGGCTTGGTGTTTGCGGTATTAGATGTACTTCTCAATGCCGCCATTTTGGGGCCTGTAACTTATTGACTACATTTTATTAACTCTTTCTGTGAGGGATGTAAAAGGAAACATCAATTCTGGCATTGCTTTTTAGCATAGATATTTGCTTAATAAAATATTGAAAATCAAAATTTGTATGCTATTTTAAGATATGACTTTGAGTTTACGTGGAAGAACTTTTTGATTCACTTGTTCTTTGTTGTTCAGTTTGAAATTTATCAGGATATTGTAACATTTAGGTAAGAACATGCAGCTCAATATTCCTCCCCCGGAACACAATATGGCGAATATCTCTACGATGACCATGTGTTTCCCTGTACTGCTCAGATAGGCCGGGATGGCACAGATCCAGACACTGCAGAACACCAGCATGCTGAAGGTGATGTACTTGGCTTCATTATAGATATCAGGTAATGTCCTCACCATAAAAGCTAGAACAAAACTCAGCACCGCCAGAAAGCCCATATAACCCAACATGAGGTAAAAGGCCAAGACAGAACCTTCATTACACTGGATGATGATCTTCCCAGGATAATCCAGGTTATACTCTTGGTATGGAGGAGACACTGACAACCAGATAACGGCATTCACAATCTGAATAGATGAACAGACCAACACCACTGAATAAGGAAGCTTAACTCCCACACACTTTCTCCAGGAGCTGTCAGGTCTGGTGGCCTTGAATGCTATGTAGACTATGATGGTCTTGGCCAGGACAGAAGACACGGCTACTGTGAAGAAGGTCCCAAAGCAGATTTGTCGCACCATGCAGGTTATATCCACTGGACGACCGATGAACAGAAACACAGAGAGTAAGCTGAAGATGAGAGAGCTCAGTAGGATGAAGCTGAGGTTCCGGTTATTGGCTCTGACAATGGGAGTGTTCCGGAATAAAGTGAATATTCCTATTATAGATACAGTTATAAGAGAGAGTAATATGGAGATGGTGGAAAAGACTGAACTAAGGACATCAGTCTCATAGAAGAAAAACTCATAATCTCTGAGCACACAATTGTTCTTTCCCTCATTCGGCCATTCATCTTCTGGACATCTCTGGCAATTTTCACTGTCTGTGAATGAAACCCAAATAAACTCAGAATTCAGTATTTTAATTTGTCTATCTAACTATCTGTCTAAAAAAGAATACTCATGTATTCAATGTTGGTCAAGTTACGCCTAAATGTCTTGCCTGATGAAATTGAGGCACATGCTCGACAAGAGCCGCAGGCAAAAGTCCCCACTAGGCACTGAGCATGTCTCCCTAGCCAGGTATCATTTGTCAGGAGTGCTAAGTGACTTTTCACCAATTTATCCTTAAGATTGGGACCCCTCCTATATGTGACAAGTGGGTAATCACTAGAGATGAGCGAACACTAAAATGTTCGAGGTTCGAAATTCGATTCGAACAGTCGCTCAATGTTCGTGTGTTCGAATGGGTTTCGAACCCCATTATAGTCTATGGGGAACATATACTCGTTAAGGGGGAAACCCAAATCCGTGTCTGGAGGGTCACCAAGTCCACTATGACAACCCAGGAAATGATGCCAACACCTCTGGAATGACACTGGGACAGCAGGGGAAGCATGTCTGGGGGCATCTAACACACCAAAGACCCTCTATTACCCCAACATCACAGCCTAACAACTACACACTTTACACACTCAATACCACCTCTCTGACAGTAGGAAAACACCTTGAAACATGTGTATTTGGCACTTGCAGTGAGGAGAGCTTGTCACCAGCAGTGAATTTGGCCCTTGTAGTAAGTTGAGGTTGGCACCAACATTTGTTTTGAAAATCAGGGTGGATTGAGCCTCTAACCAGCAGAGTTTGGGCAAATTCATGGTGGAGGGAGCCTCTAAACAGCCCAGTTTGGACCAATTCATGGTGGAGGGAGCCTCTAAAAACCCCAGTTTGGGCAGATTCATGGTGGAGGGAGCCTCTAAAAACCCCAGTTTGGACCAATTCATGGTGGAGGGAGCCTCTAACCAGCCCAGTTTGGGCAAATTCATGGTGGAGGGAGCCTCTAAAAAACCCAGTTTGGACCAATTCATGGTGGAGGGAGCCTCTAACCAGCCCAGTTTGGGCAAATTCATGGTGGAGGGAGCCTCTAAACAGCCCAGTTTGGGCAAATTCATGGTGGAGGGAGCCTCTAACCAGCCCAGTTTGGACCAATTAATGGTGGAGGGAGCCTCTAAACAGCCAAGTTTTGGGAAATTCATGGTGGAGGGAGCCTCTAACCAGCCCAGTTTGGACCAATTCATGGTGGAGGGAGCCTCTAACCAGCCCAGTTTGGGCAAATTCATGGTGGAGGGAGCCTCTAAACAGCCCAGTTTGGACCAATTAATGGTGGAGGGAGCCTCTAACCAGCCCAGTTTGGACCAATTCATGGTGGAGGGAGCCTCTAACCAGCCCAGTTTGGGCAAATTCATGGTGGAGGGAGCCTCTAACCAGCCCAGTTTGGGCAAATTCATGGTGGAGGGAGCCTCTAAACAGCCCAGTTTGGGCAAATTCATGGTGGAGGGAGCCTCTAAACAGCCCAGTTTGGACCAATTCATGGTGGAGGGAGCCTCTAAAAAACCCAGTTTGGACCAATTCATGGTGGAGGGAGCCTCTAAACAGCCCAGTTTGGGCAAATTCATGGTGGAGGGAGCCTCTAACCAGCCCAGTTTGGACCAATTAATGGTGGAGGGAGCCTCTAAACAGCCAAGTTTTGGGAAATTCATGGTGGAGGGAGCCCCTAAAAACCCCAGTTTGGACCAATTCATGGTGGAGGGAGCCTCTAAAAAACCCAGTTTGGACCAATTCATGGTGGAGGGAGCCTCTAAACAGCCCAGTTTGGACCAATTCATGGTGGAGGGAGCCTCTAAAAAACCCAGTTTGGACCAATTCATGGTGGAGGGAGCCTCTAAACAGCCCAGTTTGGGCAAATTCATAGTGGAGGGAGCCTCTAACCAGCCCAGTTTGGACCAATTAATGGTGGAGGGAGCCTCTAAACAGCCAAGTTTTGGGAAATTCATGGTGGAGGGAGCCCCTAAAAACCCCAGTTTGGACCAATTCATGGTGGAGGGAGCCTCTAAACAGCCCAGTTTGGGCAAATTCATGGTGGAGGGAGCCTCTAAAAAACCCAGTTTGGACCAATTCATGGTGGAGGGAGCCTCTAACCAGCCCAGTTTGGACCAATTAATGGTGGAGGGAGCCTCTAAACAGCCAAGTTTGGACCAATTCATGGTGGAGGGAGCCTCTAAAAAACCCAGTTTGGACCAATTCATGGTGGAGGGAGCCTCTAACCAGCCCAGTTTGGGCAAATTCATGGTGGAGGGAGCCTCTAACCAGCCCAGTTTGGACCAATTAATGGTGGAGGGAGCCTCTAACCAGCCCAGTTTGGACCAATTCATGGTGGAGGGAGCCTCTAACCAGCCCAGTTTGGACCAATTCATGGTGGAGGGAGCCTCTAACCAGCCCAGTTTGGGCAAATTCATGGTGGAGGGAGCCTCTAAACAGCCCAGTTTGGGCAAATTCATGGTGGAGGGAGCCTCTAAACAGCCCAGTTTGGACCAATTCATGGTGGAGAGAGCCTCTAAAAAACCCAGTTTGGACCAATTCATGGTGGAGGGAGCCTCTAAACAGCCCAGTTTGGGCAAATTCATGGTGGAGGGAGCCTCTAACCAGCCCAGTTTGGACCAATTAATGGTGGAGGGAGCCTCTAAACAGCCAAGTTTTGGGAAATTCATGGTGGAGGGAGCCTCTAAAAAACCCAGCTTGGACCAATTCATGGTGGAGGGAGCCTCTAACCAGCCCAGTTTGGGCAAATTCATGGTGGAGGGAGCCTCTAAACAGCCCAGTTTGGGCAAATTCATGGTGGAGGGAGCCTCTAAACAGCCCAGTTTGGACCAATTCATGGTGGAGGGAGCCTCTAAAAAACCCAGTTTGGACCAATTCATGGTGGAGGGAGCCTCTAAACAGCCCAGTTTGGGCAAATTCATGGTGGAGGGAGCCTCTAACCAGCCCAGTTTGGACCAATTAATGGTGGAGGGAGCCTCTAAACAGCCAAGTTTTGGGAAATTCATGGTGGAGGGAGCCCCTAAAAACCCCAGTTTGGACCAATTCATGGTGGAGGGAGCCTCTAAAAAACCCAGTTTGGACCAATTCATGGTGGAGGGAGCCTCTAAACAGCCCAGTTTGGACCAATTCATGGTGGAGGGAGCCTCTAAAAAACCCAGTTTGGACCAATTCATGGTGGAGGGAGCCTCTAAACAGCCCAGTTTGGGCAAATTCATAGTGGAGGGAGCCTCTAACCAGCCCAGTTTGGACCAATTAATGGTGGAGGGAGCCTCTAAACAGCCAAGTTTTGGGAAATTCATGGTGGAGGGAGCCCCTAAAAACCCCAGTTTGGACCAATTCATGGTGGAGGGAGCCTCTAAACAGCCCAGTTTGGGCAAATTCATGGTGGAGGGAGCCTCTAAAAAACCCAGTTTGGACCAATTCATGGTGGAGGGAGCCTCTAACCAGCCCAGTTTGGACCAATTAATGGTGGAGGGAGCCTCTAAACAGCCAAGTTTGGACCAATTCATGGTGGAGGGAGCCTCTAAAAAACCCAGTTTGGACCAATTCATGGTGGAGGGAGCCTCTAACCAGCCCAGTTTGGGCAAATTCATGGTGGAGGGAGCCTCTAACCAGCCCAGTTTGGACCAATTAATGGTGGAGGGAGCCTCTAACCAGCCCAGTTTGGACCAATTCATGGTGGAGGGAGCCTCTAACCAGCCCAGTTTGGACCAATTCATGGTGGAGGGAGCCTCTAACCAGCCCAGTTTGGGCAAATTCATGGTGGAGGGAGCCTCTAAACAGCCCAGTTTGGGCAAATTCATGGTGGAGGGAGCCTCTAAACAGCCCAGTTTGGACCAATTCATGGTGGAGAGAGCCTCTAAAAAACCCAGTTTGGACCAATTCATGGTGGAGGGAGCCTCTAAACAGCCCAGTTTGGGCAAATTCATGGTGGAGGGAGCCTCTAACCAGCCCAGTTTGGACCAATTAATGGTGGAGGGAGCCTCTAAACAGCCAAGTTTTGGGAAATTCATGGTGGAGGGAGCCTCTAAAAAACCCAGCTTGGACCAATTCATGGTGGAGGGAGCCTCTAACCAGCCCAGTTTGGGCAAATTCATGGTGGAGGGAGCCTCTAAACAGCCCAGTTTGGGCAAATTCATGGTGGAGGGAGCCTCTAAACAGCCCAGTTTGGACCAATTCATGGTGGAGGGAGCCTCTAAAAAACCCAGTTTGGACCAATTCATGGTGGAGGGAGCCTCTAAACAGCCCAGTTTGGGCAAATTCATGGTGGAGGGAGCCTCTAACCAGCCCAGTTTGGACCAATTAATGGTGGAGGGAGCCTCTAAACAGCCAAGTTTTGGGAAATTCATGGTGGAGGGAGCCCCTAAAAACCCCAGTTTGGACCAATTCATGGTGGAGGGAGCCTCTAAACAGCCCAGTTTGGGCAAATTCATGGTGGAGGGAGCCTCTAAAAAACCCAGTTTGGACCAATTCATGGTGGAGGGAGCCTCTAACCAGCCCAGTTTGGGCAAATTCATGGTGGAGGGAGCCTCTAAACAGCCCAGTTTGGGCAAATTCATGGTGGAGGGAGCCTCTAAACAGCCCAGTTTGGACCAATTCATAGTGGAGGGAGCCTCTAAAAAACCCAGTTTGGACCAATTCATGGTGGAGGGAGCCTCTAAACAGCCCAGTTTGGGCAAATTCATGGTGGAGGGAGCCTCTAACCAGCCCAGTTTGGACCAATTAATGGTGGAGGGAGCCTCTAACCAGCCCAGTTTGGACCAATTCATGGTGGAGGGAGCCTCTAACCAGCCCAGTTTGGACCAATTCATGGTGGAGGGAGCCTCTAACCAGCCCAGTTTGGGCAAATTCATGGTGGAGGGAGCCTCTAAACAGCCCAGTTTGGGCAAATTCATGGTGGAGGGAGCCTCTAAACAGCCCAGTTTGGACCAATTCATGGTGGAGGGAGCCTCTAAAAAACCCAGTTTGGACCAATTCATGGTGGAGGGAGCCCCTAAACAGCCCAGTTTGGGCAAATTCATGGTGGAGGGAGCCTCTAACCAGCCCAGTTTGGACCAATTAATGGTGGAGGGAGCCTCTAAACAGCCAAGTTTTGGGAAATTCATGGTGGAGGGAGCCCCTAAAAACCCCAGTTTGGACCAATTCATGGTGGAGGGAGCCTCTAAACAGCCCAGTTTGGGCAAATTCATGGTGGAGGGAGCCTCTAACCAGCCCAGTTTGGGCAAATTCATGGTGGAGGGAGCCTCTAAACAGCCCAGTTTGGACCAATTAATGGTGGAGGGAGCCTCTAACCAGCCCAGTTTGGACCAATTCATGGTGGAGGGAGCCTCTAACCAGCCCAGTTTGGCAAATTCATGGTGGAGGGAGCCTCTAAAAAACCCAGTTTGGACCAATTCATGGTGGAGGGAGCCTCTAAACAGCCCAGTTTGGGCAAATTCATGGTGGAGGGAGCCTCTAAAAAACCCAGTTTGGACCAATTCATGGTGGAGGGAGCCTCTAACCAGCCCAGTTTGGACCAATTAATGGTGGAGGGAGCCGCTAAACAGCCCAGTTTGGACCAATTCATGGTGGAGGGAGCCTCTAACCAGCAGAGTTGGTGGAAATCAGGGTGGAGGGAGCCTCTAACCAGCAGAGTTGGGGGAAATCAGGGTGGAGGGAGCCTAGTATTAGCAGAATTGTGCAACGCTTATGGTGGATGAGTATGAGGATGCGGAGGAATTGGAGAGGTTGAGTACAGACATGGAGTTTCATGTTGGGGTGCTTTACACAGGTGGGCACAAAAATGACGGCTCTACCCAGTGGTGGTTCATTTTTATCAAAGTGAGCCGGTCGGCACTCTCAGCTGACAGACGGGTGCGCTTGTCAGTGATGATGCCACCGGCTGCACTGAACACCCTCTCAGATAGGACGCTGGCGGCAGGACAGGACAGCACCTCCAAGGCATATAGGGCAAGTTCAAGCCACAGGTCCAACTTCGACACCCAATACGTGTAGGGCGCAGAGGGGTCGGAGAGGACAGGGCTGTGGTCGGAAAGGTATTCCCGCAACATGCGCCTATACTTCTCACGCCTGGTGACACTAGGACCCTCCGTGGCGGCACTTTGGCGAGGGGGTGCCATCAAGGTGTCCCAGACCTTAGACAGTGTGCCCCTCGTTTGTGTGGACCGGTGAGAACTTGGTTGCCTACTGGAGGAACTGCCCTCCCTGCCGCCAACGTCACATGCTGGAAACATCTCCATCATATTCTGCACCAATTGCCTGTGGCAAGCATTGATGCGATTGGCCCTCCCCTCTACCGGAATAAAAGACGAGATGTTGTTTTTATACCGGGGGTCAAGGATAGCAAAGATCCAGTACTGGTTGTCCTCCATGATTTTGACAATACGCTTGTCGGTTGTAAAGCACCCCAACATGAACTCAGCCATGTCTGCCACAGTGTTAGTTGGCATGACTCCTCTGGCCCCACCGGAAAGTTCAATCTCCATTTCCTCCTCATCCTCCATGTCTACCCATCCGCGCTGCAACAATGGGACGATTCGAAGTTGCCCGGAAGCCTCCTGTATCACCATCACATCATCGGACAACTCTTCTTCCTCCTCCTCCTCCTCCTCCTCCTCCTCCTCCATTAAACGCAGTGAAGCGGACAGATGTGTGGACCTACTCTCCAGCTGTGACGGATCGGATGCTATCCCTAACTCCTCTGTGTGATCTGAGTTATCCCTGATGTCAATCAGGGATTCTCTCAGAACACACAAGAGCGGGATTGTAAGGCTCACCATCGCATCCTCAGAGCTCACCCTCCTTGTGGACTCCTCAAAAACCCGTAGGATGTCACAAAGGTCTCTCATCCATGGCCACTCATGGATGTGAAACTGAGGCAGCTGACTTTGTGGCACCCTAGGGTTTTGTAGCTGGTATTCCATCAAAGGTCTCTGCTGCTCAACCACTCTATTCAACATCTGAAACGTTGAGTTCCAGCGTGTGGGGACGTCGCACAAAAGCCGGTGTTGTGGCACATGCAGGCGTTGCTGGAGAGATTTTAAGCTAGCAGCGGCTACTGTCGACTTGCGAAAGTGGGCGCACATGCGCCGCACTTTCACCAGTAGCTCTGGAACATTGGGGTAGCTCTTTAGGAAACGTTGCACCACTAGGTTGAAGACGTGGGCCAGGCATGGAACATGTTGGAGTCCGGCAAGCTCCAGAGCTGCTACCAGGTTCCGGCCGTTATCACAAACGACCATGCCTGGGCCCAGGTGCAGCGGCTCAAACCATATTGCCGTCTCATCGAGGAGGGCATCCCTCACCTCAGAGGCAGTGTGCTGTCTGTCCCCCAAGCTGATCAGCTTCAGCACAGCCTGCTGACGTCTACCAACGCCAGTGCTGCAACGTTTCCAACTCGTAGCTGGGGTCAATCTAACAGCGGATGAGGAGGCGGTGGCGGAGGAGGAGGCGGTGGCGGAGGAGGAGGCGGTAGAGGAGGAGGAGGAGGGGGGTGTTCTTCTCGTGTCCCTGCCAGGAATGTTAGGCGGGGAGACGAGGTACACCGGGCCAGTTTGGGAAGCAGTCCCAGCCTCAACTACATTCACCCAGTGTGCCGTCAGTGAAATGTAGCATCCCTGTCCGCATGCACTTGTCCACGCGTCGGTGGTCAAGTGGACCTTTGTGCAAAGCGCGGAACTAAGGGCCCGCCTGATGTTGAGTGACACGTGCTGGTGCAAGGCGGGGACGGCACACCGGGAGAAGTAGTGACGGCTAGGGACGGCATAGCGAGGTGCCGCAGTTGCCATCAGGTCCAGGAAGGCGGGAGTTTCAACAAGCCGGAACGCCAGCATCTCCTGGGCCAGCAGTTTAGCGATGTTGGCGTTCAAGGCTTGCGCGTGTGGGTGGTTAGCAGTGTATTTCTGCCGCCGCTCCAATGTCTGAGAGATGGTGGGTTGTTGTAAAGAAGCGCCTGATGGTGCCTTTGATGGTGCAGGAGAAGGAGATAAGACAGGAACAGGGGAGGATGAGGGAGAAGTCAACAAAGTGGCGGAGGCAGATGAAGTGGTGTCCTGGCTCGTCCTCTGGAGTGCATCGCCAGCACAGTCAGCAGTGGCAGTGGCAGAGGCAGAGGCAGTGGCAGAGGCAGTGGCAGTGGCGTGAACGGCAGGCGGCCTTTGTCCTGCCGTTGCTGCCTGCCACTGATTCCAGTGCTTGGATTCCAAATGACGGCGCATTGAAGTGGTGGACAGGTTGCTCTTCTCAGAGCCCCTAATCAATTTCGAGAGGCAAATTGTGCAGACAACACTATATCTGTCCTCGGCGCATTCCTTGAAAAAACTCCACACCTTCGAGAAACGTGCCCTCGAGGTGGGAGTTTTTCGGGGCTGGGTACGAACTGGAACATCTTGGGAGATTCCGGGTGTGGCCTGGCTTCGCCTAAGCTGCTGACCTCTGCCTCTGCCTCTAGCTACCCTTTTTGGTGCTGCACCTGCCTCAACATCCACACTACTTTCCCCGCTTGACATCCCCCCTGTCCAGGTCGGGTCAGTGTCCTCATCATCCACCACTTCCTCTTCCAACTCCTGTCTCATCTCCTCCTCCCGCACAATGCGCCGGTCAACTGGATGCCCTGACGGCAACTGCGTCACATCATCGTCGATGAGGGTGGGTTGCTGGTCATCCACCACCAAATCGAACGGAGATGGAGGAGACTCTAGTGTTTGAGCATCTGGACACAGATGCTCCTCTGTTAGGTTCGTGGAATCGTGACGTGGAGAGGCAGGTTGAGGGACAATGAAAGGAGCGGAGAACAGCTCTGGGGAGCAGGGACAGTTTGGGTTATTGTTCTGTAAAGCTTCGGAATTTTGGGAGGAAGGAAGACAAGACTGTTGGGTAATAGGAGGAGAGGAGGCAGAGTCTGACTGGCTGCTGGACAATGTGCCTTAAGCGTTCTCTGACAGCCATTGCAAGACCTGTTCCTGGTTCTCGGGCCTACTAAGGTTTGTACCCTGCAGTTTAGTTAATGTGGCAAGCAACCCTGGCACTGTGGAGTGGCACAATGCTTGCTGCCCCACAGGAGTAGGCATGGGACGCCCTGTGGCTTCACTGCTACCTTGCTCCCCAGAACCATTCCCCCGACCTCGCCCACGGCCTCGTCCACGTCCCTTTCCGGGAGCCTTGCGCATTTTGAATTCCTAGTTAGAAATTGGCACTGTATACCAGTAGTAAAAATTGTGGGTGCACGTAACCCCAATATATTCTTTGAATTACCAGTCAGAAACTGGCACTATATGGCAGTAGCAAGAAATGAGGGTATTTATAACCCCAATATATTCTTTGAATTCCCAGTCAGACAATGGCACTGTATACCAGTAGTAAAAATTGTGGGTGCACGTAACCCCAATATATTCTTTGAATTACCAGTCAGAAACTGGCACTATATGGCAGTAGCAAGAAATGAGGGTATTTGTATTCCCAATATATTCTTTGAATTCCCAGTCAGACAATGGCACTGTATACCAGTAGTAAAAATTGTGGGTGCACGTAACCCCAATATATTCTTTGAATTACCAGTCAGAAACTGGCACTATATGGCAGTAGGAAGAAATGAGGGTATTTATAACCCCAATATATTCTTTGAATTCCCAGTCAGACAATGGCACTGTATACCAGTAGTAAAAATAGTGGGTGTATATAGCCCCAATTCTATTGCTAGGGGACTTGCAGGGTATTTCTGGGGTGAAGGTGGGGGGGCACACCGTTGGAACGGGTATCGGGGGTATATATCGGGTATACGGGAATACACTGACAGTGTATTCCATTCAGGATCCTGGGAAAGCTGGGTTGCGGCGATTGAGCCCGTCAGTGCCACGTTACACTGACAAGCTTCTCCCTGGAATTTAGCTCTTACAAGAGCTGTTGTGGTTGTCTTCTCCTTCCTATCTAGCCTGTCCCTGCCTACCCAGAATCTAAGCCCTAGCTAGCTGGACGGAAACCTCCGTCCCCGGTGAATTGCAAGCTCAGAATGACGCGAACCTGGGCGGCGCTGTTCTTTTAAATTAGAGGTCACATGTTTTCGGCAGCCAATGGGTTTTGCCTACTTTTCTCAATGTCACCGGTGTCGTAGTTCCTGTCCCACCTACCCTGCGCTGTTATTGGAGCAAAAAAGGCGCCAGGGAAGGTGGGAGGGGAATCGAGTAATGGCGCACTTTACCACGCGGTGTTCGATTCGATTCGAACATGCCGAACAGCCTAATATCCGATCGAACATGAGTTCGATAGAACACTGTTCGCTCATCTCTAGTAATCACTAATCTGGGGACCAATATCCAGGTCTGCTTTAAGAATTTCCAAGGTGTTCTTTAGAGTGTCCACTACTTTGCGATTTGTGGAATCAAAGGTTGCAATGATTCGCATATCCACGTTTTCTCCTTCTCAACTGGTTTAATCAGAGATGTTCTGTCATATGCTAGGGCTTCCTGATGAGCCTTGCGCAGAACCCCATCCGGGTAACCCCGGCACTGGAATCTCCTGCGCAAATTGCTAGCCGCCACTTCGTAATCAGCCACATAAGAATTGGCCCTTTGAAATTCCACGACACAATGGAAAAGGATGCCAACTTTTCCAGCTTAACAGGGAATTTGTTGATGTTTCTTTCCTGTATATAGTGGTACCCAATCTACCTGATGGTGACTTAAAAATGGTTAGGTCTAAGAAGGTGATTGAATGCTCCCTTATCTCCGATGTAAAAAACAAACCCACACAATTGATGTTCAACTCCCTCACAAATTCTTCAAAATCATTTCTGGTGCCTCCCCAAATCAACAGAACATCATTGATGCATCCGACCCAAAGCAAAATTGATGATGCCCATTTCTCCATATCATCAACAAAGACCACCTTCCTCTCCCACCAGCCCAGGTACAGGTTTGCATAAGTGGGGGAACATGGGTCCAGTGAATCCCACAAACACTGTTATCGTTATACTTTGGGGTCTTTTCAGACCCCGGAGTATAATGATCACTGGGCCAGGAGAGGTGAGGGAATATAAAAAACACTGTTACTTACCTCTCCTTGGCTCCGGCAGGCTTCAGGAAAATTCCATGCGTGGAAAAAAGATTACAGAGCCCATTGCAATCAATGCGTGGCTTTTTTTTCAACACAGAAAATTGAGCGCCAAATACAGCGCCACTTTCCGCCATGTGAATGGACCCTAAGACCTCATCACAGTGTTTAACAATAGTGGTTTGGGTTTCCTCTCTCACCACCACCCTGTGCCCAAAATGTTGCATGGTGACTTTAATGACCAAGAGCTCCTTGGGGACGACATGACACTGGGGCAGAGACGGGGGGACATGAAACTGTGGGCAGATGAAGGGGGGGAGAACAGCATAAAACTGGGGACAGAGATGAAGGGGGCCCAATGAAACTTGGGGGCAAATGAAGGGGAGGGGGGGAACGGCATGACACTGGGGAAGATGAAGGGGGGGACAGCATGACACTGGGGCAGATGAAGGAGGGGAGAACGGCATGACACTGGGGAAGATGAAGGGGGGAGAATGGCATGACACTGGGGCAGATGGGGGGGTGGAACAGCATGACACTGGGGCAGAGACGGGGGACATGAAACTGTGGGCAGATGAAGGGGGAGAACAGCATGAAACTGGGGACAGAGATGGAGGGGGGAACATGAAACTGGGGGCAGAGGAAGGGTGTATATGAAACTGGGGGAGAGATGAGGGGGGCATATAATTTACGGGTGACTGTAGGAGGATTATACTGTATGGAAAATGAATGAAAATGGGTGGAGTCAACATAAAAGTGGGTGGAGCTAAATTAACTCAAAAGTTGGGAGGTATGGCGTTGGTGACCTGGGAGATCTGGTGACACCTTTTCCTGCTGGGAAAAGTCATCTCTGGTTCTTGAACATTTTAAAGATGGCTTTGTGGTGTTTAAACTTGCTCTATTATGACCATGATTGTGGTCAATGGTGATCGTGGCCATCAGCAAAAACAACAATCTCTGACCCCCAATTATTATTTTTTTAGATATTGAAAAAAGAATAATTTTTAGAAGGCTAGACCCACATAGCCATACTGTTACAGTGTTATGTTAAAGCGATGCTATCATTAAAACTCAATTTTTTCTCACTAACACGTCGGAATAGCCTTAAGAAAGGTTATTCTTCTCCTACCTTTAGATGCCTTCTCCGCGCCGCCGTTTGGTATAAACCCCGGTTTTCTTCGGTATGCAAATGAGTTCTCTCGCAGCACTGGGGGCGGGCCCAAGTACTCAAACAGCACTGGAGGCGTCCCCAATGCTGCGAGAGAACTATCCAGCGCCGCCTACATGTTCTTCAGGAATGTCCTCTTCACGCGTGTTCTTCCGTCGCAGTCTTCAAACTTTTTTTGTGGCCGACAGGCATGTGCAGTCCAGTCGGCTTTGTCCTAGGCCTATAAGTTTGAAGCCTGCGCCGGAAGACGACACGTGAAGAGGACGTTCCTGAAGAAGATGGATGTGGCGCTGGAGAATTCTCTCGCAGCACTGGGGGCGTCCCCAATGTTGGGGGCGTCCCCAACTCATTTGCATACTGACGAAAACCGGGATTTATACCGAACAACGGCGCAGAGAAGACATCTAAAGGTAGGAGAAGAATAGCTTTTCTTAAGGCTATTCCGACGTGTTAGTGAGAAAAAATTGAGTTTTAATGATAGGATCCCTTTAAGTGTCCTATTTGTATCTGTGTGACCACCCTGTAGGAGGTGGGAGAGGTGTTAATCTCAGCTATTCAAGGTATACATTATATATATTTTTAAGACAACAATGCTATGAATCATTTTAGTTAAATAAATTCATAAAAATCTACCAGAATGATTTGCATATTCTCCTTCTGAGCATGAGATACAGTAATAGCAGCAGATGTGATAGCCTTTCCCGAGAACCTTTCGCGTTCCTGGCAGGCAGGGTTCATTGCATCGACCATTAGGAATCTGTATATAAGAGATTAGACACATGGGTTACACTAATAGTCTTCACTAGAGATGAGCGAGTACCACTCACTATTCGAATGTAAAAGTTCGATGCAGAACCAGCATTGATTGGCCGAATGCTATACAGTCAGCCAATCAATGCCGGTTCTTCTCGTACCTTTAGAAGTCTTCTCCGTGCAGCTTCCCCGCGGCGTCTTCCGGCTCTTCATTCACTCTGCCAGGCATCGGGCCTGGGCAGAGCCGACTGCGCATGTCCGCTTGTAGTGCGAGCATGCGCAGTCAGCTCTGCCCAGGTCCGATGCCTGGCAGAGTGAATGAAGAGCCGGAAGAGCCGGAAGACGCCGCGGGGACGCTGCAAGGAGAAGACTGCTTGGAGGATCCAGCCCGACCCTCACTCGTGGACTTGGTAAGTTCAATTTTATCGAATGTTGCCTACCCCTGAAACGAGCATTTTCCCCCCCATAGACTATAATAGGGTTCGATATTCGATTCGAGTAGTCGAATATTGAGGGACTACTCGAAACGAATATCGAACCTCGAACATTTTACTGTTCGCTCATCTCTAGTCTTCACTTATCACATTGAAGTAAATATATTTACTAGATCTGACTGATACTAATATAGTTTGATAAGACGGCCATGCCTGGATAGGTAAGGGAGAGCTTAGTTCTCTAGTTTTGTGTTTTGCTAGTGTTCTTGTTGCTAGTGATAGCATGAAGTAGTATCTGCAGACAATTCAGATTGCACAGATAGTCCAGTGCAGCATTACCATTATATCTACAGGGAAAACCACCAATGTTTCCGTAGATATAATTGACATGCTGCCATTTTGAAAATGGAATCCTATCTGCGCTGCGGTTTTTACCATAAAGTGGACATGGGATTCGCATGAATCTCATCCACTTTGCAATCACTGTAAAACACCACGATTTTTCACGGCACGTTTCTGGCCTAAAACGGCTACCTAAATCTCAAACAGCCCCGGCCGATAGAGTCTAAAGCTACTCAGACGTCTTCACCAGAGCCCGCTGCAAGACCACATTGTCTTTAGCTGGATATGGAACCCGGTTATCAGAACTGTAGCTAGTGTAAAAGCTAAATGAACACTAGAAACTGAAGTCAAACCAGGAAACATGTAAAAACTAAACAAGTCAAACCAAAAGAGCCCATAATATACAAATCAGAAACACGTTCAAGCCAAGGTCAATCCGAGAGTCAATATTCAAAGTCAAATCAGTAAGCAAGCAGATGTCCAGTAAACAAGCCAAAGTCAGTCACCAAGAGTGTAACAAACAGAGGAGCACAACTAAAACAATTAAAACTAATTAACGGCAGGCACATGGAAAGTTCTGAATAAACATTAAATATCCCTCCTCAGCTGCTGATTGGTTCAGTGCCTCCGAGCTCTGACTAGCTGCAGAGTCATTGAAAGCTACACATGGTAATCTTAAAGGGATTCTACCATTAAAACCCTTTTTTTTGTGGATAAGATGTCGGAATAGCTTTAGAAAGGCTATTCATCTCTTACCTTTAGATGTGATCTCCGCCGCGCCGTTCCTTAGAAATACCGGTTTTACCAGTATGCAAATTAGTTCTCTCGCAGTGATGGGGGCGGGCCCCAGTGCTGGAAATGCGATGGGGGCATCCCCACTGCTGCTAGAGAACACGATCCTGCGATGCCTCTATCTTCGGCTGGATCCTCCCCTTCTTTCGTCGTCTTTCTTCGGTGTCACCTCCGACGCCTGTGCAGTTGGCTCTGCCAGTGAGACACTAGTAGAGCCAACTGTGCATGGCGGCTGGCGGCCATAGTTCCAAGGCCGCAATTGTGCGCATGCACAGTCAGCTCTACTAGTGTCTCACTGGCAGAGCCAACTGTGCGGGCGTCAGAGGTGACGCCGAAGAAAGACAATAAAAGAAGGGGAGGATCCAGCCAAAGATAGAGGCGTCACTGGAGCCTGTTCTTAAGCAGCAGTGGGGACGCCCTAATTGCATTTCCAGCACTGGGGCCCGCCCCCATCGCTGCGAGATAACTAATTTGCATACCGGTAAAAAACAGTATTTCTGAGGAACAGCATGGCAGAGATCACATCTAAAGGTAAGACATGAATAACCTTTCTAAAGGCTATTCCGACATCTTATCCACAAAAAAAAGGGTTTTAATGGTAGAATCCCTTTAAAGCAATGGTGCAGTGAGGAGAATACATACTGAGAATACTCTGCAACAAACATACATACAGGCTCATGTTTAAAAGGGAGACGGAAAAAACATTTGATGGAGTACTTCTTTAACTTTATTCTCTTTAGTCTCTTTTTATTATTTCCATTAAGGGTCTATTGACACGGAGGAAAATGACGCTTTATTTGGCGCTGAATTTTTCACGCTGAAAAAAAATCCTCCCATTGATTTCAATGGGTGCCAGTAGCTTGTCCGCTAATGAAAAATTCTGCTAGTGGGAAAAAAAAGCTAGCGGCACCTATTGAAGTCAATGGGAGTTTTTTTTTTTTTTCAGAGCTGAAAATTCAGCGCCATTTAAAGCGCCATTTCCTCTGTGTGAATGGACCCTTAGGGTAAGTTCACATGGGGTTTTTTGGTCAGGATTTTGAGGCAGTGGATTTGCCTCGCGACATCGGCTAGAAGACACTCCCTCCTGACTACGCCTATTCATTTAGGCCTAATCCCGTGTGGAGTACGCGACTGGATGCCGGTCCACTGCATCGGCATCCAGTCGTAGAAACCTGTATTTTGGTCCGGAACCTGAAGCAGCCTCTGCCTCAGGTTACCAACCAAAAAACCCTGTGTGAACTTACCCTAAGAGATCTGATTGAGGCTTTTTTTTTTTTTTGATTGATTGATTGATGGGCTAAACTTCTCTGTTAAAACCATGTTGCGTTGCATATGACTTTTTGCACACTTTTTATTCCATTTTTGGGTGACACAAAAACATTTTGGATATCGTGATTTTTTTTTTTTTCCTTCATAGGGTGATAAGTATTTTTATATTTTAATCATCTGGACAATTTTGGATACAGCAATATATCAATACCAATTATGTTCACTTTTTGCCTAACTGTTTAGGTAATTATTAGAAAATGGTGGTTTGAATAGTTTACATTTTTGTTTTATGGGGGATTCTTTTCAAGACCCTGAAAGGCCAAAACAGCTGATGAGCACACTGCAAACTCAATATAAGTAAAATGAGGGGAAGTGAGTAGGGTTCAGAAGAAGTCCCCTATCTTTAAGGCCTAGTTCACATGGGCTAGTGACCGCGTATTTTGGTCCTAATTTTGATGCGGGAAGCCGTGTCAGAATCGGGACCAAAATCCGCCTGCCACGGCTAGGTGCAACTGTCGTGACTTGTGACAGTTGCGACTTCCCACAAATGAATGGGCCTAGTCCAGAGGGATTGTCTTGATGCGGACGCGCCGCAGTGGTTTCCGCCTCATGATAGGGCAGCACACCTCATGTTTTCCACAAGCAGGAACAAACCGCTAGTGGAAAATATCGCTAGAGGTCTACATAGACTTCTATTGTGAGGGGGCGGATTTTGAGGTGGATTCCGCGCAAAAATCTGCCCCGTCTTGCCCTGTATGAACTAGCCCTTACTAACCTTTTGGATGTTATTGTTGCTAATAATCATGGCATCTGGTGGGTTGAATATTAGAGATGAGCGAACAGTAAAATATTCGTTTCGAGTAGCAGCTCAATATTCAACTACTCGAATCGAATATCGAATCCTATTGTACTCTATGGGGGGAAAATGCTCGTTTCAGGGGTAGGCAACGTTCGATCAAATTATACTTACCAAGTCCACGAGAGAGGGTCAGGCTGGATCCTCCGAGAAGTCTTCTCCGTGCAGGCATCAGGCCTGGGCAGAGCCGACTGCGCATTCCCGCACTACAAGAAAATGGCCACTTACAGTCAAAGCGGCCATTTTCTTGTAGCGCGGGCATGTGCAGTCGGCTCTGCCCATTCCCGATGCCTGGCAGAGTGAATTAAGAGCCGGAAGACACCGCGGGGACGCTGCACGGAGAAGACTTCTAAAGGTAGGATAAGAACCAGCGTTGATTGGCCGACTGTATAGCATTCAGCTAATCAATGCTGGTTCTGCATCGAACTTTTCCATTCGAATAGCGAGTGGTACTCAATCGAGTACGAGTATTTCGAATACTGTAGTATTCGATCGAGTACCTACTCGATCGAATACTACTCGCTCATCTCTATTGAATATCTGTGATATACTGTAATTATTGCAGGCAGGGGACCGCTGTATAACACCTGGTCACTCTGTGTAGGACCCGGACTTAGCTTCCACACAATAGTTCATGCTATATCTGTCTTTCAAACTTTTTTTGGACAGTAGATGTCAGAAAGGGGATAAAGCTCTAAATATACTGGATTATGTTTGTATGAATACTGTTGAGCGTCTATATAGTAACATACCTGGTTCTGTCTCCAGGTTATTAGCCCTGGATTAATAAACAGCTGTTTATCCTCTGGAAATGATGCATCAAATTTACCAACAGTTTTCCTGGAAATGATTCTGTCATCTTCAAATATTGTTATTAGCCAGTTAATTATTTCAAGATTTGATATCCAATCTCCAACTTCATTTAAGTACTTCTTCTCTTTTTTTTATGTATTTTGTTAACTTTAAATGATAAATTATGGTTTTAATAGCAAATCCAATTTATTGTGAAACTTCACTTTTCTTACCTCTTTAAAAAAAATTTTTTAGATTCTAACACCCTTAACATAACCTTCTAAGAACAACTTTGAATCTCTCAGCTATTTCTGCTAGCGGAAAAAGGATCCCATTGAAGTTAATGGGAGGCGGTTTTTCTGCGTGAGGATTCTCATGTGGATTTCACGTCAAATTCCGTGCCAAATTTCTCCCCTAGGGTGCAGTCACATGGAGGAAAATGGTGAGGAATTTGGAGTGGAATTTTCCACATGGTAAAAAAAGCCTCCCATTGATTTCAATGGGTTCTGCTACCTTTTTTTTCCACTAGCAGAAAATTCCACTAGTAGAGAAAAAAAGCTAGCAGAACCCATTGAAATCAATGGGAGGCTTTTTTTACCATGTGGAAAATTCCACTCCAAATTCCTCACCATTTTCCTCCATGTGACCCTTAGACTTACATCCTCTATTATCAGAACCTCCCACGCTCGTATACAAGACTTCTCCCGAGTTGCACCACTTCTCTGGAATGCTCTATCCCGGACAATCAGATTAACTCCCAATTTCTAAAGCTTCAAGTGCAAACTAAAGGCGCATCTTATCAGACAGGCCGATCACATGTCCTAATGTAAACCCTTCTGTATCATGACTAGAAGCCATAAAACTAACCCTCCTCTGCCTGCCATTGAAATGAACGAGACAAATTTCAGTTCACATGTGGAGATGATTTTGAGGTAGAATCCGCCCCAAATTCAGCTTTGTGAACATACCCCAAAGTGATCAAAATGATGCAGACAAAAAAACAACAACAACATTATATGAACAATTTAAAACCTCTAAGGCAGGGTTCACATGTTTTTTTTTTGGTCCGGAAGTATCGGTAGCTGCGACTACAGTCATCCATTCACACACTCCGCTCTGGATTCAGCCCAAATGAATGGAACTAGTCGGGAGGGAGTTTCTTCAGGCGGATGTTGCGAGGCAAATCCGCTCCGGAAACAATGAGAATCTCGCTTCTTTTTTCAAGGGAGCCGGCACAAACGGCTCCCGGAAAAAAAGAACTGACCGACTCCCATTGATTTCAATGGGAGCCGTATTTTTGGTCAGGATTTTGAGGCGGATATGGCCAAAATACCCCGTGTGAACTCGGCCTTAGTATTTTTCCTGTTAATTTCTTCCAGATAAATCACTTCTTATACTCACTCTGCTCTTATAGTAAGAGATGTGTAAGGGATTGAACTTCCCATAATTAAGGAAAATGCTAATTTCATGTAAAGCCTGAGCCATAATATAGACAGCGGTGTACACTAGGTAAGGAGTTGGGTCTTCAGGAAAATAATACCGTATATTATATTTCTTCTGTTTCTCAGTACAGTTACGAAATGGTAAACTATATGCAAATGGCATCAGAAAATCTTTCTTTGCATTTCCTGTATAGCAGTGAGATCTAAGCATCCACAGATCTTCCCGTAACCCATCAGATGGCTGCCCGGAAATCTGAGCCCTACTTAAGAATTCTCTCCCAGTAGTATTGTATCCAGCAATGGAAAACACTAAACTACAATTACCCGGAACTGGTTGATGTCGGGAAACCATAACCTCATTTGCAAATGACCATGAACTTTGAAGTAGAAGAGTCTTGTTATTTAGGACATGAGATAAACTGTTTAAAAACTTGTTATAAGTCACACCATAGGTGCTGCATATAATAATCACATCAGTAGTTGATTCCTCTAAAGTTTTAAGGACCTTCTTAAAACTAGTCACAGGTACCAGAATGGTGAACTCCACACAGATCTTATGAGATGTAAATTGTCGGATTATCTGCTGTAACTCCTGCCGTCCACTCTCATCATCTGATGTGATAATCCCAACCCAATTCCACTGGAGTCTTTCCAGAAGCTTCACAAGGGCTGAAAGTTGTATCTTGTCATTGGGGACTGTTCGGAAGAAGTTTGGGTAAAGTCTTTTATCACTTAGAAGAGGATCTCTTGCCCCATAACTGATCTAGGAAATAATAATAATAATAATAATAATAATAATAATAATAATAATAATAATAATAATAATAATAATAATACCATTGCCTCTGCTATATCACACTACACATGAGCTGATTGATGAAAATAACACTTCAATAATATAAAACACTAAGAGATCAATACATACAACTGATAGTGTACATAATGTATGGAAATGTATGGATCTGAGCAATTTTTACTGGTACCATGTTATGACATTCGACAACTGATGCTAAAAGGGACAGGTTTTGTGGTGCTTTACCAGTGCAGCAACATAAGTGTTTGTCTATTGTGCCTCTGGGTTATTTCGGTATGTCCTGACCTTTATGCTCTATGTTCTGTGTCAGTTTTCCTATTGTTTTTCCCCCACAGTGTTCAAACATTAGCCTTGGTACAGACCTGGTCAAACTCACGCCATTGGACAGGGTTGTAGGAGACCTTAGTCTCAACAGTGACCATTGGTGTTCAGTCTAGTGTCAGTTCCAGTTCAATGCAACACAGTGTGCAGAGACGTCCAACGGCTAGCCATACAGCCTTAAGGAGGGTTATCTTTTGTCCCAGATTCAACTAGAGACAGCCCTGAGAAGGAAGTTGCTGCTGTCTGGAGTATTGGACATTATTTGTGCTGTGTCAGAAGGAACAGAAGAGGACCCTGACAGGAGAAACATGTTCAGACCTAGGCTACAGGAATCCAGATCCCTGTGAGGTCTCTCTGCACCACTGTTTCCAGCATCCTCATCTGAGAGAGACACAAGAGGAGGGGTAGATGGAGAACTTTGCTATAGATCCTGTAACATCCTTAGACACCATCTTATCTCCAAGGCTGGGGGATTAGACAGTTTTGTGCTACTACCCCCATTTGGAAGCTGCCGTTTACTTCTCTTTACCTTTAGAGATGATCAAGTAGTATTCGATCGAATACCTCCCTTTGCATAGTTATTGGTGTACTCGGTTGAATACCACACAGTAAACATTTGATTCCCCTCCCACCCTCCCTGGCACTTTTTTTTACACCAAAAATTATGCAGGGGAGGTATTTGATCGAATATACTCGCTCATCTCTAGAACTTACTTTGTTCAAATGCATCTCTAGCCTCCTGAGTCATGCCTGTGTTACTATCAGGACCGTTTCAACCAACATCATACCATCTCAGAGGGCACAGGTCCCCTCTTCAACTGGGAAGGCCACCAGAGGAGCCTACTACCAACACCATCAGGTATTGTTACAGGGCCCCCCTCAATGGTGTCTGGACCAGGAGTGGGTCTGGAGTGCTTGGTGGAGTGTACTCGGCCTAACAGGTGGCACATCATCTGCCACTACATCTCCCATTCTCCGGTCTCCTCCATCTGAGTTGCGACACCAGTACACAATGGTTAGTGCCTACTAAATGTAGGCCAAGAAAAGACAACTGCTAAAGTTATGGGCCCTGAAGTCTCATTGACACATATGAGGAGTAAAGGCTGGTCCAATCCAAAAGAATTACTAAAGCACCAATTACTGAAAGAACTTATAGAGGTTCAAGTGAATGAGGCTGAACTGCGGTATTTTTGTCATGGCCACTACATAGTGTACAGAGTAGTTTGCTTCCAATTCCATACATTTTGTGGTTCTTGCACCAGCATCTGCCTGCATGGGGAAAAAATAACATGGACTACTGTGGGACTAACTAGTAGAGGAAGTGTGATGCTCTGGACAATGTTGTACTGTGAAACTTTGGGTCTTGACATCCATGTGTATTTTTTCTTTTTTCAAATAAGTTTTTATTGAAAGTTTACATAAGAAAACAGTACATAGAAATAAACACAGGTATAATGAGGTGAAGAAGGGAGTGGCACTCAAAATAAATCTAATAAAATACAAATTTTTTATTGGAAATAGTAAAAATTGCCAAGGAAGAAACAATAACTATCCATTTTTTTTTCATTCTCTGACATGTTCTCGACCCCGTGTTTTGAACTCCCTAAAAGTAAGTCTGACATATACACGAGAGCAGGGACATATAGTGCAATAAATCACAAAAACCAGTACTACATGTAATGTATTGTTTGATTTGGAATGTTTTGTTACCCTCTACATTGGAGAAATGAGTCTCCCTTTGAATGTTAAGGCACACTATACAGTTCCCACATTTTAGGCTGCCCCATTTTGGACTGCCAGCACCGAAAATACCTCCAGTTCTTACCTCATAATCGCTTTTGACGAATAAGTCTCTGAGATTTTTACCTTTGGAATAGCAATACTAGGAAAAGTTGTAATGAATGGCTCCAAATTGCGATCATCCTGTAAGATAGGCCAAAATTTAATAAGTGCCACCATTGAGGGTGGTACTGTGTAATAAAATGTACCCTATTCTGAGCAAATTTCTTAGATTTAGAGGAATGTACCAGTTGAGACTGAGATATAGGTTTGGCCCTTCGGCATGCTTGTTTAATTTGACGTTGACTGTGGCCCCTATCGGTAAAGCGTTGTTCAAAACTTCATCAGGTGAACAGATTCTTCTAATACGAAGGAATTGTCCTATAGGGACGGCTTTAATAGTCTGTATGGAATGGGAAGAAGACACATATAAGACAGAATTAACTGCTGTGTCCCACTTCAAATCATCCCACAGATGTTCAATGATATTCAGGTCTGGGGACTGGGATGGCCATTCCAGAACATTGTAATTGTTCCTCTGCATGAATGCCTGAGTCGATTTGGAGCGGTGTTTTGGATCATTGTCTTGCTGAAATATCCTTCCCTGGCATAACTTCAACTTCGTCACTGATTCTTGAACATTATTCTCAAGAATCTGCTGATACTGAGTGGAATCCATGCGACCCTCAACTTTAACAAGATTCCCGATGCCGGCATTGGCCACACAGCCCCAAAGCATGATGGAACCTCCACCAAATTTTACAGTGGGTAGCAAGTGTTTTTCTTGGAATGCTGTTTTTTTTGGACGCCATGCATAACGCCTTTCTGTATGACCAAACAACTCAATCTTTGTTTCATCAGTCCACAGGACCTTCTCCCAAAATGAAGCTGGCTTGTCCTAATGTGCTTTTTCATACCTCAGGCAACTCTATTTGTGGCGTACGTGCAGAAACGGCTTCTTTCTCATCACTCTCTCATACAACTTCTCCTTGTGCAAAGTGCGCTGTATAGTTGACCGATGCACAGTGACACCATCTGTAGCAAGATGATGCTGCAGCTCTTTGGAGGTGGTCTGTGGATTGTCCTTGACTGTTCTCACCATTCTTCTTCTCTGCCTTTCTGATATTTTTCTTGGCCTGCTACTTCTGGGCTTAACAAGAACTGTCCCTGTGGTCTTCCATTTCCTTACTATGTTCCTCACAGTGGAAACTGACAGGTTAAATCTCTGAGACAACTTTTTGTATCCTTCCCCTGAACTAGTATGTTGAACAATCTTTGTTTTCAGATCATTTGAGAGCGGGCTGTCCATGCTCGGCGACCATCAAACTTAACTGAACTTGAATTGTTTTGTAAAGAGGAATGGTCCAAAATACCTTCATCCAGGATCCAGGAACTGATTAAAAGCTACAGGAAGTGACTAGAGGCAAAAGGAGGATCTACTAAATATTAATGTCACTATTCTGTTGAGGTGCCCATACTTTTGCACCGGTCAAATTTTGGTTTAATGCATATTGCACATTTTCTGTTAGTACAATAAACCTCATTTCAATCCTGAAATATTACTGTGTCCATCAGTTATTAGATATATCAGACTGACATGGCTACTGCAATCACCAAAATATTTAGAACTAAAAATGATTAAGATTAATAGGGGTGCCCAAACTTTTTCATAGGACTGTATTGAAATCCCATCATGGTTGCTATCCCAAGACATCGCTGTTCTACAGGAGCTCCCGCAACTACCTTCTTGGACAGGCCCTCCACGACACAGATCTCCGAGAGCAAAGAAATCCACACTAAAGGGACATTTGCTTCCTACCTGCTTACTTAACTTTTCTTTTTTCATTCTTTTTCAGTGACCCTCCTAATTACTAGATTTATAAGCCTATATTCACTTATAAAGGTGCTCTTTGACTTTGCAAGTTCATGTTTACGTGTTTGATAAATGAAGGGATTATGACCTAATGGGTCTATGCCTGTATGCTCTTCTCCAGTCTTCCTAGAGGACTGCACATTAAGCCCCTTGCCTTAAATATGTATATTGACTATGCGTATACATAGAGATAAGCGAACAGTAAAATGTTCGAGGTTCGATATTTGTTTCGAGTAGCCCCTCAATATTCGACTACTCGAAATGAATATCGAACCCTATTATACTCTATGGGGGGAAAATGCTCGTTTCAGGGGTAGGCAACATTCGATCAAATTATACTTACCAAGTCCACGAGTGACAGTTGGGCTGGATCCTCCGAGAAGTCTTCTCCGTGCAGCGTCCCCGCGGCATCTTCCGGCTCTGAATTCACTCTGCCAGGCATTGGGCCTGGGCAGAGCCGACTGTGCATGCCCGCTAGAAGCGGGCATGCGCAGTCGGCTCTGCCCAGGCCCGATACCTGTCAGAGTGAATTCAGAGCTAGAAGACGCTGCGGGGAAGCTGCACGGAGAAGACTTCTAAACGTAGGAGAAGAACCAGCGTTGATTGGCCTACTGTATAGCATTCGGCCAATCAACGCTGGTTCTGCATCGAACTTTTCCATTCGAATAGCGAGTGGTACTCGATCGAGTATGAGTATTTTGAATACCATAGTATTCGATTGAATACCTACTCGATCAAATACTACTCACTCATCTCTACTCATACACAATGTTCCTGTCTCTGCATACTGTTGTGGGGGGCCAACAATATCTTTGGAAAAATTAAGTATAAAAAGGTGGGGGCTTATGCTGGTATATCTCATTATATCTCTTTATATCTCTCTATCTCACTCTCCATCTCAGGGATGAGTTGTCTCTTCCACAAGGAACCAGTTAAACTGGCCATGTGCTGTGTATTTGTTGATACTATACACAAATCTATACCACCTTACAGAAAAGTGGAGATAGTCAGGCTGGGAATGGGCATTGTTTGTATGGCTGTATACAAAAGATCAAAGAAGAGAACCCCTTCTTTAGGTTATAAGGAAATGGAATGTTAATGAATCCTTATCTAACTGTCTTTAAAGCCTCACCTTTGAAGATGTACTGGGTGTGTAGAAACAGGTTCTATAGCCTATTGATCGTTAGCCCCAAGGCTGGAGTGGTCTGACCAGCCTATTGATCATTAATTATCTCTCTTGCCATGATATATGCATCTAGACTTTGTTTCTTGAGAAAGTCCATCCCAGTTTGGATAGTAATAATGAAATGAAGATTACAGTAGGCCTTAGCCAATAGTCATGTGCTACAGCTTATGTTATAACTCTACAACCAATCATGTCATTAGAATAGTCCAACCTGCTCTTGTTTGTATTGTATAAAAACTACCTCTCTGTAACAATAAATCAGAATTCATTTTGATACACCACCAGCTGTGTCTTTGTGATTTCTCCAGGCCTCAAGGATGGGTGTAGCTTATCCAGGCCTGTTATTTAATTTGGAACTACAGACAACATAGCTCTGGGGGTCTTGTGCCCCTAACAGTGTCTATTTGCATTTCCTCAGTTCCTGATTCACAATACCCTTTCTCCTGAGGATCTCTGGAAGCTGGAGCTGAGACATTAAGGAGTATAGCTGTTACTGCTACAAAGCCATAAGGAGCCCCACCTTTCCTGTTTACGCTCAGTCAATCTGGTGTCAATTTGGATAGTGTTGCACTGCACCTCAGTGGGAGCTTCAGCACGAGCCAACTCATCTTTTAGTGCACCAGAATGTCCATTTCTGAAAATTTTGAGTCTTGCAGCATCATTCCAATTAGTGTCAATTACCCCCCTCCTGAACTCCATTGCGTATTCTGCTACTGAGCGTCTGCCCTACCGTAGTGTTAGCAATGCTGCTTCTGCTGTGGCAACTTGATTGGGATCATCAAATACTTGACTCATGGCTGCCAGAAAGTCTTGTAAATTATTCAACCGGACATCTTCTGTCTTGACGAGGGGGCTAGCCCAGGCTAGCGCTTTATGCGTCAGAAGCATGATGATGCACAACACCTTGGAACGGTCTGTGGTAAAGTGCAAATGATGGGTTTCAAAAAAAGAGTTGGCACTGATTAAGGAAACCTTGAAATTTGTCTCAGTCCCCACCAAACCTAAATGGTGGGAATGCAAGGGCGGAGGGGGAAGCTGGAGTTCCACCATGATCTTGTGATTCCAATTTGACCACATGGTCAGTTAAGTCACGTACCAGATCTTGCAGATCTCTACTGGATTGTCCATAAACCTGAATGTGGTGCATAGTCTGGTTTTCAAAAGCTGCGTACTTGGTTTTAAGATCACATACTTCACCATGAATCTTTGACAGCATACCGTGCATTTGACTCATACGATCCTCCATACTCTTTATTCTGGCGGACTCCATAATTTTGGCTTGAGTATCCTGTTACAATTCTGATGATAGACCACTGAAAGTAGATAGCCGGGGTCGGTACACGGGGTGGGTAGTCAGACAGAGCTGAGGACGATGCGCAAGGTGGGTAGTTAGATGGAGCTGAGGTTGATGAACAAGCGGGTAAGCAGACAGAGCCAAGGTCGATGTACAAGTGGGTTAGCAGTAAGAAGAAGCAATCTGGAGAAGATATACCTCTGAGCTAGAGACTAAAGTTAGCACAATACTCAAGCGTGGGACTGAATGTGCTCTGGGTTTATATAGGCCCCAAACAGGAAGCAAGATGGCTGCAGACAGGAAACAAGATGGCCGCTGATCTGGGACAATACTGACCATCTGGTTTGTGGGCAAGGCTAGAGAATGGTGGCCTCTAGTAGTTGGAGTATAAAGTCTTTGAAAACAGTGGCCACTAGTGGAGATACTTGAAACAGCACTTACACTATATAGTAAACACAGCTACTAACAGGGTCTACTAACAAGGCTCTACCTGCTCAGGAGGCTGAGGGCCTTTAGTGTCCAGGGGACACTTCTTAGGGCCTTTTTCAACTCTGTGATAGCATCAGCCATCTTCTTTAGAGCGGCCTGCTGGGGAAGTAGTATATCAACCAGAGACAGAAATAGACTTTATAGGCTGATTAGACTGGCCAGCTCTGTCCTGGGTAGTCTCCTGGACCCAGTACAGATGGTGGGTGACAGAAAGATATTGTCCATGGTGAGATCCATGCTGGAGAACAACTCCCATCCCATATATGAAACCGTGGCACATGGAGCGGTACGGTTAAATAGGCCGAGGCGCTCCGGATAGAGTTTATTTCTTCCTAGCTTGAGTGAAGCTCGATTAGTGAAGTTACACACTTGATAAAGGGTTCCGACCCGAAACGCGACAACTGTTTTTGCGTTGTGCAATCTTCTTTTTGAATAAATTCCTTTGGACCTGAGAGCGCCGTCCTTTTGTTCTTCCATTGGTGCATCCTCCTGGTTTTTGACCAGTGTTATAGAGACGTGCTGCCACTCTCACTCTGACGAAGCCTAATATTGCTGAAAACGGAGTTGTGAACGGAGTCACAACCCGATCAGGTGAGAGGCCACCAGGTCCTGAGTTCTTTTCATAAACACCAGATAATTCATCTATATATTTATAATAGACCATCTACACTATAAGTGTGCTCGGTATCTCTCTATTCTATATATGAAACCGTGGCAGCCCTGGACAGTACTGTCAGTGACCAACTGCTTCACTCCAAGTATGAGAAGGAGCGCTATTGGAGATCCTTCCTCCCGACCGAGGTCAGGCTGTATAATCAACACCAGGCTAAACGGAGATCACTCCACACAGAGAACTAAATGATCCTGAGTCTTTCTTTTTATTCTTAGTTGCTATGACTCTTAGTATCTTTTCTATTTGCTATGAGCTTGTATGTGAATTATATTACTGTATTATCCATGCTGCTGTAACACACTGAATTTCCTCATGGTGGGACTATTAAATGATTGTCTTATCTTATCTTATGATATTAAAATGTCCACAGATAATACCTTTACCTCTAAGTCTCTTACTCAAGGACTTCAAGAAAGCAACCTGAGAGAAATTGGGGCAATATACGTTGACTATTATTACGGGAGCAAATCAGGGCTATACACTCTCCTCTGTGATCTACAATAGAATCCATTAGTTGGAATGTAACAGTATTCTTAAAAGCAATGATTACATTGATGATCTGTTAGTAAATTTGATAAGATTGCTTTTTAAGGCTAAGGCCCCACGTTGCAGAAACGCACCTTTTTTGGTTGCAGAGTTCGCTTCAGTTTTTTGAGCCAAAGCCAGTAGTGGATTGACCAGAACGTAGAAGTATGAGATCTTCCTATATATTTCCCATTCCTTTCTTGGCATTGGCAACAAAATCTGCAATAAAAAAGCTGCATTTCTGCAACATGGCCTCAGGCTAAAGTGGAATTCTTGTATGCATCAGCATTGCAGTTAGACGCTTCTTTCCATATTAGAGACCTCTTATAAGCACTATTAAAGAGGACCTTTCATCAGAGCGGGCACAGGGAGTTCCATATACTGCTGGAAAGCCGACAGTGCGCTCATTTCAGTGCACTATCGGCTTTCCCGCACTGTGCCCCGGGTAACACGCTATTGGTCTCGGTACCGTAGCGCTTTCCAGCAGTATATGGAATTGCATGTGCCCAATCTGATGAAAGGTCCTCTTTAAGTCCTTTGACATTCAAAGATAACATCTTAATGGCCATGTATGGGCAAGTGCAGAGACTTCTGTGGTGTAAAAATTACATACAGAAAATATGTAACACACAACATTAAGGCATATTGTACATACCAGCTAGGGTTGTTCCAGTAGAGGGTTGACAATAGTATTACCCAGCCGTATATTGGCAAATACAGAATCAATAACATACTGCACAAACTTGGGGTGCAGTTTTCATGAAAAGAACATTAAATTGTCTGCTATACTGTATCCTTAGAGGATCCTCGGGTAACCGGAAGGATCAGATTCCAAATAGGTATCAGTTTAGATGGTAAGTTGGGTTTTCGAGCAGGTGTTTGTGGAAGAGAGTTCAGGCCCCACTGCCGAAGTAATTTCATTCCTTGTTCTAAGGTGGAGAAGAAGTGAGAATTGCCATTTTGAAATACCTTCACCAGGAAAGCCCAATTTGTAATGAATAACGTGATGTCTCAGCGCTCAGAGTTATCGGGGCTAATTTCCTCCGAACAGTAATGGTCGCTTGAGATAAATCAGTGAGTCAGTTTTCTAGAAGCCATCATAAGTTGAACTCTCAGATGGTAAAAGTGAATTTGTGCTATGACATCGCAAGTGATGGAGTCAGGAAGATTTTTCGGTTTTGGAAGTCTGTGAGCGTGATCCGAATAATGAGGTAAGAGCGAGTCAGCTGCTAAGACAGATTCAAGGATGCCGCAAAATTTCACGTTACTTTTGTCAATTTGAATTTAATAGATTGCAGGTCTTCCTTTAAGTCGTTATGGGTCTCAACCAGATATTATGTGCGCCAAAAAATTTGCCCATGTTATTTTCAACATAGTATACATGTTCTGCAAGGGAGTCAACAGTAGAGGATACATTTGAAATACCTTTAGTAATATCCTTTTGGATGATACTATGGAGAGCAAGCATAATATCTATGAAAAATGATTCAGATACTGCCTGGTTACCAGAAGGAAAGGTTTTAGATTTTTTTTGGTCAGGATTTTGAGACTGTATCTGCCTCAAAATCCTGACCAAAAAGATGTCTCCCATTGATTTCAGTTCTTTGTTCTGGCTCCCAGAAAAAAAGCAAGATGCTCATTCTTTCAGACGGATTCACCTTGCGACATCCACCATCCATCCATTCATTTGGACTTAATCCAGAACGGAGTGTGCGACTGGATGCCGGACCAAAAAAAAAAACATGTGAGCTTACCCTCAAGGGTTTCAGCAGTCTCAGAGGTGGACCCCTGAAGGAGATTGGTGAACTCTTACATATACAACATGAAGTTGGAGAGACAACGTGTCCTATGTATGGGGAAGTATCTCTTTTTTGTGACATCACCAGCTGGTTCGCTAAAGAAAATGAAGATGAGCTGGTGGATAAGCAGTCAGCATTCGGTCTGGAACTTACATGTCGAATTTCAGATGTCGACGAAGAAGACAGCACATCAGATGTTGGGGTGTTGTCTGAGATATCCATCATATGGAGTGGATAACTGGGGATCACATTTCAACGCCATCTTGGATTGGTGGTTGAGAAGAAAATAAGTTATGAGTTTCTGACAAACCTTTTTTCATATTTCCGTGTACAGGGATGCACAGGGTGTCTGATTTATTTTTTTGTTCCTTCTATGTGGGGTCAGGTGTTTTTAGTTTTACTATTTTGAGGAACGTCTATTGTTTTGATCACTTTTTATTTACATTTTTATTGGATTCAAAAAAGTTCAACACTTGATTTTAATTTTTTTTTCTCATTCTGTTTGTTCATTTGTGCTACATATGATTACCATGACTATTAGTGACTAGAGATGAGCGAACACTAAAGTGTCTGAGGTTCGAAATCCGATTCGAACAGCCGCACACTGTTTGACTGTTCGAACGGATTTCAAACCCCATTATAGTCTATGGGGGGAAATGCTAGTTTCAGGGGTACGCAACATTCGATAAAATCATACTTACCAAGTCCACGAGTGACGGTCGGGCTGAATTCTGTTTGAAATCTTCTCCCGGCGCAGTGTCCCCGCGTCTTCTGCCGGGTGGAATTCACTCTGCCTAGGCACCAGGCCTAAGCAGAGCCGACTGTGCATGCACGTGCGGCTCTTCCCAGGCCCGACGCCTGAGCAGAGCTGACTGCGCATGCGCGTGTATGCGCGTGTATGCCCGCGCATGCGCAGTCGGCTCTGACTAGGCCGGATGCCTAGGTAGAGTGAATTCCACCCGGAAGAAGACGCGGGGACGCAGCGTGGAGAAGACTTCGGAAAGGTAAGAGAAGAACCAGCGTTGATTGGCAGAATGTATAGCATTCTGCCAATCAACGCTGGTTCTGCATCGAACATTAAACTTCGAACAGCTAGTAGTGTTCGATCGAGTTTGGAGCGTGCAGAGTGATGCCAATCAAGGATACATGCCGTAACTGCTGCCAAATAGTATTTCATGCAATACGGAACTGCTAGACCCCCCTCCCGTTTAGATCTGACAAGAGTGCTTCTAGCAATTCACGGGGTGCTTAGATGTCCAGATGAACGTATTAAAGGCTTTCCCAATCATGGAAAAGAAGTGTGATGGTAAAATACCAGGGATACTTTGAAAGAGGTAAAGCAGGCAGGGAGCACATTCATTTTTAATAGATTGATGTGCCCCAGCCAAAAGAGTCCCTTGGTATCCTAACGCGCAAGATCAGCCTGGAGAGTGCACAAAATCAGAAGGAAATTCAGCAAATAAGTGTCAGCTAAATTGCTAGGAAACTGCATCTTCAAGTACTTTATCGCTTTAAAGGACCACTTAAAGGGAAAAGAGGAGGGCAAGTTACTGAGGACTGCCGCAGGTAGAGAAACGTTGAGGGCAGTACTCTTGGACAGATTCATTTTGTAATTGCTGTAAAAGCTGTAAGCACCAATTTCATGAAAGATAGAAGGAATAGACGTGAGCGGCTCAGTGACAAAAAGGAGGACATCATCTGCACATCATCTTCAAGTGCAGATCACGAACTTGCAGACCCCGGATATCTGGGTTGTTCCTGATAGCCAACAAAAGGTGCTCTATCACCAGAGCATACAATAATGGGGAGAGGGGTCACTCCTGTTGGGTACCATTATGTATAGTGAGGGAGGGGGAAAGTGAGCAGGCGTTAGAGGGAAGTTGTAAAGAGATCAAATATAAGCATAGTAGGGCCCAGACCTATGTGAGCCAAGGTTGCCTCCAGGAACCCCATTCTACCCTATCAAAATCCTTCTCCGCATTCAACGAGAGCAGCATCATTGGAGTCTGTGAGCGCTGGGCATGATGGATTGTGGATAAGGTCTTCAGCATGTTGTCCCAGGCCTCCTTACGGGGTATAAATCCCACCTGATCGACATGTACAAGGTCCCCCATGTGCGGGCTCAAATGGTTAGCTATTAATTTAGCATACAGCTTAGCATCAGTATTGAGTAAGGAGATCGGCCTGTAGCTGGAGCAAAACAAGTGATCCTTCCTCTCCTTAGGAATAACTGTAATTTGGGCCTGCAAGAAGGATGGGAGGAAAAGAGGTGTCTTGAAAAATAGAATTAAAGGACTTTAGTAGGAGGAGGACTAGTTCGAACTTCAAGATTTTGTAAAAGCGGGCTTTGTAGCCATCCGGACCAGGGCTCTTAGCCCCTGGTAAGATAGAGATACCAATCTCGAGTTCCTTGGCAGAGAACGGCGTCTCAAGTACAGCAGCGTCCTCAAGGAGTTTTTACATTTTAACACGTGCTGAATATAATTTTACTACCATACAAAAAAAATTTCAGGTTGTCTCCAAACTAAAACGGATGCCTGGATTTACCAAAAAGCAGAGGAAATTCAGATATCTCAAGGCAGCACTACCCAATGGTCAAGTTATCCCACCAAGGGGAAACACAGGAGTATGTTTTTTTTTTTTTGTTTTTTTTTTTCATTTACATCTCCTTGAGCCTCTTCAGGAATTGCTCCAAATTCTGGACAACCCCATTAGATTATTGTATTTACAATTAGTTACAGAGACACCTTCTTTGTCAGACCAACAATTTTCTGTTCTCACCTGTGTATATCCATATAAGCTTAACAGCTGGGCCATGGGGAGAGTTGTGATAGAGCGGAAATCTCCAATAAATCCGACCACTGCGTCATTCTCCATACATGAGTAGTTTGGAGCTGTTACTGTGTGTCCGGACAGTATCTGCAGAACATCTTTTAGAACTTTATTCACATTCCCACAAGAGTCATATATATGATATCCCAGAGTGACATTGGGCAGAAGATCTGAGCGATTATTAATTTCTTCAATAGCAAAACGAAAAGCCGCCAGATGTAAATATTCTCTGGGATGAATACTGTGAAACAATATTGAAATACTGAGTTTAGAGATGAGCGAAAAGTAAAATGTTCGAGGTTCGATATTCGTTTCGAGTAGCCCCTCAATATTCGACTACTCGAATCGAATATCGAACCCTATTATAGTCTATGGGGGGAAAATGCTCTTTTCAGGAGTAGGCAACGTTTGATCAAATTATACTTACCAAGTCCACGAGTGAGGGTCGGGCTGGATCCTCCGAGAAGTCTTCTCCTTGCAGTGTCCCCGCGGCGTCTTCCGGCTCTTCATTCACTCTGCCAGGCATCGGGCCTGGGCAGAGCCGACTGCGCATGCCTGCAATACAAGCGGGCATGCGCAGTCGGCTCTGCCCAGGCCCGATGCCTGGCAGAGTGAATGAAGAGCCGGAAGACGCCGCGGGGAAGCTGCACAGAGAAGACTTCTAAAGGTAGGAGAAGAACCAGCGTTGATTGGCCAACTGTATAGAATTCGGCCAATCAATGCTGGTTCTGCCTCGAACTTTTCCATTCGAATAGCGAGTGGTACTTGATCGAGTACGAGTATTTCGAATACAGTAGTATTCGATCGAATACCTACTCGATCGAGTACTACTCGCTCATCTCTAATTGAGTTGTGTCTTTAAACCCTTAATGACGAAGGATGTAATATTACCTCCCTGGTGTCAGGGACTTGGTGAAAGTGGGCCTAATAGTATGCTCTGTCATGGCCACTTGTTCACTATCTGAGCAGTTTTTAAAATGGGGTTGCTCCCTAGGGTATTACGCTTTATCTGGTACCTTAGAGGCTCTGCAAACATAACATGTCATCTAGATACCAAATATCTGCACTCCAAAAGTCACATAGTGCTCTTTCCCTTTTGTACCCTGCTGTGTGCCCAAACTGGAGTTTATGCCCATATGTATAACACTGGTGTACCCAGGATAACGCACTTAATGTCATATGTGGTTATAAACCACTGTTTGGGCAAACAACCAGGAGCAGTAGGGAGGGAGCGTTTTTGGAGCACAGATCAGAGCTCCTGAATTGCCAGTAAAGTGGAATCTACTGACATGTGACCCCATTCTGCAAACTACACCCCTAAAGGAATTTATCCAGGGGTACAGTGTATATTTTGAATAAGAACAACTTATTGGGCACTGGAATGGCAAATCTCTGGAAAAATTGCAATTTTCACTTTTGATCACCACCTGCAGATTCTTTTTTGGAAATTAAATTAATGCAACACTCAAGGGATAAAAAATTCTCGCAACACCACTTGATAAATTCCTTCAGGGGTGTGGTTTCCAAAGTGGGTTCACATGTCTGTGGATTCAACTTTACTGGCAATTCAGGGGCCACTACACAAACATAAAATGAAATACACCTGTCTGAGGCCGGGTCTTTCTATCTGTCCATCTGTCTGTCTGTTGTTTATGCGCGACCAAACGACTATACCGATCCTCATCAAATTTGGCACACAGGCACATCACGTGTCCCGGAAGGTTTTAGATCAGGTCTCAGCTCTCAAGGACGTGAGATACAGTATTCACAAAACAATGACCTGCATTAGCCGATACAAACCTGCAAGGCTTTCACTCATATTCCAACTGCCTTACACATGGTCACATGTCCCTTATCAGCCAATAGAAGCTCACAAGTGATCAGTCTCCACATGCACACAGTTTTACTCCAGGTTTCCATAACAACACAGCCAATTTGCCATAATCCAACTGCCATACACATGGTCACTCCACATGCACACAGCATTACTCCAGGTTTCCGTAACAAATATCCAACACTGAATTCCAAACTAAGATACACACATGAGAGAATTAGATACACAGCTCAGCACACACTATCACACATGAGAGAATTAGGTACATAGTTCAGCACACAAAATGACACATCGGAGGATTATATATGCAGCTCAGCACACATTAAGATAATTTCATACACATGTCATCTCACACCATCACACATCAGAGGATCAGATGCACAGCTCAGCACACATCCGAGGATTAGATACACAGTTCAGCACACACCATCACACATCAGAGGATTAGATACACAGCTCAGCACAGTATCACACATCATAGGATTAGATACACAGCTCAGCACACACCATCACATATCAGAGGATTAGATACACAGCTCAGCACAGTATCACACATCATAGGATTAGATACACAGCTCAGCACACAGTATCACACACCAGAGGATGAGATACACAGCTCAGCACATATCAGAGGATTAGATACACAGCTCAGCATACACCATCACACATAGAGTATTACATACACAGCTCAGAACACACCATCACACCTCAGGGGATTAGATATACAGCTCAGCACACACTATCACATATAGAGGATTAGATACACAGCTCAGTACACACCATCACGCATCAGATCTTCACACCATGTTTTCATAACAACCCAGCCATTTTTCTCCACTGCTGCAGGTCAGCCTTAAAGAGGAAGGGCGCTATGGATGAAACTGTTATACAAGGTCACATACACAGTTTTTTTGCAAGTTTCCAGAACAACCCAGCCATTTTCCTTCACTGCAGTAAGTCATCTTTAAAGAGACAGGGCACTGTGTATGACACTGTTACACAAGGTAACATACACACAGCTTTACTCCAGGTATCCATAACAACCAATCACATGTTTTTCACTGATATCCAAACAGATACACATGATCACATAGTGCTTATGGACCAATGGAAACTCACAGGTTCTTCAGTCTTCACATACACACAGCTTTACACCAGGTTTCCATAGCAATTAACCTATTCTTATGGAGCCACTACACAAACAAAAAAATAAAATATACCAGTGTGAAGTTGGGTCCATTTGCTAGTAAGTGATATATGTGAAACTATTATATTCCCTTTGCTTGACCAACATTTTTTCCAGAGTCACACATGACCAGTCTAACTTTAACTTTTTTGGGAAAATCTTTGGTGAAATTTTTACTATAACATTAGAAATCAACCACAATTTTCTTCCAGTGGCTTGCAAAAGTATTCTTACCCCTTGGAATGTTTCACATTCTGTCAAGTTACAACCTTATAATACTCTTGTCACCTTACAATACTTTAATACCCCTAAATAAAATCTAGGTTACAATTGCCTTCAGAAGTAACTGAATTATTTAATAGAGTCTGGATGTGTGTAATTTGGTCTCAGTAGAAATACACATGTTCTCTGAAGGCCTCAGTGGTTTGTTAGAGAACACTAGTGAACAAACTGCATCATGAAGACCAAGGAACTCACTAGATAGGTCAGAGATAAAGATTTGGAGAAGTTTAAATCAGAATTAGGTTCTAAAACCATATCCCAAGCTTTGAGTATCTCAAAGAGCAATGTTCAATCCATCATCCAAAAATATAGCCTTCAACCTAAACTAACAGATCAAACAAGGAGAGCACTGGTCAGAGAAGCATCTAAGAGGCCCATGGTCACTCTGGAGGAGCTGCAGAAATCCACAGCTCTGAGGGAGAGAATCTGTCCACAGGACAACTATAAGTTGTGCACTCTCCAAATATGGAAGAGTGACAAGAAGAAAACCATTGTTGAAACAAAGACATCAGCAGAAAAGTAACACTGTTCATCACCCTGAACACCCCCCCCCCCACACACTATGAGAAATGGCGATGGCAGCATCATACTGGGGGGAGGCTTTTCTTCAGCAGGGACAGGGAAGCTGGTCAGAGTTGATAGAAAGATGGTTGTAGCTAAATACAGGGCAATCCTGGAAGAAAACCTGTTGGAGGCTGCAAAAGACTTGAGATTGGGAAGGAGATTCACTTTCCAGACAATGACCCTAAACCTACAGCCAATAGTGGAATGGCTTAGATCAAGAAATATTCATGTGTTAGAATGGCCCAGTCATTGAGCATCTGTGGCAAGACATGAAAATTGCTGTTCACAAATGCTCTCCATCCAATCTGGCGCAGCTTGAGCTATTTTGTAAAGAAGGGTGGGCTACAATATCAGTCTCTAGATGTGCAAAGTAGGTAGAGACTGAGCCGAAAATCTGGAATTGCAGCAAAAATTGGCTCTACAAAGTATTGATAGAAACAGGCTGAATATTTTTGCACATCAAAATTTTCAGATTGTTATTTGATTGAAAACCATGTATCATTTTCCTTCAAATTCACAATTATCGGCTACTTTGTGTTGGTTATCACTTAAAATCTCAATGGAATTCATTTAAGTTTGTGGGTGTAAGGGTGCATTCACATGGAGGAAAAGGGTGAGGAACTTGGTGTGGAATTTCAGTGCTGACAAAAAAAACCTCCTTTTGCCTTCAATAGGTTCCTTTTTCTGCTAGGAGAAAATGGAACCCATTGAAGTCAATGGGAGGCTTTTTTTTTTCAGTGCTGAAATTCCACACCAAGTTCCTCACCCTTTTTCTCTGTGTGAATGGACCCTAAGGTGACAAAATGTGAAAAAGGTCAAGGGGTATGAATACTTTAGCACATCACTGTACATGTGCCATCATCTGGTACACGAGGAGAAGATGACGCCTACAAAATGTTCACGCATAATTTACCTAAAATACAACACGTATGATACAATGACCTAATCCTCTCCTGTAGGCCCCAAACAGTGTATTGATACTGTTCAGGAAAGTAAAATTCCTAAAAGACAGATGACGATGCGCTCTTAAGCGAGAAGACTGGAAAGGAAATAGTAAAGAAGCTCGAACTGATGAAACATCAGATCCTAAAATAGAAACGTAAAGTGAAGATGGGGAAGGAACACCAATGGCATTACATGACAAATAGCGCTATAAAGCCCCTCACATACTACTGGGCAGTTACATCAGGGCTCTTACATACACCGATACTGATAAGTGTTTACTTATCTCTCCCTTGTAGAAATGTGTCCAGAAAGATAAGACTAGATGGTTAAACGTCTCCATCACTTTCTGCACTAGACATATTTCTGAAGACGAGACCATCAAAGCAAGTAGCAGAGGTTCCTTAGTTATCAGAAAATGGAGTGAAGGAAACACAAAATCTCTTCCTCTCAATATTACACTTTCCAGAACAAAGTACTATATTCATATTTGATGCCAAAAAAATAAGACCATCCATAGTATCTGACAGATCTTGATTTTCTTGGAGTCTGAAATCCCACTTACAACTATTAGTAGTTGTATTTACATTCAAACTCAGGATTAGACACAAATAAGAGGAGAAGTGTCAGCGCTTACTTATCACCTTGGATAAAATACTTTCATTGATACGTGCTACCGCAACTGTACGTGTGTAAGGTGTTCAATTGTATTATTATATGTGACCGGATCAATATTTAACCAATATATCAATAGAGATATTTGTTGTTTATAAATGGAAATATTTACATAAATAAATAAAATCATTCTAGGGTTACTATTGTGAGAATCTTCGGATTCCTTTATGAAGTAGATAGAAATGAAACAATATTAACATTTCCTATCAGTAGTTGGGGATTTTTTAAAATTTTGTATCATTTTTAGCCAATTTTCAAGATGAGTCACATTAGATAATTAGCAATAGGGAATCATCTTATACTGATCTGAACTGCAAGCAAACAGTCAGGAAATTGTTAAGTGATCATTCACTTCTACACTTGCCGGATGAAGAGGCATTTGTGCTCCAAAACTTTACAACTATAATCTTTTTGGTGACCCAATAATGGAATCTCTTCTATAATTGTGTTTTATTTGACACAAAAGCAGTGGCGTAACTAGGAATGACGGGGCCCCGTGGTGAACTTTTGACATGGGGCCCCCCCCAACCGACACTGACGCCAAAGATCTTGACGACCCCCTCCTCCGTACTCTATTATGTCCCTTAGTGGCCCCTGCACACAATATTATGTCCCTTAGTGGCCCCTGCACACAGTATTATACCCCATAGTGGCCCCTGCACACAGTATTATCCCCCATAGTGGCCCCTGCACACAGTATTATAGCCCATAGTGGCCCCTGCACACAGTATTATGCCCCATAGTGGCCCCTGCACACAGTATTATAGCCCATAGTGGCCCCTGCACACAGTATTATCCCCCATAGTGGCCCCTGCACACAGTATTATAGCCCATAGTGGCCCCTGCACACAGTATTATGCCCCATAGTGGCCCCTGCACACAGTATTATAGCCCATAGTGGCCCCTGCACACAGTATTATAGCCCATAGTACTTTTATAGCACAACATATGAGACAATACCGGGTGTAATACAGATCAGACTCGGCCTTCATAGTGTTATCTCCTGAGAGGGCAGATCTGTAACAGGAGAACTGTCCACTACAAATGGGAATGTTTCTAGTCTGTTCTTGTAGCTCTTGGTTTTATACAGTATGTGATGTTTCTTACTTACCCTGTACACATCTGTTCAAAATAATTACCTAAAAGGTCCACCAGGTGCATGGAGGAATGGACAGTGAAGATCCCTCCTAGAATGATATCTCCATCCTGAGAATATGTGTAATCAAATGTAAATTTCTTCATTAACATATGACATTGAGCTACAGGGTCCTGAGTCTCAGAGATACAGAAAGTCACACAGAAAGCCAATAACAATAAGAACATGTTCAGTAGTAGACGACAGAAGATCCTTGTGTGTCCCGGCAGATGTATCAGCAGCAGCAGCAGCACGGAACGTGAGGGATCCTTCAGCTGTGCTGCAGAGGTTGTAGCAGGGAGAGGTTTATATAGCCAGTTACGAGGTATTTTAATCTTATAATAAACCACATACAGTCTGTGCTAAGCATTAGTGAAAAAAAATAAATAAAAAATAAAAACCAGAAAAGACACAACCACAAGGGAACACCCAGCACGGGAGCAGAAATGGCAGACTGAACTTATCGAATAAAACAATACCTTATGGATTTTATGTGTAAGAGCTACAGATGAGCGAATAGTGAAATATTAAATATTCGGTATTCAATTCGAATAGTCCATCAATATTCGACTATTCGAAAGAATATCGAACCCCATTATAGTCTATGGGAGAAAATGCTTCGTTTCAGAGGAACCCACAATTGGACTCAGGAGGGTCACCAAGTCCACTATGACACCCCAGGAAATGATGCCAACACCTCTGCAATGCAACTGGGACAGCAGGGGAAGCATGTCTGGGGGCATCTAACACCAAAGTCACAGTATTACGCCACTATCACAGCCTATCAACTAGACACTTTCCAAACTCAATTGAACCTCCTATGAAAAGTGGAAAAATACTTGTAAACAGTGGCTATTGTAAAAAGCGTTGCACCACCAAGTTGAAAACATGGGCCAGGCATGGAACATGTTGGAGGCTGGAAAGCTCCAGTCAATACCAGGTTCCGGCCGCTATCACACATGACCATGCCTAGGTCCAAGTGCAGCGGCGAAAACCACATTGCCATCTCATTGAGGATTGCATCCCTCACCTCGGAGGCAGTTTACTGTCTGTCGCCCAATCTGATGGGCTTCAGCACGGCCTGCTGACGTCTCCCGACGCCAGTGCTGCAGCATTTTAGGCTTGCAGCTGGGGTTGATGTTAGGATGGAGGAGGAGGAGGGTAGTTTAAACCTGCCAGGAATATTGTGTGGGGAGAGGAGGTAGGCTGCCCCAGTTTGCGACCCGGTCCTAGCCTCCACTACATTCACCCAGTGTGCCGTGAGGGAGATGTAGCATCCTGGTCCGCATGCATCGGTGGTCAAGTGGACCATAGTGCAAAGCGCGGAACTGTGGGCCCGCCTGATGTTGTGGGACATGTGCTGGTGCAAGGCGGGGACGGCACACCTATAGAAGTAGTGACCGCAGCTGCCATCAGGTCACAGAAGGCCTGAATCTCCACAAGCCTAAATGCCAACATCTCCAGGGCCAGCAGTTTGGAGATGTGGCCATTTAAGGCTTGGGCATGTGGGTGTCTTGCGCTGTATTTCTGCCTGTGCTCAAACACCTGGGAGATGGTGAGTTGCTGGGAAGAGGTGCATGATGGTGTAGGAGAAGGAGCGGAGGCAGGAAAAGGGGAGGATGAGGGTGAAGACCCCAAAATGGAAGAGGCAGATGTGGAGGTGTCCTGGCTGGTGGTCTGGACTGCAGCACCAGCATTGAAAACAGTGGAAGTTGCAGTGGCGGCAACGTCAGATGATTGTCCTGCGTTTGCTCTCTCCCACTGCCCAGTGCTTGCCTTCCAAATGACAGCACATGGCTGAAGTTGTAAGGTTGCTTTTCTCAGAGCTCCAACTCAATTTTGAGTTTTACAGTGCGCAAACCGTACTCAGTGTGTCTTCCGCGCATACTTTGAAAAATCTTCACACCATCGAGGAACATGGCTTCGTTCGGTGAGTTTTTGGCAAGTGGCCAGGGCAGGTAACATTTTGGGCCTTGCTGGCTCTAGCCTGGCTTCTGTGAAGCAACTGTCCTATGCCTCTGGACATGCCTCTGCCTCTAGCCACCTTTTTGGGTGCTACGCCTACCTCCACATCTGCACTGCTTTCCCCGCTAGACATCCACCACTCCTCTTCCAATTGCTCACTCTGCTCCTGCTCCTGCACACTGCACATGACACAGCCTGCCCTGATGGCAACTGTGTCTCATCATTATCACTGAGGACGGATTGTAGGTCCACAACCACAAAATCGGCAGGAGATGGCGGATGCTCCAGTGTTTGGGTATCAGAATACACAAATTTGTCTGTTAGCTCCTGGGAATCGGGAAGTGGTTGAACAGAGTCAAAGAGTGGAAAAGGACCTGAAAACAGTTCCTGGAAGAGGGCAAAGGTGGACGACTCTTCTGGGAAGATTGGGAATGTTGGGAGGAACGAGGGGCAGACTCTTGGGTAGTTACATGACTGGAGGTAGTGGCTGACTGACTGGTGGAAAAGCTGCTGGAAGCATTATCCGCTAGCCATTGTAACACCTGTGTCTGTTGCTCGAACCTCGACAGCGTTGTATCCTGCACCCTGCTTAACGTTGCCATCAAGCCAGGGATTGTGGATGAATGCAATGCTGGCTGCCCCTCACCAGTAGGCATTGATCGCAGTAGCTTGCAAGCAGTAGCTTGACCGCGGCCTTGGCCCCCAGCTGCATTTCCACACCCCTGTCCTCGTACCCGTTCCTTTGCGCTAGCCTTACGCATTTCAAGATGTATCCAAGCGTACTGTATGGCGAGTATACACGGTATATATTAAGAGCATATAGCAAGTACGGTATATACTGTATGGCAAGTATATACCTTGCTTCACACCCGTATGGGACCGGTATATTGGGTGTACAAACGGATGTATTCAAGTGTACTGTTTTGCAAGTATACACGGACGGTATATATTTAGAGCGTATAGAAAGTACGGTATATACTGTATGGCAAGTATACACCTTACTTCACACCTGTATGGGACAGGTACAGTATATTGTATACCAGTATAAAAGGTGGTAGGGAATTGAAGCCCTAAAAAGGGCTTTTGTGAAAATTAGCTGCAGAATGAGTGTATATACTAGAGGTGTATATAATGGAGGTTTATATATTAGAGGTGTATATACACTCTTCAAGCAGTGTAGCTCTTATAAGAGCTCTTGGTTTGCTATTCTTGCCTAGCAGAAGCTAATTGCTAGCTAACCCTGAGCAGAACGTCTCTCCCTGTCTAAATCCAAATCGCATCTGAAATTAATCTGACTGGCCATATTCTTACAAATCGGAGGTCACCTTATTTAGCCAGCCAATGACTTTTGACATTATATTTTCGATGCCTACGTTTTATTACTTTCTTTCCCACCTCCCCTGCACAGCTATTGGTGCAAAAATAGCACCATGGAAGGTGGGAGGGGAATCGAATAATAACAGTGAATACCGCGTGGTATTCGATTGTAATTGATTATTTCGAATACCATAGTATTCGATCGAATATTAGTCGCTCATCTCTAGTAAGAGCAAAAGATAAACATTAGAGGTAAGGGAAATTTTCAAAAATTTGATCCAGCCACTTTGCTGACTTCTAAAAAGATATGATTCGATCAAAATTAATTTGCAGTAATTAGCATAAAAAAAACAGCTATTTCCTGGCTGCAGAGACCCTGTATAGTGGTGTACAGTAGAGATGAGCGAACAGTGTTCTATCGAACACATGTTCGATCGGATATCAGGGTGTTCGCCATGTTCGAATCGAATCGAACACCGCGTGGTAAAGTGCGCCAAAATTCGATTCCCCTCCCACCTTCCCTGGCGCCTTTTTTGCACCAATAACAGCGCAGGGGAGGTGGGACAGGAACTACGACACCGGGGGCATTGAAAAAAATTGGAAAAAGTCATTGGCTGCCGAAATCAGGTGACCTCCATTTTAGACGAATAGTGGATTTCAAATCTGGGTCATATGAGAATGTGAACTTTGTGACTATGAGACAGGGATAGCTGTACAGGCAGGGATAGCTAGGGATAACCTTTATTTAGGGGGGAATGTTATTAAAAATAACTTTTTGGGGCTCTATCGGGTGTGTAATTGTGATTTTTGTGAGATAAACTTTTTCCCATAGGGATGCATTGGCCAGCGCTGATTGGCCGAATTCCGTACTCTGGCCAATCAGTGCTGGCCAATGCATTCTATTAGCTTGATGAAGCAGAGTGTGCACAAGGGTTCAAGCGCACCCTCGGCTCTGATGTAGCAGAGCCGAGGCTGCACAAGGGTTCAAGCGCACCCTCGGCTCTGATGTAGGAGAGCCGAGGGTGCACTTGAACCCTTGTGCACTCTCGGCTCTGCTACATCAGAGCCGAGGGTGCGCTTGAACCCTTGTGCACACTCTGCTTCATCAAGCTAATAGAATGCATTGGCCAGCGCTGATTGGCCAATGCATTCTATTAGCCCGATGAAGTAGAGCTGAATGTGTGTGCTAAGCACACACATTCAGCTCTACTTCATCGGGCTAATAGAATGCATTGGCCAGCGCTGATTGGCCAGAGTACGGAATTCGGCCAATCAGCGCTGGCTCTGCTGGAGGAGGCGGAGTCTAAGATCGCTCCACACCAGTCTCCATTCAGGTCCGACCTTAGACTCCGCCTCCTCCAGCAGAGCCAGCGCTGATTGGCCGAATTCCGTACTCTGGCCAATCAGCACTGGCTAATGCATTGTATTGGCGTGATGAAGCAGTGCTGAATGTGTGTGCTTAGCACACACATTCAGCTCTACTTCATCGGGCTAATAGAATGCATTGGCCAATCAGCGCTGGCCAATGCATTCTATTAGCGTGAACTGAGTTTGCACAGGGGTTCTAGTGCACCCTCGGCTCTGCTACATCAGATTGCTACATCTGATGTAGCAGTGCCGAGTGTGCATCAGATGTGTAGTTGAGCAAAACTGACTCAGCACTGCTAAGTCTCTGCATTCGCATAGGAATGCATTGGCCAGCCTTCGGCCAATCAGCGCTGGCTCTGCCGGAGGAGGCGGAGTCTAAGGTCGGACCTGAATGGAGACTGGTGTGGAGCGATCTTAGACTCCGCCTCCTCCAGCAGAGCCAGCGCTGATTGGTCGAGTTCCGTACTCTGGCCAATCAGCACTGGCCAATGCATTTCTATGGGGAAAAGTTAGCTTGCGAAAATCGCAAACTGACAGGGATTTCCATGAAATAAAGTGACTTTTATGCCCCCAGACATGCTTCCCCTGCTGTCCCAGTGTCATTCCAGGGTGTTGGTATCATTTCCTGGGGTGTCATAGTGGACTTGGTGACCCTCCAGACACGGATTTGGGTTTCCCCCTTAACGAGTTTATGTTCCCCATAGACTATAATGGGGTTCGAAACCCATTCGAACACTCGAACAGTGAGTGGCTGTTCGAATCGAATTTCGAACCTCGAACATTTTAGTGTTCGCTCATCTCTAGTGTACAGTATATAGAATAGTATATATAGTGTAGTATGTATAGTGGTGTACAGTATACAGTCCTATGAAAAAGTTTGGGCACCCCTATTAATCTTAATCATTTTTAGTTCTAAATATTTTGGTATTTGCAACAGCCATTTCAGTTTGATATATCTAATAACTGATGGACACAGTAATATTTCAGGATTGAAATGAGGTTTATTGTACTAACAGAAAATGTGCAATATGTATTAAACCAAAATTTGACCGGTGCAAAAGTATGGGCACCTCAACAGAAAAGTGACATTAATATTTAGTAGATCCTCCTTTTGCAAAGATAACAGCCTCTAGTCGCTTCCTGTAGCTTTTAATCAGTTCTTGGATCCTGGATAAAGGTATTTTGGACAAACAATTCAAGTTCAGTTAAGTTAGATGGTCGCCGAGCATGGACAGCCCGCTTCAAATCATCCCACAGATGTTCAATGATATTCAGGTCTGGGGACTGGGATGGCCATTCCAGAACATTGTAATTGTTCCTCTACATGAATGCCTGAGTTGATTTGGAGCAGTGTTTTGGATCATTGTCTTGCTGAAATATCCATCCCCGGCGTAACTTCAACTTCGTCACTGATTCTTGAACATTATTCTCAACAATCTGCTGATACTGAGTGGAATCCATGCGACTCTCAACTTTAACAAGATTCCCGGTGTCGGCATTGGCCACACAGCCCCAAAGCATGATGGAACCTCCACTAGAGATGAGCGAACACTAAAATGTTCGAGGTTCGAAATTCGATTCGAACAGCCGCTCAATGTTCGTGTGTTCGAACGGGTTTCGAACCCCATTATAGTCTATGGGGAACAGATACTCGTTAAGGGGGAAACCCAAATCCGTGTCTGGAGGGTCACCAAGTCCACTATGACACCCCAGGAAATGATGCCAACACCTCTGGAATGACACTGGGACAGCAGGGGAAGCATGTCTGGGGGCATCTAACACACCAAAGACCCTCTATTACCCCAACATCACAGCCTAACAACTACACACTTTACACACTCAATACCACCTCTCTGACAGTAGGAAAACACCTTGAAACATGTGTATTTGGCACTTACAGTGAGGAGAGCTTGTCACCAGCAGTGAATTTGGCCCTTGTAGTAAGTTGAGGTTGGCACCAACATTTGTTTTGAAAATCAGGGTGGATTGAGCCTCTAACCAGCAGAGTTTGGGCAAATTCATGGTGGAGGGAGCCTCTAAACACCCCAGTTTGGGCAAATTTTTGGTGGAGGGAGCCTCTAAAAACCCCAGTTTGGACCAATTCATGGTGGAGGGAGCCTCTAAAACCCCAGTTTGGACCAATTCATGATGGAGGGAGCCTCTAAACAGCCCAGTTTGGGCAAATTCATGGTGAAGGGAGCCTCTAAAAACCCCAGTTTGGACCAATTCATGGTGGAGGGAGCCTCTAAACAGCCCAGTTTGGACCAATTCATGGTGGAGGGAGCCTCTAAAAACCCCAGTTTGGACCAATTCATGGTGGAGGGAGCCTCTAAACAGCCCAGTTTGGACCAATTCATGGTGGAGGGAGCCTCTAACCAGCAGAGTTGTGGGAAAACAGGGTGGAGGGAGCCTCTAACCAGCAGAGTTGGTGGAAATCAGGGTGGAGGGAGCATCTAACCAGCAGAGTTGGTGGAAATCAGGGTGGAGGGAGCCTCTAACCAGCAGAGTTGGTGGAAATCAGGGTGGAGGGAGCCTCTAACCAGCAGAGTTGTGGGAAAGCAGGGTGGAGGGAGCCTCTAACCAGCAGAGTTGTGGGAAAGCAGGGTGGAGGGAGCCTCTAACCAGCAGAGTTGTGGGAAAGCAGGGTGGAGGGAGCCTCTAACCAGCAGAGTTGGTGGAAATCAGGGTGGAGGGAGCCTCTAACCAGCAGAGTTGGGGGAAATCAGGGTGGAGGGAGCCTAGTATTAGCAGAATTGTGCAACGCTTATGGTGGATGAGTATGAGGATGCGGAGGAATTGGAGAGGTTGAGTACAGACATGGAGTTTCATGTTGGGGTGCTTTACACAGGTGGGCACAAAAATGAAGGCTCTATCCAGTGGTGGTTCATTTTTATCAAAGTGAGCCGGTCGGCACTCTCAGCTGACAGACGGGTGCGCTTGTCAGTGATGATGCCACCGGCTGCACTGAACACCCTCTCAGATAGGACGCTGGCGGCAGGACAGGACAGCACCTCCAAGGCATATAGGGCAAGTTCAAGCCACAGGTCCAACTTCGACACCCAATACGTGTAGGGCGCAGAGGGGTCAGAGAGGACAGGGCTGTGGTCGGAAAGGTATTCCCTTAACATGCGCCTATACTTCTGACGCCTGGTGACACTAGGACCCTCCGTGGCGGCACTTTGGCGAGGGGGTGCCATCAAGGTGTCCCAGACCTTAGACAGTGTGCCCCTCGTTTGTGTGGACCGGTGAGAACTTGGTTGCCTACTGGAGGAACTGCCCTCCCTGCCGCCAACGTCACATGCTGGAAACATCTCCATCATATTCTGCACCAATTGCCTGTGGCAAGCATTGATGCGATTGGCCCTCCCCTCTACCGGAATAAAAGACGAGATGTTGTTTTTATACCGGGGGTCAAGGATAGCAAAGATCCAGTACTGGTTGTCCTCCATGATTTTGACAATACGCTTGTCGGTTGTAAAGCACCCCAACATGAACTCAGCCATGTCTGCCACAGTGTTAGTTGGCATGACTCCTCTGGCCCCACCGGAAAGTTCAGTCTCCATTTTCTCCTCATCCTCCATGTCTACCCATCCGCGCTGCAACAATGGGACGATTTGAAGTTGCCCGGAAACCTCCTGTATCACCATCACATCATCGGACAACTCTTCTTCCTCCTCCTCCTCCTCCTCCTCCTCCTCCTCCATTAAACGCGATGAAGCGGACAGATGTGTGGACCTACTCTCCAGCTGTGACGGATCGGATGCTATCCCTAACTCCTCTGTGTGATCTGAGTTATGCAAATCGTTTTTGAAATAGCACCAGCGCAGCCACTTGGAAAGTAAAAAACTCCTCTTTATTGTGTCCACAATTGTGAAACTTCACACGCAGGTTACAAACATGGAAACTGCGCCAGACTGACGCGTTTCGGATAAAATAGCTTCCTTTCTCAAAGGAAGGAAGACTTTGAGAAAGGAAGCTATTTTATCCGAAACGCGTCAGTCTGGCGCAGTTTCCATGTTTGTAACCTGCGTGTGAAGTTTCACAATTGTGGACACAATAAAGAGGAGTTTTTTACTTTCCAAGTGGCTGCGCTGGTGCTATTTCAAAAACGATTTGCATGCTATACAGCTCCGAGCCGAGGGAGACAGTTCCGTGCGACGGCCTTTTATACAGGAAAGTGAAGGTGGTGTAAGGATATCGTGGAATATTGGGCATTGCTACCGGTGGCTGAGTATTCCTTTCCCCTTTTTTCCCTTATTGATTTCTTTGATCTGAGTTATCCCTGATGTCAATCAGGGATTCTCTCAGAACACACAAGAGCGGGATTGTAAGGCTCACCATCGCATCCTCAGAGCTCACCCTCCTTGTGGACTCCTCAAAGACCCGTAGGATGTCACAAAGGTCTCTCATCCATGGCCACTCATGGATGTGAAACTGAGGCAGCTGACTTTGTGGCACCCTAGGGTTTTGTAGCTGGTATTCCATCAAAGGTCTCTGCTGCTCAACCACTCTATTCAACATCTGAAACGTTGAGTTCCAGCGTGTGGGGACGTCGCACAAAAGCCGGTGTTGTGGCACATGCAGGCGTTGCTGGAGAGATTTTAAGCTAGCAGCGGCTACTGTCGACTTGCGAAAGTGGGCGCACATGCGTCGCACTTTCACCAGTAGCTCTGGAACATTAGGGTAGCTCTTTAGGAAACGTTGCACCACTAGGTTGAAGACGTGGGCCAGGCATGGAACATGTTGGAGTCCGGCAAGCTCCAGAGCTGCTACCAGGTTCCGGCCATTATCACAAACGACCATGCCTGGGCCCAGGTGCAGCGGCTCAAACCATATTGCCGTCTCATCGAGGAGGGCATCCCTCACCTCGGAGGCAGTGTGCTGTCTGTCCCCCAAGCTGATCAGCTTCAGCACAGCCTGCTGACGTCTACCAACGCCAGTGCTGCAACGTTTCCAACTTGTAGCTGGGGTCAATCTAACAGCGGAGGAGGAGGCGGTGGCGGAGGAGGAGGCGGTGGCGGAGGAGGAGGCGGTGGAGGAGGAGGAGGAGGGGGGTGTTCTTCTCGTGTCCCTGCCAGGAATGTTAGGCGGGGAGACGAGGTACACCGGGCCAGTTTGGGAAGCAGTCCCAGCCTCAACTACATTCACCCAGTGTGCCGTCAGTGAAATGTAGCGTCCCTGTCCGCATGCACTTGTCCACGCGTCGGTGGTCAAGTGGACCTTTGTGCAAAGCGCGGAACTAAGGGCCCGCCTGATGTTGAGTGACACGTGCTGGTGCAAGGCGGGGACGGCACACCGGGAGAAGTAGTGACGGCTAGGGACGGCATAGCGAGGTGCCGCAGTTGCCATCAGGTCCAGGAAGGCGGGAGTTTCAACAAGCCGGAACGCCAACATCTCCTGGGCCAGCAGTTTAGCGATGTTGGCGTTCAAGGTTTGCGCGTGTGGGTGGTTAGCAGTGTATTTCTGCCGCCGCTCCAATGTCTGAGAGATGGTGGGTTGTTGTAAAGAAGCGCCTGATGGTGCCTTTGATGGTGCAGGAGAAGGAGATAAGACAGGAACAGGGGAGGATGAGGGAGAAGTCAACAAAGTGGCGGAGGCAGATGAAGTGGTGTCCTGGCTCGTCCTCTGGAGTGCATCGCCAGCACAGTCAGCAGTGGCAGTGGCAGAGGCAGAGGCAGTGGCAGAGGCAGTGGCAGTGGCGTGAACGGCAGGCGGCCTTTGTCCTGCCGTTGCTGCCTGCCACTGATTCCAGTGCTTGGATTCCAAATGACGGCGCATTGAAGTGGTGGACAGGTTGCTCTTCTCAGAGCCCCTAATCAATTTCGAGAGGCAAATTGTGCAGACAACACTATATCTGTCCTCGGCGCATTCCTTGAAAAAACTCCACACCTTCGAGAAACGTGCCCTCGAGGTGGGAGTTTTTCGGGGCTGGGTACGAACTGGAACATCTTGGGAGATTCCGGGTGTGGCCTGGCTTCGCCTAAGCTGCTGACCTCTGCCTCTGCCTCTAGCTACCCTTTTTGGTGCTGCACCTGCCTCAACATCCACACTACTTTCCCCGCTTGACATCCCCCCTGTCCAGGTCGGGTCAGTGTCCTCATCATCCACCACTTCCTCTTCCAACTCCTGTCTCATCTCCTCCTCCCGCACAATGCGCCGGTCAACTGGATGCCCTGACGGCAACTGCGTCACATCATCGTCGATGAGGGTGGGTTGCTGGTCATCCACCACCAAATCGAACGGAGATGGAGGAGACTCTAGTGTTTGAGCATCTGGACACAGATGCTCCTCTGTTAGGTTCGTGGAATCGTGACGTGGAGAGGCAGGTTGAGGGACAATGAAAGGAGCGGAGAACAGCTCTGGGGAGCAGGGACAGTTGGGGTTATTGTTCTGTGAAGCTTGGGAATTTTGGGAGGAAGGAGGACAAGACTGTTGGGTAATAGGAGGAGAGGAGGCAGAGTCTGACTGGCTGCTGGACAATGTGCTGTAAGCGTTCTCTGACAGCCATTGCAAGACCTGTTCCTGGTTCTCGGGCCTACTAAGGTTTGTACCCTGCAGTTTAGTTAATGTGGCAAGCAACCCTGGCACTGTGGAGTGGCACAATGCTTGCTGCCCCACAGGAGTAGGCACGGGACGCCCTGTGGCTTCACTGCTACCTTGCTCCCCAGAACCATTCCCCCGACCTCGCCCACGGCCTCGTCCAAGTCCCTTTCCGGGAGCCTTGCGCATTTTGAATTCCCAGTTAGAAACTGGCACTATATACCAGTAGCAAAAATTGTGGGTGCACGTAACCCCAATATATTCTTTGAATTACCAGTCAGAAACTGGCACTATATGGCAGTAGCAAGAAATGAGGGTATTTGTAACCCCAATATATTCTTTGAATTCCCAGTCAGACAATGGCACTATATACCAGTAGCAAAAATTGTGGGTGCACGTAACCCCAATATATTCTTTGAATTACCAGTGAGACAATGGCACTATATAGCAGTAGCAAAAATTGTGGGTGTACGTAACCCCCATATATTCTTTGAATTCCCAGTCAGAAACTGGCACTATATACCAGTAGCAAAAATTGTGGGTGCACATAACCCCAATATATTCTTTGAATTCCCAGTGAGACAATGGCACTGTATAGCAGTAGCAAAAATTGTGGGTGCACATAACCCCAATATATTCTTTGAATTCCCAGTCAGACAATGGCACTATATACCAGTAGCAAAAATTGTGGGTGTATATAGCCCCAATTCTATTGCTAGGGGACTTGCAGGGTATTTCTGAGGTGAAGGTGGGGGGCACACCGTTGGAACGGGGATTTGGGGTGTATATATGGGGTATACGGGAATACACTGTCAGTGTGTTCCATTCAGGATCCTGGGAAAGCTGGGTTGCGGCGATTGAGCCCGTCAGTGCCACGTTACACTGACAAGCTTCTCCATGGAATTGAAGTTATATGTAACCCCCATATATTCTTTGAATTCCCAGTGAGACAATGGCACTATATGGCAGTAGCAAAAATTGTGGGTGCACTTAACCCCCATATATTCTTTGAATTCCCAGTGAGACAATGACACTATATACCAGTAGCAAAAATTGTGGGTGCACGTAACCCCAATATATTCTTTGAATTCCCAGTCAGACAATGGCACTATATACCAGTAGCAAAAATTGTGGGTGCACGTAACCCCAATATATTCTTTGAATTCCCAGTGAGACAATGGCACTGTATAGCAGTAGCAAAAATTGTGGGTGCACGTAACCCCCATATATTCTTTGAATTCCCAGTGAGACAATGGCACTATATACCAGTAGCAAAAATTGTGGGTGCACGTAACCCCAATATATTCTTTGAATTACCAGTCAGAAACTGGCACTATATAGCAGTAGCAAAAATTGTGGGTGCACATAACCCCAATATATTCTTTGAATTCCCAGTGAGACAATGGCACTATATACCAGTAGCAAAAATTGTGGGTGCACGTAACCCCAATATATTCTTTGAAATCCCAGTGAGACAATGGCACTATATACCAGTAGCAAAAATTGTGGGTGCACGTAACCCCAATATATTCTTTGAATTCCCAGTGAGACAATGGCACTGTATAGCAGTAGCAAAAATTGTGGGTGCACGTAACCCCCATATATTCTTTGAATTCCCAGTGAGACAATGGCACTATATACCAGTAGCAAAAATTGTGGGTGCACGTAACCCCAATATATTCTTTGAATTCCCAGTGAGACAATGGCACTGTATAGCAGTAGCAAAAATTGTGGGTGCACGTAACCCCAATATATTCTTTGAATTCCCAGTGAGACAATGGCACTATATAGCAGTAGCAAAAATTTGTGGTTGCACGTAACCCCCATATATTCTTTGAATTCCCAGTCAGAAACTGGCACTATATACCAGTAACAAAAATTGTGGGTGCACGTAACCCCAATATATTCTTTGAATTCCCAGTCAGACAATGGCACTATATACCAGTAGCAAAAATTGTGGGTGCACATAACCCTCATATATTCTTTGAATTCCCAGTGAGACAATGCCACTATATACCAGTAGCAAAAATTGTGGGTGCACGTAACCCCAATATATTCTTTGAATTCCCAGTCAGACAATGGCACTATATACCAGTAGCAAAAATTGTGGGTGTATATAGCCCCAATTCTATTGCTAGGGGACTTGCAGGGTATTTCTGAGGTGAAGGTGGGGGGGGGGGCACACCGTTGGAACGGGGATTTGGGGTGTATATATGGGGTATACGGGAATACACTGTCAGTGTGTTCCATTCAGGATCCTGGGAAAGCTGGGTTGCGGCGATTGAGCCCGTCAGTGCCACGTTACACTGACAAGCTTCTCCCTGGAATTGAAGTTATATGTAAGCCCAATATATTCTTTGAATTCCCAGTGAGACAATGGCACTATATGGCAGTAGCAAAAATAGTGGGTGTATATAGCCCCAATTCCATTGCTAGGGTACTTGCAGGGTATTTCTGGGGTGAAGGTGGGGGGGCACACCGTTGGAACGGGTATCGGGGGTATATATCGGGTATACGGGAATACACTGTCAGTGTATTCCATTCAGGATCCTGGGAAAGCTGGGTTGCGGCGATTGAGCCCGTCAATGCCACGTTACACTGACAAGCTTCTCCCTGGAATTTAGCTCTTACAAGAGCTGTTGGTTGTCTTCTCCTTCCTATCCTAGCCTGTCCCTGCCTACCCAGAATCTAAGCCCTAGCTAGCTGGACGGAAACCTCCGTCCCCAGTGAATTGCAAGCTCAGAATGACGTGAACCTGGGCGTCGCTGTTCTTTTAAATTAGAGGTCACATGTTTTCGGCAGCCAATGGGTTTTGCCTACTTTTTTCAACGTCACCAGTGTCGTAGTTCCTGTCCCACCTACCCTGCGCTGTTATTGGAGCAAAAAAGGCGCCAGGGAAGGTGGGAGGGGAATCGAGTAATGGCGCACTTTACCACGCGGTGTTCGATTCGATTCGAACATGCCGAACAGCCTAATATCCGATCGAACATGAGTTCGATAGAACACTGTTCGCTCATCTCTAACCTCCACCAAATTTTACAGTGGGTAGCATGTGTTTTTCTTGGAATGCTGTTTCTTTTTGGACGCCATGCATAACGCCTTTTTTTATAACCAAACAACTCAATCTTTGTTTCCAAAATGAAGCTGGCTTCTCCAAATGTGCTTTTTCATACCTCAGGCAACTCTATTTGTGGCGTACGTGCAGAAACGGCTTCTTTCTCATCACTCTCCCATACAGCTTCTCCTTGTGCAAAGTGCGCTGTATTGCTGACCGATGCACAGTGACACCATCTGCAGCAAGATGATGCTGCAGCTCTTTGGAGGTGGTCTGTGGATTGTCCTTGACTGTTCTCACCATTCTTCTTCTCTGCCTTCTGATATTTTTCTTGGCCTGCCACTTCTGGGCTTAACAAGAACTGTCCCTGTGCTCTTCCATTTCCTTACTATGTTCCTCACAGTGGAAACTGACAGGTTAAATCTCTGAGACAACGTTTTGTATCCTTCCCCTGAACAACTATGTTGAACAATCTTTGTTTTCAGATCATTTGAGAGCGGGCTGTCCATGTTCGGCGACCATCAAACTTAACTGAACTTGAATTGTTTTGTAGAAAGAAATGGTCCAAAATCCCTTCATCCAGGATCCAGGAACTGATTAAAAGCTACAGGAAGCGACTAGAGGCTGTTATCTTTGCAAAAGGAGGATGTACTAAATATTAATGTCACTTTTCTGTTGAGGTGCCCATATTTTTGCACCGGTCAAATTTTGGTTTAATGCATATTGCGCATTTTCTGTTAGTACAATAAACCTCATTTCAATCCTGAAATATTACTGTGTCCATCAGTTATTAGATATATCAGACTGACATGGCTGTTGCAAACACCAAAATATTTAGAACTAAAAATGATTAAGATTAATAGGGGTGCCCAAACTTTTTCATAGGACTGTATAGTATAGTATATATAGTGGTGTATATAGTATAGTATATATGGTGGTGTATATAGTGGTGTATGTATAGTGGTGTAGAACACTGCGCCTTGTAGTAACACACATGGGGAGTCTGCTGTGGTAGTGAAACAATACAGTGAGTCAGTATGACACGCACATGGCAGGCGTCGCTCTTAGAACTTCTGCACACTTTACTTTTTTGCCCTGTTATGGGGCCAAAACTGACCATCTAACTCAAGTGTGAACTCAGCCTTACCGGTCGATGTTAGTGCCAGATATAAAGACCCGTGCAGAGGCTCAAGATCCTACTATAGCGTGAAAGAGTGTACTCCTTTGACACCTCATCTGCTGATTCCACACAGATGTCTACAGAACCTGTTTATACAAGTAGAGCCCCCTTACAGAGTGGAGAGGTGTTAGCAGTAAGTTTGTGTGGACGTCACTGATTATTTACCCTCCTTCTGATCCATCAGAATAGTAACCCCCCTAAAAAAAGGATCCTGTCTGTTGAGCATCCGCTTTACCTCAGTCAGGATTTGGACAATAATCCATCAGTAGAAGATCCAAAACGGAGATCACACATGAATGGAATATTTACATGCCTTCATTGTTTTGTACCCACTCCTGTTTTTGGCTACCAAATCATAAGCCAAATCTGATTGGTCCATACAGGCCTTACAGCTGCTACACGAACAGGGCCCGTTGTGAGTTTCATTTTTCCTTTTTGACGATCAGAAGAAGGGTCAAATAAATGATGATGTTAACCAGGCCAAAAAGGCAAAATAGTGGTCCAGTCATGGAGTGGGGAGGGTGGGAACAGCATGAGAAGTGACAAAGTGTTGATATGTCAGCAGCTGTACAAGGCCACAGAATGTGGAAGTGGCAGCAGCATTAGGACATATCGTGACCTGGTGACGTAGTGGGGAGGTGTCAGGAGCTTTAGAAGGCCATAGAGTGACCTGGTGACAGAATGTGGAGGTTGCAACAGCATTTGGAGGCCACAGAGTGGCAACATGACATAATGCACAGGTGATAGCAACCTTAAGAGGCCAAAGAGTGACAGAGTGGGGAGGTGGCAGCAGTCTTAGGGGGCCATAGACTGACCAGGTGACAGAGTGTGGAGGTGGAAACAGCATTAGAAGGCCATATAGTTACCCAGTGACAAAATGGGGAGGTCGGCAGCCTGCCATTCCCCACCCCCTCCCACAGCTGACATGTCAGTGCAAGTTAAGCGCTCAGGACTGGCCCAGTCGTACATGCGAGAGTGTTGATGATGGCACAGATAGGCAGCGGACAATTTGCTACATAGCATATCTCTATTATAATTCAGTTTGTCCTTCCTCTCAGTGGATGTAAAAAAGGCCACCATTTTTGAATGGTAGTGAGGGTCTAACATGGTGGAAAGTCAATAGTCATCCCTCTGCCGAATGTAAAAAAAAACAAAAAAAACTTTGCAAGTCTTCAGTAGGTGATACTTTTTTAATGGCTAACTCATAATGATGACAGAATATGACGTTTCGAAGCTTCCTCTGAGCTCCTTTTTCAGATATATCTAAAAACACTTTCTAGAGGCTGCATATTTATAACTGGACACAGGGGTAGGATTACAGGAGGGAGGGGGGAAGAGGCTTATTACTATATACTTATAAAAACAAATAATCAATTGCCAGATCCCAGGTTCTTATCTTAATGGCTATCTTACTTCAGTAATTTGTATAGAAAGACATAAACCCACGTGAAACGTTCATTGCACTGTCCAGCGTCTTGAATAGGGTCATGGCCTTGTACTCATAAATCAGTCGCTGTTTCCTTGATTTAAAGTTCCTTTGCCAAATGGTGACAATTTGGCTGTCACTGCACAAGCAATTGATCATGCATTGGGCCAATTGTGCAATTGACTTCATAGGATTCCTTGCATCCATCTCCACTGCATGGAGATGGACTGCATCCACTCTATCCACTGCATCTACTCCACTGCATCTCCACTGCACGGTGTGTCTGAGTCATCTGCTTCTCCTCCTTATCTCCCTCTTTCTGTTCCAGTTGCTCCTAAATCTCCTCTGCACCCATTAGGCTAGACATTGCTTATGCTCCAATGTCCTCCTATTCCTCCTCCTCCAGTTCAGCCACCACACAGCTCATGCAACTGCAAGATGTTGGCACCACTTCTCTAGTCCCCTGACCAGCTAGAGTGAAAAGCATCTTTTTCCTTGATGTGAATAAGTGGAATGACATTGTTTATCCTGTAGTCATGGCAATTGACTTAAAAAATGGCCTCATCAAAGGGAACAAGCAAGCGACAGGTGTCATGCATGAGCTGCCACTGGCTAATGTTAAAGTTATGCAGGGGAATACATCTGTCTGCTTGTATCATCAAGATATCATGTATGGTTTTTCTCTGTTAATATAGTCAATCCAACATATGGAGGGTTGAATTCCAATGGATGGAAACATTGCATATCAGCCTATAGTGTGGGAGGCCATTCTGCCGCTACAACTCAAGGAGGGTGTGCTTGGCTGTTTACGAGTGGCTTAAGAGCATGCAAAGTTTGCTCGACATTTTTAGGATGTTTTGCAGATGGGTGGAATACTTAACATAATGTAATCTCCCCAGAAAGAAAATACCCCATAGTTAAAATACCTCATATGTCAATACAAATTGCTGTTTGGGCACATGGCAGCCCCCTAGAGGAAAGGAGCGACACTGGGGATTTGAAAAGTAACTTTTGCTGGAATAGTTTTTAGGTATCATGTCTCATTTGCAGAGCTCCTAAACTACTAGTACAGTGGAATCCCTACTAAAGTGATCCCATTTTAGAAACTATATACTAAGGACAGGTGAAGATCCCCCAGGAATCGTCAAAGGACCGCACTTCCACAGGATAGTTGAATCAACTTTATTAAAGTTAAAGTCACGACACAACACACATTACAGGGTATAGACCCCTTTTTCAAGTGTTCATGGACTAGGGCTGACAGACATACACGTCATACATATAGACATGGCCAATAAAGAATACCCACTTGGAACCCAAAGTGGGAGTGTCAAAGGCCGACAGAGTAAAAACATATAAATCAAAGTCAAAACAACTAATAAACCAGTTTATGTTTTCAGAACCATTGATTCACAGCCCACTCATAAATATATTATTAAAGACACTTATAGTGGTGAAACGGAGTTCATCATCTTCACCCCACCCCGTATGGCCCCTCCACCTGAAACATCTACATCTCTGGACCAGACATTACCTCCCTGCTGGCCAGAATTCCAGATTGTTTAGCGGCCGTAGCCTCCTTCCTCTCCTCCCGCTTTCTCAAACTCAACATGGAGAAAACAGAGTTTATCATCTTCAGCCCATCCTGTATGGCCCCACCACCTGACCCATCTATCAAAGCTAACGGAACCACAATTACCCCTGTCCCACGGGCCTGATGCCTTGGGGTAACCCTGGACTCTGACCTATCCTTCATGTCACACATACAAACCCTCAACACTTCCTGCTGCCTCCAGCTCAAAAACATCCACTGAATTTGCTCCTTCCTCAGCCCTGAAACCACTAAGATGCTTGTCCAGGCCCTCATAATCTCCCGCCTAGACTACTGCAACACCCTTCTCCATTGACTCACAGCAAACACCCTCGCCCCCCTCCAGTCCACCTTAAACTGTGCTGCTCGTTTAATTCACCTCTTCCCCCGATCTTCATCAGCTGCTCCCCTCTGCCAGTCCCTCCACTGGTTACCTATAGCCCAGCGAATTGAGTTCAAGCTACTAACGCTAACATACAAAGCCATCCACAACCTGTCCCCTCCATATATCTCTGAACTAATCTCCCGCTACCTGCCCACACGTAACCTCAGATCCTCCAATGACCTCCTGCTCTGCTCTGCTCTCATCCACTCCTCACACAACCGTCTCCAAGATTTCTTCCATGCATGTCCCATACTCTGGAACTCCTTACCACGACACATAAGACTGACCCCCACAATCTCAGGATTCAAGAAGGCCCTGAAGACTCACCTATTCAGGAAGGCCTACAACCTCCAATAACACTATCACCACACCACCATCTGTACAGTCTCCCCCTCTCCTTCTGTCTCTACCGCCTTCTCCCATAGATTGTAAGCCCTCGCGGGCAGGGCCCTCTACCCCACTGTGCCAGCCGATCACTGTTAGTATTATATCTACCTGTATATTCTGTGTATTGTATGTAACCCCCAAATGTAAAGCACAATGGCATTAATCTAATAATGTACAGCACCATGGAATTAATCTAATAATGTAAAGCACCATGGAATTAATGGTGCTATAGAAATAAATACTAATACTAATACTAATAATAATAATAATAATAATGTTCAGGCTGAAACTCGATCATGTGAATGAAACCTAAAGATTTATTTTTGAATAATAATTTTCCTAGTGTTCAACTCAGGTCTTAAGATCATAATGTAAAGCTTTGGTAAAAAGATACAACCTAGGACCCCAGCACATGAGGTCAATATGGCAAATATCTCCACAGCCACCATGGATTTCCCTCTGGTGCTCAGATAAGCCGGGATCATGGCCATCCAGACACTACAGAACAGCAGCATGCTGAAGGTGATGTACTTGGCCTCATTAAAACTGTCTGGTAATGTCCTCACCATGAAAGCCAGAAGAAAGCTGACAGCGGCCAGGAGCCCCATATAACCCAACATGGAGTAGAACCAGAGATCTGAGCCCTCATTACACTGGATGATGATCTTCCCAGGATAAGAGTGATGGTCAAATTCTACATAAGGAGGAGACACCAACAACCACATAACACAAAGCAGTACTTGTACTGAGGAACAGGTCACCACTACGTAATTAGACACTTTGAGTGAGACCCACTTCACCCAGAAACTTCCAGGTTTGGTGGCTTTGAAGGCGATGCAGACTGTGATAGTCTTCCCGAGAACTGAAGAAACACTGATGGAGAAGAAGATGCCAAATAACATTTGTCTCAGCAAACATGTGATGTCCATAGGACGTCCAAGAAACAAGAAGACACAGAGGAAGCTCAGAAAGATGGAGACCAGGAGGATAAAACTCACAGTCCGGTTATTGGCCTTCACGATGGGAGTGTCCCAGTAATAGACAAAACTTCCTAATATGAATAAAGAGACAGCAGAAAATAATGAAGTCAATGCAGAAAATATCAAAACCAGAATATCCTTCTCATAGGAAAGGAAGTCGTAGGTTTTGGGGACACATTTCACGTTCCTCTCATCTGGCCATTCACCTTCGGGACATTTATGGCAGATTTCACTGTCTATAATAAAAGGAAGCATGAAGGTATCAGAAGGATCAAAGATATGTGTAGGCTTCATGTCTAATTGTTTTATCTGCTCAATAGCTTAGGGTATGTAAAGATCAGCTTGTAAAATAATAATGGACTTTTACCATAACTTGGATCCTACTTGGAAAATATCTCTGCTGGTCAGTTTGGTTTGTAATGAGCAAGAATAAGTAGAAATTTTAGAAAAGCAAAGCATTTGAGACTCGCCTCACCTTCTGCAAGGTGGCCGGCACCAATTGTAACTTGGTAAAAGAGCATAGAGAAGGAGGATCACATGGTCTATGAACCAGTTAGGCTTCTGGTATCATCACCTAATAGTCTCACAGCCAATTCTTCGTGGTGGCTGTAGAGGTCATAGTGATGATATCATATGTGGGGTTGAGCCGATCCTGACTTTTCAGGATCGATTTTAAAATCCGATTTCCGATCATTTTTCATTCGAACCCGATCTCGATCCCAATTCCGATCCCAATGCAAGTCAATGGGATTTTTTTTATTATTCGGAGATCGGATTTTAAAAGCAATCCTATTCACTATACAGTATGGAATCTAACAATTGTTAGAATCCACGCTGTGTAGTGAATCACTAAGTAGCCAGAGGATTTTTTTTTAATCCTCTGGCTACTTAGTCCCCCCTGGTGTCCACTTACCTCCCCGCCCTGTACCCGCCCACACTCTCCTAACCCGCCCACACTCTCCTAACCTGGCAGGGAGGGGGTAGCGAGTAGAAGAAGATGGCAGCTGGACCAGCAGCGAAGCAAAGAGCAGCGGACCAGCCATCTCTGGAGGTAAGTAGCTTTAGTCTCCCATTAGAATGAATGGAGGCAGCCGGCGCGCAGGGGGTTAAGGCTGTGTGCCGGCTGCTTCCATTCATTTCTATGGAACCGCAGCAGAGCCTTCACACTGAGTACACACTATATACTCAGTGTGAAGGCATTGTGGGAAAAGATCACCGATCTTGAATCCGCCGATCGGATTCCGATTTTTTCCGAACACGATCGCTCAACCCTAATCATATGCAATATATAAGATTATTATTATTTTATTTATTTATTTTTTTGTAGATTGTGAGCCCCACATAGAGCTCACAATGTACATTTTTCCCTATCAGTATGTCTTTTTTTTTTTTTTGAATATGGGATGGAAATCCACGCAAACACGGGGAGAACATACAAACTCCTTGCAGATGGTTTTATGCCCTTGGCGGGATTTGAACACCAGGGCTCCAGCGCTGCAAGGCTGCAGTGCTAACCACTGAGCCACCGTGTGGCCCCCCAATATATAAGATTATGTACAGAGAGTGAAGCTATCCTGTCAGATGAAGGAATCCGGGAGGACGTCAATATCTGCAGTCAGTACAGAGGTAGTCAGAAAAGAAAAAACATAAAAATAGCCGCAGTACTACAGAAGTATAGGAGTGGACTGCAGAGCATAAATTAGATCGCAAAACAGATTTATTTAATTTAGTCAATTAGATAGGGGCAGTGAGATCATAGAATTGGGGAGGGGGGGAGCTCTGGTGCAGTCTGACTGCTCAGGTCACCCTTTGAGAGCTAAATTTATAATTTTATTATTTTTCTGCTGCATTATAGTATGTGCGTCCACCGTCTTACATTATGGTTTGATTGGGAAGGTCATCCATTTTTTTTCATATCTTCAGTATGAGTGACGTACCCTCTTGTTAATTTTACTTGACATCGCTACAATTAACCCGTTGATCCCTGGTGTTCGGTCTTAGTGCAGAGACTCAGGGAGTCCTGTACTAGGAAGGCTTACAGTGATCATCTAATAACCCTTGTGAGAGAGTGAAGGGTGTGGTCTGGGAAGACAAGTATATTCCAGCCAGGCAGCTAAAGGGTGTTTGGTAAAAACTCACACCAGGGAGGTCAGCTGACTAATCAGGCCCTAATAACAGTCTGAGTGTGAAGACTCGCAGGGTGGCACCACACTGAACTGTCCAGACCGGACCTCCAAAGCAGGTACTGTGCCACCTGTTGTTATTGCCAAGGTGGGAGACTGGTAGCCAGTCTCCTGTATAGTCAGGGAAAAGATTCCTTACGTTTAAGTTAGTTTCTCAGCTGAGAAGGGTTTTGTTTTGTTTATCCTGTGGGTTTGCAAAAGCAGTGTATGCGTTACATGAGAATAAAGCCTGAACCTGTGTGCAATCCAGTGTTTGTGTCCCTGTTTCCTGCACTGCTACAAGCATCTACCTGAGCGCTTCCCCAAACCCTGATAACCTTGATATCTACAGTATAATGTCTTCTCATGCCCCATTCCAATATCATGTTATCCTGTGCCCCCACATCGGTGAACATGTATTCATCACCACTTACTACTGGGTCTTGATGGAAACACTCACTGTGATAGGAAGGGGTTACTGTTATATGGTATATACTCCTACCTGTTATATTGGAGATCTCCGCCTCAGAACATGGGACACAGTCATAGCAACAGACATGATATCCTCCATTAGGAGCTTTCCTGTATCCCGGAGAACACGGCTCATTACAGCGAGATTTTGGCTCCTTGTACATGTGCAAAATACAAATTATCAAAAGTTCAACGTAACCATGGCAAAATAACTAATTGTGCTGCTATCTGCCGCTAGAGTCATTCAGAATTGGGTGGAATTACAGAATAAGTGCATCTGTACGCAGTGGCGTAACTAGGAATGGCGGGGCCCAGTGGCAAACTATTGAGACGCCCGACCGACGCTGTAGGCCTCGACCAACTGACCCCTACCGCCGCCGCGACCCCCCCCCCCCCCCGCACGCATTTCTGCGCACACTATAATACCCCATATTGGCCCCTGCTCACAGTATTATGTCCCCATAGTGGCTCCAGTACACAGTATTATGTCCCATAGTGGCCCCAGTACACAGTATTATGTCCCCATAGTGGCCCCAGTACACAGTATTATGTCCCCATACTGGCCCCAGTACACAGTATTATGTCCCCATACTGGCCCCAGTACACAGTATTATGTCCCCATACTGGCCCCAGTACACAGTATTATGCCCCATTGATGACACACATGAACAATTATCATACTCTGGGGTATAATCGGAGACCCAGAGGGATACAAACATAAACTACTGGTACTTACCTATCTCCCAACTCTCCTGCATTCTCCGTCGCTGTCGGCCATCTTCCGTAACGTCATGTGACCGGGGCCCTGCGTTGCGGGTCATATGACGTCACGCAAGTAGGCCGAAGCCTACCCGGAGCCTGAAGAGGTAAGTAACACAGTTTTTTATGTTATCTTACCTCTCCTGGGCCTCCGATTGTTATACTCGGGGGTCCGAAAAGACCTCAGAGTATAATAATGCTTGTGGGGCCTGCGCCGTCACTTACCGATCCCGGCCCCTGCCAGGATCGGTAAGTATATAGCGCTCATTACCGGCTGGTGTAACTCCACTGTTTGTATGACTTTCTAATGGGTTTTGTTTTTACGGCGTTTACTCTGCAGCTAAAATGACATATCACCTATACTGTACGTTTCGGTACAATTCCGTGGATACCAAATTTATATGGTTTTATTTACATTTTACCTCCTTAACAAAGATCTAAAACTTTGCAAAAATGTTTTCATTTTAAGTTGCCATCTTCTGACACCCGTAACTCTTTCATACTTCCGGGTACATCAGGGGCATCAGGCATCGTTTTTTGCAGGGCCAGGTTTAATTTTTAGTTATACAATTCTGGGGAATGTCTATTACTTTGATCACTTCTTATTCAATTTTTAATCAGAATTTTTATTTCACCGTATGGGAAAAATATTTGAATAAGTTTGTAGAGTGGGCATTTTCAGACACAGGGACACCTAATATGTATGTGTTTCACAGTATTAAAGTACTTTTATATGTATTCTAGGGAAAGGGGGATGCACTGAATTTTTATATATATATATATATATATATATATATATATATATATATATATATATATATACACTCACCGGCCACTTTATTAGGTACACCTGTCCAACTGCTCGTTAACACTTAATTTCTAATCAGCCAATCACATGGCGGCAACTCAGTGCATTTAGGCATGTAGACATGGTCAAGACAATCTCCTGCAGTTCAAACCGAGCATCAGTATGGGGAAGAAAGGTGATTTGAGTGCCTTTGAACATGGCATGGTTTTTGGTGCCAGAAGGGCTGGTCTGAGTATTTCAGAAACTGCTGATCTACTGGGATTTTCACGCACAACCATCTCTAGGGTTTACAGAGAATGGTCCGAAAAAGAAAAAACATCCAGTGAGCGGCAGTTCTGTGGGCGGAAATGCGTTGTTGATGCCAGAGGTCAGAGGAGAATGGCCAGACTGGTTCGAGCTGATAGAAAGGCAACAGTGACTCAATTAGCCACCCGTTACAACCAAGGTAGCCAGAAGAGCATCTCTGAACGCACAGTACGTCCAACTTTGAGGCTACAGATGGGCTACAGCAGCAGAAGACCACACCGGGTGCCACTCCTTTCAGCTAAGAACAGGAAACTGAGGCTACAATTTGCACAAGCTCATCGAAATTGGACAATTGAGATTGGAAAAACGTTGCCTGGTCTGATGAGTCTCGATTTCTGCTGCGACATTCGGATGGTAGGGTCAGAATTTGGGGTCAACAACATGAAAGCATGGATCCATCCTGCCTTGTATCGGTAACGGTTCAGGCTGGTGGTGGTGGTGTCATGGTGTGGGGAATATTTTCTTGGCACTCTTTGGGCCCCTTGGTACCAATTGAGCATCGTTGCAACGCCAAAGCCTACCTGAGTATTGTTGCTGACCATGTCCATCCCTTTATGACCACAATGTACCCAACATCTGATGGCTACTTTCAGCAGGATAATGCAATGCCATGTCATAAAGCTGGAATCATCTCAGACTGGTTTCTTGAACATGACAATGAGTTCACTGTACTCCAATGGCCTCCACAGTCACCAGATCTCAATCCAATAGAGGAGCATCTTTGGGATGTGGTGGAACGGGAGATTCGCATCATGGATGTGCAGCCGACAAATCTGTGGCAACTGTGTGATGCCATCATGTCAATATGGACCAAAATCTCTGAGGAATGCTTCCAGCACCTTGTTGAATCTATGCCACGAAGAATTGAGGCAGTTCTGAAGGCAAAAGGGGGTCCAACCCGTTACTAGCATGGTGTACCTAATAAAGTGGCCGGTGAGTGTATATATATATATATATGTATATATATATATATATATATATATATATATATATATATATATATATATATATATATTTATTTATTTTTTAATTTCTTGCAATTATTTTTCTTGCAAAATATTGTCTTTCATGTGACAGGCTGCATAAAGCAGCCTGTGATACAAATAAATGGCAGACAAGCCTGTGAGTCTTCAGCTGTCACGCCAACTGCCAGCCCCGGAGCTTAATCCAGGTGCTGATGAAAATGGCACCTCGAGAAAGGGAGTGGGTAATACCCGCGATTAGAGATCAGCGAACACTGTTCGATCGAATACATATTCCATCAAATGTCAGGCCGTTTGAGGTATTCGATTGGAATCGAACACCACGAGGCAAACACAGTAAAAATTCGTATCCTCTCCCATGTTCCCTGGCACTTTTTTTGCACCAATAAGTGTGCAGGGGAGGTGGGAACTATGACAAGGGAGGCATTGAAAAAAAATCGGAAAAAGTAATTGGCTGGCTAAATCAGGTGACCTCCAATTTATACGAATGGTGGATTTAACCTTCGATTAATTTGGTCAGGATCCCTGTCAGCTTGCGATATGCGCGAGCTGACTTTTTCTCATAGGAATGCATTGACCAGCGTTGATTGGCCGAATGCCATACAGAGTACAGCATTCGGCCAATCAACACTGGTTCTGCCGGAGGAGATGGAGTCTAAGATTGGTCCACAGCAGTTTCCATTGTGGACCGATCTCAGATGTAGCAGTGCTGACACAGCTATGCTACACAGAGAAGCAGCAGAGCTCAGCACACACAGATGCAGCAGTGTATAGCATTCAGCAAATCAACGCTGGTTCTGCAGCAGGCTCATCCTTGCTAGTCGGGAGAGCTGGCAGCTTGCGGTTATGCAGGAGCTGACTTTTTCTCATAGGAATGCATTGACCAGCATTGATCGGCCGAATGCTATACAGTGTACAGTATTTGGCCAATCAATGCTGGTTCTGCCGGAGGCTCATCTGTGAGGAGGCGGAGTCTAAGATCGGACCACAGCAGTCTCCATTGTGGTCCGATCTTAGACTCCACCTCAGCATAACCGTAAGCTGCCAGCTCTCCCAACTAGCAAGGACGAGCCTGCTGCAGAACCAGCGTTGATTTGCCGAATGCTATACACTGTATAGCATTCGGCAAATCAACGCTGGTTCTAAATTGAAACTTTACTGCGAATAGCGATAGTATTCGAACAAGTACAAGTATTTCGAATACCGTAGTATTCGTTCGAATTTATACTCCATCGAATACTACTCACTCATCTCTATATATGACCATTATACAACTATACTCTGATACACTATGTCACGTACATTATTCTATTTCTCTACATATTTAGCATAATTCTAAATTTCTTACTTTGCCATTTTTCCAGATGATTTCTTCCTTATTGATATTTGCTATATTGTCCCTCGTGGCTTCCTCAAAGGACGCCAGAGGCTTTACTGCAAATTCACATATACTTCCATTTAAAAGAATCACCCAGTTTGCTAGCAGCCACGGAGAAGGCACCGATCCCTGCTCATTGAAGAAAATGTCTTCTCTATTGTGATCCATGTAATGAACTTTCTTTAAAAAGTAATTTATCTGGAATAAAATAAAAGAAACCTTAAGATTGTCGTCAGCATAGACAAGGACTACTTATCTCCCCATATCCGGGGTTATTCTATTTCTACTGCTGATGGTCTTACTTTAGGATATTCAAGCTTTGGAGGTCCAACACCTGGGGCCATTAAGATTAGCTGTACCTAGACAGCACGGCTCCTAGTGAGCTGAAGTTGTTATGGTGAGGTTTGGTATTGTAAAGTCTATGGGACATTGCTGCAGCTGAGCAGCCTTAATATTGCTAGGTCACAATGAAATGATTTGGAAATCTCATCTAGCCATATTTTCTTCACAATAGAACATATCTGTTCTGTTGTATAACTTTCACTTTCAGCTATGTGATCTATGTTCTATTATATAACTTTCAGCTTCTGATATGTGTGCTATGTTCTATTGTGTAACTTTTAGAGATGAGCGAACACTAAAATGTTCGAGGTTCGAAATTCGATTCGAACAGCCGCTCACTGTTCGAGTGTTCGAATGGGTTTCGAACCCCATTATAGTCTATGGGGAACATAAACTCGTTAAGGGGGAAACCCAAATTCGTGTCTGGAGGGTCACCAAGTCCACTATGACACCCCAGGAAATGATACCAACACCCTGGAATGACACTGGGACAGCAGGGGAAGCATGTCTGGGGGCATAAAAGTCACTTTATTTCATGGAAATCCCTGTCAGTTTGCGATTTTCGCAAGCTAACTTTTCCCCATAGAAATGCATTGGCCAGTGCTGATTGGCCAGAGTACGGAACTCGACCAATCAGCGCTGGCTCTGCTGGAGGAGGCGGAGTCTAAGATCGCTCCACACCAGTCTCCATTCAGGTCCGACCTTAGACTCCGCCTCCTCCGGCAGAGCCAGCGCTGATTGGCCGAAGGCTGGCCAATGCATTCCTATGCGAATGCAGAGACTTAGCAGTGCTGAGTCAGTTTTGCTCAACTACACATCTGATGCACACTCGGCACTGCTACATCAGATGTAGCAATCTGATGTAGCAGAGCCGAGGGTGCACTAGAACCCCTGTGCAAACTCAGTTCACGCTAATAGAATGCATTGGCCAGCGCTGATTGGCCAATGCATTCTATTAGCCCGATGAAGTAGAGCTGAATGTGTGTGCTAAGCACACTCATTCAGCACTGCTTCATCACGCCAATACAATGCATTAGCCAGTGCTGATTGGCCAGAGTACGGAATTCGGCCAATCAGCGCTGGCCAATGCATTCTATTAGCCCGATGAAGTAGAGCTGAATGTGTGTGCTAAGCACACACATTCAGCACTGCTTCATCACGCCAATACAATGCATTAGCCAGTGCTGATTGGCCAGAGTACGGAATTCGGCCAATCAGCGCTGGCTCTGCTGGAGGAGGCGGAGTCTAAGATCGCTCCACACCAGTCTCCATTCAGGTCCGACCTTAGACTCCGCCTCCTCCAGCAGAGCCAGCGCTGATTGGCCAGAGTACGGAATTCGGCCAATCAGCACTGGCTAATGCATTGTATTGGCGTGATGAAGCAGTGCTGAATGTGTGTGCTTAGCACACACATTCAGCTCTACTTCATCAGGCTAATAGAATACATTGGCCAATCAGCGCTGGCCAATGCATTCTATTAGCTTGATGAAGCAGAGTGTGCACAAGGGTTCAAGCGCACCCTCGGCTCTGATGTAGCAGAGCTGAGGGTGCACAAGGGTTCAAGTGCACCCTCGGCTCTCCTACATCAGAGCCGAGGGTGCGCTTGAACCCTTGTGCAGCCTCGGCTCTGCTACATCAGAGCCGAGGGTGCGCTTGAACCCTTGTGCACACTCTGCTTCATCAAGCTAATAGAATGCATTGGCCAGCACTGATTGGCCAGAGTACGGAATTCGGCCAATCAGCGCTGGCCAATGCATCCCTATGGGAAAAAGTTTATCTCACAAAAATCACAATTACACACCCGATAGAGCCCCAAAAAGTTATTTTTAATAACATTCCCCCCTAAATAAAGGTTATCCCTAGCTATCCCTGCCTGTACAGCTATCCCTGTCTCATAGTCACAAAGTTCACATTCTCATATGACCCGGATTTGAAATCCACTATTCGTCTAAAATGGAGGTCACCTGATTTCGGCAGCCAATGACTTTTTCCAATTTTTTTCAATGCCCCCGGTGTCGTAGTTCCTGTCCCACCTCCCCTGCGCTGTTATTGGTGCAAAAAAGGCGCCAGGGAAGGTGGGAGGGGAATCGAATTTTGGCGCACTTTACCACGCGGTGTTCGATTCGATTCGAACATGGCGAACACCCTGATATCCGATCGAACATGTGTTCGATAGAACACTGTTCGCTCATCTCTAGTAACTTTCACTTTCCCTCTGATATGTACTATTATGCAATTTTCCATGAGTCAACCTCAGGCAATGCCTCAGACTGCGCCTCGTGGCATAAACGGGGCATCGGTAGTCTTATTTTAAATCAGCTTCTACTTATTGCATTATTATTATGAGAGATGAGCGAGTACTGTTGGGATCAGCCGATCCGAACAGCATGCTCGTATAGAAATAAATGGACGTAGCCGGCACGTGGGGAGTTAAGCGGCCGGCCGCCGTCAAAGCGGAAGTACCAGGTGCATCCATTCATTTCTATGGAGCGTGCTGTTCGGATCGGCTGATCCGAACAGTACTCACTCATCTCTAATTATTATCACACTACTGTCCAGGCTGGCCTCCACTGCTGCCTCTAGGTGGTGCTGCACTTAAGACACTGAAGAACACAGGATGCTATGTCTAGCGTCTTCTTGTACGTCTAGAGCCCTAGCACATGGTTGTGTGCAGCGTACCCTGGAGGTGGCAAGGAAGGGGCCATCCTAAATAGAAGCATGGATGTGCGAGTACATTTTTATCCACTACCTATTGCAATAATACAATAGGTAGTGATTAGAGATGAGCTAACAGTAAAATATTCAATATTCGATATTCGTTTCAAATATTCCCTCAATATTCGACTATTCGAACGAAAATCAAACCCCATTATAGTCTATGGGAGAAAATGCTTCACTTCAGGGGATCCCACCATTCGACTCAGGAGAGTCACCAAGTCCACTATCACACCCCAGGAAATAATGTCAACACCCTGGAATGCAACTGGGACAGCAGGGGAAGCATGTCTGGGGGCATCTAACACACACAAGTCACTGTATTACGCCGGGATCCCTGTCAGCTTGCGATATGCGGGAGCTGACTTTTTCCTATAGGAGTGCATTGACCAGCGTTGATGGGCGAATGCCATACAGATTACAACATTCAGCCAATCAACACTGGTTCTGCCGGAGGCTCGTCTGTGGGGAGGAGACCAGATCAGACCAGAATGGAGACTGCTGTGGACCGATCTTAGACTCCGCCTCCTCCGGCAGAACCAGCATTGATTGGCCGAATGCTGTACTTTGTATGGCATTTGGCCAATCAACGCTGGTCAATGCATTCCTATGCCAAGATGTAGCAGTGCTGGCCGTGCGCTCAGCTCGGTTACACCAGAGATGCAGCCGAGCTGAGCGCATGCCCAGCACTGCTACAGCGGAGTTACTGGAGAGACAACAAGAGGCCATCTGCAAGAAAAAGTGGTGCATTCCTGAAAATGATGTGTAACAGAAACAAGTATCATGAATGAAATGAGAAGATAGTCAGCATGGTGATCTTTTGGGTCATGGGGACCAATACAGTAGGCTCCTTATAGGGGAACGAACATCCAACTGGATTTACAGTATTGTGGTTGGACTTTGCTTTAGAAATTTGGACTAGGACCATCACGGCTTACAGTAAGTTCTCACACACCAGTGGGTGGAGGGCAGCATGGCTTCTATAGATCTAGGTGTGTGACCCTTCCTAAGGAGGTTTACAGTTTAGTAAGGTCACCATTGATATATAATACAATAGCATAGTTGCTTTCACCGCTTAGCACAACAACTAGGCCTATACCTCATAGACTATGTGTATGATCAGAACAGGACTATGCTGTACCAGGGGATAATTTTACAGAAGCCAAGAACTCGGATGATGATTTTGTCAAAGAGGACATGCCTGGAGGTAACTGGGCTCATCCTGTATCTCCTTAGCATCTCAGTTGTGTAGAAAACACTCCACATTAGGGAATCTAGCAGATTTGGCGGTAAGGGACATTTTATTTTTATTATAGGGCGGCAGAAGTCTGAATGGATAAAAAGATACACTATGAATAGAGTTAAGAATAGAGATGAGCGAGTAGTTAAATACTTGATATTCGATATTCGTTTCGAGTAGCCCCTCAATATTCGACTACTCGAATCGAATATCGAATCCTATTATACTCTATGGGGGCAAAAATGCTCGTTTCAGGGGTAGGCAACATTTGATCAAATTGAACTTACCAAGTCCATGAGTGAGGGTCGGGCTGGATTCTCCGAGAAGTCTTCTCCGCGCTGCGTCCCCGCAGCATCTTCCGGCTCTGAATTCACTCTGCCAGGCAACGGGCCTGGGCAGAGCCGACTGCGCATGCCCGCACTACAAGAAAATGGCCGCTTACAGTCAAAACAGCCATTTTCTTGAAGCGCTGGCATACACAGTCGGCTCTGCCCAGGTCCGATGCCTGGCAGAGTGAATTCAGAGCTGGAAGACGCCGCGGGGATGCTGCACGGAGAAGACTGCGCGGAGAAGACTTCTAAAGGTAGGAGAAGAACCAGTGTTGATTGGCCGACTGTATAGCATTCGGCCAATCAACGCTGATTCTGCATCAAATTTTTCCATTCGAATAGCGAGTAGTATTTGATCGAGTACGAATATTTCGAATACCGTAGTATTCAATCGAATACCTACTCGATTGAATACTATTCGCTCATCTCTAGTTAAGAACAATTCTGAAAAAAAGTTTAGGTTTTGTTATAATTCTGATATTTTCTCTCCCAAATACTGATGGTTCTAATATAAAATGGACGTTGTTGTATCCTGTGGCCCCTCCCCCCACACCTCTACGCAATCTATACATATCCATTGATCACTTACTTTTTGTACTAAATTGTATGATCTCGCCCGATCCCTTCTTAGGTTCATTGTATGTATGACGTGGGCCAGTACATGTACTATGGTGTATGTATAATAGGCCTTTGTTTGGGTCATGCTGTTAAACGATGCAATGTCAGGCATCTCAGTGCAGTTATTTGCCAAAAAGTTATAGACCGATTGAAAAAAATTGTTTTTTCTTTTATCTTTGGAAAGACATTTGAAGAGCAGGAGCCAGATGTCATTGAGCAGCGGGTCCATTGGACGTTTGGAGAGGTGGACGTAATTATTAATTGTATGAAGTTTTGAGATGTTTCTGTAGGGTAACATAAGAAGTAAGCTGTTATTGAATATTGGAAAGAAGATTATACTGATTCTCAGCCAGGACCCATGAAGGATCAAAGTAAAGTTTTCTTGAATAAACTCAAAGTCATGAAGAAAGGAAAGGTACGAGAGTGAGTATAAGCCGCACACGACTACGACCCGTGCCGTGCGCTTGCCAATCCCAGCCATCTTCTTTTTGTTAATCTGTTTATTGCTGCTCAACATAATGACAAACTCAACGCAGATCTTATGCTGGACCATCATTTTCCTCAGTTCTGTATATTCCATCTCTGCGCTTCCATCATTCTGTGTAATAATGCCAATGAAATCCCAACCAAAATATTTCAGACACTGGATAATGGCGGCGTATCTGACCCGGTCATCAGGAACAATCCGGTAAAATGTTGGATACAATTTTCTATCATTAAAACGATGATCGGTCACCCCATGATTGATCTACAGACATAAAACGTGATTGATGGGTCACATGTTAGTGGCACTCGCTGCAACATCAACAGTCCAACAACTTTATTCACAGCACCACAGGGTATAGAGAAACTGGTCCTTGATATTTTATGTGTTAAGTTTGCCTATAGAGTGTACGTCAGGAGCAGAATCCTATTAATATTATATGTTTGGATGTTTGTTCCTCAATCACACCGAAATGGCTGCATGAATTTCATAGAAATTTGACACACAACTACATATTGGTCAGGAAGGAAAAATGGGCTACTTTAAAAGTGTCTCACTCACCCCAAAACGCCACCGCGACCCTCAAAAGTTGTCTTCTGCTCTGCTGTCGGCCCGGGCATGACATCAGCACAGGTAGTTATACACCACTCCTATTGGTGCATGGCAGTGTGTGGGCGGGATAGGGAGCCAGCACAGCAGCCCATAGGTTGGCACCAAATTGTGGGCATGGCCAGCTGTGCGGCAGGAACACACGACACGGGAAGGACCGCACATGCTTGCTGGTGGGGGTTAGGGAGGGCGAGGAGGGCGGAGGGTTGGCACCGGAGGGCAGAAGGTACGTAGGCGGGAGGGGGGGCCAGATTGCACATGTGGAAAGAGGGGGAGGGTAACCGGGGTCATGGGTAGGTGGTGGTGGGGTGAAGGGGTAGATGTAGGAGGTGACTGTGATCTCTAAAGAGGGGTAAGGGGGCCGGGGGCACGGGTGGGGGGAAAGAGGTGCAGCAGCGGGGCTGTGGAGTCCTGGCCAATGATGCTGAGGGAGAGCCCAGTGCCGGCTGCAAGGAAAGGGCCGTGGGGGCCATGGGCCGCTCTGCAGGTGGTTTGTGCAATTGTGAGGGGACAGCGGACGAAGTCGCGGGTTATAGTTAGTGACTAATAATGGTTAAAGGGGTTGTCCAGTTTTCCCCCGAAAATGACCAAAAGCTGGGAGCATTTTAGTTCACCTCCACATCCTAATAACCATAACCCATTTTAAGTTGTACATTTGCCTAAAAAAATGTCTAAAACAATTGATAAATGAGTAAATGTGCCCCAAGACATGTTAGACTCATTTCTTTAACTAGGAAAACAAATGGTAACATCAGTAACCCCCAAGTGGTTTAAACTAACAGAATTTGTTCAAATGGCAAAGGACAATACAGTTTAGGACGTGCCAGCTCATCCATCAGTGTAAGTTCTCGAATTCCTGATAATTAGTAGTGGACATGCCTCCTGGCAGCTGTTCCTGTCCTGATCTGGATCTGTGGTCCGGCCTGTACCTCTTCACATTGTGTAAAGGAATTAACCCCTTCCCCACTTCAGGTAGAGCATTCCAGAGAAGTGGTGCAGCTCAGGAGAAGTCTTGTATACGAGCGTGGGAGGTTCTGATAATAGATGATGTAAGTGTTAGGTCATTGAGTGAACGGAGTACACGGGTTGGGTGGTAGACAGAGATGAGGGAGGAAATGTAGGGAGGTGCGGCATTATGGAGAGCCTTGTGGATGAGGGTGATAAATTTATATTGGATATTTATATTGGATATTATATCTATAAGGAATAGGCAGCCAATGTAGTGACTGGCACAGACCCAAGGCATCGCTGTAATGACCGGCACAGACCAGAGGCATCGCTGTAGCGTCTAGACTGATAGATGAGCCTGGCCGCTGCATTCAGAATAGATTGTAGAGGGGAGAGTTTAGTGAGGGGAAGACCGATTAGTAAGGAGTTACCGTATTCAAGGCGAGAATGAATCAGAGAGACAATAAGTGTCTTTAGTGTATCTCTGGTAAGGAAAGGGCGTATTCTGGAGATGTTTTTGAGGTAGAGTTGACACTAGCATACAAGTGATTGGATATGGGGGGTGAAGGGTAGGTCTGAGTCAAACATAACCATGAGACAGCGGGTTTCAGATAGAGCGAAGACATAATATTAGAGACAGCAGAGAGACAGTCACTGGTGTTCTGTATGAGTGCAGAGGTGATGTCACGAGAAGATGTGTATAATTGGGTGTCATCAGCATAAAGATGGTACCGGAAGCCAAATTTGGCGATGGTTTGTCCAATGGGGACTGTGTAGAGAGAGAAGAGCAGGGGGCCTAAGACCGAGCCCTGAGGAACCCCAACAGCAAGGAGAAGAGGGGAAGAGACAGAGCCCGCAAATGATACACTGAAAGTGCGGTCTGAGAGATAAGAGGAGAACCAGGAGATCGGAGCTCTGTAGGTCTTTTTTATGCAGGAAGATTGGCTCGCTGTAGCTTGTTTAATCAGCTCCATGTTGGAATGAGATACCAATTGAAGGATAGCTGGAACAGATTGTTACGGATCCTGTGAGTGGGTACAAAAGTTATTCTGCTTGTACTTAGACATAGTCCTGTCTGTGTAGAGATGGTTTAGTGCTCATGTACCGGATACCGGTGCTACATAACATTGCCTACAAGAGCTTCAGATAGCGAGGACCTCAAATAAGATAGACCCCGTCCTGTGTTTTAACTGCATATTACATATCAGGGAGGCCATTGTAGCTCACCTGAGACGAATCACAAAAGTTTTAGTTTAATTAAAAAAAAATTTTTGTTTTGAATATAAAATCAATTTATTCATCTCTAATCATTAATAATGGCTTGCCAACCCTGGATCGAGCTCCAGGGACAAAAAGTCTAGTCAAGATGGCTGTGACACTCTTTAGAAACAACCAATGCAGTGTTACATTTGTGTTATTGGATCACGATCTCTAATTATGTATATTGCTGGCAGATTTCCACTTGTGTAAAACTTTATACCAATAATGTCCGAAAATGAACAATTTAACCCAAAACTCTGTATGAAGATTTGCAAAGTATTATGGCTTTGATGTGCTACATGTATACATATAATATATACTGTACGTTTTTGTATAAATCATCTAAGGCTGCATTCACACAGAGTAACACCAGGCGTCATTTGTGTGTAATTTGTGTGTCTTTTACGGCCGTCATAAAACGTTTACATAGAGTTCTATAGGAAAAGACGCCCGTAATTTACTGCCGTCATTTACGGCCGTCATTACAATGACGGCCGTAAATGACGGGCGTCTTTTCCTATAGAACTCTATGTAAACGTTTTATGACGGCCGTAAAAGACACACAAAGGGTGCATTCAGACTACGTAACGCCGGGCGTGTATGAGAGCCGTACACGCCGGCATTACGGCAGACTGCCGAACACTTCCCATTCACTTCAATGGGAGTGCTCGTAACAGCGGCGTTTACGAGCGCTCCCATTGAAGTGAATGGGAAGTGTTCGGCAGTCTGCCGTAATGCCGGCGTGTACGGCTCTCATACACGCCCGGCGTTACGTAGTCTGAATGCACCCAAATTACACACAAATGACGCCTGGCGTTACTCTGTGTGAATGCAGCCTTAGAGGAGCATTTCTATGGAGAACTCCTTACCTGTGTGTATTTATAGAGATTGAGTAGCTGAGCCAAGGCCTGACTTGTAAGAAATTCTGAGTCCCCTATAAAGGCCACCACTTCACCACGTCCCGTACAGAAATAATTAGGAGCTGTCTTCTTTTGACCTGACAATATTCGGAGGGTGTAGTGTAAGGTTTTCTTAGGATCACCACATGTATCAAATATGTGATAGCCCAGGGTAACATTGGGCAGGAGGTCGGGGTCCTGATTAATCTCATCAACAGCAAAGATGAATGCCAGGATGGCTCTGTACTCATCAAAGCTAATTCTGGAAAATAAAGACAATGTCAATGTGAGGCTGTAAAGCTCCATACAAGGTTGTGCTTTGTCAGTCATGGTGGTTGGATGTGCCACTTTGTGTTTGGAGATTCCACTGGGGTGTGGCGATTAAGTTTTTTTTAACCACAAAGTAAACCATACATCCAGAAAACACTGGACTTATAGTTTCATATAGAAATAATAAATCTCTTTTTTATATATAATTATTAAAAAAAAATTATTGCAAAACACCCAAATAGGATAGAAAGAGATCCCGACTAGAGATGAGTGAGCAGTACTCGATCGAGTAGGTATTCGATCGAATACAACGGTATTCGAAATACTCGTACGCGATCGAGTACCACTCGCTGTTCGAATGGAAAAGTTCGATGCAGAACTAGCTTTGATTGGCCAAATGCTATACAGTCGGCCAATCAACGCTGGTTCTTCTCCTACCTTTAGAAGTCTTCTCGGGGCGGAGCCTGACCGCAGAACAAGACGGCCACCTGAAAGAAGAGCTCCCGTCACCTCACCTGGCAGCCGAACGAATATCTCGCTTTCAGGAGTCAAAATGGTGAAACCTTTGAAGGACAGAATTGGGGAGAGACCGGAGACCCCAAAATCTAAAAAAAGTCTCGGGTCCCTTGAGAAATTCGTCCGTAAGAAGACATTACAGTCTCCGGCGCGCTCTCACAACATGGCGCTCCCGCCTGCTCCCTCATCAGAGCTGGGTGAGCTGGAGGACTCGGACCAGGAGGATATCTCGCAAGACATAGAGATACCTGATTCTGCAGACTCATCACCTATTTCCCGAGCTTACCTGAAGAAAATTCTCTCCCAGACCCTGGCACAAGCTCTCTCTCCAGTTATGAAGGAGCTAGGGGAAATAAAGGCTGAGGTAAGCCACATGGGGACACGCTTAGATGTAGTGGAAAACAACCAATCCGCCATCTTAACTTTTTGTAACGCCACAGAAACATGCTGCAGACAGCAATTAAATGCCTTCAATATTGCCTTAGAAAAGATTGAGGATCAGGAAAATAGGGGAAGGAGGAAAAATATCCGATTTAAAGGGATCCCAGAGTCTATCTCACATCAGGACTTACCTGCAGCTGCTTCTAAAATCTTTGCCTTGCTTTTGGGTGACGAACAAGCTGCCTCCATTTCCATAGAACGTATACATAGGGCTCTTCGCCCGGTCCCTTCCTCAGCAGAACCCCCTAGGGACGTAATTTGTGCCCTACTATGTTATACGGACACTGCAGCAGTCTTCAGAGCAGCTAGATCTTACAAAGACCTATCCTTAGATGGTGAACCCATATCTCTCTTCCAGGACTTGGCGCCTTCCACTCTCTATAAACGGCGCATCCTCAGGCCATTGACCGCTTACCTGAAGGAGAAGAAGATTCTTTTTCGCTGGCTATTCCCGTTCGGGTTACAATTCCAATATGATGGCAAACGATGAACAATTAGAGTTCCAGATGATTTACCTGCGGCCTGGAATGTGCTTAAAATCGATCCCATACCCATATCCTCTTGGCTCTCGGTTACCGACTAACACTTGGACTTCCCCAAGCTCCCCTCGGCTGAACAATGGATGAAAGTATCCAGAGGAAAACCTGCGAAATCCAAGAGACTCCCAATATGAGGCCCTCAACTCCACTCTATGTCTATGTAGTGGTTTGTCACGCTATATTGGACTCTCATTAATGCTCTTGGTCGTTATCTATTGTTTATTCTCCCTCTTCCTTCCCCCTTTGTGTTTCCCCATTTACTCTCTTATTTATTTTGCTTCTACTTTGCCTTTTTTCTTTGCTCTCCAATTCCCTGGTCTCCTTACTCCTTTGTCTCTCCTTCTTTTCTGTTTTTTATTCTTTTGTGGTACTTTGACTCTGATATTTACCATGCTACTGTTATGTTACGGTCTGCCAGGCGTTGACACTGATCAGGAAGATCATGTATAAATCATGGTCTTTACCCCACTCCGTTCTCCCTCCCCCCCCTCAATGCTTCACTACTAGCATTCGATTTGCTAAGTTAATGTTTAAAGTTATACTAATTGTTCTGTTATTTTTCGGGTCTACAGACTTTAAGCTTAGATATGAGCTCTTTATCATCTCTCCAGTACTCCAGTCATTATCTTTCTATACCAGACAATATGGCATCACTTAAGTTTACATCTTGGAACATATGTGGTCTAAATATCCCGCAAAAACGTTCACAACTATTCACATTGTTAAAACGATTTAAGACTGATATCTGTTTTATACAAGAGACACATTTTAAGTCCTCTCATATACCTAGATTACCCACCCATTACTTCAAACACTGGTTTCACAGCTCCTATGCAAAAGCTTCCAGAGGGGTCTCCATAGCCATTGCCAAAACGGTTCCTTTTGAACCCTTGGTAATATGTGCAGACCCGGAAGGGCGATACCTATTTGTAAAAGGCAAAATTGGGAATCAGTTAATTTCCTTAGGTAACTTGTATGCCCCTAATGTCAAACAACCGAATTGGATCTCACAGACCCTCTCTAGTTTTAGAGACTTTGCTGAGGGTATTAGAATCATTGGAGGAGACTTTAACATTGCCCTTAACCCTCTGTTAGATTCTTCGTCTACTTTCAATCCACATTCCCAGAGATCTTTGGCTAGTCTCCAAAAAGCGCTTGGTGAAACGGAGGTGTTAGACTCCTGGAGAATCTTCCACCCGTCTTCCAAAGACTTCACCTACACTTCCTCAGTTCATTCCTCCTCACATCGCCTTGATTATTTATTTCTGTCTAAACCTTATGTAAGTACACTAACTGCTGTTGATATAGGTTCTTTTACTATTTCAGACCACGCTCCAGTCTCTATGTCTTTGTCCCTCCAGAACCTCCCTGCGAAATCCTGGTCTTGGAGGCTTAATGAGACCCTCTTGGACGATCCTCGCCACGTAGCTTCTTTATCCTCTAAGTTACACCGCTTTTTCATAGAGAATCCAGCTTCGGACACTTCATGTGCCATCACATGGGAAACGCACAAAGCGTTCATTCGAGGTGAGCTAATTGCATTAGGGGCGAGGGTTAAAAGACAAAGAATGGCTCGTTTAAACGAGCTGTTGGCAAAGATCTATGCCCTTGAGTGTATCCAGAAACGCTCTAAAGCCATTTCAATGCAAACGGAGCTTAATGATCTTAGGAATCAACTGCGCAACCACCTGAATATCAAATATGCTAAAAGTTACCAATATTCGAAATTTAAATACTATTCACTAGGAGACAAAGGAAATAGGATAATGACACAAATGATAAAAAAGCGGAAAGATTCGTCCTTTATTTCCAAAATAACCCCTGACGGTGGATCAACAGTTACTACTACGGGAGAAATTGCTTCCCAGTTTCAAAAATATTTTCACAATTTATATAATCTATCACCGGCCTTGAACCCTAACGATCCAGACACTGTTAAGCGTATGGATGAATTTCTCTGCACCCTGAGGTTGCCTTCCCTGTCTAAGGAACAGGCCCTTTCACTTCTCCAACCCATTACTTTACAGGAAGTACAGAAAATTCTTTCTTCGCTGCCATTGGGCAAGTGTCCGGGTCCAGATGGCCTCCCGGTGGGATATTATAAAAAATTTGAGCAGGTTCTTCTTCCTCACTTGACCAATTGGTGCGAGGAACTTTGGCAGGGAGGTTCACTCCCACCACAAGCCCTCGAGGCTACCATCACTATTTTACCGAAAGAAGGAAAGGACCTTAATAAATGCGGAAGCTATAGACCCATATCACTATTAAATATAGATGTGAAGTTGTGGGCAAAAATATTGTCTTCCCGCCTTCAGCTATTCCTCCCTTCATTAATTCATCAAGAGCAATGTGGATTTGTGCCTGGCAGGGAGGGCAACCAAAATTCTTGTAGAGTGATACAACTGGTTCAATACGCTGTGAGGCAAGGCCTACCACTGGTCCTTCTCAGCACAGATGCTGAGAAGGCCTTTGATAGAATAAACTGGACTTACATGTACCGTGTACTATCTAGATTGGGAATCCCACAAGAATTCATATCAGCCATCTCCTCACTTTATTCTTTCCCCAGTGCCAGAATAAGGGTGAATGGAACTCTTTCAGACCCATTTACTATAACCAATGGTACGAGGCAGGGGTGCCCCCTTTCGCCCACCCTCTTTATTTTAGTAATGGAAACATTATTGCAGGCTATCAGAGACCACCCTATCATTAAAGGGTTCACTGTGGGCGAAGACACTCACTACAGTGCTGCCTTTGCAGATGATCTGCTTCTATTTGTCTCTGACCCAATCAACACGTTTCCACATGTCCTCTCATTGCTAGAACAATTTGGCCAACTTTCCAACTTTAAAATAAACTTAAGTATCTAGGTATTCAAATTACTAAAAATCCGAATTCTTTATTCCAGACTAATTATCTTCCCCTCCTAAGCTCAATAAAAAATCATCTAGAATCCCTTTCTGTCCCTGATGTCTCGTGGGTAGGCAGGAAAAACTTAATTCGCACCTACATATTGCCCAAATTTCTCTATGTTATGCAGATGGTTCCTATATCTATCCCAATTTCTTATTTTAAGAGAATTAGATCTCTATTTACCTCCTTTCTTTGGGGCTATAGGAAAGCTAGGATTTCACATAACCATCTTATACGTCCAAAGAAAGTTGGCGGCTTTGGCCTACCAGACCTCTTAACCTACTATAAAGCTATTCTATTGAAAAGGTGGTTGCGCCTTCATTCTGAAGGTCCTAGGGCATTAGATGTTTCTCTAGAACTTTGCTCTCTTGGCCCTCGCTTCCGAGCTGGATTATGGGGCCTGACCCCCTCTACTGAGATTCCTTTTCAAATTTCTGCAGCCGTGGCGAGGACGTTTAAGGAGGTTCATTGCTCTTCTCCACTAGTGAGCTACCCACCTGCTTCAATGCCAAGTGATTTAGCGCCTTTTTTAATACGGCCTAAGGCGAAAGAGGTATCTGAAGTATGGAAACTGGTGAATGCATATACCTTAAAAACCCTTTTAAGTTCGGAAGCTCTACCCTCACTGTTATTAGAGAATACAAACACCTTCCTCCAACTCTCCGATTTGCAGAATACGCACTCTTCACTTAGGCGTTTATTCCCAGATGTACCTAGCCCCTCTTGGTTTGAAACCTTACTCTCTCAAAACCGTTCCTCGAAAGGGATCATTTCTTTGATTTATACTCACTTATTGACGATTTCTTACAATGCCAAACCCGCTTATATTGGCAAATGGGAGAAAGATCTAAATCGCATGTTTTCGGAACCAGAAATAGCTCGTATTCACAATAGATCCCATAGGTTTTCGCCCTGTATTAGGACCCAAGAGAATTCTTTTAAAATACTCACAAGGTGGTATAATGCCCCAGCTGACCTAAAAATGAAGCGCCTACGTGAAGACGACATTTGCTGGAGATGTGGAGAAAGTGGAGGTACATTGGGCCATATATTTTGGTTCTGCAAATGCATATCCCACTTTTGGTTACAGGTGGAAGAAGTGATCTGCTAAATCACCCATAATAAACAATTTAAACTTTCTCCTGCCTCAGTGCTACTCTGGCTCCCTGAAAACTCCTGGATCCCCTCCAGAAATAATCTACCTACCCTACTAGTCCAGGCAGCAAAACTCTTGATACCACTACATTGGCTAAGCAAAGATCCTCCCACAGTAGCGGAGTGGCTATCTAAAATAGACGATCTAGCGAGACTCGAAGAATTGTATAGTTGGGAACTAAGAAAGCATCAATCTTTTATGGCGCTATGGAGACCATGGTTTGAATACAGAAATTTACATAGGCCATGATATTCCACTTATATGCTAATATTGTACTGTAGAGCTACTGAAATATCCTAGTCAGTCTGACCTAAGACCCTTACTTGTTTAACCCTTACCCCCCTCCTTATCCCAATCCTTAGTTTACCCACCCTCTCCCTAACTCAACATTTGTCTATTTCATATGTTTTATACTTTGTACATTTTATTATGTGCTAATTTTTCAATTATGTTTATGTTTTGCAATTTCTTATTTCTCTTATAATTGCAATATTTTTCGTTGTATAATCTACATTGTTCACTTTGCATATCCTACTCAATAAAAACAGAATTTGAAAGAAGTCTTCTCCTTGCAGCTTCCCTGCGGCATCTTCCGGCTCTTCATTCACTCTGCCAGGCATCGGGCCTGGGCAGAGCCAACTGCGCATGTCCGCTTGTAGTACGGGCATGCGCAGTCGGCTCTGCCCAGGCCCAATGCCTGGCAGAGTGAATTCAGAGCCGGAAGATGCCGCGGGGAAGCTGCACAGAGAAGACTTCTAAAGGTAGGAGAAGAACCAGCATTGATTGGCCGACTGCATAGCATTCACCAATCAATGCTGGTTCTACATCGAACTTTTAAATTTGAATAGCGAGTGGTATAGTAATATTGTGCAAACATGGGAGAAAGTCTGCCAGAAAGTCAAAACACGTAACACACAAGGGATGGCTGGCTGTGCGTTCATTGTGATGTTGTTGCACTTGGCTGATATCTTGGTCTACCACGGAGGGTCCGGCAGGCGGTGGTAGGGTCCACTGCAGAAGGAAATTTTTCTTGGTGTCAAGGGATCTGAAAGCGTGGGTTACACCATTTTTGCTGACAATAATCTTAGTAGGAAATTCCCATTTAGGGCTAGTTCACACGTGGGCAAAGGGGAGGTTTTTGACAGCGGAATTCGCTTCAAAAACCTCTCCTTTAACATGGTGGTCTATGTAGACCACTAGCTTTTTTTTTCCTCCTAGCGTTTTCCGCCTGAAGAAGCGACATGACCTTTCTTCAGGTGGAAAACGCCTGAAGAATTGCATAGAAGTGAATGGGAGGCGAAAACCGCGCGGTAAAAAACCGCGCGGTTTTTTGCACACAAAACCGCGCGGTTTTTTGCAAAAAAACGCGCGGTTTTCGCCTGCAGTTTCTATAGCACATATAGGAAAAAAAAACCCTAGCGAAAACCGCTAGCGAAAACCGCGTCAAAAACCTCGTCAAAAACCGCGTGGAATGCAAAAAACAGCGTCAAAAAAACTCCTCGAGGTTTTTTACCTCGCACAAATAAGCTAGGCGGTTTTCACGTGTGAACTGACCCTTATACGGAACATTTTGATGTCGTAGTTATGCCATAATTGGGGCTAATTTTTTTTCCTGGCGGCAATAGTAGCCTGGGAGAGATCTGCAAAAAGTTGAACTCTCTTAAAAAAAAAAAAAAAAAAAAAATTAATACAGAGCAGACAATGGCCTGATGGCAACATCTGACCGTCTCAGCCAATAGATAGTGGTCGATGGACCTTACAGTGCTGATGTTATATAGGACTAAGGTTGTGCACTCATGACCCAGCATTCAGTTGAAGTAATGGAGGACATGCGCACACATCTGTGATCTACGTCACTGCATCTAATAGGCATCACAATAAGAAACGGAAGCAATAGGTATAGAAGGACTTCAGAGAGAGACTCAAGCCATATAAGATAAGATAAGATAATCCTTTAATAGTACCACCGTAGGGAAATTACAGTGTGTTACAGCGGCATAGTAATACAGATACAGGATAATAAAAACCAAGACAGCATAATGCAATCCTTCCATACTTATGGCAAATTATTATCACGTGAAATGCGGACTTGGTGGGACCACAAAACCCTAACATCTTACATTGACAAAAAAATGATCCCTAGGGGACTGAGGCTAAACAAATTTCCCACTACTGAATATAGCAGTGATTTCAAACAGAAATGGGAAGAAGTGTTAACTGAATGTTCCATCAAACTCATGCAGTTGATAGTACAGGAGGAAGAAACCAAACTAATTTCATTAAAAACGGAGATCTCTACCATTAGAGAAGGAATCACTCCCTTGCTCAATACAATTAAGTACAAAGATGAATGGGATAAAATCCACAAAAAAGTACAAGACTTGGAGGAAAAGGTGATTACCACCAAAAGGAATAAATTCCATAGAGACACAAAGGACTATGACACTAATGCCGTATATACTTGGAAGGACACACGTGCCAGCACTCCAAGATCTATTCTCAAGAGACCTTCGCACAAGTATCAAGGGGGTTACACCAACACAAATCAGAGACGGGTATCCTTCAGTTCTTCTGAAAGAGACACTGATCTGACAGATTCTGAATCCATACCTTTTTTATCCCCGAGGAGCAATCCATCACCGGCCAGAACCTCTGCCACATCTACAACAGGAGTTGGCACAAGAAAAACAAAAAATGCAGGGGGGGGGGGGGGGAGGAAGCATCAAAAGAGACTAAACCTACAAAACACGGAGTCTCAAAACTTAGTTAATGCTTCTAGACCACCTGACAACATTGTCGAGTTACCACCGTGTGACAATAAAATCATAGTTTCCTCCAAGTATGACTCTAGTATTCTTAATCTGTCTTCTGCTACTTTGCCAAACTCCTGTTATGAACTTCTCAGCAAGGGTCTTAATTTTGTGCCTTCCTCAAAATTTAACATTTTCAACACTTTGTTAGATGTCAACAAGTTTGTCAGAGCTCTCACAGTTAAGCGACATTTTTCCCTACACACCAGTTCTGAGACCATCAGTGACACACAATCAGAAATTACATCTAATGAATATGACAACAAAACTTTCAAGGAACAAGTGTGCTTAGTCAGCCTGAAATCCTTGGAATCTGCCTTTACCACCAACAGAACCATCAGCAACCATAAAGTCCAGATTAAAAACCCAGACTATTACCCACTAACAGCTAGGGTTCCAGTAATAGACCATTTTCAAACGGCAGTTGAAAGGGATCTAATTAAATTACAACAAACTGGGGCCAAACACACAACTCACAATCTAACTAGGGAAGAACAGAATAGTCTGAAGTTATTACAACAACGGGACGATATAGTTATACGCATGGCAGATAAAGGGGGGAAAGTTGTGATCATGGACAGTACAGATTATGCCAGTAGTGTACGTAACATTTTACATTACACTAAAACCTACAAAAAACTAACCTGCGATCCTACCAACATATTCTCAGAAAAACTTTACAATTTACTTCAGGAAGGGGTCAGCTTAGGCATAATCACTGATAAAGAGGCTGACTATCTACATGTACGGGATCCAATCATGCCCATCTTCCACAGCCTCCCGAAAATTCATAAGAACACCTTTCCACCCCCTTTACGGCCAATAATTGCAGGGATTGGTTCACTAAACGAACGTATCTGCATGTGGGTTGACACGATTTTACAGCCCTTGGTTATAAGGATACCGGGATATATAAAGGACACCAAAGATTTGTTGCGTATTTTTGATGGTTTCGTATGGAGGTACAATTATAATTGGCTATCCTACGATGTTGTCTCATTATACTCCAGTATACCACACCACACAGCTGTAGAGGCGCTGTCACATCATCTTTATCTCTACTCACAGTTTACTGAAGACTTTTGTGAATTTATCATCGAGGTGGTCACCTATTTATTGAGACATAATTTTTTCATGTTCAATGGTGAGCACTATCTACAGCTGTGTGGTGTGCCCATGGGCGCACATTTTTCGCCTTCCCTCGCAAATCTGGTCATGGCTTGGTGGGAGGAATTTTTTATTTTCTCTCCCACCAACCCTTGTCTTGATCTAATAGAGTACTATGGACGTTACATAGATGACGTTTTGATTGTTTGGTCAGGGGAAGCGCAGAAAACTTTTTCCTTCACTGACTTTATAAACAGCAATGCATCTAATCTCCAGTTCACTTCCAATTTTCATAATACCACCATTGATTTTTTGGATGTTACATTACATGGGAATACGGACACTAATACAGTCACTACCAAACTACACAGGAAACAGCATGCAGGTAACACGATCCTGCATGCACGGAGTAACCATCCCCAACATACCTGTAAAGCAATCCCAGTGGGAGAGCTAACCAGGATAAAAAGGATCTGCTCAGATCCCAATGATTACAACTATTATGCCAATACCTCATGTCAAAGACTAAGGCAAAGAGGATATCTCACTTGGAATTTAAAAAGAGCCAAAGACATAGTCGCCAAAAAGACCCGATCAGACCTATTGTCCACTAAAACATCCAAGAACGACAATAAACAAAAGGAAGTGTATTTTTCTACTGATTACAGTGACAATTATAAACACATAGTCAACATCATAAAAAACAACTTACACATTTTACATCAAGACAACATCTTGGAGGACATCCTAAGTGGAGGATGCAATTTTATTGCCAGGAGGGGGATGTCCCTAGGCAATCTTGTGTCCCCCAGTTATTTCAGAAAAAGAACACCAACTGTAAACACCTTCCTCACAAACTCTGATACCACAGGTTGTTATCGCTGTGGACAGAACAGATGTAATATCTGCAAATTCATTCAAAAAACTAAGAATTTTACTAATACGGATGGCAATAAAATCTTCAAGATTAAAACTTTCATTAACTGCAATACTGACCACATCGTATACATCATTTCTTGCGAGGCATGTAAAATCTATTATGTAGGCTGTACCACCAGAAAACTAAAAGTATACTTATCCGAGCATCTTTATCATAGCAGCAATCTGGACATCTTGCATTGCTCGGGAGCATCCAAACACTTTCGAGAAATACATGGAGGGAATACCACTTATTTTAGAGCATACGGCATTGAAAGGGTCAGTAAACCCATTAGGGGGGGGGGGGGAATTGGCAGAAGAAACTTTTGTACAGGGAAGCGTATTGGATTTTTATGCTTAAAACAAGATTTCCATACAGCCTGAATTTTCGCAATGATATAGCTTTTATATACTGAAACGATCCCTGCGCAGATACATATGCACACAATCATCATTATTATTTATTATTTAATTTTATTTTTCATTTATTCATTTATTTTTTTATTTTTTTTTATTTATTTATTTATTTATTTATTTTTTTTAAAAAAAATTGTTTGTTTTTTTGTTTTTTATGCATTTATTTTTATTTTTATTTTATTTTTTTTTTGTTTTGTTTTGTGTTGTTTGTTTCTATGCATGACATATGAACAATTCCCCCACATTTACCCATTCATACTTAACTTTAAGGTTTTTTTGTTTTGTTTTTTTTTTCTGATATGCTACACTTCAATGCACCATTCTAAAATGATGACTCCATATTATGTCTTCTTTTTCCTCTGTCTCTCAAGCACCACACTTGATGCTTAATTAATCAGTTTCTGTTTCTGTGCAGACGGGAGGGGCTTTGTTTTTACTTGTGTTTCTTTTATTGTTTAAAAGACTGCAGCTCAACACGCATCCATATGCCATGAGTAAGGGGGCAACCCCGAAACATGTAGGCTCTTGTAACCCCTACTGCTGCACATGAAGTTTTTTTATATGTAAAATAAAAGCTACGTTTTATGATACATGGATGGCTGATCGTTCGTGCTGGACCTTGCTACTTTTCATTAACAGGATAATAAACACTAATATATTACAGAAGTAGACACACATACACTGAGAAAAAAATACCTAGAAATCCATAGCAGCTAAGGAAGAAAAGATAGAAGGAAGACTTCAGGATCATTTAGTTCTCTATGCGGAGTGATCTTTGCTTGGTCTGATGTAGATTATGTAGCCTATCTCCGATAGCTCCTTCTCACACTTGGGGTGAAGCAGTCAATCACTGACACTGCTGCCAAGTGCCGTCAACGTCCCATACATGGGGTGGGATTTGTTCTCCCGCATGGAGCTCACCACGGACAGTATCCTTCTGTAACCCACCACCAGTATTGGGTCCAGGGGACTCCCCAGGACAGAGCTGGCCCTTCTGATCAGCCTTTTTAAGTCTATTTCTGTCCCTGGTTGATAAACTGCTCCCCCAGCAGGCCACACCAAAAAAGATGGCTGAAGCTACCACAGAGTTGAAAAAAGGCCCTGAGAAGTGGCCCTTGGACTCCGAAGGCCCTCAGCCTCCTGAGCAGGTAGAGTCTTCTGTGGCCCTTTCTGTGCAGCGCCTCCAGGTGATCAGCCCAGTCCCGTTTATTACTGAGTATCATACCGAGGTACTTATAGGTCTTGACTATCTCGATGCATGTCCCTTGGATCTCCACAAGGATCAAAACACTTTTCCATTTACTAAAGTCCACCACCATCTCCTTGGTCTTCCCAGCATTAATCCTGAGCTGGTTCTGCTGGCATCATTCAACAAAATCCCGGTTTAAGTCCCTGTATTCCCTATCGTCGCCATCAGTGATAAGGCCTACTATAGCAGAGTCATCAGAGGACTTCTGTAAGTAACAGCTGGATGAGTTGTGCCTAAAGTCAGCAGTGTACAGTGTGAAGAGAAATGGGGCAAGAACTGTACCTTGTGGTGCCTCCGTACTACAGATCACAGTGTCAGACACACAGTCCTGGGCTCTCATACTGAGGGCGGTTGTCAGGTAGTCTAGGATCCAGTTGGACAGGTGATGGTCCACTCCACTAAGGTCCAGCTTGTCCCTCAGTAGCCCTGGCTGAATGGTGTTGAACGCACTGGAGAAGTCAAAGAACATTATTCTCACAGTGTTCCCGGGTTTCTCCAGGTGAGAGAGAGCTCTATGAAGAAGGTGGATGATGGCGTATAGACACAAGTCCCGGGGTCTGCACATGCACTGGACAGAATACTGGGCTCTCTGCTCCTCTGCTTACACAGCAACAAGCGTATTATTAGAATCAAGCAGAGGGATGAGAACTGGATGGCCGAGCTCCGGGATCATTGGAAATGACTCTGGACTATAATACACAAAATGTCTTGCTTAAATGTCTGACTTGTAGTCCAAAATTATTCTACATCTTGTTACATTCCATGAGTTCAAGAGATTAAAATTTGTACTGACTTTTGATAATATTAAAATTTCTTATTCTGATTTTTATTGTCATTTACATTTTAGCCTAGGAGTTTGCTTTGATCCTACTGTATATATACAATGTATTACACAGTGATATTCCATGTTATGATCCATCAGTGACATTAACACTAAACTTATTTCTTGGCAAAATCTGTGAAATCCTAAAGTGTTTGGTGCACAGTCAGTGTCACGGAGGACAGATCTGCGGTGACTTCTCCTGGTACAGTATGGACTCTATAATGTCACAGACACAAACACACAGTCCTGCATGTACCGGGACATCTGTACTCTATACAAGGGCCCTGCTAAAGGAAGAATACTCCATGACACATGTATGACCTCAGTACACAATAGTCCCCAGACCAACAATACTTACAGATCACATAAAGTGAATTCCGGGGATTTCATTTCATAAGTACGAAGTTGAACAATTCTTTCATGAACAGATACCAGACCCCCGATCATGACGTCTCCTTCCTGATAATATTCATACTGATACATCGGTAGTTTTGGAATGAGTCTACAGTATGGTAAATTCTTCACTACCTTGCCATAGGATGTAGCAGGGCCCAGAATCAGTAAGGAATACAAGTATGAGTGCACAGGAGACCAATCCATGACCCAGACCAGATCTCCTCCAGTAGTGCGGCCACTGACAGCTCTGCAGAACTCCAGAGCAGAGGAAGATGACAGTCAAGACGCAGCTTATAAGTCTTACCTGGGGCTGATATAGAAGCATCAGGAGAATACCGGAGAGGAGCCGTGATAATAACCTCAGAATACCATCTATATTCAACTCTGTAAATTTATCTTCAGTTTTATTCATTTCACTTGGGTTAACTCTTAAGCAGCTTTTTGAAACACAGCCAGGCATTGTAAGATGTCAATAGAGGTTCTGTCCATAATGATGTCCATGTTCTAGATGTTGGTAGGTTGGTCAATGCAGCTAGTTTTGGTGTTCGAGATGCTACTTATCTTCTCTATTGTCAGGTGGGCAGTGCCAGTCAGGAGCAGAAAAAGGGATATAATTCAGAGCTACAATCAGAGGCAGCCAGTGTCAGCGCAGAGAATCACACCTCTTGCCTGCTCATGTTTGATACTGCCCACCTGACAGTAGAAGGAGACTATATAGCAAATCTAGCATCTAAACTAAGAACACTGATTGATCGGGAATGGGGGGGATATAGAGAAATATTTCCAATTGTGCCAGAATCAGTAGATCTGATTAACAAAAGGGCGGGTCCCAGCGCTCAAACGGGAGTGGGGAATGGGAGTGTCCCCACTGCTGCCCGAGAGTTCACTCCAGCGCCGCCTCCATCTTCAGCTGCAACCCCACTTCTTCCGTCTCGGTCCAACTTCCGCGCCTGTGCAGTACGCTCCTGTATTGAACTACAAGAGCAAGAGCGGCCTCCCAAAAATGGCGGGGTTGCAGAAGAGGCGGGGTTGCAGCTGAAGATGGAAGCGGTGCTGGAGTGAGCTCTCGCGCAGCAGTGGGGACGCTCTGATCGCCGTTTGAGCGCTGGGGCCCGCCCTCATTGCTGCGGAGAACTCATTTGCATACAGGTTAAAACTGGTATTTCTAAGGAATGGCGTTTAAAGGTAAGAGACGAATAGCCTTTCTTAAGGCTATTCTGATGTGGTAATGAGAAAAAAAATGTTACTTTAGTGGTAGAATCCCTTTAAAGAAGCCTAAAGACCCCATGCTATAGCCCAGGAAAGGTGAGTGCCACTATGTTTTATATCTGTCACCTCCCATGGGCCTCATATCTGAAAAGAACCCAGAGTATAATAATAGCAGTTTTAGTTCTGACGAATCTCGTGAGTTTCACCCAACAAATACTCTTGCTGCAGGCCCATGGTCCTACTTACTGGTCCCCTCTCCCCCACACAACTGCCCCCATATCCCTTTCAGCCCTCCAGAGGGCCTTGTTTGTCCCATATCACATCTCTATCAGAGATATCCTGATGCAGTTCAGTGTCAGAGGTGTGATATGGATGCACAAGGCCACCTTTAGTGCAAAAAGGGAAGTTGAGGCGGCCATGGGCACGAGTGGGGATTGGTAAGTAAGCTAGGGCTGTTACCTGCTGGGGTTACTACAGCAGGCAACAGACTATTAAAGAAAAAAAAAAAAAAGATCAAAGACTCTGTAGCAGCTGCACAGCTGTTATGACTGCTATAGCGATAGTTCCACCACTGCCACCACCACTGAAAATGATGAAAACCAGCCAAAACTGCTTTATCTATTCCAGACCCTTCCGATCCCCTCTCACCCATCCTTCTTCACCTCTTTATGTTAACTTTTCTCCCAGTATATTTGCCCAACTTCCCCCCTAGACTGGTCTTTTGCATCTCACAAAATCTAAGAAGTTGGGTGGCATAGGCCTCCTGGATATAGAAACACACTATCATCTTGCCCAACTTTCTAGGCCGCCTTCTTACTCTCTCTTTGTACCATCTCCACTCATGTCTTTTCAAGATCTAGTAATTTCAAGTTCAACATCCCAGATTCCCCCATTATATTCTCAACGCCTGCCCACTCACTACCCTATGACTCTGTACTCATGCATGAAGCATTTTTTTTCCTACTCAGAATTTACCCTGAACCTAGTTTTTGCCTCGACCAACTTCCTAACATACCAATATATCAAAGTCGCTTACCTGAGACCTGGGAGGAGCTCTCATATTATTACTGGTTGGTAAGAATATTGTTTGTATGATGGCTACCCTGTTTCCGTCACAAGGCCAGGAATGGATTTTCTTGAAAACTGTTTGGGATGATGTCACCCTTATCTGTAATGTTCTGTATGTGTGTGAAGTATGCTTAGTGTGTATAAGGTGTAATAGGCTAATATGGAGTTATGTGCACGTGTTATACTGCAGATTTGGAATGATTTGGCTACTATTGGTTTGTTGGTTAAATGGTATACATTGTATAAGACCAGTCTATGGATGATTGGTATGTGTTGGTACAGTTGAATCACAAATATGGTAAAAGGGAGCTTGTGGGAGAAAGGTACAGGTGACAGGCGACGTAATGGAGTCTGCGGTGTGGTACAGTTTTGCATAGTCGTGGTAAAGTAGAATATGAGGGGATGCTGATCAGGGGGCCACACGGTGGCTCAGTGGTTAGCACTGCAGCCTTGCAGAGCTGGAGTCCTTGTGTTCAAATCCCGCCAAGGGCAAAAAACCATCTGCAAGGAGTTTGTATGTTCTCCCCGTGTTTGCATGGATTTCCATCCCATATTCCAAAGACATACTGATAGGGGTGGGGGGATGTACATTGTGAGCTCTATGTGGGACTCACAATCTACATTGAAAAAAAAAAGAAAGGTCATTCATTAAAGAGATTCAATGTCCTGATGGTACTACGGTCGCCACTGAAGTACAGATAACTTAAGCCTTAGGGACTTCTACCACAAACTATACAATCTAGATGACCAGGCCATTGGTACCCCACTGAATCACCCCTCCACTCCAGACGACCTGATTCACGCATTTCTAAATGCTATCCAAGTACCTAAACTTAATGAATCAGACAGTCTTGTCTTGCTTTCATCCGACACTGATAAGGAACTGGCCAAAGTACTATCCTCCATCCTGTCCGGCAAAAACCTGGGTCCTACTATAAAACATTCCTAACAGTCCTTCTACCTCACTTTACCTCCCACTGTAATTCCCTTCTGTCTGGAATTTCACTCCCCCCGGCATCCTTAAGAGCCTTTATCACTATACTCCCTATGGAGGGCAAGGACCTTACCTCAGTGTGGCAGTTACAGGCTTATCTCTTTACTTAACACCGACCTCAAATGGTGGGCAAAGGCCTTAGCTTCCCGGTTATCTCATACGCTCGCCTCTAAACCGAAGAGAAGCAATCAAGATTTGTGAGTGGTGATCGGGCTGGGACAACACCTTGAAGGACCTTAGGCTTATTGAATATGCAAGATCAGCTAGAACTCACCTAGTGCTGTTGACTATGGACGCTAAAAAGTTGTCGATAGAGTTAAGTGAGAAAATTTGTCCTTCCACCTGCATTCATCCAGCCATACTTACTTTATAAAGTTACCCTAGTGTCAGACTCAGCATGAACGGCACTCTCTCACACTCGTTCTCCATTGACAATGGGACAAGACATTGGTGTCCCCTCTCACCTACTTTATTATGGTAACAGAGACCATTATACAAAAAAAATTAGGCAAGATCAGACAATTCATGGCATTACTGTTGGAGACTTCACCCATAAAACTACTGCTTTTGCAGATAACCTTTTGGTCCTCACCACAAACCCTGAGTACTCTCTGCCATGTCTCACTGATCTTTTTACAAACTTTGGATTTGGCTCCAACTTTAAGGTGAACTTTGGCAAATCTAAAATCCTAAATGTTACAGTCCCAGAACACGAAGCCTTGGGGTATCAAACAAACTCCCCCTATAGTTGGGCCTGGGCCTTATTTTCTCTTAACTGCTGCCCTTTGTTTTGAGACATCCAGACCCAGCTATCATCCATTCAGATCCTGTTTGTTTCGTGATTAGGCTGAAAAAACCTGCTGAAAACATATACTGTATCCTCCCTAAACTACTGTATCTATTACACATGCTCCCCATCTGGCTCCCGAGATCTTTCTTTGATGCAGTGCGACACATATTCCTGTGGCATCAACAACACTCTGACTTAGGCATTCGCTACTCATTCAACTGCCCACGAAAGGAGGTACTAGCCTACCGGGCCTCCTCATCTACTATAGTGCCCATCAACTAAAGCACTGGATCCTAATGGACCCTGCAGATTCCCTAACTGCACAATTAGAAACCTCCCTCCTGACTCTGCCAGACAAGCTTGCACTCTGAGGCGCGATACCCCACCTCCCAAATTCTAGCCCCCTACTACATGGTGTATAAACCATCACCCTCCAGAAAACCCATCCCCTTCTTTCTGGTGCTTGACCTACGCTACCACTACCTCTGTTGCCATACCTGATTGACCCCACATGGTATGCTCAATGTAACTTCTGGAACAGATTGGACCATCACACCCTATCTTCCCTGACCTCTGAGGACTCGTCTAGGTTTTTACTGCGATAGGTGGAGGAACTGGAGTGATCCTTTTCTCATCAAGAAAAGAATCAACTACTAACTAGTGCACACATTTTTTCCCTGCTGAGTCCCAATGCAGGAGAACCCGTATAATCTATTAACGCACTGGTATAAAACTCCAGCTTGGCTACCTGGCATTGATCCCTGAGTTCCAGAGGTCTGTTGGCATTGCGAAAAGTGAGTGGGTAGCTACCTACATATCTGGTGGTGCTGTCTGCTGATCGCATCATTCTGGAGGAAGGTTTTAGGCACCACCTCTAGGATCTGCTCCAAGACTATTCCCTCAACACCTGAGCACATCTTGCTGTGGCTTCCCCCACCAATTTCCAGCCATGCAGAGGAGACCTGGCCACCCATCTACTGATGGCAACTAGGCTCTTAATCCCCACCATGTGTTGATCTTCCACACACCCCCCCTATCCTTCTCTCAATGGGTTAATAAGGTCAACAACATCTGTAGGATGGAAGAATTGCCTCACTGGAGCACCATATCCAGACCTACATTCCTCAAGACTTGGACACCATGGTTATCGATTAAACAGACCTTCTTTGAGCAATAGCCAAGTAAATTCACCCTCACTGCCCACTTGACTATATTTACTGACGCAACTACTGTTGACCCACACTTTCTCCTAATATACACCTCCGACCCCGCTTCCCCCCATACAACTCCTTGGCCTGGCCGCTCTGTTATTTCCAGCTATGCAGCCCACCCCTCTCTCTGCTTCTCCCGGTTCTCTTGTCTCTCTCCGCTACTCCCCACTTATTAATAAAATTTGACTATTGTATTTCACATTTCTCCTTGCTATTTTGCATAAATTCTTTTGTGGTACTCAAAAGTAAAATGAATTACCTAATGTTTGTAATGCTCAGAAACAATTTAGTGCAGCTAAACGTCAGATGTAGAAAGGTGTGTGTGTGTGTGTGTGTGTGTGGGGGGGGGGGGGGGGTAAATAATTCTTGTTGGGAAGTTATGCCTCTGCTTTTGTACACTTAAAGCTTTATTTTTGCAGGATGATTTTCCTGGTGTTAAACTCAGGTCTTATAACCATAATGTACAACTTTGGAACAAAGATACAACCAAGTACCCCAGCACATGAGGTCAATATGGCAAATATCTCCACAGCCACCATGGATTTCCCTCTGGTGCTCAGATAGGTCGGGATCATGGCCATCCAGACACTACAGAACAGCAGCATGCTGAAGGTGATGTACTTGGCCTCATTAAAACTGTCCGGTAATGTCCTCACCATGAAAGCCAGAAGAAAGCTGACAGCGGCCAGGAGCCCCATATAACCCAACATGGAGTAGAACCAGAGATCTGAGCCCTCATTACACTGAATGACGATCTTCCCAGGATAAGAGTGATGGTCAAACTCTACATAGGGAGGAGACACCAACAACCACATAACACAAAGCAGTATTTGTACTGAGGAACAGGTCACCACTACATAATTAGAGACTTTGAAGGAGACCCACTTCACCCAGGAACTGCCAGGTTTGGTGGCCTTGAAGGCAATGCAGACTGTGATAGTCTTCCCAAGAACTGAAGAAACACTGATGGAGAAGAAGATTCCAAATAATGTTTGTCTTAGCAAACATGTGATGTCCATAGGACAACCAAGAAACAAGAAGACACAGAAGAAGCTCAGAAAGATGGAGACCAGGAGGATGAAACTCACAGTCCGGTTATTGGCCTTCACGATGGGAGTGTCCCAGTAACGGATGAAACTTCCTAATGTGAATAATGTGATAATGGAAAGTAATACAGTCATTACTGAAAATATTGCAACCAGTATATCTGTCTCATAGGACAGGAACTCGTAGGTTTTAGGGATACAGTTCACTTTTTCCTCATCAGGCCATTCATCTTCAGGACATTGACGGCAGGTTTCACTGTCTAAATTGAAAAAGAAATATGAATGTATTAGTAGGATTATGGACATGTGTAGACTTCATTTCTAATTGGTTTATCTAGTCAAATACTAAGACTATCTAAGGATCATCATGGAAAATAATGATGGGCTTATAACAGAGAATGTACTGTAGTTAGAAAATATTAGTGATATGGTCTGATCTATAGTTTACATCACTTTGGCTATCTGGGCTGAAAATATCTATATGAGGTGACATGGCGATGAAGCATCTCTTTCCACACTGGTCAGTAGAAATGGGCACACTGATTTGTAATAAACCAGATTTAGGCCGGGTTCACACGGAGTTACGTGCCGCGAGATTTGGCACGTAGACGCCGCGTGACCCTTTGCGTGCCGTACACGCTCCCATTCATTTCAATGGGAGCGGGGAGCGTATGCGCCGCGCTAGTTTGCGGCCGTGAATAAATGCACGGCCGCAAACTAGCGCGGCGCATACGCTCCCCGCTCCCATTGAAATGAATGGGAGCGTGTACGGCACGCAAAGGGTCACGCGGCGTCTACGTGCCAAATCTCGTGGCACGTAACTCCGTGTGAACCCGGCCTTAACATGACTTTTGGAAAACCAAATCTTTGAGACTTGAAACTTTATCTCAAACTATCCAGCAAAATGGCAGCTCACATGTATAACAAGGGGCGAGAGACTGAGCTGTAATAATAATAATAATAATAATAATAATAATAATAATAATACATTTTATTTATATAGCGCCAACATATTCTGCAGCGCTGTACAATTCGTAGGGTTCAAATACAGCCCGAAAGATACATTACAAAAAAAGCCATTTCACACAATGGGGCTGAGGGCCCTGCTCACAAGAGCTTACAATCTATGAGGTAGAGGGGGTGACACAAGAGGTAGCAGGGGCGGCATTGCTTATGCAGAGGTCAGACACTTTTGTAAAAGAGGTGACTGTCATTACACAAATTAAACTTTATGAGCCATCACTAGTGGTGTCCTGTAACATTTGGATGGAGCTTGGACATCTAAAGTTAGCCTGAAATGGCATCATATCATGTGGGGAAATGTGGGAGCGGGGACAGAGGAGGGTTAAATTTTGGGGATTCTAATTATAGTACGTAAGGGTTTACGTTAGACATTGTGATCGGCCTGTCTGAAAAGATGTGTCTTTAGTTTGCGCTTGAAACTGTAGAAATTGTGAGTTAATCTGATTGTCCGGGGTAGAGCATTCCAGAGAAGTGGTGCAGCTCGGGAGAAGTCTTGTATACGAGCGTGGGAGGTTCTGATAATAGAGGATGTAAGTGTTAGGTCATTGAGTGAACGGAGAGCACGGGTTGGGCGGTAGACAGAAAAGTATGGAGGTGCGGCATTATGGAGAGCCTTGTGGGAGAGGGGGATAACTTTATATTTTATTCTATATTGAATAGGCAGCCAATGTAGCGACTGGCACAGATCAGAGGCATCGCTGTAGCATCTAGCTTGATAGATGAGCCTGGCTGCTGCATTCAGAATAGATTGTAGAGGGGAGAGTTTAGTAAGGGGAAGACCGATTAGTAAGGAGTTACAGTAGTCAAGGCGGGAATGAATCAGAGAGACAATAAGTGTCTTTAGTGTATCTCTGGTGAGGAAAGGGAGTATTCTGGAGATGTTTTTGACGTGGAGGTGACATGAACGTGCGAGTGATTCAATATGAGGGGTGAAGGAAAGGTCTGCGTCAAACATGACCCCGAGGCAGCGGGCCTGCTGCCTAGGAGTTATAGTAAGGCCTGAGACTGCAATGGATATATCAGTAGTAGTTCAGTCTTGGAGAGATTTAGTTTCAGATGCATTGTGACTGCCTCAGATTACTGTCTGACTAGCCAGGTCACCATTTGATTTCAAAACTCATTTTTTTAAGCATTTTCGTACAGGAGTGCACATTTTTAAACACAAACAAATTCAGATGTGGGGGCCACACGGTGGCTCAGTGGTTAGCACTGCAGCCTTGCAGCGCTGGAGTCCTGGTGTTCAAATCCCGCCAAGGGCAAAAAACCATCTGCAAGGAGTTTGTATGTTCTCCCCATGTTTGCATGGATTTCCATCCCATATTCCAAAAAAGACATACTGATAGGGCAAAATGTACATTGTGAGCTCTATGTGGGGCTCACAATCCACATTTAAAAAAACAAAACAAAACAAATTCAGATGTGCTGTCACTGCTTCCCTGTAGTCTGTGCCAATTCATTGTCTTACATAGTAGTCTAAGACATATTTATGAATCAGTTGCACGGTCCTTCATAGATATGGAGTGTTTCAAAAAACCTCCAAAATTCTGACTCAAATACTATCTGACTAATGAATAGTTCACATGGAGTTTTTTTGGCAGCAGATTTTGAAATGGAATCCGCCTAAAAATCCGCCTGCCAATACGGTTCCCATTGACTTTAATGAGAGCTGCTCGCTTCTTTTTTCCACTAGCTAGTAGACGCGAGACTTCCTCCCGATTAAGCCAATTCATTCTGGCCTAATTCGGAGAGCAATGCCACGACGGGATGCTGATGCACGGCATTCCGTCACGGCTACTCACGCGATATGTTCAGATGCAGAATCCGCTGTGTGAACATACCGTAAAATAGTCTTCAGCATAAGACTTATATTTGGGTTAAAATCTGCAAACAAAATCTGTAGACAACTTACATCGCAGGCTGTAAGGAACAAATGTTTGGCACACACATCAGAAACCCTGCAATTTTTGGCACAACATAAGCAGACGCAAATCATCCCTCTCTTATTGAGGAGACAAATATGTGGCACACAACGGAAATTGATGGCACGCAAAGAAAATTGGTGTAAATTCATTACACCATTTTAAACTTGGTTTTCTTTGCACAATTTGCATACTTATGTGCGGAATTTCCTTAGTAACAGCTCAGTTAGAAGGTTTTATCGAGAGATGTTATTTATTTATTTTTTAAACAGGCTGTAAGTTCATTAATAAGGTTTATTACAAAATGGTCACCAAACATCTCCCAACACAATAGTGAAAAACAAAAAATCGGAGTTGCACTTTAATCCCTCATGTTGCTCCATGAATGGAAAAATAAAAAAAAAAAGTTATTGGAAAGTGGAGAGTAAAAAATTAAAATATAAACTTGGACTTGGAGGTTCCACCGCACCTTGTGCGTAGCAATTGCTTTCTAATCTTCTTTATTTCTTGTCTAAACCTCTTACCTGCCTGGACTCTACGAACACCTGGGACCACATGTCTAATAATGTCTAATGTTGGGCAAATAATTTCCCCATAGGGCCGCATAAGAAATTGAAATTATTCTAGAGGGCCATGCGCATAGCGCAAATTTAGCTCCACCCACCTCTACGTTGACTCCGCCCATTCTCAATCATCTTTTCATGTGCCCCCACACAGTATAATCCACCTACAGTCACCTGTACATTATATGCCCCCACATTATAATGTTCCCCTCCAAATGTCCCACAGTATTAGGTCCCCTCCTGGTGCCCCAGTTTAAACTAGTGGAAACTAGAGAGGGACATTAAACTCGGACAGCTGGAGAGGGACATTAAACTGTAGGGGTAGCTGGAGGGTGACATTAAACTGGGGGCAACTAGAGGCAGACAGGTCCCCCTCCAGCTACCTTCATGGTTTAATGCCCCCTCCAGTTGTCCCCAGTTTTAAGTTCCCCCTGGTTTAAGTGCCTCCTTCATGTACCCCCAGTTTCATGTTCCCCCCTCCATTTCACCCCCAGTTTCATATCCCCCTTCATCTGCCCCATTTCATGGCCCCCCTCCATCTGCCCCCAGTTTCATGTTCCCCCTTCATCTCTGCCCCAGAATAACATTCCCCCTCCATTTCTGCCCCAGTATAACATTCCCCTTCCATCTCTGTTCCTAGGTTACTGAGACACACACAGAGATGCAGACACACACACACTCTCCACCCTGCATCTCACATTCCCCTCTCAGTACCTTAGGACACACACCACATGTCTCCATCTGCTTGCACTCTCCTACCGGCACTAAGACACGCCTCCCAAGACACGCCTCCCTAATCAAGCTATGCGGGCTGGACTCAGTCAGAGGGCCGGATATGGCCCACGGGCCATACATTACCCAGATCTGATCTAGATTGTCCCCACCACTCTTACCCCTGTCTGGTTTGTGTACAGTACAGTATACACATACTTGTTATATACTCCTACCTGTTATATTGGAGAACTCCCCCTCAGAACACGGGACACAGTCATAGCAGCAGACATGATATCCTCCATTAGGGGCTTTCCTGTATCCCGGAGAACATTTATCATTGCAGCGGGATTGTGGCTTCTTGAACATGAGTAAAATACAAAATATCATATGTTAGACATGACAAGGACAAATCAACCAATTGTGGAGCTGTCTGGTAGTAGGAGTCCCATCATAATCATGACTGTGTCTTAGCCCTTGATGGGTTATTTTCTATAAATTCCTATACAGATGCCTCTTCCCTTATCTTTGCACTTGGATGGACGTGTCCAGATCTGTGAGTCATAAGATCACCAGTTTTTCAACACAACAATATTTTGCAGTGCTTAGTAGTTGTGTTGTGAAGAGATTTGCTGGCAGGTTGCCATATTGCATTGCATTGTGTTCCTGAATGGTTAGAGTGTTCTTAACAAAATTGGGTGTAAGGTAATTGTATAGGATGTGTAACTATTATATGAGTTAATTTGTCAGGAATTAATGTTTTTAGGGATACCTGCTCAGTATAAATGGATGTGTTATCTGTCTCCTATGTGGGTGAATGTGAGACGGAGACAAGGGAAGTCTGAGGCTCAGAGCACAATAAATGAGTGTGATGTTATACATTCAGTTCACAGGAGCCATGGCGGAATGGCTGACACGTAGACTGTATGTCATGGCCAAAAAAACATTACAATAGAAAACATGGAGAAGAAATAGAAAACAAAAGATGAGGAAAAGCAGGAATTAACGGAGTTGTCCAGGATTCGCTTTTTTATAGCATATCCTAATTGCAGGAATTAGCTCCGTACGATTTATCAGCTCAGGGGCCGCCTGTCAGCCACCACCAAGCAGATATGTAAGGCCTATCCTAAGAATAAGTCTTAAAAAATTAACCTTGGACAACCCCTTTAAGGGGAATGCAATGAATTAAGGAGAATAGAAAGAGAAGGGAGGGGAAAATAAGAAAATAGTGAAAAAGAGATAAGAGATAAAAACACAATGAATACATTTGCCCAAGGAAATTCTACTCCATCTTATAATGACTTCCCGTCTGATGGACATATCAAGCAATACATTCAGAGCAGCCCCTCAGGGCATAGCGAGAAGAACATGTGACTGCAGAGGGCGGGGCTAGCTGTATAAGCCTGCTTATCATTGTCACTAGTAGTAATTATTACACCTCCATATATGACCATAAGGTACTATTCCGTTATCGGGCCAGCAGCAGCGCAGTTCAGCAGCAGCTTTCGGGACAGCAGTTCAGCAGCGGGAATTACAATGACATCCGAGGACTGCTGGCCCGATGCTTGTGCCCAGTAACCAGTACATCGATGACCCCCCTCCCCCATCCTTCTCCTCCTGCCAGTGCTGCCCCCCAGCTCTCCTTACATCTTCCCCGTACCCTCTCCCCGCCACACGACTAGGCCTCACCTCAGCGCTAGTACCGAGACCGAAAGGAAAGACACCGGGGCTCAATCCAGGCCCTGACAAGAAACACGCCGACTATAGGAACGGTGAGCTACAGCGAGCCGGAGGGACAAACTTTCTGCAGCGTCCGGCGGCTATCTAGTAGCATTCATTGCTCAAGATTTACGGTGAGGCCTATTACAGGGAGAGGGTATGGGGCAGATGTAAGAAGAGCTGGGGGGCAGCACTGGAAGGAAGAGGAGGATGAGGGCATCGATCGATGTACTGCCTACTACACACAAGCACGGCCTCTATCATCGGGCCAGCATCGGCTTAGTCATGTGGCGGGGAGAGGGTACGGGGTAGATGTAAGGAGAGCTGGGGGGCAGCACTGGAAGGAGGAGGAGATGGAGGGGGGGTCATTGATGTACTGGCTACTGGGCACAAGCATCGGGCCAGCAGTCCTCGGATGTCATTGTAATTCCCGCTGCTGAACTGAACTGCTGTCCCGAAAGCTGGTGCTGAAATGCGCTGCTGCTGGCCCGATAACGGAATAGTACCGACCATAATACAAGTATATACTATGATATGCCATATCAAGTACACCACATCATTACTCTTTACATCTATCATAATTCCCAAATCTTACTGAGCCATTTTTCCATATGATTTCTTCCTCATTGATATTAGGCAACTTGTCCATCATGGTTCTCTCAAAGGAGGCCAGAGGTTTTATGACAAAGTCATAGTCGCTTCCATTTTTAAGAATCACCCAGTTTGCTACCAGCCACGGAGAAGACAGCTGTCCTTTCTCATTGAAGAAAATGTCTTCTCCGTTGTGATCGGTGTAATGCACTTTCTTCAAGTAGTTATTTATCTGTAGGAAAAATAAACCCTAAGAGTTTTACAGGGGGTAACAACTACAGCTTACAGGATTTCTGCTGAACCTACACTATGTGGCGCAAAGTATTGATCCCCTAATTATTATTAATAATTATTATGTAGCAGTGCTGAGTTTGCGTTGAACCTGCTGCACATTCAGCTCTGCTGCATCTCTGTGTGTGCTGAGCTCTGCCGCTTCACCGTGCAGCAGTGCTGTGTCAGTACTGCTACATCTGAGATCGGACCACAATGGAAACTGCTGTGGACGGATCTTAGACTCCGCCTCCTCCAGCAGAACCAGCGTTGATTGGCTGAATGCTGTACACTGGCCAATCAATGCTGGTCAATGCATTCCTGCAAATGGTGTCTCCCAGCACGAGTACAGACTCCGAAGTTGTTCTTAATAAAACTTAGCTTTCATTATTTTTTAGCATACAGCTGGTTAAAATTACATTAGTGGCAGTGGGGTCGGTAGACCAAAGCCTACGCGTTTCGGAGCATTGGCTCCTTATTCATGGCATAAAAACCATCTACATGTACACCAATATAAAGGATAAAAACACTGACTGCCCGACCCCTCCCGACTGACAGGAAGGTCATTAAGTTAATGATATGCATACAGATGGGAAGACAGCAAAACTATAATTCAGCATATTCAAAATCACTGCAACATAAATAAATAAATATACACAGTAATCCGAACATGATATGTCAGACCAGAATATGAAATTATATGTATTAAATACCTATCTCCAGTATTTGAAGCTGGTAGCTTGGAAAATAAATAGTTAATCAAATCCATAGATAAATAAATAGTGTCTACTAAAAACATTTATCAAACAACTACACAATTATAAAGGCTGACATCCTATGTCTATACATTTAACATCAATTTGAAAAAGGCTTGCTGGGTCAATGCATTCCTATGGGTAAAAGTCAGCTCGCACACATCACAAGCTGACAGGGATCCCGACCAGATAGAGCCCCAAAGAGCTGTGTGAGTAACATTCCCCCCTAAATAAAGGTAATCTCTAGCTATCCCTGCCAGTACATCTGTCCCTGTCTCACAATCACATAGTTCACAGTCTCAAATTAATCAAATGTTAAATCCACCATTCATCTAAAGTGGAGGTCACCTGATTTCGGCCACCAATTCCTTTTTCCGATTTTTTTTTTTCGATGCCTCCATTGTCGTAGTTCCTGTCCCACCTCCCCTGCACAGTTATTGGTGCAAAAAACGCGCCAGGGAAGGTGGGAGGGGATATGAATTTTTACTGCGTTTGCCTCGTGGTATTCAATTGTAATCGAATACCACGAATGGCCTGATATTCGATCGAATATGTATTCGATTGAACGGTGTTCGCTCATCTCTAATTATTATTATTATTATTATTATTATTATTATTATTATTATTATTATTTCCACAGTGCTGCATTTATTCCTAATACAAGAACAAGTACAATAAACTAGCTATAGAAAGGGCTGTCACAATGGGAAAGAGGGTCCCGCCTGCGAGGGCTTACAATCTACATGTGAAGGGGTAAGGTGCAGTAAGCTGGTAGGCTTTTGGGAAGAGGTGGGTTTTTAGGTTGATGTTGAAGGTTGTGTTTGTGCAGAACAGTTTTATGTATCATGGTATCATGAAGAGAAAAATATAATGGGTTATGGTCTCTAGATTTTAAGGACACATTGATCCAGGGTTTTATACTGACTGCCAGATTTGGAGTCGGGAAGGAATTTTCTCCCCTGAAGTAGGGCAATTGGCATGAGCCTCATGTTTTTGTTTTTTTTTTTGCCTTCCCCTGGGACTGTAGGGATATAGGTTGGACTTGATGGACTAATGTCTTTATCCAACATCATCTACTATGTAACTATCTATGTAACTATGGTAGACAAAAATCTGAGAGTGGATCGGAGCTATGTGAAGAAAGAAGTCATGTAATAATCGCAGAGGACTTATATGGGTAGCGGGAGATTTGGTCAGAAATATATGGAGAAGACAAGTTGTAGATAGAGATGGGCAAATCTTACAAGACTTGTTTTGATGAATATTTGTTAGGTTCAGTTCTGTTGTTCTTTTATGCCAAACGTTTTCATCACAAAGTGGAGTCTCCTGAGTTCTCAGAGAATGATAAGTGGAGGCCCAGGGATGGTGAGTAAAAATACAACCTTGTCTCACTTCACTGCCTAGACATCCATGTAACATCCAGTGGTTCCTCAATTACTTTTTCAGGTCTCTTAAGACCTGTCATTGGAGCAGCCCAAGTGACTGCTGATGCTCGATCACAGGCCTTATGGACTAATATAGTACACATGCACAGTCTTGTACTGTGAAGGGGGCATTCTCCATCACTCAACTATAAGGCCGGCCCCTCTGACAGTGCAGTGATAACAGTAGCCGAAACTCATGGAATCCATATCTTTGGATCCAGGACAGATATTACCAAAACTGAAAGTGCACTCAACTTTGTCAATATATTTAACATGACATATCTTAAAGAAAATAATGAAAATTGCTTTCAATTTACTGTTCACTGAGGTCAGTGTCGAATACAATGTTTCAAGTACTAGAGTGCCCTTCTTCAGTCCTGGTCACCACCATCACCACCTAGTACAGTAACTCGGACTATGGCTTATGGACTATGTTTATAATTGGAGCTAGGACTATAGTGTATCAGGGTATAATTTCAAGAATAAATCAGGTGTGGGGAATTGCTCAGGTAGATGCTTGTAGCAGTGCAGGAAACAGGGACACAGACACTGAATTGCACACAAGTTCAGGCTTTATTCACTTGTAGTGCATTCACTGCCTTTGCAAAGGCACAAAATAACCAAAAAAAAAAAAAAAAAACTTATCGGCTGAGAACTCACTTAAACATAAGGAACTTTTCCCTGACTATACAGGAGCCTGGCTACCAGACTCCCACCTTGGCCACAACAACGGGTGGCACAGTACCTGCTCTGTAGATTTGGTCTGGACAGGTCAGCTCTGTCTGTGTGGTGCCACACTCCTAGTCCTCACACACAGACTATTATCAGGCCTTGATTAGTCAGCTGACCTCCCTGGTGTGGGTCTTTACCAAACACCATTTAGGTGCCTAGCTTGAATATACCTGTTTTCCCAGACCACACCCTTCACTCTCTCACACAGGATATGACTAAATGTAACTGGGTGTTAAGGTCAGCAGGATTTATAAAAAAAAAACTAAACAACTGAAAAACCCTGCGGAGCCCTCTGGGCTACTGACTGCTAAAAACCTGGTGTGAACAGTGTCTGACAGTTGATGTCACTGCCAGCTAAATTAAACTACCAGGTTTGCTCTGTTACCAATCACAGAGTCCTGTGCAGTCAGAGCAGCCGCCCAAATAAACAAACTGGCTAGCCAGAACTCCAGGACAAGCCAGAGACCAAGTAAACCCTGTGTGTAGTTGTTCCACCCAGGCAACTACTGCCAAGCCCACTCCCAGTCACCCTGTCTGAGAAGTATTGCTAGCTGAACCTACTGAGTTCTACCACACACATACAAGGCAGAATGCTGCCTGACTAACAGTGGCATTGCTACCTCAGGGGTAAATTACTAGCTAGGGCAACACGCACGCGCGCGCGCGCACACACACACACACACACACACACACACACACTTTCAGGTTTCAGAATGTGATCATAGAACGCCGGGCGTCCAGACCAGCCCCCTTATATAGGCAAGGTTCGGCCACCAGCAAATAGCCCAGCTGCCCAATCCGAGCGTCCATTGGTCGACACACCAGTCCATCAAAGACTCGACCACACCCGGCTGTTGCAAGGCAGGTTAACCCCTGCAACCCTGGACTGTGCAGAGGAACAGACAGCGACGCCCAGATCATGGCCGCAGTTACTGCACAATCCTAACACTGGGCTCACATCTATCTACCGCAGTAATACAATTACAACACTTAGCATTGCCTGACAGATTTCTGGGGAAATATTTTATTTTTCTATTATGGCTACATAAGTCAGAATGTATAAAAATATGAATAATTGTGAAAAGAAATTAGAACAATTATTAAAAAAAAAATTCAAAATAATAAATTTATATTAAAAAATTGGATGTTGTTGGACCAATCCCAAGGCTCCTCTGCATGCACCTTTACACATATCTATTGAGCACTTACTTTTGGTCCTAACTTGTATGATCTTGTCTGGTCGATTCTTAGGTTCATCGTGTGTATGGCATGGGCCAAAACATACGCTACGGTGTATGTATAATAGGTCTTTGTGTCTTTTATGCCGTGAAATGATTCAGGTAGGCGATGCGTCTTAGTGCAGTTATCACCCAAAAAGTTAAAGATGAATTGCAACAAAATATTTTTGTGTTCATCTAGGCAGAGACAGTGAAAATAATGGAGCCAGAGATCTTGCAGCAAAGGGTCCACTGGACGTTTTGGCAGGTTGACTTCATTAATAATCGTGCTGATGTTTGGAATGTTTTTCTTGGGTAACATAAAAATTAAGCTGCCGTTGACTATCGGAAAAAAGGGTGGATCCAAATACTTGACATTCAGCCAGGACTCATGTAGAATAAGAGTAAATTCTTTTAGAATAACTTCATTATCATCAAAAAATTCAATGTACCAAGCTGTAAATAAGCCACATATGAGAAGGGCCCGCGTTGTATAATTGCCTATATTAGCCATTATCTTTTTGTTATGGTTCCAATCACTGGTCAGTTCAATGACAAACTCAACACAGATCTTATGCTGGGCCATCATTGTCCTCAGCACTTTATATTCTATCTCTCCGCTCTCATCATTTGGTGTAATTATCCCAATCCAATTCCAGTCTAAGTATTTCAGACACTGAATAATGGCTCTGTATCTGTCCCAGTCATCTGGAACAACCCGATAAAATGTTGGATACAATTCTTTATCGTTAAAAAGAGGGTTGGTAATCTCATAATTGATCTACAGAAACAGAATATAATTGAAAGGTCACTAAATGGTTATCTAAAAAGATATTTAGTTGTTCCCACCATATTGCATTATGTCTGTGCCACTTGTATATACTTTTATGTGTTTTCATGCGTATATTCCTGTTAGGGCTGTTCCACTGGAGACGGAGGAACATCCCTACTTTTGAGAGAGCCATGGTCCAGTCCATCCCATGGTGACTGAGATAAGGGGAGAAGACTTTTAGTCACCTCATAAGGAGTCTTCAGTTAACATCCAAATAGAGCAGATGTGCTTGGAGATATAAAAGAGTCTTGCCTATCCTATTATTACCGCAGTCCTGGGACATAGAAGAGGTGTACGCTGTCAGTCTACAAAGAGGAGACCAACAGAATGAGCCAGCGTGGAGCAGAATTTGAGGTTTTGCTGAGCCTCATACTTTAGACCTTGCTCTTCACAGATTAAGCTGGGCCATACTGAATAGAGCTCCATCGAGAGAGCAACCATAGCAAAGACGTTGGCGCTATCTGACACTAGTGAGGTATGTTGGACTACTGGCTAGGAATAGTTACCTGGCTCATCCCATTCAACAATGGAACACTCAATGCACTGCTATGATTGATTTGTTGTCGCACCTGTTGTTCAACTGCAACCACTGTCTCCATAATCAATTCCTGCACTTTATACCAAGGTCCTTTATAACCACCATCACCTGGCTCAATGAGGCCAAATACTACCACAACTGGGTGTGCTGCGGAGGATCTACCACCACCACCATCAGGAGCACCAACTCAGGAGGCGAGTGTTTACTGGCTACATTTGACAAGAACTACTATTTCCTACCTTTGCAACCCTTTCCAACCTTTCCAATGGGTTGTTGAAAATATACCATCAATGGTCTACAAACTCTATTCAAAGCTAAGTCCGACAGCTAGTGTCCGCTGCTAATGTCCATGCAAAATCTTGTGCAGATATTAGCAGCGGACACTAGCTGTGTCCATGACATTTTGCATTGATTTAAATGGACATCAGGTGCATTCTTTTACTGTCCGTGGGTGTCCTTAAGTGTCCGTTCCCAAAGATGTCTGACTTTTCAAGTGAACAGCAAAAAACCTACATGTCATGAAGTGGTGAATGAAGAAGACCCCAGTGGAATATGCTGAGCCCTTTTACATTTTACATTGAGACCCCTGACAGAATTACTTTCAGTACCTCCCTGATGATGGCTCTGGTCCCTCACTGTCTCCTACCATGAGGACTATGAACAAGGCAATATAAGTGAGACTGCCAGACCCGTGAGGTTATCTGATCCTTCTCTGCTAAGCACTCGACATCTAAGGCTGGGTTCCCATCTGTGTCAGAGTTTCCATTTGCAGTTTCCATCACAGTATCCACCAAAGATCGCCGGATGACAAAATCCTGTAATTCTGACTTTTTTGTCCGGCCATTTCGGTTACAGACAATGGAAACCCGATGGATGACATTATAGTCAATTTTATTCATGTCCATTATGGGAACCTAGTGTAAGCTAAAGCATTTGGTTGTCAACATTTGGCTTTCAGTAGGTGCAGTAGGTTCCATACACTACATATATATCATGAATATGTAACATATACTGTTCTTCTTTGCATAAATAGATCATCCTAAAAGATACATTGCTATGGAGAACTCCTTACCTGTGTGTATTTATATAGATTGAGTAACTGAGCCATGGCGTGAGTTGTAGGAAACCCCGAGTCTCCTACAAAAGCTGCCACTTCCCCCTGTGCCATACAGGAATAATTAGGAGCATCCTTCTCTTTTCCAGACAGTATTCGGAAGGTGTAGTATAAGGTTTTTTTGGGATCTGCACATGTATCAAATATGTGATAACCCAGGGTAATATTGGGCAGGAGGTCGGGATCTTGGTTAATCTCTTCAATGGCAAAGATGAATGCCAGGATGGCTTTGTAGTCATCAAGATCAAGACTGTAAAATAAAGACTTCTGACAGTTAAATCCAGATTATCTTTGGGTTTATGGAAACAGCCAAGTTTACTGTGCAGAGCGATTCTTCTTGTTGTCATCCATCTCTGACAATATTAGATTTCATACTAAGCAAAATCCCTAAAATAATAAAGTGGTTCTTGTGCAGTCAGTGGGACTGGGGACACATCTCCTGGTACAGTATGGACACTATAAGGGTTTACATTCTCAAAGTGAGTCTCTGATATTTTCCAGAAGGTCATGGTTTTCGGGCTCGCGATCGTGCCTCTTGCTCGTGTCAGAGGAAAAGCCTGTATAATGGGAAAATTCAAGTAACAGACTCAAAGATCAATACAGAGGTGAGAAAACAAAGGGACAATAGTTGGCTTGGCACAGCAATCCCACCATGTACAGGGGCACCAATAGACTGTATAAGGTCCTTGATACACATTTACTAAAGGGGAACAGAAAATATGGCATGACAGATGTATGAGCTCAATACAGACCATCAATACTTACAATGCACAGATATTATATAATATGGCCACACCATCAACAGTTTTATGTTCCACAGTTCTATCATGAGCAGATACCAGACCCCCAATGATGATGTCTCCTTCCTGATAATATTCATACTGAAACACTGGTGTTATTGGAATGAGTCTACAATTTGGGGATACATTCTCCACTACCTTGCCATAGGATGTAACAGGGACCAAGACCAGGAAGAGGTACGAGGCTGAGTGCACAGGAGACCAATCCATGACCCAGACCAGTGCGATCACCGACAACTCTGCAGAACCCCAGCACAGGGGAAGATGACAGACAAGACTTAGTTTATAAGGCTTATCCAAGACTGAAATAGAAGCAGCAGGAGAATACTGGAGAGCAGCTGGGATAATAACCTCAGAATAACATCTATATTCAATGCTCTAAATTTGTCTGCTAGTTTTATTCATTTGACTTAGGTTAACTCTTTGCTCTATTAGAACTCAAGTTGTAGACACGTCAAGATATCTGTATCGTGGTTTAAGCAGCTTTTCTAAACACAATATCGTTTTGTGACGAGTCAAAAGAGGTCCTGTCCATAATGATGATCAGGGTGTAGATATTGGCATGTTGCAGACTGACCAGTCAGTGTAAATAGCTGGTCATCTACAGACTGATCCCCATCAGATAGACAACCAGTTAAGGCTGGTAGGAGCAAGTTGCACTTAGGCCGCTATCACACAGTGAGTATTTGTTCAATACTGGAGATGGGTTTGGATAGTTTGGCCTAAAGATTAGTTTCAGGTTGCAATAAGTTTGTCTATAACTGGAAGTGACACTATTGTCCTTTGGGGTCTCTTTGGACCCCAGAGTTGAATAGTTCAAGTCCCAGGGGAGGTGCGATAACATAACAGAAGAGTGATTTTCACCTTCTCTCACGTCTGGGCATCCTCATGTTGTCTGGTTCTCCATCTGGGTTCTCTTTCAGTCCCTTCTTTTAAGGTCTGATAGGACCAAGTTGTTATTAAGCCGCAATTGCGCAGTGAGTATTTGGTCAATACTAGAAATGGGCGAATCTCTGAAGATTTCTTTCAGGGTCGGATAGTTTGGCCCAAAGATTAGTTTCAGGTTGAAACTAGAGATGAACGAACACCGTTTGATCGAATAGGTATTCGATCGGATATCATGGGGTTCGATGTATTCGTTCACAATCGAATAAAAGGCTGCAATGCAGTAAAAATTTGTATCCCCTCCTACCTTCCCTGGCACGTTTTTTTCACCAATAACTGTGCAGGGGAGGTGGGACAGGAACTACGACAATGGAGGCAGTGAAAAAAATTGAAAAAACGCATTGGCTACCGAAATCAGGTGACCTCCCATTTATAAGAACGGCCGCCGCCCTATTCGTCATTTTTGCAGTCAGACATAGGAAGAGAAACATATCTGCTGAGGGCTAGATAGCGATTAGCTTCAGATAGGCAGGCAAGAACTAAAGAAAAAAAACAACAGCTCTTCTCAGAGCTATACACTGTAGGGACATCAGTCCAGCTTTCCCCGGACGGTGGAAAACAGGGATACAGAACAGATACAACTTAATATATAGCAGAGAAACAGCTTTCATTGTTGGCTGTCCGCACACAGAATAGCCGGAATCCACAGCAATTACAAGTTCATATAGCTGGAAAAAAGCCTTGAATTTTGGGGGGCCTGAAACATAGCAGAAATCCACAGCAATTACAAGTTCATATAGAGCTTAAAAAAGCCTTGAATTTTGGGGTGTCCTGAAAAATAGCAGCAATCCACTGCATTTACAAGTTCATATAGCTGAAAAAAAAACTTGAACTTTTGGGGGGCCTTAAAAATAACAGCAATCCACATCATTTACAATTTCATATAGCTGAAAAAAAAAAAACTTGAATTTTTGGGGGGCCTTAAAAATAACAGCAATCCACATCATTTACAAGTTCATATAGCTGAAAAAAACCTTGAATTTTGGGGTGTCCTGAAAAATAGCAGGAATTCACAGCAGTTACTTCTTGCTATATATGTGAAAACCAGCTTTTCAGGCTGTGTAACCCCAAAACAAGGATACAGAGCAATTAGGTCAGGCTATGTCCACTCAATCCAGATATCCAGGGTGTGTACCCCCAAAATCTAGGTGGGAGAGACAGAAATTCAGTCAGGCTATGTCTGCTCAATCTAGATAACCAGGGTGTGTAACCCCAAAACTTAGGTGGGAGACCCAGAAATTCAGTCAGGCTATATCAGCTCAATCCAATTTTTAAGGGCCTACCCCCTAAATCTAAGTGGGAGACCCAGAAATTCAGTCAGGCGATATCTGCTCAATCCAATTTTTAAGGGTCTACCCCCTAAAGCTAAGGTGGGAGACCCAGAAATTCACTCAGGCTATATCAGATCAATCCAATTTTTAAAGGTCTACCCCCTAAAGCTAAGTGGGAGACCAAGAAATTCACTAAGGCGATATCTGCTCAATTCAATTTTTAAGGGTCTACCCCCTAAAGTTAAGTGAGAGACCCAGAAATTCACTCAGGCAATATCAGCTCAATCCAATTTTTTGTTCAATCCAGTATTGTTTGCTCTCCATTATGTGAACTATGCCTTTGTCTCTTGAAAAGCAACCCAACATGAAGGTCAGCCATGTGTGTCAGTGTGTTACTTGGCGTGACTTCGCTGCCCCCAACTGTAAGTGTCACTCTCCATTTCCTCCATTTTTACACTCCCCTTCACACCATCTGTGCTGAAGCAATGGGATGCACTGAAGTGCACCCTCAAGCCTCGTGTGGGTCAGTGACATGAAATGCCACTTCATCCCCCTCATCTTCCTCCGCCAGCCAATGGTGCGAAGATGAGAGGAGTGTGCTCTGAATGCTTTCTGCCTAGTACAGGCTACTTCTCACTTACGAAAATGGCCGCACTTTGACCAGTATATCAGGCACAATGGTGTAGGTTTCAAAGAACCTTTGTACCAACAAGTTGAAAACGTGGGCCATGTGTGGACCGTGTTTGAGTCTGGCAAACTCCAGATCTGCTACCAGGTTCCGGCCATTATCATATACGCAAAAATGCCAGGCCCCAGGTGTAGCAGGGAAAAATAGATTGCCATCTCAGCCAGGATGGCATCCCTGACCTCGGAGGCACTGTGCTGTCTGTCCCCCAAGCTGATGAGCTTCAGCACGTCCTGCTGACATCTCCCCATGCCAGTGTTACAGCGTTTCCAGCTTGTAGCTCGGGTCGACTTTGCAGCGCAGTAGGCTTTTAGATAACTCCTGCCATAAATTTTTGGGCTGGGAGAGGAGATAGGCCACCCCAGTTTGCACCCCGGGCCCAGACTCCACTACATTCACCCGGCCTGTCATTACAGAGAAACAGCATCCCTGACCACAGGCGCTTGTCGATACGTCAGTGGTCAAGTGGACCTTGCAGCAAAGCGTGGAGCTCTGGGCCCGACTGATGTTAAGGGACACGTATAGGCGCAAGGCGGGGACAGCACACCAAGAGAAGTAGTAACGGCTAGGCCAAGCATAGGGAGGTGCCCCAGCTGCCATCTGGTGATGGAAGGCCTGGGTATCCAGAAGCATAAACGCCAACATCTCCAGGGCCAGCAGTTTTTTGATGAGGCCGTTAAAGGCTTGGGCATGTGGGTGGCTTGCTCTGTACTTCTGCCTGCAATGAAACGCCTGGATGATGGAGAGTGGCTGGGAAGAGGCGCATGATGGTGCAGGCCAAAAGGGCGGATGAGGGTGAACTCTGCAATGTGTCAGAGACAGATCTGTAGGTGTCCAGGCTGATGTAAACAGTGGAAAAGGCAGTGTTGGCAACGTCGGGCGACGATTGTCCTGTGTTTGCTCTCTCCCAGTGAGCCCAGGGCATGCCTTCCAAATGACAGCACACGCAAAATGTGGTAAGGTTGCTCTTTTCAGAGCCCCTACTCAGTTTAGACTTGCAAAGTATGCAAACCACACTAAATTTGTCAAGTAACTGGTGACACTAGGCACCTCAGTGTCTCTTGTAAAGCAACCTAACATGAAGTCAGCCATGTGTGCCAGTGTGTTACTTGGCATGACTTATAATGAGCTTCTAACCGGCAGTTGGGGGAATCAGGGTGGATTGAGCCTCTACCCAGAAGAGTTTGGGGGCATTAGTGTGAATTAAAGCTAGTCAGAGCAGAATTGTGCAATGCAGATGGTGGAGGAGTATGAGGAGGAGGAAGAATTGTAGAGGGTGAGCACACACATCAAACTTCATGTCAGGGTGCTTGACAATGCTGGAAATGAAAATGATGGGTCTATACAGTGGCTGCTCATTTTGATCAGCGTCAGCCGGTCAGCACTGACGGGCTGGCTGTGCTTATCCGAGATAATGCCACCGGATGCGCTGAAGACATTTTCCGATAGCACGCTGGCGTCAAGGCAGGAAAGGACCTCCAATGCGTAGAGCGCAAGTTCCAGCCAGAAATCCAACTTGGAGACCCACTAAATGTGGGGCGCAGAGTGATCGGCGAGGACAGGGCTGGGGTCGGCCAGGTACTTCCACAACATGCACCTATACTTGTCCCTCCTGGTGACACTAGGCCCCTCAGTGGCGGTAATTTGGCCAGGGGGTGCCATTAACGTGTCCCAGACCTAGGAATAAGTCTTGCAACAGGGTTTTGCATGAGTGGCCTTGCTGCCTCTGGGCATGCCTTTGCCTGTAGCCACCATTTTTGCTGCTTAGCTTGCCTCCACATCTACACTGCTTTCGCCCCTAGACATCACCACAGTCTATGCCTCTGCTTCTAGCCACCTTTTTTGTTTCTTAGCTTGCCTCCACATCTACACTGCTTTCCCCGCTAGACATCACCCCTGTCCATGTCGGGTCAGTGGCCTCATCGTCCAACTCCTCTTCCCATTGGTCAATGTCCCCTTACTGCAAACCACACATAACCACAGCTCGGGCCTGGTCTGCGTTGTACCCTGCACCCTGCTTAACAGAGCTGCCATATCCGGAACTGAGATGAACGCATGTTAATGCTTTGTGTCCAGTGGAAAGGATGAGATAGGATTTCACATAAGTCTGCCACCCATGGAAACTCATGGTGCAGAAACTGAGGGAGCTGACTTTGATGAACCCTTGGGTTTTGGAGATAGAACTCCATCAAAGGTCTCTGCAGCTCACACACCCTGCTCAACATATGGTATCTAGGGTTTCAGTGTGTGGGGTCGTCGCACAACAGCCGGTGTTCGGGCAGGTGGAGGCGTTGCTGGAGTGTTTTGAGGCTAGCAGCGGCTCCTGTACACTTGCGAAAGTGGGCGCACAAGCGCCGCACTTTCACCAGTAGCTCGTGTACATTTGGGTATGTTTTCAAAAAAGTTGTACCACTAAGTTAGATGTGGGCCAGGCATGGAACATGTTGGAGGCTGGCAAACTCCAGAGCCGCTACCAGCCGCTACCACCTATTCCTACCATTATCACACATGAAAAAAATGCCTGGCCCCAGGTGCAGCAGGGAAAAACACATTGCCATGGCCTAGGCACTGCTGAAATGGCAATCACTGGGTTTTCCTGTTCTGGTTCCAAAGAATCTTGTGTCTTACTTGAAGAAGAGACAATCTTAGTCTGACTGCTGGTTGCTTGTGCTGCAGCATTTGGGTCTGTAAGCCTTGTGATGCACTCCTCATTCTGGATCCCATTACTTTCAACAGTCTCTAAAGTCTTTTGACACTTTGAATTTTGTTCAGTTCCAAAGGACTCTGTGTTTAGATTTGGCTCAGTTGCAGCTCTAGGACATGCCTTTGAAGGCAAGGTTTCCTTTAGTGGCTCCATCTCAGCAGGATGATGATGATGATGATGATGATGATGATGATGATGATGATGATGATGATGAAGCTTTGTTTCTGGTGTCAGAAGGGAAACTGGTTTCTGATCTACATCTAAAGTACTGGAGCATGTTGTTTGGACAATTAACACCTGATCAGAACCCTGTAGAGGTAATGTAGAGTCCCATATTAGAGGACCATTACCGCTAGTAGTGGTTGCAGCCAATTCTCCACCTTTGCGGCCCTCTAAATAAAAGTTACCCACAGGACTTGATGCCAAAATGTTATCAATTTCACAAATCAAAACAAGGTCAATGTCTGGGTCCTCAGTCCAATCCACTGCATCAATCCAACACAATGAGAGTGATGGTTCTGGGGCTAAGAAATTTAAAGGGGCTAACACTCTGCTGGTGCGAGGCTCAACTCAACAAAAGGGCCTAAAACTCTGCTGGTAAAAGGCTGAAGTCACCTGAAGGACCTCAGTCTCTGCTTGTAGCTCAGCTTAAGGGCCTGTAACTTAATTTGGAAGGGCTCATGTTAAGGGCTAGAAAAGTGAATTTTGGAAGGTCTTACCACATCACACACACACACACACACACACACACACACACACACACACACACACACACACACACACACACACACATCCACAATGACAGGTCAGGGTGGGTACTGAAGGATTTCCCATTGCCTATTCCATCTGTGGTTGTCATGGGCAATGTGATTTAAAGGGGTGCTTGTTAATGTTTGTTTAGCTTAAATTGGGGTTTGTGTCCATCCGTTTGGGGAATAAAGAAGGTTTCCAGGTATTTTCCCATTTTGATAGAGGTTTTTGGAGTGTGGAAAGTGTCTAGTTGATAGGCTGTGATGTTGGGGTAAAACAGTGACTTGGGCTTGTTAGATGCCCCCAGACATGCTTCCCCTGCTGTCCCAGTTGTATTTTAGAGGTGTTGGCATCATTTCCTGGGGTGTGATAGTGGATTTGGTGACTCTCCTGAGTCGAATGGTGGGATCCCCTGAAACGAAGCATTTCTCCCATAGACTATAATGGGGTTCGATATTCGTTCAAATAGTCAAATATTGAGCAGCTATTCGAAACGAATAACGAATATCGAATATTTTACTGTTCGCTCATCTCTAATTATAGACAATCATCTTGGCTATCTCATACATAAATGTGACTTCCTATTATTTTGCATATTAGTTAAGCAGATTATTGTTATGTAACCGCAATCTAAATTTTCTTTTCTTTTTAAATGTAGTTAATATTTTGCATTTTGTAAATCCACCTTTGGCTTTCAGAGCTTCTTGAATCCTTCTAGACATGTTCTCGATCAAATTCAATCATGTCTCAACCGAAGTCTTTTTGCAGGTCTCTTCTACACGTTCCCAATGTTGATGCATACTGGTCGATTCTGTTGGGTATAAATACAGCTTTTTCTTCAAGTCTACCCACAAGTATTTGATTGGGTTGAGGTCTGGGGAACGTGGGGGGCCAATCCAGCACCTCTACTTCTTGTCATTAAACCATCATCACCTTTTCATTCCCATAGTACTCGAGTGTATGAAGTAACTTATTTTGTAGGATACTCACAAAGAGTTCAGCTTCTAGAATATGCAGTGGATGGTGAGATATCAAGCCTGAAAGTGAAAAGTTCGAAACATTGCTACCCTTTTGCTCATCAGTATTCATACCCCTAGAACTTTTTCACATTTTGTCACTTTACAACCACAAACAAATATATTTTCTTGATATTTTCAGTGTAAACCAACACAAAGTAGCAGATAATTGTGAAGTGGAATGAAAATGATACTAGGTTACCAAAATTGTCAGTCACCCAATTTCCTCCACCACTTAGGGTAGTTGAGGGAAGCAGGTAGAAACTTTGGGGTAGGTCTAGAATTAGGGCTCACTGTCCTTGTCTTTCTTTTTTTTCTTCTAGGACGTTTGCATGAGACAAAACCTAACATGTTTCATAACACATTGTCTTGCTGATAAATGAATCTCCTTCCCAGTCTCAAGTCTTTTGCAGCCTCCAATGGGTTTTCATCCAGGATTGCCCTGTATTTAGCTCCATCCATCTTCTCATCCACCCTGACCAGCTTCCCTGTCACTGCTGAAGAAAAGTCTCCCCCAGCATGATACTGCCCTCTATGTCTCTAGAGTAGGAATGGTGTGTTCAGGGTGATGAGCAGGGTTACTTTTCCACCATACAGCGCTTTGCATTTAGACCAAAAAGTTAAACTTTGGTCACCTTCATCCACATATTTATTGTGTCCTCTATATGGCTTGTGATAAACTGAAAACAACACTTTTTATGTCTTTCTTACAACAATGGTTTTCTTCTTGCCACTCTTCCATAAACTCCAGATTTGTGGAGTGCACGACTTCTAGTTGTCCTGTGGACAGATTCTCCCACCTGAACTGTGGATTTCTGAAGCTCCTTCTGAGCTGTCTGGTAGGTTCCTTGGTCTTCATGATGCTATTTGTTCATTAGTGTTCTCTAACAAACCACTGAGGCCTTCCCAGAACAGGTGTATTTATACTGAGACTACAGTACACGCAGACGAACTCTTTTAACTCATTAAGTGACTTCTGAAGGAAATTGTGTGCACTGGATTATATTTAGGGGTATCAGAGCACAGGGGACTGAAGACTTTTGCACGCCACACTTTTCAAATTTTTATTTGATTAAAATTTTGAAAACCATGTAACATTTTTGTTCTACTTCACAATTATCTGTTACTATGTGTTGGTCTATCAATTAAAATCTCAACAAAATGCATTTTAGTTTATGGTTGCAAGATGACAAAATGTGAAATCGTTCTAGGGGTATGAATACTTTTGCACTGTGTGTATTTACATGTGGACAAAATTGTTGGTCCCCCTCATTTAATGAAAGAAAACCAACAACCAGTGGCGTAACTACCGCCATAGCAGCGGAGGCAGCTGCCACAGGGCCCGGGACATTAGGGGCCCGGTGACAGCCGCTACCGCTGCTATCATTATACTCGGGGGTCTTTGCAGACCCCCGAGTATAATGATCGGCGGACCGGGAGAGGTAAGAAACATAAAAAACATGTTACTTACCTCTCCACGATCCTGCCTGACGTCCTTTCTGACGTCTCTGACGTCACATGAACCCGGCCTGTGTCCTGCGTCAGAAGTCATTAAACAAGGACGGCAGAGGAGAAGGCAGCGGAGAAGACCGCGTAGGAGCCGGAGACAGCTAAGTAACAGTGTTTTTTTATGTTTTTCTCCCCCCTGGGTCTCCGATTATTATACTCTGGGGTCTGAAAAGACCCCAGAGTATAATAATTGTTTATGGGTGTCCACAGTGGGACATAATACTGTATGCAGGGGTCCTTATGGGGGATAATACTGTGTGCAGGGGCCACTATGGGGGACAATACTGTGTGAAGGGGCCCTATGGGGTATAATACTGTGTGCAGGGGCCACTATGGGGGATAATACTGTGTGCAGGGACCACTATGGGGGATAATACTGTGTGCAGGGGCCCCTATGGGGGATAATACTGTGTGCAGGGGCCACTATGGGGGATAATACTGTGTGAAGGGGCCCTATGGGGGATAATACTGTGTGCAGGGTTCACTATGGGGGATAATACTGTGTGCAGGGGCCACTATGGGGGATAATACTGTGTGCAGGGGCCACTATGGGACATAATACTGTGTGCAGGGGCCACTATGGGACATAATACTGTGTGCAGGGGCCACTATGGGGGATAATACTGTATGCAGGGGCCACTATGGGGGATAATACTGTGTGCAGGGGCCACTATGGGGCATAATACTGTGTGCAGGGGCCACTATGGGGCATAATACTGTGTGCAGGGGCCACTATGGGGGATAATACTGTGTGCAGGGGCCTCTATGGGGGATAATACTGTGTGCAGGGGCCTCTAGGGGGATAATACTGTGTGCAGGGGCCTCTATGGGGGATAATACTGTGTGCAGGGGACACTATGGGGCATAATACTGTGTGCAGGGGCCACTATGGGGGATAATACTGTGTGCAGGGGCCTCTATGGGGGATAATACTGTGTGCAGGGGCCTCTATGGGGCATAATACTGTGTGCAGGGGCCACTATGGGGGATAATACTGTGTGCAGGGGCCACTATGGGGGATGATACTGTGTGCAGGGGCCTCTATGGAGGATAATACTGTGTGCAGGGGCCACTATGGGGGATGATACTGTGTGCAGGGGCCTCTATGGGACATAATACTGTGTGCAGGGGCCACTATGGGGGATAATACTGTGTGCAGGGGCCACTATGGGGGATAATACTGTGTGCAGGGGCCACTATGGGGGATGATACTGTGTGCAGAGGCCACTATGGGGGATAATACTGTGTTAAGATCACAATAAAACCATAATATACCGAGCAATCTAAATGTGAAATTGCTTCATTTAAAAGCGATCGGAAATATAGGAGATTCACAGCAGCAGCGATTGTATCCGAACCCCTTAGGGAACAATAGTATTGGAAGAAGACCGATGGATAGGAAGAACACTGCGCTACTCCTTAAGGAAACAAAATAAAGTGCGTGTAATGCTAACTTCAGTGGAGTAGCGCAGTGTTCTTCTTATCCATCGGTCTTGTTCCAATACTGTGTTAAGGGGCCACTATGGGGCATAATAGAATGCGCAGAAATGCGTAGGAGGGGATCGGCCGAGGTCTTCGGCGTCGGTGTCGGTCGGGGGGTCCATGTCAAAAGTTCGCCACGGGGCCCCGCCATTCCTAGTTACGCCACTGCCAACAACGGTCACAGAAATAACTTAAATCTGACAAAAGTAATAATAAATAGAGATGAGCGAACACTAAAATGTTCGAGGTTCGAAATTCGATTCGAACAGCCGCTCAATGTTCGTGTGTTCGAATGGGTTTCGAACCCCATTATAGTCTATGGGGAACAGATACTCGTTAAGGGGGAAACCCAAATCCGTGTCTGGAGGGTCACCAAGTCCACTATGACACCCCAGGAAATGATGCCAACACCTCTGGAATGACACTGGGACAGCAGGGGAAGCATGTCTGGGGGCATCTAACACACCAAAGACCCTCTATTACCCCAACATCACAGCCTAACAACTACACACTTTACACACTCAATACCACCTCTCTGACAGTAGGAAAACACCTTGAAACATGTGTATTTGGCACTTGCAGTGAGGAGAGCTTGTCACCAGCAGTGAATTTAGCCCTTGTAGTAAGTTGAGGTTGGCACCAACATTTGTTTTGAAAATCAGGGTGGATAGAGCCTCTAACCAGCAGAGTTTGGGCAAATTCATGGTGGAGGGAGCCTCTAAACACCCCAGTTTGGGCAAATTCATGGTGGAGGGAGCCTCTAAAAACCCCAGTTTGGACCAATTCATGGTGGAGGGAGCCTCTAACCAGCCCAGTGTGGGCAAATTCATGGTGGAGGGAGCCTCTAAAAAACCCAGTTTGGACCAATTCATGGTGGAGGGAGCCTCTAACCAGCCCAGTTTGGGCAAATTCATGGTGGAGGGAGCCTCTAAAAAACCCAGTTTGGACCAATTCATGGTGGAGGGAGCCTCTAACCAGCCCAGTTTGGGCAAATTCATGGTGGAGGGAGCCTCTAAAAAACCCAGTTTGGACCAATTCATGGTGGAGGGAGCCTCTAACCAGCCCAGTTTGGGCAAATTCATGGTGGAGGGAGCCTCTAAACAGCCCAGTTTGGGCAAATTCATGGTGGAGGGAGCCTCTAAACAGCCCAGTTTGGGCAAATTCATGGTGGAGGGAGCCTCTAACCAGCCCAGTTTGGACCAATTAATGGTGGAGGGAGCCTCTAACCAGCCCAGTTTGGGCAAATTCATGGTGGAGGGAGCCTCTAAACAGCCCAGTTTGGACCAATTCATGGTGGAGGGAGCCTCTAAAAAACCCAGTTTGGACCAATTCATGGTGGAGGGAGCCTCTAAACAGCCCAGTTTGGGCAAATTCATGGTGGAGGGAGCCTCTAACCAGCCCAGTTTGGACCAATTCATGGTGGAGGGAGCCTCTAACCAGCCCAGTTTGGGCAAATTCATGGTGGAGGGAGCCTCTAAACAGCCCAGTTTGGACCAATTCATGGTGGAGGGAGCCTCTAAAAAACCCAGTTTGGACCAATTCATGGTGGAGGGAGCCTCTAAACAGCCCAGTTTGGGCAAATTCATGGTGGAGGGAGCCTCTAACCAGCCCAGTTTGGACCAATTAATGGTGGAGGGAGCCTCTAAACAGCCAAGTTTTGGGAAATTCATGGTGGAGGGAGCCTCTAACCAGCCCAGTTTGGACCAATTCATGGTGGAGGGAGCCTCTAAACAGCCCAGTTTGGGCAAATTCATGGTGGAGGGAGCCTCTAAAAAACCCAGTTTGGACCAATTCATGGTGGAGGGAGACTCTAACCAGCCCAGTTTGGACCAATTAATGGTGGAGGGAGCCTCTAAACAGCCCAGTTTGGACCAATTAATGGTGGAGGGAGCCTCTAAACAGCCAAGTTTGGACCAATTCATGGTGGAGGGAGCCTCTAAAAACCCCAGTTTGGACCAATTCATGGTGGAGGGAGCCTCTAACCAGCCCAGTTTGGGCAAATTCATGGTGGAGGGAGCCTCTAAACAGCCCAGTTTGGGCAAATTCATGGTGGAGGGAGCCTCTAACCAGCCCAGTTTGGACCAATTAATGGTGGAGGGAGCCGCTAAACAGCCCAGTTTGGACCAATTCATGGTGGAGGGAGCCTCTAAAAACCCCAGTTTGGACCAATTCATGGTGGAGGGAGCCTCTAAAAAACCCAGTTTGGACCAATTCATGGTGGAGGGAGCCTCTAACCAGCCCAGTTTGGACCAATTAATGGTGGAGGGAGCCTCTAAACAGCCAAGTTTGGACCAATTCATGGTGGAGGGAGCCTCTAAAAACCCCAGTTTGGACCAATTCATGGTGGAGGGAGCCTCTAACCAGCCCAGTTTGGGCAAATTCATGGTGGAGGGAGCCTCTAAACAGCCCAGTTTGGGCACATTCATGGTGGAGGGAGCCTCTAACCAGCCCAGTTTGGACCAATTAATGGTGGAGGGAGCCACTAAACAGCCCAGTTTGGACCAATTCATGGTGGAGGGAGCCTCTAAAAACCCCAGTTTGGACCAATTCATGGTGGAGGGAGCCTCTAAAAAACCCAGTTTGGACCAATTCATGGTGGAGGGAGCCTCTAACCAGCCCAGTTTGGACCAATTAATGGTGGAGGGAGCCTCTAAACAGCCAAGTTTGGACCAATTCATGGTGGAGGGAGCCTCTAAAAACCCCAGTTTGGACCAATTCATGGTGGAGGGAGCCTCTAACCAGCCCAGTTTGGGCAAATTCATGGTGGAGGGAGCCTCTAAAAAGCCCAGTTTGGGCAAATTCATGGTGGAGGGAGCCTCTAACCAGCCCAGTTTGGGCAAATTCATGGTGGAGGGAGCCTCTAAAAAACCCAGTTTGGACCAATTCATGGTGGAGGGAGCCTCTAACCAGCCCAGTTTGGGCAAATTCATGGTGGAGGGAGCCTCTAAAAAACCCAGTTTGGACCAATTCATGGTGGAGGGAGCCTCTAACCAGCCCAGTTTGGACCAATTAATGGTGGAGGGAGCCTCTAAACAGCCAAGTTTGGACCAATTCATGGTGGAGGGAGCCTCTAAAAACCCCAGTTTGGACCAATTCATGGTGGAGGGAGCCTCTAACCAGCCCAGTTTGGGCAAATTCATGGTGGAGGGAGCCTCTAAACAGCCCAGTTTGGGCAAATTCATGGTGGAGGGAGCCTCTAACCAGCCCAGTTTGGACCAATTAATGGTGGAGGGAGCCGCTAAACAGCCCAGTTTGGACCAATTCATGGTGGAGGGAGCCTCTAAAAACCCCAGTTTGGACCAATTCATGGTGGAGGGAGCCTCTAAACAGCCCAGTTTGGGCAAATTCATGGTGGAGGGAGCCTCTAACCAGCAGAGTTGGTGGAAATCAGGGTGGAGGGAGCCTCTAACCAGCAGAGTTGGGGGAAATCAGGGTGGAGGGAGCCTAGTATTAGCAGAATTGTGCAACGCTTATGGTGGATGAGTATGAGGATGCGGAGGAATTGGAGAGGTTGAGTACAGACATGGAGTTTCATGTTGGGGTGCTTTACACAGGTGGGCACAAAAATGACGGCTCTACCCAGTGGTGGTTCATTTTTATCAAAGTGAGCCGGTCGGCACTCTCAGCTGACAGACGGGTGCGCTTGTCAGTGATGATGCCACCGGCTGCACTGAACACCCTCTCAGATAGGACGCTGGCGGCAGGACAGGACAGCACCTCCAAGGCATATAGGGCAAGTTCAAGCCACAGGTCCAACTTCGACACCCAATACGTGTAGGGCGCAGAGGGGTCGGAGAGAACAGGGCTGTGGTCGGAAAGGTATTCCCGCAACATGCGCCTATACTTCTCACGCCTGGTGACACTAGGACCCTCCGTGGCGGCACTTTGGCGAGGGGGTGCCATCAAGGTGTCCCAGACCTTAGACAGTGTGCCCCTCGTTTGTGTGGACCGGTGAGAACTTGGTTGCCTACTAGAGGAACTGCCCTCCCTGCCGCCAACGTCACATGCTGGAAACATCTCCATCATATTCTGCACCAATTGCCTGTGGCAAGCATTGATGCGATTGGCCCTCCCCTCTACCGGAATAAAAGACGAGATGTTGTTTTTATACCGGGGGTCAAGGATAGCAAAGATCCAGTACTGGTTGTCCTCCATGATTTTGACAATACGCTTGTCGGTTGTAAAGCACCCCAACATGAACTCAGCCATGTCTGCCACAGTGTTAGTTGGCATGACTCCTCTGGCCCCACCGGAAAGTTCAATCTCCATTTCCTCCTCATCCTCCATGTCTACCCATCCGCGCTGCAACAATGGGACGATTCGAAGTTGCCCGGAAGCCTCCTGTATCACCATCACATCATCGGACAACTCTTCTTCCTCCTCCTCCTCCTCCTCCTCCTCCTCCTCCATTAAACGCAGTGAAGCGGACAGATGTGTGGACCTACTCTCCAGCTGTGACGGATCGGATGCTATCCCTAACTCCTCTGTGTGATCTGAGTTATCCCTGATGTCAATCAGGGATTCTCTCAGAACACACAAGAGCGGGATTGTAAGGCTCACCATCGCATCCTCAGAGCTCACCCTCCTTGTGGACTCCTCAAAGACCCGTAGGATGTCACAAAGGTCTCTCATCCATGGCCACTCATGGATGTGAAACTGAGGCAGCTGACTTTGTGGCACCCTAGGGTTTTGTAGCTGGTATTCCATCAAAGGTCTCTGCTGCTCAACCACTCTCTTCAACATCTGAAACGTTGAGTTCCAGCGTGTGGGGACGTCGCACAAAAGCCGGTGTTGTGGCACATGCAGGCGTTGCTGGAGAGATTTTAAGCTAGCAGCGGCTACTGTCGACTTGCGAAAGTGGGCGCACATGCGCCGCACTTTCACCAGTAGCTCTGGAACATTGGGGTAGCTCTTTAGGAAACGTTGCACCACTAGGTTGAAGACGTGGGCCAGGCATGGAACATGTTGGAGTCCGGCAAGCTCCAGAGCTGCTACCAGGTTCCGGCCGTTATCACAAACGACCATGCCTGGGCCCAGGTGCAGCTGCTCAAACCATATTGCCGTCTCATCGAGGAGGGCATCCCTCACCTCGGAGGCAGTGTGCTGTCTGTCCCCCAAGCTGATCAGCTTCAGCACAGCCTGCTGACGTCTACCAACGCCAGTGCTGCAACGTTTCCAACTCGTAGCTGGGGTCAATCTAACAGCGGAGGAGGAGGCGGTGGCGGAGGAGGAGGCGGTGGCGGAGGAGGAGGCGGTAGAGGAGGAGGAGGAGGGGGGTGTTCTTCTCGTGTCCCTGCCAGGAATGTTAGGCGGGGAGACGAGGTACACCGGGCCAGTTTGGGAAGCAGTCCCAGCCTCAACTACATTCACCCAGTGTGCCGTCAGTGAAATGTAGCGTCCCTGTCCGCATGCACTTGTCCACGCGTCGGTGGTCAAGTGGACCTTTGTGCAAAGCGCGGAACTAAGGGCCCGCCTGATGTTGAGTGACACGTGCTGGTGCAAGGCGGGGACGGCACACCGGGAGAAGTAGTGACGGCTAGGGACAGCATAGCGAGGTGCCGCAGTTGCCATCAGGTCCAGGAAGGCGGGAGTTTCAACAAGCCGGAACGCCAACATCTCCTGGGCCAGCAGTTTAGCGATGTTGGCGTTCAAGGCTTGCGCGTGTGGGTGGTTAGCAGTGTATTTCTGCCGCCGCTCCAATGTCTGAGAGATGGTGGGTTGTTGTAAAGAAACGCCTGATGGTGCCTTTGATGGTGCAGGAGAAGGAGATAAGACAGGACCAGGGGAGGATGAGGTAGAAGTCAACAAAGTGGCGGAGGCAGATGAAGTGGTGTCCTGGCTCGTCCTCTGGAGTGCATCGCCAGCACAGTCAGCAGTGGCAGTGGCAGAGGCAGAGGCAGTGGCAGAGGCAGTGGCAGTGGCGTGAACGGCAGGCGGCCTTTGTCCTGCCGTTGCTGCCTGCCACTGATTCCAGTGCTTGGATTCCAAATGACGGCGCATTGAAGTGGTGGACAGGTTGCTCTTCTCAGAGCCCCTAATCAATTTCGAGAGGCAAATTGTGCAGACAACACTATATCTGTCCTCGGCGCATTCCTTGAAAAAACTCCACACCTTCGAGAAACGTGCCCTCGAGGTGGGAGTTTTTCGGGGCTGGGTACGAACTGGAACATCTTGGGAGATTCCGGGTGTGGCCTGGCTTCGCCTAAGCTGCTGACCTCTGCCTCTGCCTCTAGCTACCCTTTTTGGTGCTGCACCTGCCTCAACATCCACACTACTTTCCCCGCTTGACATCCCCCCTGTCCAGGTCGGGTCAGTGTCCTCATCATCCACCACTTCCTCTTCCAACTCCTGTCTCATCTCCTCCTCCCGCACAATGCGCCGGTCAACTGGATGCCCTGACGGCAACTGCGTCACATCATCGTCGATGAGGGTGGGTTGCTGGTCATCCACCACCAAATCGAACGGAGATGGAGGAGACTCTAGTGTTTGAGCATCTGGACACAGATGCTCCTCTGTTAGGTTCGTGGAATCGTGACGTGGAGAGGCAGGTTGAGGGACAATGAAAGGAGCGGAGAACAGCTCTGGGGAGCAGGGACAGTTTGGGTTATTGTTCTGTAAAGCTTCGGAATTTTGGGAGGAAGGAAGACAAGACTGTTGGGTAATAGGAGGAGAGGAGGCAGAGTCTGACTGGCTGCTGGACAATGTGCTGTAAGCGTTCTCTGACAGCCATTGCAAGACCTGTTCCTGGTTCTCGGGCCTACTAAGGTTTGTACCCTGCAGTTTAGTTAATGTGGCAAGCAACCCTGGCACTGTGGAGTGGCGCAATGCTTGCTGCCCCACAGGAGTAGGCACGGGACGCCCTGTGGCTTCACTGCTACCTTGCTCCCCAGAACCATTCCCCCGACCTCGCCCACGGCCTCGTCCACGTCCCTTTCCGGGAGCCTTGCGCATTTTGAATTCCTAGTTAGAAATTGGCACTGTATACCAGTAGTAAAAATTGTGGGTGCACGTAACCCCAATATATTCTTTGAATTACCAGTCAGAAACTGGCACTATATGGCAGTAGCAAGAAATGAGGGTATTTGTATTCCCAATATATTCTTTGAATTCCCAGTCAGACAATGGCACTGTATACCAGTAGTAAAAATTGTGGGTGCACGTAACCCCAATATATTCTTTGAATTCCCAGTCAGACACTGGCACTATATGGCAGTAGCAAGAAATGAGGGTATTTGTATTCCCAATATATTCTTTGAATTCCCAGTCAGACAATGGCACTGTATACCAGTAGTAAAAATTGTGGGTGCACGTAACCCCAATATATTCTTTGAATTCCCAGTCAGAAACTGGCACTATATGGCAGTAGCAAGAAATGAGGGTATTTATAACCCCAATATATTCTTTGAATTCCCAGTCAGACAATGGCACTGTATACCAGTAGTAAAAATTGTGGGTGTATATAGCCCCAATTCTATTGCTAGGGGACTTGCAGGGTATTTCTGGGGTGAAGGTGGGGGGGCACACCGTTGGAACGGGTATCGGGGTATATATCGGGTATACGGGAATACACTGACAGTGTATTCCATTCAGGATCCTGGGAAAGCTGGGTTGCGGCGATTGAGCCCGTCAGTGCCACATTACACTGACAAGCTTCTCCCTGGAATTTAGCTCTTATAAGAGCTGTTGGTTGTCTTCTCCTTCCTATCCTAGCCTGTCCCTGCCTACCCAGAATCTAAGCCCTAGCTAACTGGACGGAAACCTCCGTCCTCGGTGAATTGCAAGCTCAGAATGACGCGAACCTGGGCGGCGCTGTTCTTTTAAATTAGAGGTCACATGTTTTCGGCAGCCAATGGGTTTTGCCTACTTTTCTCAACGTCACCGGTGTCGTAGTTCCTGTCCCACCTACCCTGCGCTGTTATTGGAGCAAAAAAGGCGCCAGGGAAGGTGGGAGGGGAATCGAGTAATGGCGCACTTTACCACGCGGTGTTCGATTCGATTCGAACATGCCGAACAGCCTAATATCCGATCGAACATGAGTTCGATAGAACACTGTTCGCTCATCTCTAATAATAAACAAACTACATGTTGACAAGCCACAAAGCTCCTGGGAAAATGTCCTATGGACAGATGAGATAAAAGTCCAACTTTTTGGCAAGGCACATCAGCTCTGTGTTCACATTTGGAAGCAATGAAATGAAGCAAATCTTGGAAAGAACACTGTTGCTACTGTGAAACATCGAGGAGGCTCAGTTATGTTCTGGGGCTGCTTTGCTTTATCTGGCACAGGGTGTCTTGAATCTGTGCAGGGTACAATGAAATCTCAAGACTATCAAGGGATTCTAGAGAGAAATGTGCTGCCCATTGTCATAAAACTTGGACTCAGATGCAGGTCATGGGTCAGCTAAAACCACCCAAGAATGGCTAAGAGGAAAATATTGGACTATTCTGAAGTGGCCTTCTATGAGCCCTGACCTAAACTCTCTTGACCATCTTTGGAAGGAGCTGAAAGATGCCATCTGGAAAAGGCCCCTTCACACCCGAGACAACTGGAGCATGAAGAGTGGGCTAAAATACTTGCTGAGAGGGGCAGACGTCTCATTGACAGTTACAGGAATTGTGTGATTGCAGCGATTGCCTCAAAAGTTTGTGCAAGAAAATATTAAGTTACTGAACCATCATCTCTGTCCGGGCCTGTGTCATGAGGTTATTTTTATTTTATTTTTTTTCTTAAATTCTGTTGAAGTAAAAAGCAAAGTCTGAATTTCATGTATTCATTCTCATAGAATTTTTATTTATTATTACCTTTGTCAGATTTAAGTTATTTCTGTGACCATTGTGGGGTTTTCTTTCATTAAACAAATGGAGCAACAATTTTATGCACGTGTGTGTGTGTGTGTGTGTGTGTGTGTGTGTGTGTGTGTGTATATATATATGTCTTAGATTGGAAAGAAAAAAGTTCCATTTTGTAGGTTAATTTTAGTGGACCATGATAAATCAATCACAGATTGTAAGCTCGCAGCAGGACCCTCACTCCCATTGTGACTATAAGGCTGTATTCACACGGAGTAACGCCAGGCGTTTTTTGTGTGTTTTTTGTGTGGTTTTTTTTAGGCCGTAAAAAGACGTTTGCATTGATTTCTGCAGTAAAATGCTGCCGTCTTCGATTTTGCGCGTGTTTTTTTATGGCTGTTTTTTTGCGGACGTAAACTAGCGTACACGTCGCGTACCGTCGCGTACACGTACCGCATATACGCGGCGTATACGCGCCATAACGGTCGTAAAAAACGCGACCTATGAAACTAACCCATATTCATGGCCAACGCCCAAAAGGGCTGGGCTGTGGGCGTCAACCAAAGCCAGCGGCCATTTTAGGACACCTAGAATCTTCCACATCCATCTTTCCACACATCAATTGATGGGAGAAGGAGCTCCAACTGTCTGCTCATGTAAGTATTGGCTTTAAAGTTGTTTAAATGTATTTTTTTTTTGGGGGGGTTGGTGTTTTTGAACTTGCACTTATATGTACTTTTGTATTTTCTTAGTGAAAAAGAAATTTGCTCACAAGTGGTGAAAATTCACCTCACACTACCTGTCTACTGATGTAAGTATAGTTTTCTATACATTTTTCTTGTGTCTAGAAATGCATATTTTTTGCTCCTACACCTTTTTTTTTGTCAATTTTTTTTTTCTTTTCAATAGTCAACCGCCGGGAATTGTAATTTGCCGCCACCCTGACATTGACACACCTTGCTGTCTCTTCATGTAAGTTTTTTTTTTTTTTTAGGGGTATTTAATTTTTTTTTTTATTTTTATTTTTTTATAAAAAATACTTGCAGTTATCATATGTGTATTTTTTATTACGATTTTTCACACAAAATAGCAACACATTTCATGTGAAGGGCCAAAGCAAACGGCCTATATTATAAAATGCCCACACCTTTTTTAATGTGAGTACCATGACACCATCACACGGTAGAATGCTTTCTAGTGTCCCCTGCACATAGTCTAAGGTCCAATAGCAGTCTATATAATGTCCCATAGTAGCCTGTTCATTTTTTATTTTATTTTATTTTTTTTATTTTTTTTGGCGGGGGTAGACAAACAGTGATGTCACAGTACACAGATTATACACACAGTGATGTCACAGGACAGAGATAATACACACAGTGATGTCACAGTACAGGGATAATACACACAGTGATGTCACAGTACAGGGATAATACACACAGTGATGTCACAGTACAGGATAACACACACAGTGATGTCACAGTACAGGGATAATACACACAGTGATGTCACAGTACAGAGATAATACACAGTGATGTCACAGTACAGGGATAATACACACAGTGATGTCACAGTACAGGGATAATACACACAGTGATGTCACAGTACAGAGATAATACACACAGTGATGTCACAGTACAGAGATAATACACACAGTGATGTCACAGTACAGGGATAATACACACAGTGATGTCACAGTACAGGGGTAATACACACAGTGATGTCACAGTACAGGGATAATACACACAGTGATGTCACAGTACAGGGATAATACACACAGTGATGTCACAGTACAGGATAATACACACAGTAATGTCACAGTACAGGGATAATACACACAGTGATGTCACAGTACAGGGATAATACACACAGTGATGTCACAGTACAGGATAATACACACAGTAATGTCACAGTACAGGATAATACACACAGTGATGTCACAGTACAGGGATAATACACACAGTGATGTCACAGTACAGGGATAATACACATAGTGATGTCACAGTACAGGGATAATACACACAGTGATGTCACAGGACAGAGATAATACACACAGTGATGTCACAGTACAGAGATAATACACACAGTGATGTCACAGTACAGAGATAATACACACAGTGATGTCACAGTACAGGGATAATACACACAGTGATGTCACAGTACAGGATAATACACACAGTGATGTCACAGTACAGGGATAATACACACAGTGATGTCACAGTACAGGATAATACACACAGTAATGTCACAGTACAGGATAATACACACAGTGATGTCACAGTACAGGGATAATACACACAGTGATGTCACAGTACAGGGATAATACACATAGTGATGTCACAGTACAGGGATAATACACACAGTGATGTCACAGGACAGAGATAATACACACAGTGATGTCACAGGACAGAGATAATACACACAGTGATGTCACAGGACAGAGATAATACACACAGTGATGTCACAGTACAGGATAATACACACAGTGATGTCACAGTACAGGGATAATACACACAGTGATGTCACAGTACACATATTATACACACAGTGATGTCACAGGACAGAGATAATACACCCAGTGATGTCACAGGACAGAGATAATACACACAGTGATGTCACAGGACAGAGATAATACACACAGTGATGTCACAGTACAGAGATAATACACACAGTGATGTCACAGGACAGAGATAATACACACAGTGATGTCACAGTACAGAGATAATACACACAGTGATGTCACAGTACAGAGATAATACACACAGTGATGTCACAGGACAGAGATAATACACACAGTGATGTCACAGTACAGAGATAATACACACAGTGATGTCACAGGACAGAGATAATACACACAGTGATGTCACAGGACAGAGATAATACACACAGTGATGTCACAGTACAGAGATAATACACACAGTGATGTCACAGTACAGGGATAATACACGCAGTGATGTCACAGGACAGAGATAATACACACAGTGATGTCACAGGACAGAGATAATACACACAGTGATGTCACAGTACAGAGATAATACACACAGTGATGTCACAGGACAGAGATAATACACACAGTGATGTCACAGTACAGGATAATACACACAGTGATGTCACAGTACAGGGATAATACACACAGTGATGTCACAGTACAGGATAATACACACAGTGATGTCACAGTACAGAGATAATACACACAGTGATGTCACAGTACAGAGATAATACACACAGTGATGTCACAGGACAGAGATAATACACACAGTGATGTCACAGTACAGAGATAATACACACAGTGATGTCACAGGACAGAGATAATACACACAGTGATGTCACAGTACAGGATAATACACACAGTGATGTCACAGTACAGAGATAATACACACAGTGATGTCACAGTACAGGGATAATACACACAGTGATGTCACAGTACACAGATTATACACACAGTGATGTCACAGGACAGATAATACACACAGTGATGTCACAGTACACAGATTATACACACAGTGATGTCACAGGACAGAGATAATGCACACAGTGATGTCACAGTACAGGGATAATACACACAGTGATGTCACAGTACAGGGATAATACACACAGTGATGTCACAGTACACAGATTATACACACAGTGATGTCACAGGACAGAGATAATGCACACAGTGATGTCACAGTACAGGGATAATACACACAGTGATGTCACAGTACAGAGATAATACACACAGTGATGTCACAGTACAGGATAATACACACAGTGATGTCACAGTACAGAGATAATACACACAGTGATGTCACAGGACAGAGATAATACACACAGTGATGTCACAGTACAGAGATAATACACACAGTGATGTCACAGTACAGAGATAATACACACAGTGATGTCACAGTACAGGATAATACACACAGTGATGTCACAGTACAGGGATAATACACACAGTGATGTCACAGTACAGGGATAATACACACAGTGATGTCACAGTACAGGATAATACACACAGTGATGTCACAGTACAGGATAATACACACAGTGATGTCACAGGACAGAGATAATACACACAGTGATGTCACAGTACACAGATTATACACACAGTGATGTCACAGGACCGAGATAATACACACAGTGATGTCACAGTACAGGGATAATACACACAGTGATGTCACAGTACAGGATAATACACACAGTGATGTCACAGTACAGGATAATACACACAGTGATGTCACAGGACAGAGATAATACACACAGTGATGTCACAGTACACAGATTATACACACAGTGATGTCACAGTACAGGGATAATACACACAGTGATGTCACAGTACAGAGATAATACACACAGTGATGTCACAGTACAGAGATAATACACACAGTGATGTCACAGTACAGAGATAATACACACAGTGATGTTACAGTACAGAGATAATACACACAGTGATGTCACAGGACAGAGATAATACACACAGTGATGTCACAGTACAGAGATAATACACACAGTGATGTCACAGTACAGAGATAATACACACAGTGATGTCACAGTACAGGATAATACACACAGTGATGTCACAGTACAGGGATAATACACACAGTGATGTCACAGTACAGGATAATACACACAGAGATGTCACAGGACAGAGATAATACACACAGTGATGTCACAGTACAGGGATAATACACACAGTGATGTCACAGTACAGATATAATACACACAGTGATGTCACAGTACAGGATAATACACACAGTGATGTCACAGTACAGGATAATACACACAGTGATGTCACAGTACAGGATAATACACACAGTGATGTCACAGGACAGAGATAATACACACAGTGATGTCACAGTACAGGGATAATACACACAGTGATGTCACAGTACAGGATAATACACACAGTAAGGTCACAGTACAGGGATAATACACACAGTAAGGTCACAGTACAGGATAATACACACAGTGATGTCACAGGACAGAGATAATACACACAGTGATGTCACAGTACAGGATAATACACACAGCGATGTCACAGGACAGAGATAATACACACAGTGATGTCACAGTACAGGATAATACACACAGTGATGTCACAGTACAGGGATAATACACACAGTGATGTCACAGTACAGGATAATACATACAGTGATGTCACAGGACAGAGATAAGACACACAGTGATGTCACAGTACAGGATAATACACACAGTGATGTCACAGTACACAGATTATACACACAGTGATGTCACAGTACAGGATAATACACACAGTGATGTCACAGTACAGGATAATACACACAGTGATGTCACAGGACAGAGATAATACACACAGTGATGTCACAGTACACAGATTATACACACAGTGATGTCACAGTACAGGATAATACACACAGTGATGTCACAGTACAGAGATAATACACACAGTGATGTCACAGTACACAGATAATACACACAGTGATGTCACAGTACAGGATAATACACACAGTGATGTCACAGTACAGGATAATACACACAGTGATGTCACAGTACACAGATTATACACACAGTGATGTCACAGTACCTGTACCTGTCTCCTCATGTAAGTCTAGCTGTCTAGAATTTTTTTGGGGGGTCTGCAAATGTTTTTTTTTTTTGTTTTGTTTTTTTTTTAAAAAAAGGTCTTTTTCTTAAATTTTGTATATTTTTATTTATTTCATAGTCAAAGGGCCCTATTGTCCAATTCAAGCGGCCAGCATCCAAATTGCAAAAGTGCCAATACGCACCTAGCTGTCTGTTCATGTAAGTATACCTTGTTTTTTTTTTTTTTTTCTAAATTTGGTTTAAATAATTTTATCACAATTCATTGCAGTTATCAGATGTGGTTTTTTCATTAAGATTTCGTACACAAAATAGCAACACATTTCTTGTGTACTGTACTGTGTCCCCTGCACATAGTATATGGTCCAATAGCAGTGTATATAATGTCCCATAGTAGGCTGTTCACATATTTTATTTTTTTTAAAAAACATTTTGTTTGTAAAAATTTAATAGCGCACCTTTTTGTAATGGAGCTGATGCTGTGTCCCTTTGTACCTATATGCATGAGTGCTTCAAAACACATGCGATTCACTTCTATGCTAGCACATATCAACAAAGGATGCTTTTTTCAACGTGTGCTGCCTTTTTCTAAATTGAATGGCATGGTTTTTTTGCCACTTTCTCATGCGCACACTATATTATATTTTATGTTTTTTTTATTTTTTAGTGTGGGTTTTTTTTTGTAATTTTTTTTTTTTTTTATCATTTCAATTTTTATTTTTTTTGTGGTCCTTTCACCTTTTTTGGCAATTTTTTTGGGGTACATTCAGCTGCTATTTGATGCGGCGCTCATGTATTCATTTTATTTCCCGCCAGTTGCGTGTTACAGGAGCATCTATGCAACCTTTAATCCCGCGCTGCTTACGGTTGTCTGTAGCCGCCATTAAACGTGGCCTAAACGTCACTGTCAATGCAGACTGTTAAGACCCCCCAGTGCAAAGGCACTGTACACGCTCCTGTAACATGCCACTCCCCATACAAATCAGGCACAAATGAGCGCAACATTAGTTATAATGGCTTTGCAATGGACCCTTTCATACACTTTAAATACAGGTAGCATACCATTTTGTTGCAACATGTATTCAAGGTTTGTTATTTGGATTACATGTTTTATAGTGAATAAAAATTTTAATCTTTGAATACATTTTGTCATACAGATCAAACATGTCAACCCGCCCTAAACAAACTGCTCCGAAAAGAAGTGGGCCCACCCCATCCCAAATTACCACCGCATGGACCTCAATGTGCGGCGTCTCATCACATTAGTAAGTGCCATGCCATACATGTTTTTTTTTTTTTGGGGGGGGTGGGGTTTGCATTTGGACAAATACGTAACATTGGTTGCATGTTGTAATTTGGGAGAGTATGGAGATTGGGGTTTGAACTATGGTCCAGCATGCTTGGTAATGTATTCGTTTGCAGAAACCCATTGCCATTGCTATATGTTGGCCAGATGTTTTTAGTAAGGAAGGGCCATAGGTTAGTAATTTTTGGGTTGGCCTTTTTTTTTTTTTGCGTGACTAATTTTATTTTCTGTTTGCTTGAAAAGAGGTTCACCAGAAGCCAAGATTGTGGGACAAAGCCCACCCGCTTTATGGGGATCGCCATGCCAGGGACGCTGGGTGGTTGAAGTTGTGCGCCGAACTGTACCACGAGCAATGGGCCAGCTTCCCAGTTCGCCAAAAGACACAGATTGGTGAGTATATCTCTCCAGGTTTCTTATGAAAGCTTAAAAGGGCTTGTTCACATGGTGTAACGTGCCGCGTGATGTGGCACGTGTATGCCGCGTGACCCTTTGTGTGCCGTACACGCTCCCATTCATTTGAATGGGAGAGTTGATTGTATGCGGCGCGCTAGTTTGCAGCGGTGAATAAATGCACGGCTGCAAATTAGCACGGTGCATACCATCCCCGCTCCCATTGAACTGAATGCGAGCATGTAGGGCACGCAAAGGGTCACACGGCGTACACGTGCCACATCACGCGGCACGTTACACCATGTCAACGAGCCTTAATAAAGGGTCCATTCACATGTAGTTAAGGCGGCGCTCTTTTTTTTGGTTTGGCTTTTTGGGGTTGTGTGGCTTTTTTAAAAAAATTTTTGGGGTTTGGAACATTTGTAATTTATGTTGCGGTCATCTTAACCCGTCCGTTAACGCAACCACAAACAGGAACCCTATTCATATCAAACTTGATGATAAAAAGGAACTGAAAGCACCAAAAAGCCACCACAAAAATGAGTGCCCCATTACTCCATGTGAATGGGACCCTTTAATAATGTTGGTTGTGTGTTATTTTTAATTGTTAATTTTGATTTATGATTGCAGAACATGATGTCCGCACACGGTGGAAGAGTGTGCGGGAACCGGTTCATGAGAGAGCTGAGGAAGGTGGAAGCCAGTGGGGCCTCTCCTTCAAAACGCGCAAAAGTGGCTTTCCATGACGAGCTGCAGTTCCTTGTAACTGGCAGTGCCTCCCGGGGGTAAGTGTGTATATGTATATGTCTCTCTCTCTCTCTCTCTCTCTCTCTCTCTCTCTCTCTCTCTCTCTCTCTCTCTCTCTCTCTCTCTCTCTCTCTCTCTCTCTCTCTCTCTCTCTCTCTCTCTCTCTCTCTCTCTCTCTCTCTCTCTCTATATATATATGTTTGATGTTTTTTTGGTTCAAATTTAATTTTTGTTTTTTCAAACATTTTTGCCTTTTTTGTCTCCAAAACATTTAGAGACATACTTAATACTATTGTTTCCTCTTTTTCATTTACAGATCTTCCGGTAACACCCCTGCCACGGGTTCCCGGGAGCCACCAGCCAGCCAAGAGGAGCTGCAGCCGGAGGAGAGAGCCCCATCGAGTCCACTGGAGGGACCCTCTCATGAACCGGAGAGGAGGGCCCGAAGTGAATCCCCCGTCCCTGCCTCCACAAGGGTGGCTTCCCCAGCAGCCTCCCAGGTGTCTACACCAAGCCAGGCACCTGAGGAGGAGCTGGTGGGAGCCACCAGGCGTATGAGGCGGGAGCGTCGGGACCCTCCCCCACCCACACCTTCCACCCACCTTTCACTCCCAACACACACTCACTTAAGGGGCCATTCACACGTAGGTAAACGCCTCGCCTGTATCATATGTGTACACGGCGCCGTTTACACCAGGGCTTAAACAAGTACTTCGCATTCACTTCAATGGGAGCGCTAGTAGCACCAACATGATGGGGGCGATAACTAGCGCTCCCATTGAAGTGACTGGGAAGTGCTTGGCAGCCCGTTGGTAATGTTGCCGTGTCCACATGTGATACACGCGAGGTGTCAACTCTGTGTGAATGGACAGGCAAAAATTAAGACCTTTCATCATTTGGACCACAGTCAGTTTGATATCCTTCTGGAAAGGCCACAGTACGCTGATGTAAGTGCACTGTGCTGTTTCCAGCAATATTTAGGCATCATCATACATTGAACTGTCTGTTTTCCAAACGAGGAAATGTTTTGGGAACAAGCCTTGAAGGGGGAGTTGTTCATGGTGTAAGTTGCCTCGTGATGTGTCACGTCTACGTTGCGGGAGCCTATGCGTGCCATACACGCTGGCATTGATTTCAATGTGAGCGGGGATCCCAAGCCACATGCTATTTTGTAGACGTGATGATGCGTCCGCAAAATAGGTTGGCACATAGCATACCATAGCCGCGTCCTAGACGGCCCACATCACGCGGCACCTTATAGACCGTGTGAACTCGCCCTTAACAAAGGGCCAATTCACAACCAGATTTGCAAGGTTTCTGACAACAAGAGGTGTTCATTTGAAGGCAGGAATGTGAGTTAATAATGTAAAGAAGGGCCCATTCACACGGCATTGCATTGCAGTGCTTGTTTTGGCACGGAGCACCACCTTACACTAACGTATACGGTGCATTTGCAAGTGGTTAAAGGCACACCGTAAATTGTCTTGCGCAAACGTGTCATATACGTTATCATAAACACAGCGCTCCATGCCAAAACCAAATGAAGAATGAGTGACGCTGTGTGAATGGCCCCTTGCTTACATTAATCACATACACTCACCGGCCACTTTATTAGGTACACCATGCTAGTAACGGGTTGGACCCCCTTTTGCCTTCAGAACTGCCTCAATTCTTCGTGGCATAGATACAACAAGGTGCTGGAAGCATTCCTCAGAGATTTTGGTCCATATTGACATGATGGCATCACACAGTTGCCGCAGATTTGTCGGCTGCACATCCATGATGCGAATCTCCCGTTCCACCACATCCCAAAGATGCTCCTCTATTGGATGGAGATCTGGTGACTGTGGAGGCCATTGGAGTACAGTGAACTCATTGTCATGTTCAAGAAACCAGTCTGAGATGATTCCAGCTTTATGACATGGCATTGCATTATCCTGCTGAAAGTAGCCATCAGATGTTGGGTACATTGTGGTCATAAAGGGATGGACATGGTCAGCAACAATACTCAGGTAGGCTTTGGCATTGCAACGATGCTCAATTGGTACCAAGGGGCCCAAAGAGTGCCAAGAAAATATTCCCCACACCATGACACCACCACCACCAGCCTGAACCGTTACCGATACAAGGCAGGATGGATCCATGCTTTCATGTTGTTGACGCCAAATTCTGACCCTACCATCCGAATGTCGCAGCAGAAATCGAGACTCATCAGACCAGGCAACGTTTTTCCAATCTTCAATTGTCCAATTTCGATGAGCTTGTGCAAATTGTAGCCTCAGTTTCCTGTTCTTAGCTGAAAGGAGTGGCACCCGGTGTGGTCTTCTGCTGCTGTAGCCCATCTGTAGCCTCAAAGTTCGACGTACTGTGCGTTCAGAGATGCTCTTCTGGCTACCTTGGTTGTAACGGGTGGCTATTTGAGTCACTGTTGCCTTTCTATCAGCTCGAACCAGTCTGACCATTCTCCTCTGACCTCTGGCATCAACAACGCATTTCCGCCCACAGAACTGCCGCTCACTGGATGTTTTTTCTTTTTCGGACCATTCTCTGTAAACCCTAGAGATGGTTGTGCGTGAAAATCCCAGTAGATCAGCAGTTTCTGAAATACTCAGACCAGCCCTTCTGGCACCAACAACCATGCCACGTTCAAAGGCACTCAAATCACCTTTCTTCCCCATACTGATGCTCGGTTTGAACTGCAGGAGATTGTCTTGACCATGTCTACATGCCTAAATGCAATGAGTTGCCGCCATGTGATTGGCTGATTAGAAATTAAGTGTTAACGAGCAGTTGGACAGGTGTACCTAATAAAGTGGCCAGTGAGTGTACATGCCTTCAAATGAACACCTCTTGGTGGCAGAAAGCTGTCAAATCTGTGTTCGTTGGGCCATCAACTAAAACGGGTGTTTCAACATAGTGGGGGAGTGTGACACTTCACTTGTTGGTGGGGCCACATAATGTGATTCAAAAACAGGGTGTTGACTTTATGCCATTGGTGTTCTGTTTTCACATGATTATGTGCCCCCACCAAAATGCTACTGATGATGTTCACATATGGATTTACTTATGCTAGGTTCACACCTGCGTTGTGGTTTCCGTTCTGTGTTTTCCATCTTCTGCCTGACCGAAGACGGAAAACACAGTCCGGGTCCGGCACTGAGCGTTGTATGCTGTACCCTGAGAAACCCGTTTATGAAATGCCGACACAGAGTACTGCATGTGCGACTCCGTGTGGAGATTCCAATACAACATTTTGGCACGGAGAGCCTGTAAAAAACGCTGGCCGCGGCTCACACCCGGACACCTTTCTCACCCATTCAAAGGAATGGGTGAGAAAGGCTCATGCAGATTTCCGTCTCCTGCTCAGTTTCTATGCAGGAAACTGAAACCTGCATTATTATTAAAGGGACTGCTGGGCGCAGATGTGACCGAGGCGTTAACTGATATGAAATTTATTTAAGGAAACTACTGAGGCTAGGTTCCCAACTATATAAAGTTCCACACTCCCTTCTTCTTCTTCTTCTTCTTCTTCTTCTTCTTATTATTATTATTATTATTATTATTTATTTATATAGCACCATTAATTCCATGGTGCTTTACATTTGGGGGTTTCATACAATACACAGAATATACAGGTAGATATAATACTAACAGTGATCGGCTGGCACAGTGGGGTAGAGGGCCCTGCCCGCGAGGGCTTACAATCTATGAGGGAAGGGGGATAGAGACAGAAGGAGAGGGGGAGACTGTACAGATGGTGGTGCGGTGATAGTGTTATTGGAGGTTGTAGGCCTTCCTGAATAGGTGAGTCTTCTTCTGTGGTTTTTGTGTTCTCAGGCAAGAATACCGAAACCACAGAGCGGGCCCACCTATTCAGCGCTGGTGGTCGTTTGCTGCTCTCCCCTGCAAACTGGGATTTCAAAATCCTGAAACAGTACTACTACAGGTGCGACTGTGTGTCCACATTGGCCAAAGAGCTTTCTAGGGGGAGAGCATCAAACGCTCACCGCCACTTTGCTGTTTCCACAAAAAAAAAAAAAAAAAAAAAATGCACACAAGAAAGATGACAGTTTTGTTAACAAAATTTTTTACTGGGCAAAATGAAACTTTTTAGAAAGGATATGTGACCAGATGAAACAGCACTGCTGCATCACACACTAAACATTCATAAGCAGCACCGAAAAAAACATAATTTTGGCCCTTAGAAGCTTGCACACAAAAATACATGACATACAACAGTACGCAAAGAAAAAATGACACCACGATGAGGAAGGTCTTCAGTCCGCGTCAGGCTGCTCATCACTGAGGCGAGAAAAAAGCCTGGGCACGGCACCTTCGGGACTCACAAAGTAGTCGGCAAAGGCATCTCGCACCTGTACAGCTGCGTTGGCTGTCCAACCTGAGGACCGAGATGGTAATAGTGGGTGACCCAAAGCTGCCTGTGGCTCCACTCCAATGTTCGGCCTGTCATAGTCCAAGACAAAGTTGTGAAGCACACAGGCAGCTTTGATCACCAGGTCCACAGTATCGGGAGCCAACTGCAGTGCACCGGTGAAGACCCTCCACTTACTACTCATGATCCCGAAGGCGCACTCCACGAAGCGTCGTGCCCGGCTCAGCCTCATGTTGAAGACCCTCTTCCAGGCATCTAGTCTCGACCGTGGGAAAGGGCGCAGCAGATTTTCCAAGAGGGGAAATGCCTCATCCCCCACCATGACGAACGGGACTGGATGCGTGGTACCCGGAAGCGGTCTTGGTGGAGGTAGAGTCACCTGATCTAGCAGTACTGTGCGACCCAAAACCGATGACAGTAGCGCACGGGAGTCCCCAGTACTACCATAGGTACCGACTTCAATAGCACAAAAACGGTACGTGGCATCAGCGACCACCATCAGGACCACGGAAAAAAACTTCTTGTAGTTGAAGAAATGTGATCCTGAGTGCGGTGGCTTCTGTACACGTATATGCTTACCGTCGACGGCGCCTATGCAGTTGGGGAAATTGGCCACAGACTGAAAGCCTGCTGCTGACTGCAACCAAATCTCCTGTGTCGGACTGGGCATCGCTATGGGTTGCAAGTGCTGCCAGATCAGTTGGCATGTGCTCCTCACAATTCCGGCTATAGTGGATATACCAACCCGGAATTGGAGGTGCAGGGATGCAAAACTCTCCCCTGTTGCCAAAAATCTGAAAGAAAAGAAACAACAAAAAAACCATCCGGACACAATCGCAGATGCAATGACAACATTTCAAAGAAATGGTCTGCTCAACTGTATCTAACCATTTGTTCAAACTATTGCTAAGTATATATATATGGTGACATTTGAGGGACTATGCAAAGTAGGCAGACCCATATTCCACACAGTATTGTTGTATTTAAACTATATTGAGAGTCAATTAGCCCAGTATTGTAAACTATCTATACAACATTGCGAACACATTACAGACGGAAAAAAAAATTCTTTATGGACACATTGTCCAGACTATGGGAAACACACGGTTTGTATCTGATATGTTTGTGTTGGAGGATTTTTTTTTTGTTTGGTTCTTGCACGTTGCATTTTTTGATAGAGGCAAAACTCGCGACTTCAACATTACTAATTTAATAATGAAAAAATTAATACAAATAAACACATACCGCAACGTGATGACCAGCCTTTCCGTCGGACTGAGGGCCTTCCTCATGATGGTGTCTTGGTGCTGCAGATGTGTGCCCAGGTGCTCCAGGAGCACATCAAATGCTTCTGGAGGCATCCGCAGAAAACGGAAAAATTTCTGAGAGTCCCTTTTTGGCGAAAACAAAAATACAATACAATTCAATTCAGCGTTACGTTTTCGATTGTTGAGCACTTTCACCTCCACACAGTGAAATACAAAAAAGTTGTAATTAAAAACCATGTTAAAAAAAAAAGGACCATGAACCAAAAAAGTGACACTTGACACTTTATACAGTGAAATCTTAAAAGTTGACTACATACAGAAATGTACATCAATTAACTACATTGTGAAAACTTTAAGGAAACTTACAGCAACAACTCATGATACAGCTGTGCAAAAACACCCCTGGATGGCCTAAATTCATTAATGGGGTGGACCCAATAGCGCCGTTTTTTGTCCAGCGGCCCAGCATCTGGGTCCTCAAAATGCTCCTCTTGGTCCTCCACATCATGTTGAAGCACCTCCTCCTCCTCCTCCTCCTGTTCATGTTGGTGCTAGTCAAAAAAAAAAAAGTATGATGAAAAGAACCGGTAGAATCAGAAAAAGCGTACCAAAACTATGTATTTATGAGCATACCTCGTGTTGGAGTGTGCGTTGCTTCACCAGATTCAAAACCACAGACACAAGTAGGGCAGTGTCCTGGCTGACTGGCGGAAGAGTCCCCCCCCCCCTGTGGGGCGTCGTCATGCTACAGCAATATAATGAAATGGCCATAAAAGTCAGTGCAAAAACACTCCTAGCCACATCATAGAAACCATTAACAAATCACTATTTGTTAACGTACCTCCTCTTGTAGTGTGGCAGGATTAATAATATGGGCTAGTAGGCTGCAGCGGGGTGACATGGCTTTGGGCAACAAGTTCCGCATTTTGGCTATCGTCAGGATACTGGGAGAGAAATGCAAAAATAGATCAGCAACAGTACCAGCAACCTCCTGAAAAAACATTAAAACAAAAGATGTATTTATGAACGTACCTCATGTTGGAGTGTGCGTTGGTTCACAAGATTGGGCGCTATGCCCAGCAGGAGTGCCCTGTCCAGGGTTGATGCTGCAATGTGGGGTTGGTTTTCCATTGTGAATTTCAAACCAAATGTGACCAGAGCATACACAGCTGTGTGTTGATTAAATAATGGGCTGTTCTTTTTGGGCCGGCCCAGTGGGCTTGACTAGAGTTTTTAATGAGTTGCCTTGATTTACGGCCGTTAATTTACGGAAGCGTAACGTTAGCGTATTCACGGCCAAAAGACGCGCGCGTATACGCTGGAAGTGAAATACGCCACGTAAACACGCCCTGCGTCTTTTTACGGCCGTAAAAAAAAACACAAAAAAAATACACAAAAAACGCCAGCGTTACTCCGTGTGAATACAGCCTTACTCTGCAATGTATCTTTTTTTGTCTGTACTTGAACCCTACAATTTGTAAAGTGCTGTGGAATATGTTGGCGAGATAGATAGATAGATAGATAGATAGATAGATAGATAGGAGATAGATAGATAGATAGATAGATAGATAGATAGATAGATAGGAGATAGATAGATAGATAGATAGATAGATAGATAGATAGATAGGAGATAGATAGATAGATAGATAGATAGATAGATAGATAGATGATAGATAGATAGATAGATAGATAGATAGATAGATAGATAGGAGATAGATAGATAGATAGATAGATAGATAGATAGATAGATAGATAGGAGATAGATAGATAGATAGATAGATAGATAGATAGATAGATAGATAGATAGATAGACTGATGTAAGTTCCCCAATTCTCTGGGAGGCACACAAGTGCTTTATCAGAGGAGTACTTATATCGAAGGCTTCGGCCAAGAAAAAAGCTAAGCAGAAAGAGATTGATTTCTTATTAGCTCAAATATCAGCTTTGGAAAGGATACACAAACAACAAGCGTTGCAAAATGTTCATGCTGAATTGTTAGTACTGAGAGAGAAGCTAAAAAAGGCCTTAAATGACACGGCTATGAAGAGTTTTTTATATTCCAAACTCAGATTTTACACACATGGAAACAAGGGCGGACGCCTTATGTCAGTTATGCTCAAAAAAGAGAAAGAAAAATCTCACATCGCTGCGATAAAAACTGCCTCGGGCGCTCTTGAGAGAGACTCTGAAGGCATAGCGGAGGCTTTTCGCGAATTCTATAACAATCTTTACAACCTAGACTCTAGCGACACAGCCACTCATTCTCCAGACGGTAGTCAATCGCTCACAAATTTTCTTAGCTCACTCTCGCTGCCCAAGATATCCGAATCAGAGCACTCTCAGCTACTTGCAGATGTCTCATCGGCTGAAGTCCTTAAAGTAATTAACTCATTCCCAATAGGGAAAACCCCAGGCCCAGATGGCCTTCCATTGTTGTATTATAGAAAGTTCTCAGAGCAATTACTACCTCACATCACTAAATTTTGCAACTCTCTCCTACAGGGACAGCCTATGCCACGGCAAACGCAGGAGGCACATGTTGTCCTCATCGCCAAGGAAGGAAAGGACCCGCATGAATGTGGCAGTTATCGCCCAATATCTTTGTTGAACCTGGACCTCAAAATTTGGTCAAAACTCCTGGCGATGAGGATGAGATCTCTGCTTCCGGGTGTGCTATGTGATGAACAATCGGGCTTCGTCGCGCATAGAGAAGGTAAAGACAATACTATTAGACTTTTGCATGCGATGTCCATAGCTAGAAGAGAAAACACCCCGTTGATATTACTAAGTGTAGATGCCGAGAAGGCATTCGACAGGGTGAGCTGGAGCTTTATGGAAGCTACTCTCCTGTCGTTTGGCTTCCCGGCCAAGTTTGTCACAGCTATATTCACGTTGTACGAGCAGCCGCACGCTAGACTGAGGGCGAATGGCGTGTTGTCAGATTATTTTTCCATCTCAAACGGCACTCGCCAAGGCTGCCCGTTATCGCCATCATTGTTTGTCCTCACCCTGGAGGTATTACTGCAAGCTGTGAGGCAGAATGATAGGATTTGTGGTTTTCGTGCTGGGGACGCATCGCTCCAAGCAGTACCCTTCGTGGATGATATCTTGTTCTGTATATCCAACCCAGAGGCAGGCCTACCTGAATTGCTTAAAGTTATCCACATGTATGGACAGTTCTCGAATTACAAGATGAACGTCTCTAAGTCTGAAATTTTAAATGTGTCCTTGAACAAAGCAGAAAGAGAAAACCTAGACTGCCTTATTCTTTTCTGACTAGAGACAAGCGTGATGGTGGACTGAGTCTGCCGGATATTCACCTATACTACAGAGCAATACAGTTATCCAGATGGATGGCTTACACTTATCCTTCAAAATGCCCCTCACTGACGACCCTAGAAAGTACTAATCACGGCCCTCGCATGTTATATTGGTTATGGTTGTCAGAACCCAGAGATCTTGTAAAGTCAGATGTGGATATTCTTTTGAGGGGCCCAGCAGAGACTTGGTGTTTATATAAAGAAAGACTGGGAGGTGGTATCTCCGTCTGCACGCCGGCTAGTTTGCTCCCATACCTCACCTCCTCTTGCAGGTTCCAGCCACCTCAATGGTGGATGAAGCTTCGCAACTGGAAGGTCTCAGACCTAATACAAAATGGTTCTCCGCTCTCTCAGGAGGAATTACAAGCTAAGCTATCTGTGCCGCAACTTACTTTCTTGGATTATGCTCATTTTGTTCATGTTGTAAATGCCGCTCGGAAGCAGGTAAATCTTTTGAGATCGCCCACTAATTTTGAGAAAAACCTGACAAGTAAATTAGACTCCAGTAGAAAGATATCGATGTGTAAGAGGTTCTTACTGCAGCAGGAATGCCCTTCTAAGCCCACTTACTTGAGCTCCTGGGAACTGGAACTTGGAACGGCGTTCACAGATCAAGAATCTGAATTTATCTTGTCACACTCACATGGCTTCTCTAGGTGTGTGAGGCTACAAGAGTCACACTTTAAAGTCTTGTCGAGGTGGTACAGAACACCCCAGTGGCTGTTTCACAGACAGCTTTCAGAGTCAGATGCATGTTGGAGATGTAAAAAGGCCCCAGGGTCGATGCTGCACATATGGTGGGAATGTGAAATTATACAAAGGTATTGGTGTGCCATACTGGACCAAATTTCTGTCATCACAAATAGCAAACACACCTTTAGCCCTGCAGAAGTCCTATTGGCTAAGCCCTCCCTTGCGTATATTCCCTCTAAGAAAAACCTGACTACACACTTGCTGGAGGCTGCTAAGTCCCTCATACCGCTACATTGGCTACAAGAGTCGCCCCCTACTGTAAAAGCCTGGAAGGAAAAAGTGTATCAAATAGCTAGGTTCGAGGAGCTAATCAGTTGGAAAGAGAGAACTCACGACAAATACTTGTGAACCTGGTCCCCTTGGTGGTCTTTTTCTACCTGATCCATGTCAACTGTTGCCTTATAACTTCCTACCCCCTCCTCCTTACCCCCCCTCCCCCCCTCCCCCTACATCTACTGATTCTCCACCCAATCTTTGGGGTCAGTTAGTATACAGTTGTTTTACGAGTATTTTGGCACCTCTTTAGGTATTCCATTGCTAGTTTACGTTATGCTACATGTCATTTTTTATGTTTATTTTCTTTTATTTTCTCACGAAATACTTACTGAACTCACCTTTAGGTGTTGTATTATAACCATATTGCACAATCTTTCTTGCTATTGTATTGGTGATTATATATGGTGAACATTATCTTCTTTGTAAAATGTTGTAAAAAATCTTAATAAAATGAGAATGAAAAAAAAAGATAGATAGATAGGAGATAGATAGATAGATATAATTTATTATTATTATTATTATTATTATTATTATTATTATTATTATTATTACTAAACAGCCAGAAAAAGTCTTTAAGGGCTTACAGTGCGAACATAGATGGGACATTTGCTTGTTGATAAGGGCGAGAGCCGCCCAATGTAGTAGCCAAATCCCTTGGTTGAGGCAGAACTCTGACCAGCAATCAAGTTACCCCAGAAGTATGTGAGGATTAGTAGAGGTTGAGGTGACCCACACAACAGTTTAGATATAGAGATGAGTGAACACTAAAATGTTCGAGGTTCGAAATTCGATTCGAACAGCCGCTCACTGTTCGAGTGTTCAAACGGGTTTCGAACCCCATTATAGTCTATGGGGAACATATACTTGTTAAGGGGGAAACCCAAATCCGTGTCTGGAGGGTCACCAAGTCCACTATGACACCCCAGGAAATGATACCAACACCCTGGAATGACACTGGGACAGCAGGGGAAGCATGTCTGGGGGCATAAAAGTCACTTTATTTCATGGAAATCCCTGTCAGTTTGCGATTTTCGCAAGCTAACTTTTCCCCATAGAAATGCATTGGCCAGCGCTGATTGGCCAGAGTACGGAATTCGACCAATCAGCGCTGGCTCTGCTGGAGGAGGCGGAGTCTAAGATCGCTCCACACCAGTCTCCATTCAGGTCCGACCTTAGACTCCGCCTCCTCCGGCAGAGCCAGCGCTGATTGGCCGAAGGCTGTCCAATGCATTCCTATGCGAATGCAGAGACTTAGCAGTGCTGAGCCAGTTCTGCTCAACTACACATCTGATGCACACTCGGCCCTGCTACATCTGATGCACACTCGGCTCTGCTGCATCAGATGTAGCAAAGCCGAGTGTGCATCAGATGTAGCAGAGCCGAGTGTGCATCAGATGTAGCAGAGCCGAGTGTGCATCAGATGTAGCAGAGCCGAGGGTGCACTAGAACCCCTGTGCAAACTCAGCTCACGCTAATAGAATGCATTGGCCAGCGCTGATTGGCCAATGCATTCTATTAGCCCGATGAAGTAGAGCTGAATGTGTGTGCTAAGCACACACATTCAGCTCTACTTCATCGGGCTAATCGAATGCATTGGCCAGCGCTGATTGGCCAGAGTACGGAACTCGACCAATCAGCGCTGGCTCTGCTGGAGGAGGCGGAGTCTAAGATCGCTCCACACCAGTCTCCATTCAGGTCCGACCTTAGACTCCGCCTCCTCCGGCAGAGCCAGCGCTGATTGGCCGAAGGCTGGCCAATGCATTCCTATTGGTAGCAGTGCTGAGCCAGTTCTGCTGAACTACACCGTGTGCCGGTCAGCCCATCTGATATAGCAGAGCAGAGCAGAGCTATATCAGATGGGCTGACCGGCACACGGTGTAGTTCAGCAGAACTGGCTCAGCACTGCTACCAATAGGAATGCATTGGCCAGCCTTCGGCCAATCAACGCTGGCTCTGCCGGAGGAGGCGGAGTCTAAGGTCGGACCTGAATGGAGACTGGTGTGGAGCGATCTTAGACTCCGCCTCCTCCAGCAGAGCCAGCGCTGATTGGTCGAGTTCCATACTCTGGCCAATCAGCGCTGGCCAATGCATTCCTATTGGAAAAAGTTTATGTCACAAAAATCACAATTACACACCCGATAGAGCCCCAAAAAGTTATTTTGAATAACATTCCTACCTAAATAAAGGTTATCCCTAGCTATCCCTGCCTGTACAGCTATCCCTGTCTCTTAGTCACAAAGTTCACATTCTCATATGACCCGGATTTGAAATCCACTATTCGTCTAAAATGGAGGTCACCTGATTTCGGCAGCCAATGACTTTTTCCGATTTTTTTCGATGCCTCCGGTGTCGTAGTTCCTGTCCCACCTCCCCTGCGCTGTTATTGGTGCAAAAAAAAAACGCCAGGGAAGGTGGGAGGGGAATCAAATTTTTTTGGAGTTTGCCACGTGATGTTCGATTCGAATCGAACACATCGAACAGCCTGATATCCGATCGAACATGTGTTCGATAGAACACTGTTCGCTCATCTCTATTTAGATAACTTTATTTTTGCTAACAAGGAGAGGCAACAGTTCATTTACCTGCACAGAGTGATGGAGTGTAAATCTGACACAAAGAAGTAAAGTAGAATTTTAACTTGACTTCAACAAAGGTTTTATGGTCCCAGTACAAGGCTCCAGTATCTGAGTGCAGGAACACAGCCAGATGGTTACGGGCTCTGATAGTCTTACAACAGTAGCTGTGTAGCTGGTTTATGGGTGAATGTGTTTTACCCCAATCACTCCTTTACATACCCACATATGCTGCCTCTGACTTCTGCAGATTTACCCCACCTATGAGATGGGGTCACTTTCAGTTTTTTTCCATGACCACTTGGAGTTCCCCATTTTGTCCAGGCAGATATGTCCTTCATAATATCTAATATGTTATACAATCTTCCTACAGATGCCGACAGCTGCAGTAAATGCCAAAGTGACGAATGGCCAAATGAGAAGAGAGACCGATGTCTGCCCAAAGTAATGGAATTCATCTCTTACCATAATGACACCATTGCTTCTGTATCTTCCTGTGTCTCGTTCTTCGGATGTCTTGTGACCGGCTCCATATTTGGAATATTTATTTCCTACCGGGACACTCCTATTGTTAAAGCTAATAACCGGAACCTGAGTTATCTCCTCCTGGTCTCCATCATCCTCAGCTTCCTCTCTGTCTTCTTGTTTCTTGGTCGTCCCAGTGATGTCACTTGTAGATTACGTGAAACCAGTTTTGGAGTCTTCTTCTCAGTGGCCGTCTCTTCCCTTCTGGCCAAGACTGTTATGGTCTGTGTTGCTTTTAAGTCCACCAAGCATGGAAGCCCCTGGAGAAAATGGCTGAGTGTGAAGCTGCCCTATACCATAGTGTTGTTGTGTTCCTCCTTCCAGGTTGTCATCTGTGTTCTGTGGTTGTCTATTTCTCCCCCATTCCAGGACCTGGACACTCAGTCTTATCCTGAGAAGATCATCATTCAGTGTAATGAGGGCTCAGATCTCTGGTTCTACTCCATGTTGGGTTATATGGGGCTCCTGGCCACTGTCAGCTTTCTTCTGGCTTTCATGGTGAGGACATTACTGGACAGTTTTAATGAGGCCAAGTACATCACCTTCAGCATGCTGCTGTTCTGTAGTGTCTGGATGGCCATGATCCCGGCTTATCTGAGCACCAGAGGGAAATACATGGTGGCCGTGGAGATATTTGCAGTAATGGCTTCCAGTGCTGGACTTTTAGCTTGTGTGTTTTTCCTAAAATGTTTTATTATTTTATTTAGATCTGAAACTAACAGAAAAACTGATCTCCTGGGGAGAAAAAAAGGGAATATGTAATAATAGTAATAAATAATGCTTTGTAACATAATGCTCCTTCCCCCACACCACTATTATACATTGTACTAGATATTATATCTCTGTATTGTATTCTGTTACTAACAGGAGGACCCGGTTTTGCATGGGTTTATTACATTTTTTGTTTGTGTAGTGGCCCCATAAGAATTGTCCAATTTTACAATGGTGTATTTTGTATGTCATTTGTGTGTGTCCATAAGCATCATGTGATCATGTGTTTCTCATTTTGGATATCAGTGAAAAACCTTTGATCAGTTGTTTTGGATACCTGGAGTAAAGCTGTGTGTATGTGACCTTGTGTAACAGTGTCATCCACAGTGCCCTGCTTCTTTAAAGCTGACATACAGCAGTGAAGAAAAATGACTGGGTTGCTATAGAAACCTGGAGTAAAACTCTAATGTGTGGTACTCTGTGCGGAGCCGTCTATCTAATCCTCCAGCGTATGGTACTGTGTGCTCAGGCACATATCTAATCCTACGGCTTGTGGTACTGTGTGAAGAGGCGCGTATCTAATCCTCTGGTATGTGGAACTGTGTTCAGATGCACATATCTAATCCTCTCCCATGTAGTACTGTGTATAAATGCACGTATCTAATCCTCTGGCATTTGGTACTGTTTGAAGACGTGCGTATCTAATCCACCGGCATGTGGAATGGTGTGCAGATGCGCATATCTAATACTCTCCCATGTAGTACTGTGTGCAAACGCACATATCTAATCCTCTGGCGTGTAGTACTGTCTGAAGACGTACATATCTAATCCACTGGCATGTGGATCCTCACCTACCTATGTGGTATTGTGTGCAGTGGCTTGTATCTAATCCTCCAGCATGACGTATTGTGTGGAGAGGTGCATATCTAATTTTCAGTCGTGTGGTACTGTGTGCAGAGGCACATATCTAATCCTCTCCCATGTGGTATTGTGTGTGGCATGTATCTAATCCTCCGGTGTGTGGTATTGTGTGAAGACGCATGTATCCAATCCCCCGGCTGGTGTTAGGCTGGTCTTTCACGACCGTAGTGGTTTTTGCGATCTGCAAATTAGGGATCCGCAACACAAATTTCACTTTAAAAATTAATTCTGCAGACATCCGCAAAGTGCATCCGCAACGTTCCGTGTGTATCAGTATTATGCGGATCCGCAAAAAACAAAACACACCACAAAACACACATGTTGATATCCGCAATTGCGGATATACATTGATGTATGTTCAGTGTATATCCGCAAAAATGCACGCGCCTATAGACTTCTATTGGACCTTCCGTGCCGTGCCGTAAAAGCACGGCCATTACGGACATGCGGTATACTGTCCGGACCACGGTTTCGGCACGCCACACCACTGACAAAATCTACGATCGTGTAAGAAGCCTCATAGAAAATTATGGCACCGTAAATGGTCCGCAATTTTTAACCTGCAATTGCGGACCATTTGCGGTGCAAAACTACGGTCGTGTAAGACCAGCCTTAATGTGTTCAGACACGCGTATCTAATCCTACGGGAGGTGTTACTGTGTGCAGATTTGCGTATCTAATTCTCTAGTGTGTCGTACTGTGTGCAGATGCGCATATCTAATCCTCTGGCATGTGAAACTATGTGCAGACACATGTAGCTAATACTACGACATGTGTTACTGTGTGCTAATGTGCATTTCTAATCGTCTGGCGTGTGGAACTGTGTGCAGATGTGCATATCCAATCCTCTGGCGTGTGGTACTGTGTGCAGATGCAGATATCTAAATCTTCCCTGTGTGGTATTGTGTAAAGAGGCGCGTATCTAATTCTATGGCGTATGGAACTGTGTGTAGAAGCGTGTATCTAATCCTACCCCCTGGTGTGGTACTGTGTATAGACTCGCATATCTAATCCTCTGGCGATGGAACTATGTGAAGACATGCATATCTAATTATCCAGTGTGCAGATGTGCGTATCTAATCCTCCTCTGTGTGGTATTGTGTGCAGAGGCACATATCTAATCCTCCCCCGTGTGGTACATTGTGCAGACACACATATCTAATCCTTCAGCTTGTGGAACTGTGTGCAGATTGCATATCCAACCCTTAATCGTGTGGAACTGTGTGTAGACCGCATATCTAATCCTCAATCGAGTGGTACTGTGTTCAGCCGCACGTATCTAATCCTCCCCTGTGTGTTATTGTGTGAAAAGGTACGTATATAATCCTACGGTGTGTTGAACTGCGTGCAGACGCGCGTAGCTAATCCTCTGGCATGTGGAACTGTTTGCAGACGTGCGTATCTAATCCTATGGCATATCGAATACTCTGGTGTGTGGAACTGTCTGCAGATGCGTGTATCTAATCCTATGTCATGTACAACTGTGTGCAGACGCACGTTTATAATCCTCTGGCGTGTGGAACTGTGTGCAAATGCGTGTATCTAATCCTCTGGCATGTGGTACTGTGTGTAGACGCATGTATCCAATCCCCCGGCATGTGGTACTGTGTGTAGACATGTGTGTCTAATACTTCAGCATGTGGAACTGTGTGCAGACGCACGTATCTAATCCTTCAGTGCGTGGAACTGTGTGCAGAAGTGCCTATTTAATCCTTTGGAGTGTGGGACTTTGTGCAGACGCGTGTATCTAATCCTCTGGCGTGTGATACTGTGTGCTGATCTGTGTATCTAATCCTCTGGCGTATGATACAGAGTGCTGATCTGTGTATCTAATCCTCTGATGCGTGTATCTCAGTTTGGATATCAGTGTTGTATTGTGCATGTGGAGTGACCGTGTGTATTGCAGTTGGAATATGAGTGAAAGAATTGCAGGTTTGTATTGGCTAAGCTAAGGGGGGGCGTTGTGTTGGGAATGCTGTATCTCAGCAACGGTACGTCCGAGCGAGTTGGATTCTTGTCTTAAACCTTCCCGGATACCTGAAGTATCTCTGTACCAAATTTGGTGAAGATCGGTCCAGTCGTTTGGTCGCGCATAGAGAACAGACAGACGGACAGACAGACAAAAATTCATTTTTATAATATAGAGAGATAAAGCTTTTGCACCTACACCCCTGAAGATGCTTCAGCAGTGATACATATGGGGGGTAATAGTGACTTTAGTGTTGTTGCACTGCGGGTCACAATCCTTAGTGCTGACTGTCCTGCAGATGATCGCGCTACATATGACTTCAAACAATGTCAGAACTGAATGAATATACAATATACAGTACATGGACAATGTGAGTGTGAGCAATACCGTGTAGATACCGGGCAATACTGTGACCTGTCCCCCTTTTATCTAGCGGTCATACGTACGCTTTAGTATGTGGCGCTGAATATTCGGCTGTTCTGAGTGTTTTCTACATTGCCATGTTTAATGTGCAGAAATAAATTATTTAAAATCCATAAACAAGAAACATTTAATATCTACTGGATAAGAAGTAGGGAGAAAACCCCGACATTAGTGGACGTTACATGATAGTGTATCTGCAAGAGTCAACCCAACCAAAGTAGTGGCAGGTACAGATGTAGGAAAGTTTATCCTGACACTGATAACTTGCTGTATTTGTGGATTCTGGCACATTTTGATTGATAAATCTCCCTAATGTATTTACCCCCCCCCCCAGAGATTGGCCTGAGCCGAATTTGTTCTTTTTGAATAGGCCATTGCAGTTTACCACGTCCATATTTTGTCCATTAGTTTACAATGTCCTCAGGTCATCCATTCATTTACGATGTCCACAAGTTGTCCATTAGTTTAATTGCGGGGACAGCTTCTTCAGTCCAGAGTAGGGGTCCAGGGTCCGGTCTTTGCCTTTTTGCCTTGAGTGTGGGAATTAACCCTTCTTCTCCCCATATCTATGGAGGTTATGTATTTTTTAATGTGTTGTCTGATCGTACCTCTCTTGCATATTGCTCTGCAGGATAGATAGGGGTTAATTATCTGTTGCTCTCCCCCCTGCCCTCCATGATAATATTTTTATCTCTTTGCCTCTCTTTACCCTTTTCCTGACTCTCTGACCAGTTCACATGTTACTAGGAATCCTTCAAAAACTTAGAAAGTTTCTGGTCGGTGCTTAGAACTTGTCCTGCACAACACAAGGTCTCATTCAGCTACACTGAGGAAGCAAAAAAATGTCTGATGTAATACAAAGGGGACAACATTACTATTGGTTCTAATTGCTAAATCTAGGACTACCATAATAAGGTATTAACAGGTGGACCCGGCTTCGCACGGATATATTACATTTTTTATTTGTGTAGTGGCCCCATAAGAATTGTCCAGTTTTGCGCTGGTGTATTTTGCATATCGTTTGTGTGTGTGTCCATAAGTGTCTCATTACGGATATCAGTGAAAAACCTGCGATCTGTTGTTATGGAGACCTGGAGTAAAGCTGTGTGTATGTGACCTTGAGTAACAGTGTCATCCACAGCGCCCTGCCCCTTTAATGCTGACATAAAGCAGTGAAGAAAAATGGCTGGGTTGCTCTGGAAACCTGGAGTAAAACTTTAATATGTGGTAGATAAATTTGAATAAAATGCTCTGCTCCAAACTGGAAAGGATCCCAGAGTCGTCCAATATATAAAATTTAACTTTTAACTTTTATATATTGGACGACTCTGGGATCCTTTCCAGTTTGGAGCAGAGCATTTTATTCAAATTTATCTATCGTTGTCTGGTCGGAGTTCACACAGCAGCTCTTTGTCTCCTGGAATTCATTAGAGATCCTTCATATGGTGAGCTGAAATTTACCCCCTTTTTTGGTTGGTTTAATATGTGGTACTCTGTGCAGAACCATGTATCTAACCTTCTGGCATGTGGTATTGTGTGCAGTGGTGCGTATCTGATCCTCTGGCATGTGGAATTGTGTGAAGACGTATCTAATCCTCTGGCGCTATGTACTTTGTGCATACGCTCATATCTAATCCTCCGGCTTGTGGAACTGTGTGCAGACGCGCGTATCTAATCCTCTGACATATGATATTGTGTGCTCACCTGTTTATCTAATCCTCCGATGCGTGTATCTCAGCTTGGTTATCAGTGTTGGATTGTACATGTGCAGTGACTGTGTGTATTGCAGTTGGAATATGAGTGAAAGACTTGCAGGTTTGTTTTGGCTAATGGGGGGTCAGGGTCTTGGGAAAGCTGTATCTCCAGAACGGTACGTCTGAGTGAGTTGGGTTCTCATCTTAAACCTTCCCGGACACCTGAAGTATCTGTGTGCCAAATTTGGTAAAGATCGGTCCAGTCGTTTGGTCGCACATAAAGAACAGACAGACGGACAGAAATTATTTTTTATAAGCTAGAGAGATAGAGAGATAAATACTCTTAAATGGGCTCTATCACTAGGAAAAGTCATTTTTAACTAATCACACCTTTGCATAGCCTTTAGAAAGTCTATTTCACACCTACCTATAGTATGTAAAGTGCCTCAGTGGTTTCTGAATAAGTCCGTTTTTATTCATATGCTAATTAGACTGGTGCACGATAGATCGTGCACACCTCTCCTATTGTTTTCTATGGGAGACTGCTGATGATGATGATGACTCAGCTTCCTGTTTGCTGTTTGTGAAGTAGCATTTCTAAAGCCTATGCAAGCATGTGTTTACATAAAAATGACTTTTCCCAGTGATAGAGCCCCTTTAAGGCTTCTGAGATTGGCGTCATGTATATTTACCTGATGTATGAATTAAAAATCTACAATAAGAAAGTGATATTTTTGGGAGGATTTTTCTAAATTTGATATGAGTGTTAAGGGGTTAAAGACTGTGTATCTCCTCTCCCAAGCATACTCTAGCGCCACCACCAGATCACAGACCACATTACATTGGTAGACATCTTACCTCGGTTATGGAGCTCACTTTTGTAAATTCAGAGACGATTCAATGTGAATTTATATGCAAGTGTGGTAGTTGGTACACTGGGGGCGGGTCCTAGAGCACTGCTGCCACTCAGACCCCTCCCCTCTCCTGTCTGTGTCATGCTGTCTGAGTCATCAATGTTAAATGATTCCGCACCGTCCACATTACTCAGCAAGAGCAGTGCTCTCAAGACCGAAGGCCCCGGTGCACCAACATTGTCTAGGGACAAAAGTGACATACATAATAAAGGTATGCTGTTTATTATTGTACAGTGTTCAGTAATATGGTGGGTACAGGCGGAGATGTTTGGCGGGGGGGGGGGGGGGAGGGTAAATGAATAAACCACAAAATAGCAGAATCACTGTTTGTTTTTAATTCATTTCCCCCTAAAAGATATTAAAAGTTATTTAATAAGTATAAGATAAGATCAGTTATGTATAATATAAGATCAGTTAAGTATAAGATAATATCAGATAAGTATAAGATAAGATCAGATAAGTATAAGATCAGATAAGTATACAATAAGATCAGATAAGTATAAGATAAGTATAAGATAAGATCAGATAAGTATAAGATAAGTGTAAGATAAGATAAGATAAGTATAAGATAAGTAAAAGATAAGTTCAGATAAGTATAAGATAAGTATAAGATAAGATCAGATAAGTATGAGATAAGATCAGATAAGTTTTCCTCATCTTAGCTGTGTCTATGGAAAAGAGAGAATATTTGGAAGACAGGAATGAAAAAATATGTAATACATAGAGATGAGCGAACACCGTTCGATCGAATATCAGGCCGTTCGAGGTATTCGATTACAATCGAATACCACGAGGTAAACGCATTAAAAATTCATATCCCCTTCCACCTTCCCTGGCGCGTTTTTTGCACCAATAACTGTGCAGGGGAGGTGGGACAGGAACTACGACAACGGAGGCATCGGAAAAAAATTGGAAAAAGGAATTGTCGGCCGAAATCAGGTGACCTCCATTTTAGACGAATAGTGGATTTAACATTCGATTAATTTGAGACTGTGAACTATGTGACTTTGAGACAGGGACAGATGTACAGGCAGGGATATCTAGGGATTACCTTTATTTAGGGGGGAATGTTACTCACACAGCTCTTTGGGGCTCTATCTGGTCGGGATCCCTGTCAGCTTGTGATATGCGTGAGCTGACTTTTTCCCATAGGAATGCATTGACCAGCATTGAATGGCCAGTGTACAGCATTTGGCCAATCAGCGCTGGTTCTGCTGGAAAAGACAGAATATAAGATCCCTCCACAGCAGTTTCCATTGGGGTCCGATTTCAGATGTAGCAGTGCTGACACAGCACTGCTACACGGAGAAGCGGCAGAGCTCATCACACACAGAGATACAGCAGAGCTGAGTGTGCAGCATGGTTCAGAGCACACTCAGCACTGCTACATCAGATGCAGCCGAGCTGAGTGTGCAGCAGGTTCAACGTACACTCAGCACTGCTACATCAGATGCGGACACTCAGCTCTGCTGCATTGGACTGCTACATCGGACACTGCTACATCAGCCAGCACAATGCTGGGTTGAGCCGATCTTGAAATTTCATGATCGTTTTTAAAATCCATTTTCCGATCATTCAGAGATTAGATTTTAAAAACGATTCTATTCACTACACAGCATGTAGTCCAAAAATTGTTTCAATTTTTGGACCCCACGCTATGTAGTGATTACCCCCCCACCACCACCGGTGTCAACTTACCTGCACAGCTGCAGCTCCCAGTTCTTCTTGGTCCAGTCCTCTGTCCTTTTCTTCAGAACGTCCTGCCCTCGTCTTACTAGACTATTATTGTAGGTGGGGCTTAATGCGCCTGGAGAGTGTGGGCGGGGAGACGTAAGTGCATCACTCATGTCTCCCCTCCTAGTACCCGCCCCTAGTACTCTCCTAAGCCCCGCCTTCTCTATAATACTAGTCTCGGGAGGCGGTGCAGGGAACTCTGAAGACATGTGAAGGACAGAGGAGCGGACCAAGAAGAACTGGGAGCTGCAGCTGTGCAGGTAAGCGGACACCGGTGGGGGGAGTTAATCACTACACAGCGTGGGGTCCAAAAATGTAAACAAATTTGAAACAAAAATTTAAACAATTTTTGGACTACATGCTGTGTAGTGAATAGGATCATTTTTAAAATCTGAATGATCGGAAATCGGATTTTAAAAACGATCCTGAAATTTCAAGATTGTCTCAACCCTAAGTGCTGGCCGATGTAGCAGTGTAGCAGTGTCCGATGTAGCAGTCCGAAGCAGCAGAGCTGAGTGTGCACTGCTACATTGGCCAGCACTGCTACATCGGGCCGTGCGCTCAGCTCGACTACTCCGGAGATGCAGACAAGCAGAGGGCACGCCCAGCACTGCTACATCGGAGCATCAGACTGTTACATCGGACACTGCTACATCGGCCAGCACTCCTACATCGGGCTGTTCGCTGAGCTTGGCTACTCCGGAGTAGTCGAGCTGAGCGCACGGCCCGATGTGGCAGTGCTGGACAATGTAGCAGTGTCCGATGTAGCAGTCCGATGCAGCAGAGCTGAGTGTGCAGCAGGATTCAGCGCACACTCAGCTCTACTTCATCTCCGGTGTAGCAGTGCCAGCACTGCTACATCTCGACATAGGAATGCATTGACCAGAGTTGATTGGCTGAATGCTATAACATTTGGCCAAACAATGCTGGTTCTGCCGGTGAAGGCGGGGTCTAAGAGCGGTCCACAACAGTCTCCATTCTGGTCCGATTCTTAGACTCCGCCTCCTCACAGACGAGCGTCTGGCAGGACCAGCATTGATTGGCTGAATGCCGTACTTCTGTATGGCATTCGGCCAATCAACGCTGGTCAATGCATTCCTATGGGAAAACGTCAGCTCGCGCATATCGCAAGCTGACAGGGATCCCGACATAATACAATAACTTGGGCATATTAGATGCCCCCAGACATGCTTCCCTGCTGTCCCAGTTGTATTCCAGGGTGTTGGCATCATTTGCTGAGGTGTCATAGTGGACTTGGTGACTCTCCTGAGTCAAGTGGTGGGATCCACTGAAACGAAGCATTTTTCCCCATAGACTATAATGGGGCTCAATATTGGTTTGAATAGTTGAATATTGAGCGGCTATTCGAAACGAATATCGTACATTTTTCTGTTCGCTCATCTCTAGTAATACAACTTCTTGTGGCTCTTGGGTTTACTAGAGATAGTGACACAGAAAAGTGGTAGAAATGGTCAAATGTTTAATAACAAGGTAAGGCTGCATGCGCACAGAGTTACGCCGGGCTTGTAAAAATACTCATTCACAGCTGTACACGCGAGCGCTGCGGACAGCTCCCGAACACTTCCCATTCACTTCAATGGGAGCGCTCGTAACGCCGGCGTAACTCCGTGTGCATGCATCTTAAGTGTGCCGGTGGAGGCCGTGTAAAGGAGCTGAACAAGGAGACCGGACACACTGAAGACTCTGCTCTGACTTGTTTTCAGGAAGTTCATCTCAATTACTATTATACTGTATAATGGAAATAGAGATACAAAAACAAGAAAAAACTTTCATGAAAAATGCTGCAAGGAACAATAAATACCTTTTCTTGCTAAAGCAAATTCCACACATGTAAAATGACAAAATATGGTTAATTTCAAGTCCATAAACATAAGTCTGTTTACATATATCACAAATAAAAGGGGGCACAAAGATTCCACATACAATAATAGCAAAAACATGGCAGTGCTTCTATATCAGGTATGGACTAAATAGATAAATGTCTTATTGTAATGTAAGGCATACAGCTACATGACATTCAGTATGGAACAATCGTATGTTATAGACTAGTATCCTATATACAGGGTGAAAAACATAGCTGGTTATGATATAGAATATAAGACAGAAATGACTTCATCAGGTCGTGAGGCTAAGGCAGGATATGTGACCTTATACATAGAGGGGCACCTGTCCTAGAAGTCACAAACTTCCTATCCACCTGCACCACCAGGCCTCTGGCCTACTACCGTTTCATTGATGATATCCTAATCATTTGGATTGGGTCTGAACAACAGCTGAAAACCTTCCATGAACTATTCAACCAGTTCCATCCCACCATCATCCTGACGCTCAATCACTCCTTCTCTGAAATAAACTTCCTGGACACAGTCATCAAGATACAGGACAACAAAACTGAGACATCGCTGTATTGGAAGCCGATTGACCGACCAACCTACCTAAGATGGGATAGCTTTCATCCGAAACACATAAAGAACTCCATTGTATACAGCCAGGCCATCAGATACCATCGCATATGTTCAAACCCTGCAGATAGAGACGAACACCTTGGAGGCCTCAAAAACACATTCTTGAGGCAGGGTTACCATCCAAGAACAATTGATAACCAAATCACCAGGGCCACTAGAATACCAAGATTGGAGTTATTAAAATATAATACCAAACAGGAGAACAATCGGGTGCCCCTGGTTGTCACATACAACCCACACCTGGAGACGCTAAGAGGAATCACACGCAAACTACATCCACTGCTACAAAAAGACAACCGTCTAAAATCCATATTTCCAGACCCCCTTCTCCTATGCTACAAACAGCCACCAAACCTCAGGAATATGATTATTAGCAGCTCACTGTCACCTCCAACTAACACAGGAACATTTCCATGCGGACAGAAAAGGTGCAAAACCTGCCCTCACATACTGACAGGATAGAGATACCAAACTCTAACAGGGAATATAAAATCCCAGGTACGTTCACCTGCAGCACACCCAATGTAGTGTATTTGATAATGTGCACCAAATATCCCACTGAAAATCTGTATGTCAGAGAGACTGGACAGCAGCTTAGAATGCGTATGAATTCATATCGCCATACAATTAGAGAACGAAGACTTAACCTTCCTGTATCAAAGCATTTTTGCAATGAGGATCATAATATCACCGATCACATGAAAGTTTTGGTTTTGGGAGGGAATTTCAAATCAAAGAGAGAACGACGCATTTATGAGTGTAAATTTATGACCCTGCTTCAAACACTGGAGAGGGGGCTAAATCTGTCACATGGTTTTATGGCATCTTACAGACATCACTGACTTGAGACCCTGAGAACTGATAAGGACCTGTAAGGGCCCCTTCACACGGCGGATACGCTCACTGCTTGGGAGCGTGTAAACGTTCCATAGCAGCGGCGTCTAAAGCAGTTCCCATTGTTTTCTATGGGAGCCGGCATACGTGCGCTCCCCATAGAAATGAATGGAAAAAGCAGCCCATTCATTTCTATGGCGAGCGCGCGTCTGCCGGCTCCCATAGAAAACAATGCGATCTGCTTTTAGACACCGCTGCTACGGAACATTTACACGCTCCAAAGCAGTGAGCGTATCCGCCGTGTGAAGGGGCCCTAAGTGTTTGCATTGTTTCTACCAATTACTAACAACCCTCTACCCCCTTCCTCCTGGAATTCTATCCCTTTTTGTATATAAATATGCATCCTTCAGAAATGGTTTTAAATTTACTTGAGAAAGGAACCTAGAGTTCTGAAACGTTGTAATCTGTCATCATTATTAGTTAGCCATTAAAAAAAAGATTGATGAACAAGTCAAACAGATTCTCTCACGGTCACATGGCTTTTCGCCATGTGTCAGATTGCAGGAGGCCCACTATAAATTAAAGATTGATGCATAACGAGATCGGGCAAGATCGGGCACAACGAGTAATACTAAATGGCTACACATCGAACTGGAAGAAGGTCAAAAGCGGGGTGCCGCAGGGCTCTGTTCTGGGCCCAGTACTTTTTAATATCTTTATAAATGATCTGGACGATGGAATTATTGGGGAACTCATAAAATTTGCAGATGATACGAAGATAGGAGGAATAGCCAACACTAGAGAGGAGAGAGAGTGTATTCAAAAGGACTTAGACACACTGGAACAATGGGCTGAGCCGAACAAAATGGTATTTAACAGGGACAAATGCAAAGTTCTACATCTGGGTAACAGAAATGTAAAAAACATATATAATATGGGAGGAATAGAACTAAGTGATAGCATAGGGGAAAAGGACCTGGGCATAATAGTAGATCACAAATTCAACATGAGCCAACAGTGCGGTGCTGCTGCAAAAAAGGCTAATAAAATTCTGGGATGTATTAAGACAAGCATTGAATCTAGATCAAGAGAGGTCATTATTCCGCTGTACTCTTCCCTGGTCAGACCACACCTGGAATACTGTGTACAGTTCTGGGCGCCTCAATTCAAGAAAGACATCGATATATTGGAGCAAGTCCAGAGAAGAGCAACCAAAATGGTGGAAGGTCTGCAAACCATGTCCTATGAGGAGCGGCTAAAAGAATTGGGATTGTTTAGTTTGCAGAAGAGAAGGCTGAGGGGAGATTTAATAGCAGTCTACAAATATCTGAAAGGTAGTCACAGTGCAAAGGGATCTCCCCTATTCTCATTAGCACAAGGAAGTACAAGAAGCAATGGGATGAAACTAAAGGGAAAGAGATACAGATTAGACATTAGGAAAAACTTTCTGACAGTGAGGGTAGTGAGAGAGTGGAATAGGCTGCCACGGGAGGTGGTGGGCGCTCCATCAATGGAAATATTCAAGCGGAATCTGGATAAACATATAGCTGGGATGATTTAGGAAAACCTGCACTCGCAGGGGGTTGGACCCGATGGTCCTTGAGGTCCCTTCCAACTCTACCAAAAAAGAAAAAAAAAAAAGTAAAAAAGAAAAAAAAATTGCTTATCAGGTGGTACCGTACACCTCAGTGGTTACGTTCCAAAAATCTATCTGACTCGGACTCATGCTGGCGATGCAAAACCCACACTGGATCAAACTAAAATGGTTGAGCCCTGACCCGCCAACAAGCGGAATGGATCAATAAGGTAGACCAAATATCCCGTTTTGAGGAGTTGTCAAGTTGGAAAGCAAGAAAGCACAGTAAATACCAAAAAATTTGGACCCCTGGAAAGACCTCAACTTATGAGTCTATGTATGATTATGGCAGACTTAAGGCTGTGATGGTTGGACATCCGCCCCCCTTCTCTCCCCTTTTACCTCTTCTTTACCTATCTCCTACTAAGGTAATGTGCTTTCGCTTTCTCTTTTCCCCTCACAATTAGCCTTATGTTTTGACACGTGATCTGCTCCCCCTATCCTCTCCCCTCCCCCTCCTTGTTACATCCACCTCCCCACCACCACCACCACCTTTTCTCTCTTTTTTATTCTGCCTCACTCCCTCGGCGCTCCTTGCCCCCCTTGTATAACCCCCTTATATACCTCACGGTTTTGTATGTGAAGCCATACCAAAGTCCTCTACACCGTTCTTGCATATTAGTAGGTACTCCCATACCCTTAATATTTCTCCATGCATTAGCTCTTTACTCAAACCTACTTATTGTCTTGTATTCATTTTCAAGAATTTAAGTTAAAAGTATTCCATGTTTATCCTTCTATATTATGTACTTTCTGTCTATCAACATTCACTATTATCTCCACTGTATGTTTGAAATTTGTTCAATAAAAATATTCTAATACCAAAAAAAAAAAAAAAAAAAAATTCACTTGAAAAAAATTAAAAAACACTAGAGATAGTATTCTTGTAATTGTGGTCTCAGTAGTGCCAGGGGTTAATGTGAGTGATGACAATCTTTGTACAGGGCTGTGGAATATGTCTGTGGTATATTCTGTACTGCACAAGGACGCCTGAGACTGGTTATTTCTTCTACAAGTCTCTATAGTAAGGACGGTTCAGAGCACAATCCTCGGAGAGCAGATCCAGAATGATGTGCGATGAGATCAGAGAATGTAAAATCTATCCCATAATACTGTATAAAAGGAGGGGAGATGAGAGCAGTCACCATATAGCATGTCCTGATCCTGGGGGCCGTGCTGTCTGTGTCACTGCTGCCTCATTGCTTCTATCCATCATGTCTTACTGAGGACAGAATACACGTCATCTCATCATCATCATCATCATCATCCTACTCCTACAAGGAGATGCGCAGTCTCATTACTACGCTTCTTCTTTGGTTTCCTGTAACAGAATTAGTCTGTGATCTCAGGATAAGAAAAGTTTATGAGACTGTACAGAATTGTTCCCAGGATGGAGATCTCATCATTGGGGGGTTATTGACATTGTATAAATCTGCAAAATATGGTCAACCCCAAGGCTACAATGACACAGGTTTTTGGTGTTCTGAGTAAGTCCTTATTTCTTGTACAAATTGTCATCAGAAAAGTAGAGCGAGTTGTGTGAGGTCTGTAGTCAATTCCCTGAAGATAAGGACTCAATAAACCATAAGGAAGTGTCTGTGATCTTTCTGTAGCCGGAGGATCTTGTGCAGGTTCTTGTGATTCTCCTCATATTCCAGCTCCTAGTAAATGCTGCTCATGTATTCCTATCAGTATCCTCAGCTGTACATAGGCCTCACTTACAATCTTTACACTCACTATGGTTTCATCATTTCTGAGAAAAAAAACAAACAAAACTTTGTTGGTGATTAATAATAATAATAATAATAATAATAATAATAATAATAATCGCCACTGTTTCTTACAATACCAACACCATAATGGTGCAGCATTTTGCGCCCATACAGGGATAATTTTTGGCATATGTTTATTTGAAAAAAAATTCTTTTTCATTTTCAAATAAATATGTTGCATTTATCAGTACCGAAAACTGGTAATTTATCTATTACTTATGACATTAACACTGCCGTGTGGCTCCTCTGTGATGGACTTTAAAAAGCCACAGTATTTGGTTAAACAAGCAGTTTCATTCCACTGAGTGTCATATACTACATTTTAGACTCCTAGGAGTCCTGACACTGTCATACACTATGTATTATATATGAATAGTCCTAGGAGCCCTGACACTGTCATACACTATGTATTATAGAAATATAGTCCTAGGAGCCCTGACAGTGTCATACACTATGTATTATAGATATATAGTCCTAGGAGTCCTGACAGTGTCATACACTATGTATTACAGATAGATAGTCCTAGGAGTCCTGACAGTGTCATACACTATGTATTATAGATAGATAGTCTTAGGAGTCCTGACAGTGTCATACACTATGTATTACAGATAGATAGTCATAGGAGCCCTAACAGTGTCATATACTATATAATATATATATATATATATATATATATATATATATATATATATATATATATATATATATATAATATATATATATATATATATATATATATATATATATATATATATATATATATATATATATAGTCCTAGGAGCTCTGACAGTGTCATACACTATGTATTATAGATATGTAGTCCTAGGAGTCCGGACAGTGTCATCTAGTGTTAAGCTGAGCTGTCTGGGGCGTCCAGTAGAGTTTATTTTGAGGGCCCACTATACAGCTACAACCCCTGGCAAAAATTATGGAATCACCAGTCCTTGAGGATGTTCCTTCAGTTGTTTAATTTTGTTAAAAAAAAACCTAAAGGCCTTTCATATGGCAACTTTCTGGCTTTAAGAAACACAAAAAGAAATCAAGAATAATATTTGTGGTAGCCAGTAACAGTTAGATTTTTAGAGCCAGCACAGAGAATGAATTATGGAATCACAGAATTCTGATGAAAAAGTATGGAATCATGAAAAACCCAACCTAATAACACTCCAACACATCACCAGGACTTTGCTGCACCACCTCTGGCTTTAATAACGGCTTGCTGTCTCTTACTTGATTTGTTTTAGTTGCCTTAGGAAATGCCTTTAGTTTTTTTTTCATGGCTGTGATCTGCTTTTTTTCTAGAAAATTAAACAACTGAAGGAACAGCCTCAGGGCCTGGTGAATCCATAATCTTTTCCAGGGGTTGTATAAGTGCAAATATTATCTGCCTCACATTTACTTTCTGATTCATAAAACAGCACCAACACATATTTTCCCAGTATTAGCCAACTACCTAGTCCATACCTTGTACTGTCTCTGCTGTGGCCCTCACAGTAGTCTGCTGATCAGCTTTTACCTTAGACTTGAGCCCCTTTGCCTTGATTATGAAAATTATTGGTGATATGGACCCCACAGTGACAATAAGGTAACAGGACCCAGAAGGGAGGATAAAGATGTGGAGTAAAAACTCAACAGGACTCTCTCATATTACTGAGATCATGTAGTGAATAAATGGAGTCCAGATCTCTGGTCAGTTCCTCATCTTGATATATTTGTCTATTTACAGGAGACATTTTGATGAATTTATATATTCTCTGATTTTCCTCTTTGCCATTGATAATATTAACCAGAATCCTGACATTTTACCCAATATTACACTGGGATATGATATTTATGACACATGTATGGGTGAGTGTTTGGCGGTATACCATGTATTACATCTTCTATCTGGCCGGGGTAGTGTAATACCTAATTACTCCTGCAGGGGTCATGGCCAGCTGGCCGGTATCATTGGAGACCACCAATCATCTACCACTATTCCAGCAGCACAAATCTTTGGACTATATGGATATCCTCAGGTATTAGATACTCCGGGCATTGTCTATCAGTACAAGTGTATTATGATTGAGATGAGATGCATGTGAGTCTTAGTTAATGGAGAGATATTAATTGATGTAATGAAGGATGAAAACTCTCACTATACTCTATATAAGTAGAAAAAAACAGCAAAAGAGTGGGGCGGGCACTCACCAGTCAGTAAATCTTCCTAAAATCAATTCCTTTATTGGATACACTTAAAAACATCCTTGGGAGGGAGAAGAAGCATTATAGGCGAAAAAAGGGCAACAGCCGTCTCACGTTCCTCAGAATGCTTTTTCGACCCTTAGAAGCAATCTTGCTTGAAAAAGCTGCAGCTATGTAGGTAAGTGGACAATGGTGGAGGGTGGGGTTAATCACTACACAGCGTGGGGTCCAACAATTTTGGACTACATGCTGTGTAGTGAATAGGATCATTTTTAAAATCCAATCTCCAAATGATCGGAAATTGGATTGTAAAAATGATCCTGAACCTTAAGTACTGGCCGATGTAGCAGTGTCCAATGTAGCAGAGCTGGACTTGCTACACACTCAGTGCTGCTGCATCAGATTGCTACTTCGGTACAGCTGAGTGTGTAGCAGGTTCAGCTCTGCTTCATCTCGGCATAGGAATGCATTGACCAGCGTTGATTGGCCGAATGCCGTACTTCTGTATGGCCAATCAACGCTGGTCAATGCATTCCTATGGAAAAAAGTCAGCTTGCATATTGGAAACTGACAGGGATCTCAACGAGATGGAGCCCCAAAGAGCTGTGTGAGTAACATTCCCCCCTAAATAAAGGTAATCCCTAGCTAACCCTGGCTGTACATCTCTTCCTGTCCCATAGTCACATAGTTCACAGTCCAAAATTAGTCGAATGTTAAATCCACCATTCGTCTAAATTGGAGGTTATCTGTTTCCGGCCGCCAATTACTTTATCCAATTTTTTTTTCACTGCCTACCTTGTCGTATTTCCTATCCCACCTCCCCTGCACAGTTATTGGTGCAAAAAAAGCGCCAGGGAAGGTGGGGGGGATACAAATTTTTACTGCGTTTGCGACCTTGAATTCGATTGTAATCAAATATCCCAAACGGCCTGATATTCGATCGAATCTGTATTCGATCGAACGGTGTTCGCTCATCTCTAGTAACAAACACACAAACTTTCACATTTATAATATTTGTAGGATTATAAAGCATATACTCGGGAAATGATAACGATGGACTTATACATCGAAAACCAAAGGAAAATCTATTGATCATAGCAGTTTTCTGCAAAGGTCAAATTAAATAAGACTGTAAAAATTCTCTCAGTGTGCTCCCCCTTGTGGTGGCTGCTGGAAAGAAAGTGCAATGAATTAGTGGAAGGAAGTAGGAAAAGATCAGTGCTGGCCCCCCTCCCCCCATGAGGCCCTAGGAGATGGGGGCTTTGTGTATATGATACGTATGCTGCAGGTTGATTATTTTCTTTGATCTACATTAAGCACAAACACATCAAGAATACGATCCCAGCTCACAACTACTAGTGGGGAGGGGCAAGGGTTTTATAGGATTATTTTAGGGGAAGGGAGTGTGGATTCCTACAAGTGAGTAAGGCTTAAGATGTGGCAACAAATAGTGTCCCAAGATAAGACAACCAATAGGAAGAGATAGAAAAGTGTCCGGAGATTCACCAGATTTATCACCAGCCTGATCTACTGTGACAATATTATAGACTGCCTGGTCTAAGTTCACACTGTGTGAGTATTACATAGGATTAGTAAATCTGCCCCAATGCTTTCTGTTCTCTTCTGTCTTGTACAGATCAGCTATGGAGCCACCGACCCCTCATTATCTGATAGACTCCTCTATCCACATGTTTTCCGGACAGTCCAAAATAGCCACATCTACAATATGGTGGTCACCGAACTGTTGGAGCACTTTGGCTGGACCTGGGTTGGGATTTTGGTATCAGATGATGATAATGGAGAGAAAGAACTGCAGATACTGAGAAAGTACATGAGAGAGCGCGGGATCTGTGTGGCCTACACCATAAAATATACAAATGAGAGAAATAAGAATATAGAATATAATCAGATATTACAGGTATTACACAATCCACAAGTCAGGGTCATTATACTGTGCGGGACCTTCACTTATATGTTAGTTTATATGATAGAGGATCCTGCATTTGTATTTCTGGATAAGACTTTCATCCTTCCACCATCCATGGCCTTTAGTTCTGTCAGTCCTAACAATTGGAATCCAGAATTTAATAGAAGTCTAGTTGTGGACTTTTCATCTCAATCTTTTCAAGGAATTGAAGATTTTGTGAAAAACTACAGGAAACTGCTCAATATATTCCATGAAGAGTCTTACTGGGAAGTGTTGGATTCAATGACAAAGTATGTGGATAAAGATTCCTTCATTTCAGTCACATATAAAGAATATAATTACAGTCATCGGTATACTCTGCCAAGTATGAGATATTTCCTCACATCGGGCGTCTCTCCAAGACTGTACGAGGCTGTAGAAGTCCTGGCAAAAGCTCTCCATGAAATGTTCTTATATATAAAAGACAAATCTCCAGAAAATCCAATAACCGGACTTATACAATACACACAGAAGTTACAGCGCCACCTACAGAGGATGAAGAGTCCACTGGATCCAATGAGACCGTTCTATCACTTTAATGAGCGGGGGGAAGCCGTACATGGATATAAGATAATATACAGGGTATATATAGAAGAGGCCACATATAAGGACATACAGGAGGACATAGTAGGAAATATTACCCCATGGGCTGTCAGTGGTCAGAAGCTTTATATAAATACCTCGTCTATACCCTGGAGACACACACAGGAGGTAAGAAGCCTTCCATTATACATGTGACTATGTAACGCTTCTGTCTGCCCTTATACATCATTATATAGGTTACATATAGGATTCCTCTACATCAGCTCTTCAGTTAAGGGGGCATTCACACTACGTATACTGAAGCTTATTCTGAACATAAAACACGTTCAGAATAAGTGGCGTATAAAACAGCTCCATTCATTTCTATGGGAGCCGGCATGCTATCGCTCCCCATAGAAATGAATGGGCTGCTTCTTTCACCGCGAGCAGTCCCATTGAAGTGAATGGGAAGTGCTGGCGTGTACGGCTCGGCATGAGCAGAGCTTGCCGTATACGCCGGCACTTCCCATTCACTTCAATGGGACTGCTCGCGGTGAAAGAAGCAGCCCATTCATTTCTATGGGGAGCGATAGCATGCCGGCTCCCATAGAAATGAATGGGAAGTGTTCGGCAGCCCCGTTGTAACGCCGGCGTGTACGGCTGTGATACGCGCTGGCGTTACATAGTGTGAATGCCCCCTTACTTTGCATTTACATTATTGGACATTAGTTGCATTTTGCAGTATTTTTGTGAACTACAGTCTATTAAAGTCATAACGGTAAAAAAAAAAAAAAACTGGTTAAACTACAAAAACACAAGAACTATAAGTATATAAATCCTAAAAGCAGCATCTTTAGTTCTGTATATACAAAAGAGGAAAAATAATCTGCGGTGGAGATGAGCAATTCAACATGACACAAACCAAATTCTTTTTTTTTTAATGTAGATTGTGAGCCCCACATAGAGCTCACAATGTACATTTTTTTCCTATCAGTATGTCTTTTTTTGGCACAAACCAAATTCATTCCAAAATTTCCAAACTGTTTCTGAGATTATTTTTGTGCATATCTAATAAAGTGACGTCTGAGAGAGAGAGGAGCCCATGACCTGGAGCGGAGACCGGGCTGGATTCCCTATAATGCCATATGGACAGCCAGGAGAATTTAGGGAGTGAGAGAGATAGCGGTCAGTAGTGTCACTGTGTTAGGCGGGGACAGTCAGGTATCGGTCATTGCTGTCAGAGCTGCCGCATCACTATCACATTTCTCACATTCTATCAGATTATATCCAAGTGAAGTGACAATTAGTGACACATAAATCTCGTTTATTCCCCCTGTATCATTTATTATAATTCAGCTCAATCTGTGAGCTGTGATCTGTCAATCAAAGTGACAATTTAATGACACCTAAATCTCAGCCCGTTGCAGCGATCTCCCAGAAATGGTCGCAGTTCTCATTTATACATCATCATTAGAGATGAGCGAACACCGTTTGATCGAACAGGTATTTGATCGAATATCATGGCGTTCAATGTATTGGTTCACAATCAAATACAAGGCCGCATACGCAGTAAAAAAAATTTGCACCAATAACTGTGCAGGGGAGGTGGGACAGAAACTACGACAACAGAGGGAGTGAAAAAAATGAAAAAAAAAACAAACATTGGCAGACGAAAACATGTGACCTCCCATTCATAAGAACAGCCACCGACATATTCGCCATTTTTGCTGTCAGACATAGGGAGAGAAACATATCTGCTGAGGGCTAGATAGCGATTAGCTTCAGATAGGCAGGCAAGAACTAAAGAAGAAAACCAACAGCTCATCTCAGAGCTATACACTGTAGGGACATCAGTCCAGCTTTCCCCGGACAGTGGAAAAAAGGGATACACAACAGATACAACTTCATATAAAGCAGAGAAACAGCTTTAATTTTTGGCTGTCCGCACACAGAATAACCGGAATCCACAGCAGTGACTAATTCATATAGAGATGAAAAAAGCCTTTAATGTGGGGGGGTCCTGAAAAATAGCAGCAATCCAAAGCAGTTACTTCTTGCTATATACGCGCAAAGCAATTTTTCAGGCTGTGGAACCCCATAACAAGGATACAGAGCAATTGGGTCAGCTATGGACACTCAATCCAGATATCCAGGGTGTGTACCCCCAAAACCCAGGTGGGAGACACCGAAATTCAGTCAGGTTATGTCCGCTCAATCCAGTTGTTCACAGTGTGTAATCCCAAAACCTAGGTGGGAGAGACAGAATTTCAGTCGGGCTATATACGCTCAATCCAGTTTTTCACGGTGTGTAACCCCAAAACCTAGGTGAGAGAGACAGAATTTCAGTCAGTCTATGTCCACTCTTTTCAATTTTCCCAGTGTGTAACCCCAAAACTTAGGAGAGAGACACAGAAATTCAGTCAGGATATATCAGCTCAATCCAATTGTTAAGAGTCTATTCCCTAAAGCTGAGTGGGAGACCCAGAAATTCACTCAGGCAATATCAGCTCAATCCAATTTTTTGTTCAATCTAGTATTGATTGCACTCCATGATGTGAACTATGCCATTGTCTCTTGAAAAGCAACCCAACATGAAGTCAGCCATGTGTGCCAGTGTGTTACTTGGCATGACTTTGCTGCCCCTAACTGTAAGTGTCACTCTCCATTTCCCCCATTTTCCAATCCCCTTCACACCATCCGTGCTGAAGCAATGGGATGCAACTGAAGTGCACCCTCAAGCCTCGTGTGGGACAGTCACATGAAATGCCACTTTATCCTCCTCGTCTTCCTCCGCCAGCCAATGGTGTGAAGATGAGAGGAGTGTGCTCTGAATCTTTTCAACCTAGCAGAGGCTACTTCTTACTTACGAAAATGGTAGCACTTTGACCAGTATATCAGGCACAATGGTGTAGGTTTCAAAGAACCTTTGCACCAACAAGTTGAAAACGTGGACCATGTGTGGACCGTGTTTGGGTTTGGCAAGCTCCAGATCTGCTACCAGGTTCCAGACATTATCACATACGCAAAAATGCCTAGCCCCAGGTGCAGCAGGGAAAAACGCATTGCCATCTCAGCCAGGATAACATCCCTGACCTCGGAGGCACTGTGCTGTCTGTCCCCCAAGCTGATGAGCTTCAGCACATCCTGCTGACATCTCCCCATGCCAGTGTTTTAGCGTTTGCCGCTAGTAGCTGGGGTGGAGGTTGCAGTGTAGTAAGGTTTCAGTCTACTCCTGCCATGAATTTTGGCCTGGGAGAGGAGATAGGCCACCCCAGTTTGCACCCCGGGCCCAGACTCCACTACATTCACCCTGCCTGTCCTTAAAGATAAGCACTGCAGCATCACTGACCACAGGCGCTTGTCAATCCGTCGGTGGTCATGTGGACCTTGCAGCAAAGCGCAGAGCTCTGGGACCGACTAATGTTATGGGACACATGCAGGTGCAAAGCAGGGACAGCACACCAAGAGAAGTAGTAATGGCTAGGCCCAGCATAGGGAGGTGCCCCAGCTGACATATGCTGATGGAAGGCCTGAGTATCCAGAAGCATAAATGCCAACATCTCCAGGGCCAACAGTTTTTTGATGAGGCCATTGAAGGCTTGGGCATGTGGGTGGCTTGCACTGTACTTCTGCCTGCAATGAAACGCCTGAGAGATGGGGAGTGACTGGGAAGAGGTGCATGATGGTGTAGGCCAAAAGGGCGGATGAGGGTGAACTCCCCAATGTGTCAGAGACAGATGTGTAGGTGTCCAGGCTAGTGTAAACAGTGGAAGAGGCAGTGTCGGCAACGCCGGGCGACGATTGTCCTGCATTTGCTCTCTCCCACTGAGGCCAGGGCTTGCCTTCCAAATGACAGCGCACGCAAAAGGCTGTAAGGTTGCTCTTTTCAGAGCCCCTACTCAGTTTAGACTTGCAAAGTATGCAAACCACACTAAATTTGTCATGTAACTGGTGACACTAGGCACCTCACTGTCTCTTGAAAAGCAACCTAAAATGAAGTCAGCCATGTGTGCCAGTGTGTTACTTGGCATGACTTATAATGAGCTTCTAACCAGCACAGTTGGGGGAATCAGGGTGGATTGAGTCTCTAACCAGAAGAGTTTGGGGGCATTAGTGTGACTTGAAGCTAGTCGGAGCAGAATTGTGCAACGCAGATAGTGGAGGAGTATGAGGAGGAGGAAGAATTGTAGAGGGTGAGCACACACATCAAACTTCATGTCAGGGTGCTTGACAATGCTGGAAATGAAAATGATGGGTCTATACAGTGGCTGCTCATTTTGATCAGCGTCAGCCGGTCAGCACTGACGGGCTGGCTGTGCTTATCCGAGATAATGCCACCGGATGCGCTGAAGACATTTTCCGATAGCACGCTGGCGTCAAGGCAGGAAAGGACCTCCAATGCGTAGAGCGCAAGGTCTAGCTAGTAATCCAACTTGGAGACCCACTAAATGTAGGGCACAGAGGGATCAGAAGGAACAGGGCTGGGGTCGGCCAGGTACTGCCGCAACATGCACCTATACTTGTCCCTCCTGGTGACACTAGGCCCCTCAGTGACGGTAATTTGGCCAGGGGGTGTCATTAATGTGTCCAAGACCTAGGAATAAGTCTTGAAACAGGGTAGAGTTTTGTATGAGTGGTCTTTCTGCCTCTGAACATGCCTTTGCCTGTAGCCACCGTTTTTGCTGCTTAACTTGCCTCCACATTTACACTGCTTTCACACCTAGACATCACTCCAGTCTATGCCTCTGCTTCTAGCCACCTTTTTGTTGCTTAGCTTGCCTCTACATCTACACTGCCTTCGCCCCTAGACATCACCCCAGTCTATGCCTCTGCCTTTAGACACCTTTTTATTGCTTAGCTTGCCTCCACATCTACACTGCTTTCCCCGCTAGACATCACCCCTGTCCATGTTGGGTCGGTAGCTTCGTCATCCACCAACTCCTCTTCCAATTGGTCACTGTCCCCTTACTGCAAACCGCACATAACCACAGCTCGGGCCTGGTCTGCATTGTACCCTGCACCCTGATCAACGCAGCTGCCATATCCGGAATTATAATAGCACATACTAATGTTTCATGTCCAGTGGAAAGGATGGAATAGGATTTCATATAAGTCTGCCACCCATGGAAACTCATGGTGCAGAAACTAAGGGAGCTGACTTTGATGAACCCTTGGGTTTTGGAGATGGAATTCCATCAAAGGTCTCTGCTGCTCACACACTCTGCTCAACATATGGTATCCAGGGTTTCAATGTGTGGGGACGTCGCACAACAGCTGGTGTTCGGGCAGGTGGATGCGTTGCTGGAGTGTTTTGAGGCTAGCGGCTCCTGTAGACTTGCGAAAGTGGGCGCACAAACGCCGCATTTTCACCAGTAGCTCATGTACATTTTGGTATGTTTTCAAAAAAAATGTTGCACCACTAAGTTAGACGTGGGCCAGGCATGGAACGTGTTGGAGGCTGGCAAGCTCCAGAGTCGCTACTAGGTTCCTGCCGTTATCACACATGACAAAAATGCCTGGCCCCAGGTGCAGCAGGGAAAAAAAACCATTGCCATCTCAGCCAGGATGGCATCCCTGACATCGGAGGCAATGTGCTGTCTGTCCCCCAAGCTGATGAGCTTCAGTGCGGCCTGTTGACGTCTCCCCATGCCAGTAGCTGTGGTCGATTCAACAGCGGAGGAGGAGGGTGGCGTTTTAGCACTCCTGCCAGGAATATTGGGCGGGAGACAAAGCAGATTGCCACAGTTTGCGACCAGGTCCCAACCTCAACTACATTCAGCCAGTGTGATGATTGAGATGTAGTGTCCCTTGCCGCATGCACTTGTCCACGCGTTGGTGGTCAAGTGGAACTTTGTGCAACTTAGCGCAGAACTTAGGGCCCGCCTGATGTTACGGGACACGTGCTGGTGCAAGGGTCAACTAACCCCAAGGGCCAAAAACACTGCTGGTGCATGACTCAACTCACCCAAAGGGCCAAAAACTAAATCTCTGCTGGTTAAAGGCTCAACTCAACCAAAGGGCCTAACATGCTGCTGGTGCAATGCTCAACTCAATTAAAGGTACAACGTTTAGATGGCTTCTTTCCAAACTGAGGGTGATTCCTTTAGGTAAGATGTGATGGCTGTTTCCAGCCCCGATTATCCTGGTTGATCGTGTTCAGTAATGAGGCCAGCTCAGCATGAGGATCTTGTACGTTAGGTTGTCCATGCCCCCTAATGTGCATGAAGACTCGATCACAGTAAATATCATTATTTTTCTCCAATTCAATCTCTGAATGAACTGCTCTGAGAGATGGCTTAGGCACTGCTGCAATGGCAATCACTGGGTTTTCCTGTTCTGGTTCCAAAGAATTTTGTGTCTTACTTGAAGAAGAGACAATCTTAGTCTGACTGCTGGTTGCTTGTGCTGCAGCATGTGGAGTTGGGTCTGTCAGCCTTGTGATGAACTCCTCATTCTGGATCCCATTACTTTCAACAGTCTCTAAAGTCTTTTGACACTTTGAATTTTGTTCAGTTCCAAAGGACTATGTGTTTAGATTTGGCTCAGTCACAGCTCCAGGACATGCCTTGGAAGGCAAGGTTTCCTTTAGTGGCTCCATCTCAGCAGGATGATGATGAAGCTTTGTTAAATCTGGTGTTGGAAGGGAAAGTGGTTTCTGATCTACAGCTAAAGTACTGGAGCATGTTGTTTGGACTATTAACACCTGATCAGAACCCTGTAGAGGTAATGTAGAGTCCCATATTAGAGGACCATTACCGCTAGTAGTGGTTTCAGCCAATTCTCCAACTTTGCAGCCCTCTAAATAAAAGTTATGTACAAAAAGAGAAAAACATGGCCCGCACATCCCAATCTTATACATTGATCTAGTAGTGCTTCTCAGCAAATTCTACAATACTGAACATGAGGTTCTTAGTATACATATTGATCAAGGTGTATAAGCCCACTAGCCACTTCACGGCGACCTCTTTATAGTGGGTCCCTACTCTACTGGGTGCGGTGCCGCACAGCGACCGCCACAACCGCAACACGGCGCCCACAGGGCGAGCGACCCAGTGGCCCGGCAACACCCCTGCCACCAGACCAAGCCCCCAGGGCTCCGGGCCGTGCCGCCCCATGGGCACCGCACCACAGAAGCAGCAGACACCACGCAACACCACACCATGTGAACAGATCTCAAAAATTCACCTTACCATATTGCCCCAGTCAGAGGACTGAGAGCTAGTAGGTGGGTCCCTTTTTGCAGTCTCCTGCTAATTAAAAACACCTGGGCAAAATGGGGGGAGTGCTGGTACCAAGGCAAAACAAAAAGAATGGTGAAGGAAGAAACTTACCAGACATGTACAAAAAGAGAAAAACATGGCCCGCACATCCCTTGTCTGAAGTGGGATGGAGATACCTTTCCTATAAGGGGGCATTCACACGGAGTAACGCCGGCGTGTATCACAACCGTACACGCCGTCGTTACGGAAGACTGCCGAACACATCCCATTCACTTCAATGGGAGCGCTCGTAAACGCCGCTGTTACGAGCGCTCCCATTGAAGTGAATGGGAAGTGTTCGGCAGTCTGCCGTAACGCCGGCGTGTACGGCTGTGATACACGCCCGGCGTTACTCCGTGTGAATGCCCCCTTATAGGAAAGGTATCTCCATCCCACTTCAGACAAGCGTTCAAAGGGGGGATCACATAGCCCCTGTAGAACGGCAGCCAGATCCCAAGAGGGAACCGGGGGATGGACCTGAGGGCAGAGCCTCGACTCCCCTCTGAAAAATTGCTTTATTAGAGGATCTTGAGACAATCTGGTCCCCAGAAGAGCGGAAAGGGCTGACACCTGAAACTTCTGGGTGGCCGGAGTTAACCTTCTTTCTAGACCATCTTGTAAAAACTCCAAGACCGATTCGATGGCAGAATCGCTGACTTGTTTCCTCATACACCAGTGTTGATATATCCGGGAGATCCGCTGATAGCTCCGGTTAGTTGAATCCGCTCTAGAGTGGGCTAAAGTTCTTAGAGCGCCCTGGGACAATCCTCTACCTCCGCATACGACGTGGTCAACCTCCAGGCAGTGAGGTTGAACCTGTCCAGGCCCTGGCAGAGCTGATTGTTCAGAGTTACCTCGACTCATTAGGATGAGGTGAGTAAACCATGCCCTTTTTGGCCAGAATGGCATGATCACTATTGCCGAAGTCTGGTCCTGCCTGAGTTTCGCCAATAACTTGGGAATCATGGGGATCGGAGAAAACACATATGCCAGGTTGAACCTCCAAGGTATTGACAGGGCATCCACCGCCAAAGGATTGTCCTCACGGTAGAGGGAACAATACTTCTCCACTTTGGCGTTACAGGAGGTCCTGCAAGTTGGAGCCGTCCTCGGCCGGGACCACGGTGCGCCTGGACAACTTGGCAACCGCCATATCCACTTTAGGTGGAAATCCCCAACAGCCTTGTTGCGACTCTGAAATGGGGAAGGGGGTCTTAAATCGTTTAGACGGCTTAAATGCCCTCTCAGGCCGCCTCCATTTTACAAGCCAGCTCCGGGCTGGCCTTGAAGGACCTGGCCTTTCTGGATGAGCCCTCCTGGGACGAATGACCCCGGTCACTAGACCCCACGGTTTTAAGTAACCTAAGCATCTTCTCGATAGGGAAGATTGATTTCTCTGGCTCTTCCACCTCTTCATCCGAGGATACCTGGTCAGTGATGCGTAGGTCCTCTAGGGGTGGCAACGATAGTTGGCAGGCCTCTATCCGGGGTCTTTTAGACAATTGGGCGAAAGTCTCCTTCACTTCCCTCATGGATTGCCCGAAAAAATCCTTCACCCAACCAACAACCTACCGGAGGGGAGTGTCTTCAGATGGCGGAGCTCTGCAGCCACCGCAGAGCCTGTACTCATAGCCATACGCAGGGGAATGCCACACTTGTCACAGGCTAGATGTCTGCGCTTGGACGCAGATTTCCTCCTGGGAGCCACTGAGGAGGAGGAAGACGACATCTAGCAAACAAAAAAGTAAAACAAATGTTAGAGATCTCACCCCACCAGCTGGAACCTCAGATCCTCTACACCTACTTTTAAGTATGCAGCAAGGGACACAACAGGAGCTTGCTAGGAGGTCCAGCAAGATGATGCAGCTTGTACACAAAAAGTGGACAAGCATGGAAGTGTGGGGTAAGGGAGCTTATAAAGCTCCTAGGTCGGAAGGGGAGGAGCAAAGGAACCACTCCCCCGGACAACGCCCCCTTAGCCCCCTCCTTACCGGAGGGAAAGTAAATACAAACCTATTGCAAGGCTAAAGACAAATTTAGAGGGATCCCAGTCAGTGACCAGGACCCAGAAAGGGAGAACCAACTACCGACATGTGCACTGCACACGCGCGAACTCCCAACAGTATGGTCCAGAGAGCCGCACAACGAGAAGCGCACTGCGCCTGTGCGGACACCCAGCCGACCGATCTGGAGTGCCGTGCGAGAGACTCGCACCACGCATGTGCGGACTCCGGGAGCGCCGATACAAGCGCTTCTACCCACCCGCCTGCTGGAAAAAAAGTTCAGATGGAACCAGGGAGCTGCGTCCTTCCCCCCGTGAGAGAGCAGCCAGAGGAGGGAGAAGCATCAGAAGGAGCGAAGCCCTGCAACGCGACTCCCAAAGGGAGAAGCCAGCAGGCAGAACAAAAAAAGTGGAGAGAGAGGCAGAGACACCTCTCCCCCCTCTACCACCTGTCCTGTCCGCAGGACAGAAAAAAACACGTGGAGGGGGAGGTCTCCCAGCCTTTTATAGGGGAAGAAGTCTGTTAGCTAATTAAAAATTCCACCTGTCCTAATAGTACACAGGGGAAGGAATAACCCATTTGTGCTGCTGTTGGGCGTAGGGGGAATGATGGTTCTTGAACCGTTTTAGGGGCTAAGAATTTTAAAGGGGCTAACACTCTGCTGGTGCAAAGCTCAACTCACCCAAAGGGCCTAAAACTCTGCAGGTAGAAGGCTGAAGTCACCTGAAGGGCCTCAATCTCTGCTGGTAGCTCAGCTTAAGGGCCTGTAACTTAATTTGGAAGGGCTCACGTTAAGGGCCAGAAAAGTGAATTTTGGAAGGTCTTACCACATCACACACACACACACACACACACACACATCCACAATGACAGTTCAGGGTGGGGACTGAAGGATTTCCCATTGCCTATTCTATCTGTGGTTGTCATGGGCAACGTGATTTAAAGTCGTGCTTGTTAATGTTTGTTTGGCTTAAATTGGGGTTTTTGTCCATCCATTTGGGGAGTAAGGGAGGGTTCACATGGTGTAACGTGCCGCGTGATGTGGCACGTAGACGCCGCGTGAGCTTTTGCGGGCCGTTCACGCTCCCATTGATTTCAATAGGAGTGGGGATCGTATGCAAAATCACGGCCGCAAAATAGCGCGGCGCATTCGATCCCCACTCCTATTGAAATCAATGGGAGCGTGAACGGCCCGCAAAAGCACACGGAGCGTCTATGTGCCACATCACGCGGCACTATACACCGTGTGAACCCTCCCTTACTCCCCAAATGGATGGACACAAACCCCAATTTAAGCCAAACAAACATTAACAAGCATGTTTTTGGTTTCCATGTATTTTCCCACTTTCATAGAGGTTTTTTTGAATGTGGAAAGTGTGTAGTTGTTAGGCTGTGATAGTGGGGTAATACAGTGACTTGGGCTTGTTAGATGCCCCCAGACATGCTTCCCCTGCTGTCCCAGTTGCATTTTAGAAGTGTTGGCATCATTTGCTGAGGTGTCATAGTGGACTTGGTGACTCTCCTGAGTCAAATGGTGGGATCCCCTGAAACGAAGCATTTTCTCCCATAGACTATAATGGGGTTCAATATTCGTTCGAATAGTCGAATATTGAGCGCCTATTCGAAACGAATAAGGAACATCAAATATTTTACTGTTTGCACATCTCTAATTATTATTAATAATACAGATTTACTATTGTGTAGGGGGGAGTTTGGGGAACATTTTTATTATAGTTTAATAACCTGTTTTACTTCCTTTTTGTAGATAAAAGGCTCTAAAGTTCTCCCCAGCAAAGCTCTACCTAAGCTAGTCATGAGGGACTATAGGAGTGTCCCTGAGGTCACTGATGATGTCATAGTCATTATAAAGTGTCCAACCATGAATACTGCCATTTTGTGAGGGAAGAGATCACATCAGACAGGGTATATTGGAGTAAACACTCAGACTGATGTAGCTAGGGATGGAGATAGAACAACAGACTCCATATCTCATTCACTGACCTGGGGAAACATCATGGACACTTCACCTTCTATAGACCACCCTCAGAGGTGACCTCATTACTTTTATCATACATGTCCATTCTATGTTACTCCAGTACAGGTTCTTGTTTTCTCCTTCAGATCCCAGTATCCCGCTGCTCAGAGCCATGTTTACCCGGAAGCAGGAAGAAGGCAAGAGAAACAATTCACACCTGCTGCTATGACTGCGTGCCATGTTCAGAGGGAGAGATCTCCAATATAACCGGTATATGATAGTAGGAGTAGTAGTACTGTCTCACCAGTGTGATGATGTTCTAGTAGGAGTAGTAGTACTGTCTTACCAGTGTGATGATGGTCTAGTAGGAGTAGTAGTACTGTCTCACCAGTGTGATGATGTTCTAGTAGGAGTTGTAGTACTGTCTTACCAGTGTGATGATGTTCTAGTAGGAGTAGTAGTACTGTCTTACCAGTGTGATGATGTTCTAGTAGGAGTAGTAGTACTGTCTTACCAGTGTGATGATGGTCTAATAGGAGTAGTAGTACTGTCTCACCAGTGTGATGATGTTCTAGTAGGAGTAGTAGTACTGTCTTACCAGTGTGATGATGCTCTAGTAGAAGTAGTGGTACTGGCTTGCCAGTGTGATGATGTTCTAATAGGAGTAGTAGTACTGTCTCACCAGTGTGATGATGTTCTAGTAGGAGTAGTAGTACTGTCTTACCAGTGTGATGATGTTCTAGTAGGAATAGTAGTACTGTCTTACCAGTGTGATGATGTTCTAGTAGGAGTAGTAGTAATGTCTCACCAGTGTGATGATGTTCTAGTAGGAGTAGTAGTTGTAAGGATTGGAGTCAGGGTCAGGCAGTGCAAAGTGACACAGCTGGGAAAGCAACACTGTGCAACTAATGACAAAAGGGGTCGCAGGCCCTGCAGCTATAACTATGCTGTAATATCTGAGATGAGGCAGACCAATGCACTTCCTAATTGAAGTGCTCCTACCACGGCTCCTAACCTTCTATCCGGCGGCTAGGATAAGGGGAGAGGAGGCCCTGAAAGTCCTAGGGACTGGAGTCACGGGGTCACACCTAAACAGAAAGCACAGTGTAAATGCAATGCAAAACAAAAGACTAAACAGCATAGAACCAGGGAGGGCCACAAGTCCCAGCAAGACACAGAAGAGAAGGCGAGGTCAGACGAGCAAGAGGTCAAGCCAGGAGATATAATAAAAGGTACCAAATCAAAAGACAAGGGATAGTCAAAAATACAAGCCAGGTCTAAAAATCAAGAAACATATGGAATACAAACAGACAGGGAATCAGACTGAGCAGGGGGACCAGGAAACACAAAGTGAATGGCTGGCAAGGATCCATGCCTGGGTGGAGTTTAAATAGCAGCAGAGAACACACCTGATGGCTAATGACATGGAGACTGAAAGCAGGGAAAAGATTAACCCTTAATGACCTAAGCACACCCAATAGAACTCCTAACACATCTCCCAGGGAGACGCCGCACAGCAAGGAGACCGTGGCGACTCCGTGACTCCGTGGCGAGTCTGTATCCTGACAGTAGTCAGTGTGACCAGTAGACCAGTAGTCAGTGTGACCAGTAGACCAGTGTGATGATGTTCTAGTAGGAGTAGTAGTACTGTCTTACCAGTGTGATGATGGTCTAGTAGGAGTAGTAGTACTGTCTTACCAGTGTGATGATGTTCTAGTAGTAGTAGTAGTAGTACTGTCTTACCAGTGTGATGGTGTCCTAGTAGGAGTAGTAGTACTGTCTTACCAGTATGATGATGCTCTAGTAGGAGTAGTAGTACTGTCTTACCAGTGTGATGATGTTCTAGTAGGAGTAGTAGTACTGTCTTACCAGTGTGATGATGTTCTAGTGGGAGTAGTAGTACTGTCTTACCAGTGTGATGATGGTCTAGTAGGAGTAGTAGTACTGTCTTACCAGTGTGATGATACTCTAGTAGGAGTAGTAGTACTGTCTTACCAGTGTGATGATGTTCTAGTAGGAGTAGTAGTACTGTCTTACCAGTGTGATGATGGTCTAGTAGGAGATGTAGTACTGTTTTACCAGTGTGATGATGGTCTAGTAGGAGTAGTAGTACTGTCTTACCAGTGTGATGATGTTCTAGTAGGAGTAGTAGTACTGTCTTACCAGTGTGATGATACTCTAGTAGGAGTAGTAGTACTGTCTTACCAGTGTGATGATGTTCTAGTAGGAGTAGTAGTACTGTCTTACCAGTGTGATGATACTCTAGTAGGAGTAGTAGTACTGTCTTACCAGTGTGATGATGTTCTAGTAGGAGTAGTAGTACTGTCTTACCAGTGTGATGATGTTCTAGTAGGAGTAGTAGTACTGTCTTACCAGTGTGATGATGTTCTAGTAGGAGTAGTAGTACTGTCTTACCAGTGTGATGATGTTCTAGTAGGAGTAGTAGTACTGTCTTACCAGTGTGATGATGGTCTAGTAGGAGTAGTAGTACTGTCTTACCAGTGTGATGATGTTCTAGTAGTAGTAGTAGTAGTAGTACTGTCTTACCAGTGTGATGGTGTCCTAGTAGGAGTAGTAGTACTGTCTTACCAGTATGATGATGCTCTAGTAGGAGTAGTAGTACTGTCTTACCAGTGTGATGATGTTCTAGTGGGAGTAGTAGTACTGTCTTACCAGTGTGATGATGGTCTAGTAGGAGATGTAGTACTGTCTTACCAGTGTGATGATGGTCTAGTAGGAGTAGTAGTACTGTCTTACCAGTGTGATGATGTTCTAGTAGGAGTAGTAGTACTGTCTTACCAGTGTGATGATACTCTAGTAGGAGTAGTAGTACTGTCTTACCAGTGTGATGATGTTCTAGTAGGAGTAGTAGTACTGTCTTACCAGTGTGATGATAATCTAGTAGGAGTAGTAGTACTGTCTTACCAGTGTGATGATGTTCTAGTAGGAGTAGTAGTACTGTCTTACCAGTGTGATGATGTTCTAGTAGGAGGAGGAGTACTGTCTTACCAGTGTGATGATGTTCTAGTAGGAGGAGGAGGAGTACTGTCTTACCAGTGTGATGATGTTCTAGTAGGAGTAGTAGTACTGTCTTACCAGTGTGATGATGTTCTAGTAGGAGTAGTAGTAATGTCTCACCAGTGTGATGATACTCTAGTAGGAGTAGTAGTACTGTCTTACCAGTGTGATGATGTTCTAGTAGGAGTAGTAGTACTGTCTTACCAGTGTGATGATGTTCTAGTAGGAGTAGTAGTACTGTCTTACCAGTGTGATGATGTTCTAGTAGGAGTAGTAGTACTGTCTTACCAGTGTGATGATGGTCTAGTAGGAGTAGTAGTACTGTCTTACCAGTGTGATGATGTTCTAGTAGTAGTAGTAGTAGTAGTACTGTCTTACCAGTGTGATGGTGTCCTAGTAGGAGTAGTAGTACTGTCTTACCAGTATGATGATGCTCTAGTAGGAGTAGTAGTACTGTCTTACCAGTGTGATGATGTTCTAGTGGGAGTAGTAGTACTGTCTTACCAGTGTGATGATGTTCTAGTAGGAGATGTAGTACTGTCTTACCAGTGTGATGATGGTCTAGTAGGAGTAGTAGTACTGTCTTACCAGTGTGATGATGTTCTAGTAGGAGTAGTAGTACTGTCTTACCAGTGTGATGATGTTCTAGTAGGAGTAGTAGTACTGTCTTACCAGTGTGATGATACTCTAGTAGGAGTAGTAGTACTGTCTTACCAGTGTGATGATGTTCTAGTAGGAGTAGTAGTACTGTCTTACCAGTGTGATGATACTCTAGTAGGAGTAGTAGTACTGTCTTACCAGTGTGATGATGTTCTAGTAGGAGTAGTAGTACTGTCTTACCAGTGTGATGATGTTCTAGTAGGAGGAGGAGTACTGTCTTACCAGTGTGATGATGTTCTAGTAGGAGGAGGAGTACTGTCTTACCAGTGTGATGATGTTCTAGTAGGAGTAGTAGTACTGTCTTACCAGTGTGATGATGTTCTAGTTGGAGTAGTAGTACTGCCTTATCAGTGTGATGATGATTTAGTTGGAGTAGTAGTACTGTCTTACCAGTGTAGTTGATGACATTGATGTTCTAGAGATATGTATTATGGTTTAAGATTTAAGCTTATGAAAGATAATGAGAGTAAAATTCAGATGGATAATGCAGATGTTTCCATTCTCAACTTTATTTACCCCTTTAAGTACCAGGCCCAGAAGTGTGTTAAGGACCAGGCCTATTTTTTCAAAACTGACATGTGTCACTTTAAATGGCAATAACTTTGAGACGCTTTAACTTACACAAGTGATTTTGAGATTGTTTTCTCGTAACACATTATACTTCATGTTAGTGGTAAACACTAATCAATATTTTTGTGTTTACCTATAAAAAAAATAGGAAATTTGATGGAAATTTGGAAAAAAAATTCAAAATGTGAAATTCTCTGTTTTTCAGGCAGATAGTCATACCACCCAAATACATGAATAAATATTATCTCCCATATCTCTGCTTTATATTGGCATCATTTTTTGATTGTATTTTAATTTATTTTGGATGTTACAAGGCTTACAAGTGTAACAGCGATTTTCCAGATTTACAAGAAAATTCTCCAAACTCATTTTTTAGGGACTACTTCAGTTCTGAAAGAAATTATAAAGGCCTATATAATAGAAACACCCTCAAATCACCCCATTTTCAAAACTGCACCCCTCAAATTATTCGAAACAGCATTTGGGATGTTTGTTAACCCTTTAAGCTTTTATTAAGAATAAACATAATATGGAGGTGACATTTAGACATTTCATTTTTTTCACTAATACATTCATTTAGACCTAAAATTATCACATTCACAAAGGGTTAAACTAGAAAATGCATCTGACAGTTTATCACGCAATTTGTCCCGTGCACAGAAATACCCCATATGTAGGTGTAAGCTGATTTTTTTAGGCACATGGAAGTGCATGGAAGGGAAGGAGTGACACAGGGCGTTTGAAAAGCAGATTTTGCTGGAAATGTTTTAATGCACCATGTCTCATTTGCAGAGCTCCTAGAGTACCAAAACAATGGAAAAAAAACCAAAGTGACCCCATTTTAGAAACTACACCCCTCACAGAATTCAACAAGTGGTGTAGTGAGCATTTTGACCCTACGGCAGTTTCACTGATTTTAATAACATTGGAATGTGTCAATGAAAAATTACTAAAATGTCCCTTTATCACCAAAATTTTCAGTTTCACAAGGGGTTAAAGGAGAAAAAGCCCCCCACAGGTTGTTACACAATTTCTCCTGAACACAGCAATACCCCATATGGGGCTATAATCTGCTGTATGGGAACATGGCGGGGCTTGGAATTGAAAGAGCGCTATTTGGCTTTTGGAGATTTAGATGTTTGGAATCTGGACGCCATGTCATGTTTGTCAAGAGCCTGTAAGATACCAGAAAAGTGGATTCCCCAAAGAGTTACCCATTTCGAAAGCTGCACCCCTGAAAGAATTTACCAGTGGGTGTAGTGAGTATTAGTATTGCAGGCGGGAAATGCACAGCGATGGTGAAAAGTGAATATGTAAGCTGTGCGAAGGACATTGCAAACACCAAATTCCCTACTATGTCCCAGTAACTCCTATGATTGGGGTAGTCACTCTGGGGTCACTTTGGGGGTCACTTCTGGTGTCTTCCCTTGTAAGCTGTAAATCTGGGGTGTCCCCTGATATATACTCACACAGCTTATATATTCCCTTCCTGCCACAGCCAGTTGTGTTCTAATGATTGATGATTTGGGGGGGTTTGTCTTCACATTGCTAGATACTATATTTTTCTTAATTTTCTGGTGATGTGGCCATATAAGGGCTTGTTGTTTACGGAATGAAATGGATTTTGTAATGGCACCATTATTGGGTGCCTACAATTTATAGAATAAATTTTATTAACTCTTTCTTGGTGGATTAAAAAAACCCAGCAATTCTGGCATTGCATTTCACCTTTTAAATTTTGCGCCATGTAGCGTACAGCATAAGTAACATGTTACTTTTATTCTGCGGGTCGGTACGGTTATGGCAATACCTCATTTATATTATATTTTTATGTGTTAGTAATTCTGCAGAACAAAACACATTTGGGGACATAAATCAATGATTTTTGCATCGCCATCTTCTGAGATGTGTAATGTTTTTATTTTTCGGTTTACAGAGTTGGTTGATGACTTCTTTTAGCATTTTTTGTAAGGCAAAATGTGCAAAAAACTTTATTTCTGGCGTTTTTTTCCCGTTTTTTTTTTTCCCGACGTTCACTGAGCAGGTTAAATATTGTTTCATTTTTATTGTACAGGTGGTTACGGGGACGGCAATACCAAACATGTATTGTTTTAATTAATATTTTGGTTTTTTTTATGTAATTCATTTTGTATAGAAAAAGGGAGTTTGTGGGGTTTTATAACTATGTTTGTTTTTATTTGGTTTTTTTACAGACTTTATTATTTTTTAAAAAAACCTTTTCTACATTTTTTTTATTTGTGCTGTAAGCACACTAGAACCAGTGATCAGAGAGGATTGGTGGTTCTATACTAACTATAGACTTGCAATACACGTATATTGCAGTCTATAGAGGAAGCTAGCTATGCAGATGCATAGACTAGCTTCCTCTCGTCCCGGCATCCAAGGGGTTAACCCTCCCCCCATCGGAGCTCACTCCGATGGGGATTAAGGAGCAGCGTGTTAGCTGTAAATTATAGCTAACACGGACTCCTTATGCATCCGACAGCATTCTTTATAGCCGGCCAAACCTCTAGGGTGCCATGATCGCTATTGATCATGGCACCTTAAGGGTTAAAGAAGGGGGAAGGGTCGGTGCAATCACCATCCCTGCTGCTACAGCCAGGCTCCCATGGTGATTGCACAGACTCTGCTTCTGAGCCCGAGCAATCTCCATCACGTACATGCACCTGGGAATGCGGGAACTAACCACATTTCCTGACGTGCATGTACGTGATTTGGCGTTAAGGGGTTAAGGACTGCAATATTATATACCAACCAATTCAATACAACATTACAACTTGCTAGATTAAACTGTAACAAGATTCACATCCTATTACAATACAGGATAGACATCTTGTGAAGTAATATAGAAAACTCATGTTGCTTTGAAAAGCCGATCATCTCATGCTAAACATATCTGGTCATCTCATGATACACATATCTGGTCATCTCATGATACACATATCTGGTGATCTCATGATACATATATCTGGTCATCTCATGCTACACATATCTGGTCATCTCATGATACATATATCTGGTCATCTCATGCTACATATATCTGGTCATCTCATGCTACACATATCTGGTCATCTCATGCTACATATATCTGGTCATCTCATGATACACATATCTGGTCATCTCATGATACACATATCTGGTCATCTCATGCTACATATATCTGGTCATCTCATGCTACATATATCTGGTCATCTCATGATACACATATCTGGTCATCTCATGCTACATATATCTGGTCATCTCATGCTACACATATCTGGTTATCTCATGATACATATATCTGGACATCATATCGCTACAAGAACAAAGCCATTCATTACAGAAAATTACAAAATTTCAGTAGAATAAAAGGCTCAATAAAAAAAAAATACACATTCTTATAAACATGAGGACCGCAGCAGTTTTTTGGCAAAATATGTTAAATCATTGTTTATGCTACAGTAAAATTTACAGTGCTACACTGAAATCGACATTTTGACAGCGCTGCAGTAAATCTTTTTATTCCACTTTAAATTTTTATTATTTTGGCATTTTACGGATTTGTCGTAACAGTAAAGGGAACAACTTTTTTTTTCATTTCAACATTTTTATTGATTTTACATATTCAATAGATACTATGTACTGTAGAATAAACTATTACAACTATTTCTTTAAACTATTTTTTTTTTAATCAAAAATTAAAATGTATGCACCTTACACGAACATATAAAACATTTACACCTGGGACATAACTACCGCTGTGTCTTTTTGATTTTTTTTAATAGGCCATTACCGGCTAGAGTTACTCCAGCCGGTAACGGGACCTATTTACTTACTGATAATGGCAGCGGCTGGGATCGGTAAGTGATGCTGCGGGCCCCACAAACAGTATTATTATACTCGAGGGTCTGAAAAGACCCCCGAGTATAATGAGTGGAGGCCCAGGAGAGGTGAGGGAACATAAAAAACTATGTTACTTACCTCTCCAGGTTTCGGACAGGCTTTGGGCCTTCTTGTGTGATGTCCCTGAAGTCAAATGACCAGGGCCTGCGTCCTTTGCATTGCAACACAGGCCCCCGGGTCAAGTCTCGTCCCGGACTTCATTGAAGATGGCCGCCATCAGCAGGAAATACAGCAGAGCCAGGGATAGGTTTGTATCCCTCTTGGGTCTCCAATTATTATACTGTGGGGTCTGAAAAGCTCCCAGAGTATATTAATTGATCATGGTGTCCACAATGGGGCATAATGCTGGGTGAACGGGCCACTATGGGGCATAATCCTGGGTGAAGTGGCCACTATGGGGTATAATGCTGGGTGAAGGGGCCACTATGAGGTATAATGCTGTGTTCAGGGGGCACTATGGGGTATAATATTGTGTGAAGGGCCACTATGGGGGATAATACTGTGTGCAGGGCCACTATGGAGTATAATACTGTGTGCAGGGGCCACTAATGGACATAATACTGTGTGCAGGGGCCACTATGGGGGATAATACTATGCGCAGGGGCCACTATGGAGTATAATACTGTGTGCAGACGCCACTAATGGACATAATACTGTGTGCAGGGGCCACTATGGGGGATAATACTGTGTGCAGGGGCCAATATGGGGGATAATACTGTGTGCAGGGGACACTATGGGGTATAATACTGTGCACAGGGGCCACTATGGAGTATAATACTGTGTGTAGGGGCCACTATGGGGTAAAATACTGTGTGCAGGGGCCACTCTGGAGTATAATACTGTGTGTAGGGGCCACTATGGGGTAAAATACTGTGTGCAGGGGCCACTCTGGAGTATAATACTGTGTGGAGGGGATGCTATGGGGTATAATAGTGCACGCAGGAATGCAGGGTGGCGGGTCTGTTGGGGTCTTCGGCATTGGGGGGCCCATGTCAAAAGTTCCTAGTTATGCCACTGATTTACACCCAACTAAAAACATAGTGCAACCCTTCCCCCCTCCCTCTAGTGTAATCTGTATGTAGTTCACGGACAAAAGAGTAAAATTGGTTTCCAGTCACACAACTATCTATTGTCGGGCTTCAGTGATGAAAGCTCCTGTATAGTCAGCAATAATGACAATTTTATTATCAGGCACTTTTCGCCTGACCATGTATATGTATGCATGTATGTGCGCACATGTATGTGTGTGTTTGCATACGTATGATCCATGTGTATGTATGCATGTGTGCATGCACGTGTGTGGTCCGTGTATATGTATGCATGTATGTGCATGTATGTATATGTGTGTGTGCGCATAAATACGTATGATTCATGTGCATGTATGCTTGTCTGCATGCATGTATGTGGTCTGTGTATATTTATGCACGTATGTGCGCATGCAATCCATGTGTTTGTGCGTGTGCAGTACAAGTGTCCATGTGTGCGGTAGTTGTGTGTGAGTATTCATGTGCTCTGTTCATCCATGTGCATAGTGTGCATCCATCTGAGTGTGTTTGTGTGTGTGTGGTCCATGCGTGTGTGGTCCGTGCATGTATGTGGTCGGTGTGTGTATGTGGTGTGCATGTGGTATTTATGAGGTGGTGTTTGTGTTGTGTGTGTCTAGAGTGTGGTGTTGTGGCCCCTTCAGCAGCGACTCTTTGGTGCTGTCGCTATAATTCGTCCCTGTCAGTCATAACTGTTGTTTTCCCCTCAGCACTTTCACTTTCACATTTCCCCATTATATGTATAGGACCTAACTTCGGGAGCCCCAATCTCATGACGGGGGGACGCTAGCGAGATGTAACGTGCGCAGTATTCTGCTCCTGTGGGTGGAGAGGGGACGTGGCAAATTTCAACAAAATCGGTCGAGAACTGTGGATTTGTATAGAGCAGACTACTACAGAATTTGAGTTTTATATATATAGACAAGAACCTGTTTCCTTTCCCGGTTCCCTTTGTTGGATCTGCAGGTTTCTGCCTCCCAGTTGATATCAGGGTAGTTGAAATCCCCCATAATAATGACTTTATTCTGCTTTGCGGTCACATCTATTTGTTTTATTAGTATATTTTCAGCTTCTTCCATTATATTTGGAGATTTATAACAAACCCCTATCAGTATTTTATTATTTTTTGTTCCTCCCATAATTTCCACCCATAAGGCCTCCACATATTCATTTTCCTCCCAGATGTCCTCACGCAGGACTGGCTTAAGGCCTGATTTTACGTATAAGGAAACCACTCCCCCTTTCTTATTTGTACGCTCCTTTCTAAACATGCTGTACCCTTGTATAGTTACAGCCCAGTCATGGCTAGAGTCCAGCCATGTCTCACTTACCCCCACCATGTTGTAATTTTCTTCCAACATCATCACTTCTAGTTCCTCCATCTTGTTAGTAAGACTTCGGGCATTCGTATACATACATTTCATAGATTTATCTTCCCTTCTCTTCCACTGCCTACTGACTGCTCTAACCCCATCCCCCGCTCCACCCTCAGTTACAGTATTTAGCCCTCTTTCCATTTCTACACTATCTTGCCCTCTACATCTGTTACCCTCCCCCCCTCCCAGTACCTAGTTTAACCCTTTCATCGCCAGGCACGTATGCTATACGTGCTCCCAAGGTGGCACTTCAGTAGCGGAGGACGTAGTTACTACGTCCTCCCTACTAATGCCGATATCTCTGGACTGCATCAACATATCTTGATGCTTTAAAATGCATTTTAAAGAAGAGACTCTCATCTTTAAAATGATACCAGGAACTTGATGATTTTTCTTACAGTTTTGTAGTGATTCACTGTTGAAAACACTATTTGGCATTGAGATCCAACTGCAGATCTCAATTCCCGACAGCGTTTCAACAGTGAATCGCTCCAAAACTGTACATCCAATCATCGAGTTCTTGATATAATTTTAAAGATGGGATTCTCCTCTTTAAAATGCAATTGAAAGCATCAAGATATGTTGATGCAGTCCAAAGATATAGAGCTCCAAAGTGCCCCCCCCTCCTGTCTAAGCAAGCAATTTGCGATCTCTAACAAGAAAGGGAGAGGGACACGAGCAGTCCAGCAGAGAGAGAGAGAGAGAGACACAGAAACAATCTGACTCTCTGCATAACTTGTATGTGACAGCAGGAGGGGGGTGGCAGGGACTCTATTGTCCCTATTAACCCTTCTCCTGCCAATCAGAGCGTATACTATACATTTGTCTCTGATTGTCACATACAGTTATAATGTAATTCCTCCCGAGCTTTACTAGTGGGGTATTCTTATGTTATACCTCCTGAACATAACCAGGAAGTTTATTGGCGCTGTGACCCAGACGTTTACCATTGTCCAGGTCGCAGCGCCAAAAAAAAAAGTCGCACCAAACACTTACACAACATATACATAAAGTCGCAAATAAAGTTTACATTTCACCCAATCCCTGTCCTGTCTATACCTGAGCTTTCTACAGTAAAATACGTCTCTAGTGATGTCCGTTACACACTAAAATAATAGTAATAATGATTATCACTAGAGATGAATGTATAGGTTGCTAAAATTTTTATTGGGGGGTGGAAAATAACATTTTTATGTAAAGTCCTATTTAATTTGCATGCACAAAATGGGATGGCGCATTTCTGCGATTTTGGCGATTCTTTAACACCCGCACCTGTAAATATATACATGTGTGGTATGTATGAACTCCTCACATATTGCAGTTTTATGGACAGTACATTATGTTTGCAGAAAGGGATTTCTTGAGCCGCACTTTAGTGGCAAATTTGAATTTTTGCACAATTTTTGCTAGCAATCTCTGTTTGCGGCAAAGTTGAATGAAGGTGGTTGTATATATAAACTATTAAATTGTGTTTTTGTATATGGTATGCTGTGTACTCTGAAAAAAGTTAGATTTTGGTATCACAGTCACCATTTGGTAGGTGCAGTATAGCTTTGTAACATATTAGTGAACAACAGCAAAATCCTGCTTGTCTTCTGTATTTGTGTTTTTGGGAGTCCGAGCTCTTGTAGTTGATGTTTGCGGTACATATAGTATATATACACATTGTATACACCATAAGCTATTATTTTAAAAGTATTTTGTATATGAATCTGAGATTGAACATGAGTTTTAGGTGCAAATATGTGTTTTAGCGTGTTGGTTGCATTTTATTTGTGTTGATCGCAAAGTTGCATGAAGGTGGATGTGGCTATCGATGCCCCATTAAGACATTTGTAATCTTCAGATTGTCTACTTTCAAAAAATATATAGGGTTTAGGGATTCACTTACTTTTCATGGTGTGTAATCCCTACATTTTATAGGATGATACTTTTTTAACATTTCCAGCTTCAAAGCAGATTTTTGTTCCTTCCAGTTCTAGCGATTTTCTGAAGACACGTGCATGCGGGTTCAGGCCATAGTGATATGTATGACCTCTGCACATGTTGAACTCTTATTTTTAGGAGGTTTGGTGCATTTAATTTTTTGTTTGGTTTCCGCTTTTAACAACTAATATACATTTATTTGCATTTTTTCATAAAACATCCACTTTAAATCAAAATTGCATGAAGGTGCCTGTTCGTATACAGTACCAAGTGGCATTCTGACGATGCTGCAGGTGTCTACTTTAAGAAAATATATAGGTATGGGGGGTTGGATGCTTTTTTAATGTTGCAATTTTAGGTTTGATTTGTCCATCTCAAAACTGTGAAAATTGCTCTGGCTACTGGAGGTGCAAAATTTCCAGAGACCCTTAGCAGGGAAAAGGTTAAACACTCCTCCAACCGTCTAGCCATCTTCTCCCCCAGCACAGCTGCACCTTCCCCATTGAGATGCAGCCCATCCCTAGCATAGAATCTGTAGCCCACAGCAAAGTCGGCCCAGTTCTCCAGGAACCCAAACCCCACCTTCCTACACCAACTCTTGAGCCATTTGTTCACCTCCCTAATTTCCCGCTGCCTTTCCCATGTGGCTCAAAATTTGTGCCAACGTGCACCATGACCGCTGGATCCTCACCACCCTCACCCAGTAGTCAACCCGATCCGCGATGTGTCCGACTCGAGTGCTAGGAAGGCAACACATCTACAATCCCGGTCTTTGTGACAGACTGCCCTATCTGTTCCCCTAATAATTGAATCTCCCACTACCAGCACCTGTCTAGTCTTCTCTGCGCTCCTATCCCCCTTCTTACTTGAGCAGACATTCCCCTGGCTTTCAGAGGAAGTGTCATGCTGCAGCAGTGTTACCCCTGTACTAACATCCCCCTCATCTGCCAATTTAGCAAACTTGTTGGGGTGTGCCAGTTCAGGACTCCAGTATCTGAGTGCAGGAACACAGCCAGATGGTTACGGGCTCTGATAGTCTTACAACAGTATCTGTGTAGCTGTTTTATGGGTGAATGTGTTTTACCCCAATCACTCCTTTACATATCCACATATTCTGCCCCCAACTTCTGCAGATTTACCCCACCTATGAGATGGGGTCACTTTCAGTTTTTTTCCATGACCAGTTGGAGTTCCCAATCTGTCCAGGCAGATACGTCCTTCATAATATCTAATATGTTATAAAATCTCCCTACAGATTCCGACAGCTGCAGTAAATGCCAAAGTGACGAATGGTCTAATGAGAAGAGAGACCGATGTCTGCCCAAAGTAATGGAATTCATCTCTTACCATAATGACACCATTGCTTCTGTATCTTCCTGTGTCTCGCTCTTCGGATGTCTTGTGACCGGCTCCATATTTGGAATATTTATTTCCTACCGGGACACTCCTATTGTTAAAGCCAATAACCGGAACCTGAGTTATCTCCTCCTGGTCTCCATCATCCTCAGCTTCCTCTCTGTCTTCTTGTTTCTTGGTCGTCCCAGTGATGTCACTTGTAGATTACGTGAAACCAGTTTTGGAGTCTTCTTCTCAGTGGCAGTCTCTTCACTTCTGGCCAAGACTGTTATGGTTTGTGTTGCTTTTAAGTCTACCAAGCCTGGAAGCCCCTGGAGAAAATTGCTGAGTTTGAAGCTGCCCTATACCATAGTGTTGTTGTGTTCTTCCTTCCAAGTTGTCATCTGTGTTCTGTGGTTGTCTATTTCTCCCCCATTCCAGGACCTGGACACTCAGTCTTATCCTGAGAAGATCATCATTCAGTGTAATGAGGGCTCAGATCTCTGGTTCTACTCCATGTTGGGTTATATGGGGCTCCTGGCCGCTGTCAGCTTTCTTCTGGCTTTCATGGTGAGGACATTACCGGACAGTTTTAATGAGGCCAAGTACATCACCTTCAGCATGCTGCTGTTCTGTAGTGTCTGGATGGCCATGATCCCGGCTTATCTGAGCACCAGAGGGAAATACATGGTGGCCGTGGAGATATTTGCAGTAATGGCTTCCAGTGCTGGACTTTTAGCTTGTGTGTTTTTCCCAAAATGTTTTATCATTTTATTCAGATCTGAAGTGAACAGAAAAACTGATCTGCTGGGGAGAAGAAAGGAAATATGTAATAATAGTAATAAATGATGACGTGTAATGTGCCATGTGGTAACATAATGCCCCCTCCCCCACACCACTATTATACACTGTGCTAGACAGAATATCTCTGTATTATATTCTATTATAAATCTTTTGCCCCTTATACCCCTGAAGATGCTGCTGCAGTGATATATATGGGGGGGGGGGTAATAGTGTCTTTACTGTTGTTGCACTGCAGGGTCACAATCCTTAGTGCTGACCGTCCTGCAGATGATCGCACTATATATGAATTCTCTAATTATACAGCCAGCAATATGTCAGGACTAGAGATGAGCGAGTAGTATTTGATCGAGTAGGTATTCGATCGAATACTACGATATTTGAAATACTCGTACTCGATCGAGTACCACTCGCTATTCGAATGGAAAAGTTTGAGGCAGAACCAGCATTGATTGGCCGAATGCTATACAGTCAGCCAATCAACGCTGGTTCTTCTCCTACCTTTAGATGTCTTCTCCGTGCAGTTTCCCCGTGGCGTCTTCCTGTTCTGAATTCACTCTGCCAGGCATCGGGCCTGGGCAGAGCCGACTGTAAGCGCCCATTTTCTTGTAGTGTGGGCATGCACAGTCGGCTCTGCACAGGCCCGATGAGAGGCAGAGAGAATTCAGAGCCGAAAGATGCTGCGGGGACGCTGCACGGAGAAGACTTCTCGGAGGAACAAGCCCGACCCTCACTCGTGGACTTGGTAAGTGTAATTTAATCGAATGTTGCCTACCCCTGAAACGAGCATTTTCCCCTCATAGACTATAATAGGATTTGATATTCGATTTGAGTAGTCGAATATTGAGGGGCTACTCGAAACGAATATCGAACCTCGAACATTTTACTGTTCGCTCATCTCTAATAGTGACACGGAAAAATGGTCAAATGTTTAATAACAAGGTAAGTGTGCCGGTGGAGGCCGTGTAAAAGGAGCTGAACAAGGAGACCGGACACACTGAAGACTCTGCTCTGACTTGTATTCAGGAAGTTCAGCTCATTTACTATCACATAATGGAAATAGAGATAATAACACAAGAAAACCTTTCATGAAAAATGTTGCAAGGAACGATAAATACCTTTTCTTGCTAAGGCAAATTCCACACATGTAAAATGACAAAACATGGTGAATTTGAAGTCCATAAATACAACAGTCTGTTTTACATATATCACAAATAACAGGGGGCAAAAAGATTCCACATACAATATTAGCAAAAACATGGCAGTGCTTCTATATCAGGTATGGACTAAATAGATAAATGTCTTATTGTAATGTAAGGCATACAGCTACATGACATTCAGTATGGAACAATCATATGTTATAGACTAGTATCCTATATACAGGGTGAAAAACATAGCTGGTTATGATATAGAATATAAGACATGTGAAGGTTTAAAATATCTTTTATAATTGAGTATGTGACAGAAGAAAAGGTGGGGCCGAAACTGCTCTCTCTCTCTCTCTCTCTCTCTCTCTCTCTCTCTCTCTCTCTCTCTCTCTCTCTCTCTCTCTTTCTCTCTCTCTCTCTCTCTCAAAATCTAGCAGTTTTACTGATTAAACTAGGTTAAGCTAAGGAATTATGTGTTGTTCAAAACTGTGTATAGGGGCCACTAAGTTTTAGAGAGAGAGGAAAAACCAGTATTGGTTTAAATTAGATTAAGCAGGTTTAAGCTGGGAAATATAAGTTAAGGGTAGAATTATTAGCATGATCAAATAAGGAGAAATGCTGTTTCAGCTTGCTCATGTGACCTATTGTGACTATATATACTTGTGGAATCCAATAAACTTTAGAACAGGTTTGATCACTACAGCTGAAGGCTGTCTGACTCTGTTCTCCGTGCACGTACACTCCTTCAACAATTAGATCTACAACAACATAACTCAGGGGTCTTGAGCCCCTAACAGAACCTGGCGCCCAATGCGGGGCATCGATGATTGTTTGATACTCAGCCAATAGTGTACTGATCCACTCACCGACCGATTTGGAGACGGGCCCGGAGGACCTCAGATGAATAAAACAGCGCCGCTGTAAGGTAAGCTTTTATCTTGCCAAATAACTAATCTGAGTTCCTATGTGTCCCGTATCCTGTGTGTCGATGAGTGAGGCTAGTGCTGCATATTTTAAAACAATCGATGCCATGTTATATAGTACGGAAGAACCTAAAGAGTATGTTGTCTGTAGGGAGTGGGAAATGTTATACCTCCTTCTTTGTACTGTATACTGTCCATGCTGTCATTTGGTTGTTACATCTGTTACATCTGTTAAGGCGGCACAGAAAGGAGAGTTATTCTCCGTCCTTAATCCCTAGAGTTGCGAGAGTAGTAGAAGTGATTGAAAAGTCCTTGTTTTGGACACTAAGGACTGAATAGAATCCGCGCAAGTATGTGCAAAGATTCAGGTGGTGTTCAGGACACAGACAGAAAGTTGAGTCTGTGGAAACCGAGCACAATGCCAGAAACTTGCACATCAGAGATTAGTTCAATGAAAACAAAGTGATTGTTTGGGAGTTCCCACTAAGAGAAGTTAAAGAGACCCTCAACATGTTTGACTCTGGCAAAAATGGACCGTTCTAGGGCCAGCCTGGCGGTCGCACTGCTGATTCGACTTCTCCAGACTAGCGGCTCAGCATCTCCGGAATTTCTGTTTTCCGCTTCCCGCGGGCCAAAGAGGCATTTGACCGTTTTCTCACTCTCCGGGCGGAGCCACGCCTACACAGCCGTTGGCCCCTCCGTTCGGGTGCGCGGCTGAATTCAGATGAGCCGGGAGAACGATCAGCCGCGGTCAAAACATTTTTCCGAAAGTTGAGCAAATGACCAGGCCCTCACTGCCCCGCCCATGCCCCGTCCATGCCCCGCCTCTGTGATATGGTCCTCATTACCTGCAGTACCCACGTGTCCACCAGGTGGCATAATGGATGGTGTTCTTACACAAAACGAACACAGGATAGCAGCCTCGCTCCAGGAAAATAAGTCACACATGGCAATGAATTGCACGGTCCTTTTCAATGATCTGAAAAATCAGAAAAGACCCTTCCTATGACACCGCTGAGTCGTATCGCGTCGCAAAAATAGCGAAAACATATTTCCGTGAAAACGCGCTTTTGAACGATTCAAATTGCAGGGGTATGGAGGCCCTCAGGTCCAAAACGGTGCACAGTGCCTCCGGCTTGAACACCCACGAGACGTACTGACTCGCAAAAATCGCGAAAAAATATTTCCCTAAATACGCGATTCGCGCTTTTGAACGATTCAAATTGCAGGGGTACGGAGGCCCTCAAATCCAAAATGGCGCACAGTGCCTCCGGCTTAAACACCCCTGAGACATACTGACTCGCAAAAATCGCGAAAAAATATTTCCCTAAATACACAATTTGCGCTTTTGAACTATTCAAATTGCAGGGGTACGGAGGCCCTCAAATTCAAAATGGCGCACAGCGCCCCCGACTTGAACACCCACGAGATGTACTGACTCGCAAAAATTGCGAAAAAATATTTCCGTAAATACGCAATTCGCGCTTTTGAACAAATTAGTGAGTGCCAAGTCATATGTAATTGGCAGATGACTGGGCCCTCACTCTTATTGGAGTCTCTCACAGTGAAAGCCATGTCAGTGGCTCATTAGGGTAATAGCAGATGACCGGTCCCTCACTTCCCCCAGGGATGTCACTGACTGTGAAGGCATTTCATTTGCTCTATACAATATTGGCTGACCCTCATTACTCCCAGTGAAGTAACTGACAGTGAATGCCATGCCTTATGCCCTCTATGTTATGGGCCTATGAGGCCCTCACTCCCAGGAAAAGTGTCATGACCTGAATATTTGTGTAACATTTGTTTGTGTTTCAGGTGGGGATTTGATCCGGTGTTCTGTGGTCTTCTGGTGGTTTCCTTGCCGTTGAGCCTTCTGTTTGTATATAGAGTGTCAGCCTTCAGAATACTCTTGAGGTTCTTTGGATTGAGCCTCAGGTGTTGGTCGTTACCATCATCCTATCGGACGGTTCTGGGGCCTGTATAAGGAAGAGGGCTGGCTCCACTAGTTGCCGTTTTCGTTGTAACCAACAAGATTTCGTGGCTCAGGGAGGAGGATTGTTTGTGGAAACTTTAGCTGACTTGTAAGCGGTGTGAGTGTTGCCTTGTGTGTGAGTCTGGTTTTCCCCCCACACTTCTACTCTGCCCTGTCCATCAGTTCTGGTTACCTGGCACTATCTGGTTATTTGTGAGGTTTGGGTTCCAGTTAGTTTTGCCCCAGTCCTGTGTAACCCTTTCCTCACCTCTCCACTGTCCCTCTCCTCATTCTCTTGTTGTGTATTGTGTTGTGCTGTGTGTCCGTTGTCCAGCACATCCCATCCTGTTTGTTTGTCTGCAGCAGCACCTTGGTTTCTTTAGGGGTGACCACCTTAGCATCCCCAGTTCCTAGCTCTCTTGTAGCTCTCGCCCTATCTGTCTGCTAGGCCTTCTTGTTAGAGAGCCAGGAGTTGTCGGGGCCAAGGCTAGCTTGGGTACAGCTGACCACCACCCGCAGGCAGGGCCTAGCTAGCCGCAGTAGCGTCAGGGAAAGTCTCCCACCCCTGTTCCCTTAGCGGTGCATTCTGCAGTCTGTATTCTGTGTCTGGTCATAGACGCAAACGTAACAAAAAGCACTGACCGTGAAATCCTTGTTTTGCTCAATAGTTTATGACCATGACAGGTTATTTACTCACTCCAAAACGGCTCTCAAATTCAACATGGAGGACTATGCCGTGCCATGTCATCTGACATTAGAAATTTCCATATAAGCATAGGACACCAGTATAAGCCATGTCATTAGGACAATATGTTATGTGCAGATGACCGAGTCATCACTGATTGACGCCCTGGGAGATCACGCGGACATTCCAGACAATTTGGTGGCTCAGGAGCCCCAAGGAGCCTGAGGCCCCAAGCCGGGCCATGTGTCTCCCACACTTCCCTAGCGCCCTGGGAGGTCCCGCAGACATTCCACGCCCTTCAGCGGCTCAAGAGCCACCAGGAGCCTGTGGCCCCCACCTTGGCCCCATTTCTCCCGCACTATCCTAGCGCCTTGGGAGGTCCCGCAGACATTCCATGCCCTTCAGCGGCCCAGGAGCCTGTGGCCCCCAGCTTGGCCCCGTGTCTCCCACACTCCCCTGGAGCCTTGGGAGGTCTGACAGACATTCCGGCCCCTTCAGGAGCCTGTGGCCCCTGGCCGGACCCAGTGTCCCCTGCACTTCACTGGCGCCCTAGGAGGTCCCGCAGACATTCCATGCCCTTCCGCTGCTCAAGAGTCGCCAGGAGCCTGTGGCCCCCACCTTGGCCCAGTGTCTCCCGCACTATCCTAGCGCCTTGGGAGGTCCCGCAGACATTCCACGCCCTTCAGTGGCCCAGGAGCCTGTGGCCCCCAGCTTGGCCCCGTGTCTCCCACAATCCCCTGGAGTCTGGGGAGGTCTGACAGACAATCCGGGCCCTTCAGGAGTCTGTGGCCCCTGGCCGGACCCTGTGTCCCCTGCACTTCACTGGTGCCCTTAGAGGTCTGTTGCCCGCCCGAGGGAACCAGGAGAATCAGCGTCCCGTTGGACTCTAGACGCACCCGGCGGCTGGCCTCCTGGAACTCTGACTGGGCATGGTTGATTGATGCCAGGCTCCTGGAACTCCAACTCGGCCTGGGAACCTGCCACACCCCACTGGAGACTCCTGGAGCTCTGGGGAGCCTCCAGCGGGATGAGGCAGGTTCCCAGGCCGAGTCAGAGTTCCAGGAGCTCGGCATGATGAGAGCAGTGTTTGCAGCAGGGGAGGTCGCCCAGCCAAACTCTGATTCTCCAGATTCCTTTGGGCTTGTGAGTGACGGACCTCCAGGGTGCAAGAAAAGTACAGGGGGCACGGCCAGGGGCCACAGGCTCCTGTCGGCTTCTGAGCCGCCCAAGGGCCCGAAACATCTGCTTGAACTCCCAGAGCACTAGAGGAGTGCAGGGGACACGGGAGCCGGCCAGGGGCCACTAGCTCCTGGCGGCTCCTGAGCCACCAAAGGGCCCGAAACATCCGCTTGAACTCCCAGAGCACTAGAAGAGTGTAGGGGACACGGGGCCCGGCTGGGGGCCACAGGCTCCTGGCTGTTCCTAAGCCACCAAAGGGCCCGGAATATTTGCAAGACCTCCCAGGATGCTAGGGGAGTGCAGGGGACACAGGGGCCACAGGCTCCTTGTTGTTCCTGAGCCCTTGAAGGTCCCTGGAATATCTGCAGGACCTGCCAGGGGAGTGTGGGTAACACAGGGCCCGGATTGGGGCCACAGGCTCCTGGCGGCTCCTGAGCCACCGATGGGCCCAAAACATCCGCGGGACCTCCAAGGGCACTAGATGAGTGCGGGGGACATAGGGCCCAGCTGGGGGCCAGAGGTTCCTGGCGGCTCCTGAGCTGCCGAATTACCAGAATCATCTGCGACACCTCTCAGGGCACTAGGGGAATGCAGGGGACATGGGACCTGGCTGGGGGCCACAGGCAGCGGCTCCTGAGCTGCCAAAGGGCCCGGAATGTCTGCAGGATCTCCCAGAGTGCCAGGGGAGTGAAGGAAACACAGGGCCCAGCTTGGGGCCACAGGCTCCTGGCGGCTCCTGAGCTGCCGATTGGGCTTGAGACGTCTGCGGGACCTCCCAGGGCACTTGGGAGTGTAGGGACACCACTCCTAGCCAGGCCCACAGGCTGCTAGAAGCTTCTGAATCTCTGGATGGCCTGTTGGACCTCCCAGGGCGCAAAGGGAGTGCAATAATAAACCGCAGGAACTCCTAGAGCACTAGAGAAGTGCAGGGGACACAGGGCCTGGATGGGGGCAAAAGGCTCCTGGCTGTTCCTGAGCCGCCGAGGGGCCTGGAATATCTGCAGGACCTCCCAGGATGCTGGGGGACACAGGGCCCGGGCCGGGGGCCACAGGCTCCTTGCTGTTCCTGTAGCATGTAGAAGTGCTGGCATCAGGATCCACTTCATGCCCACATTTTCAAATCATAAAACGCTGTGGGGAAGGCGGCATAATCCTGTATGCAAAATTGCAACTTTGGCATACTAAGGGTTAAAAGTGGGCTTTGCACAGTAGGACACACCTCAGCTCTGCAATGGGTGGGACACTGGCACCATCCCACCACAAGGAATGCCAGCCTATAACACTAAGATAATCAAGTGCAAAGTACCCAACTGTAAAACTATTTATTTAGCAAATTCTAAATAATCAACAAATACCAAACAATAAATATAAGTAAACAAAAAAAGTGCATAAGTACTTTTTGGAGAATTTGAACAAGGTTGTTTATTTGTTCAAGAAGTCGTGATCTGCCGGGTGGCACGGGCATGGTTCATCGTGTGCATCGATACACATCTTTTTCCCTTTCATAAAGAAAAAATAAAACAATATTTCCCCCCAGTCAAGGTCTGCTGATGCTTTTCTCCATTATCACCGTCCATTAATAGTCGATGGTAATCGCATATGATGTCTCCCTTTTTGAATGTATGGGTAGTCACTGGCTTCTCAATATACAAACATAGCTGGTGTGCATATGACCTGGCCCTCACTTTATAGAAAAGCATTAGCACTGAGGGACCTTTAATTTGCTCAGTACGTGCTGGCATTTGACCGGGCCTTCATTTCTTGATGAAACACTGAGAGTGAGAGCCATGTCATTTGCACACATCAGTGTGCATATGACCTGGCCCTCACTCCTGGGAAAAGCATTGGCAATGAGGGCAGTGTCATTTGCTCAATACGTGAGTGCATTTGACTGGTCCTTCATTTCTTGATGAAACATTGAGAGTGAGAGCCACGTCATTTCCGTGTGCATATGACCTGGCCCTCATGTTAGGGAAAAGCATTGGCAATGAGGGCCCTGTGATTTGTTCAGTATGTGATTGCAGTTGACTGTGCCTTCATTTCTTGATGAAACACTGAGAGTGAAAGCTGCGTCATTTGCACACATCCGTGTGCATATTACCTGGGCCTCACTCCTGGGAAGAGCATTTGGCAATAAAGGCCCTGTCATTTGCTCAATACGTGAGTGCAATTGAACGTACCTTCATTTCTTGATGAAACACTGAGAGTGAGAGCTGCGTCATTTGCTCACATCCATATGCATATAACCTGGCCCTCACGTTGTGGAAAAGCATTGTCAATGAGCGCCCTGTCATTTGCTCAGTACTTGGTTGCATTTGATCGTACCTTCATTTTTTGATGAAACACAGAGTGAGAGCCACGTCATTTGCGCACATCCATGTGAATATGACCTGGCCCTCACTCCTGGGAAAAGCCACGTCATTTGCTCAATACGTGAGTGCATTTCAACGGGCCTTCATTCAGGGTATGATCTGTGTTACTTACTCAATATAAAAACATAGCTGGTGGCTGCCTAAATAGTAAATTTCTTCCCTATCATATATCTATGGTGCAAGAGCCAATGACTTCCTTGTAGTGAGGGCCCTGTCAACTGAAATCTGAGAGTCAGAAACAGGTCTACTTGCTGTACCAAGCTGTTGGATCCATGGAAGCTGCAGAGGTCTCCCCAAAAATATTTAGGCTTTTTACCTTCCAGTGCCAACACATGAATCTGTACTAACAGGTTGCATGACAGAATTCCGCACCAAGGACAAAAGCACTGCAGTCATTTTATCTATGCACATGTAAGAGGGTCAGCAGAGTGAGAGCCATGTCATTTGCTCACATCCGTGTGCATATGACCTGACCTTCACTCCTGGGAAAAGCATGCTAGGTGAGTGTCATTGCATGTGTGTGTGTGTATATGTATATATATATATATATATATATATATATATATATATATATATATATATATAACATTTGTGTGTAATATATATGTAAATATAAACATATTCACATTATATATATATATATATGTTATGTGTGTGTATATATATATATATATATATATATATATATATATATATACATACATATATGAATATAAAGATAGATATATATCTATATTTATATATATAACATTGGCAATGAGGGCCGCATCATTTGCTCAGTACGAGATTGTATTTGACCAGGCTTTCATTTCTTGATGAAACACTGAGAGTGAGAGCCGCGTCATTTACACACATCCGTGTGCATATGATCTGGCCCTCACTCCTGGGGAAAGTATTGGCAATGAGGGCCCTGTCATTTGCTCAGTACGTGATTATAATTAACCGGGCCTTCATTTCTTGATGAAACACTGAGAGAGCCACGTCATTTGCACAAATCCATGTGCATATGACCTGGCCCTTATTCCTAGGAAAAGCAATGTCAATGAGGGCCCTTCATTTCTTGATGAAACAATGAGAGCGAGAGCTGCGTCATTATCACACATCCGTGTGCATATGAACCGGCCCTCACTCCTGGGGAAAGCATTGGCAATGAGGGCCGTGTCATTTGCTCAGTATGTGATTGCATTTGAGCGGGCCTTCATTTCTTGATGAAACAATGAGAGCGAGAGCTGCGTCATTATCACACATCCGTGTGCATATGAACCGGCCCTCACTCCTGGGGAAAGCATTGGCAATGAGGGCCGTGTCATTTGCTCAGTATGTGATTGCATTTGAGCGGGCCTTCATTTCTTGATGAAACAATGAGAGCGAGAGCTGCGTCATTATCACACATCCGTGTGCATATGAACCGGCCCTCACTCCTGGGGACAGCATTGGCAATGAGGGCCGCGTCATTTGCTCAGTATGTGATTGCATTTGAGCGGGCCTTCATTTCTTGATGAAACAATGAGAGCGAGAGCTGCGTCATTATCACACATCCGTGTGCATATGAACCGGCCCTCACTCCTGGGGACAGCATTGGCAATGAGGGCCGAGTCATGTGCTCAGTATGTGATTGCATTTGAGCGGGCCTTCATTTCTTGATGAAACAGTGAGAGTGAGAGCTGCGTCATTATCACACATCCGTGTGCATATGAACTGGCCCTCATTCCTGGGAAAAGCATTTGCACATCATTTGCACACATCCCTGAAGGTAGTAACAGAACAGAGAAGGGGGATTGACCTAAAAAATTGTGTGATAATAAGGTTGTACTATATGCTTTACCCTTAACCGTAATTTTAAGTCAAAAAGGACGGCAGAATCCACCCTCTGCACCCCCGTCATATGAAGGTCCAGAGAGATGGACTTGTAGGTTTTGTGATCAACAAAATCTTTACTACAAAGAAACTTGTCTGGCGTTTGGAGCTCATCGCCCCCACATAAAACAAGTGATGAGACCCTTCCACCCTCTCCTTTCTCCCTTCTACAGGTCAAATGTACCAAGGGACTGATGGGAACCATCAATCTTACTGTGCAGTTTAGTAGATATCAGCCCGGCAGTACAGAAACCACTGGGAGCGGGGAAGAGTTACGCACCGCTTTGACTACCTGTAAAAGGGAGAGTCTGTTGAAGCATATTATGGTAGACTACTCACCAAGGTAGTAGACTCAGGCCCATAGTACTTTGAAAAACACCATGATTGCTGAAGCATTTATGCAAGGAATCGGACCAAATATGGCTGAAAAGATCAGAAGCTGCAACCCAGTGTGGAGACCCACAAACCCAGATGACTTGTATGCCAAGGATGTTGAGTTTGCTGTAGATGAAAGAGAGAAAAAGGCAGCCGCCCCAGTGAAAAAGTTACACCAATTCAGGCACCTTAAACCTGGGAAACCCGAGTGATCAAGGCCGATAGGGCACCTGCATTAGGCAACAAGGGCGGAAAGGAACTCAAAAGTGTTTTAATTGTGGAAAACAGGGACACTTGGCCAGAGATTGCTGGTGTCCTAAGCAAAGTGTCAATTGTGGAAAACCTGTCTCTAATCAGGGTTAGGACAACTCACAATGAAGGTCAGGCTCTCCAGCCCAAACCCCGCCCCCCCAGTGTCCCTCTTATCTACAGCAGAGGTATACATACTTTGGTAGAACCTAGCAAGAAGGGGGAGGGGGAGAGGATGAGACAAGGCAGGTAACTAAGATGTCAGCTATAAGTGATAGATTGTAACACCACTGGTATAATGTATGTAAAAATATGATTATATGGTTTAATTTGTAATTGTATAGTGTAAGCTGCTTTTAGCAACGCCAGTATTTGACTTTTAAGCCTTGTGTAAGAATATTGTGATGTTTTACAGTGGTAAAAACTTTGAAATCTTGTAAAGAGAATGTTAAAAGTCTGGCAGTTGACCCTTAAGGCAACCTCAAATATAGTTTAAAAGGTTCTGAACATCTGTGGTAATTAGAAGAGTGGGGTTTGCCATGGAAATATTCAAAAAAAATTACACAAAAATATTAATATGTAATTTTGGTGTCAGTATTGACTGTTTGTCTGCTTGAATTATATCCTTGCCATGTAGTAGAAAAACCAAGCATTAGTTGACTATCATCTTTATCAGTAGTCTTGTATACGAGCGTGGGAGGTTCTGATAATAGAGGATGTAAGTGTTAGGTCATTGAGTGAGCGGAGAGCACGGGTTGGGCGGTAGATAGAGATGAGGGAGGAAATGTAGGGAGGTGCGGCATTATGGAGAGCCTTGTGGATGAGAGTGATAACTTTATATTTTATTCTATAATGAATAGGCAGCCAATGTAACGACTGGCACAGATCAGAGGCATCGCTGTAGCGTCTAGCCTGATAGATGAGCCTGGCCGCTGCATTCAGAATAGATTGTAGAGGGGAGAGTTTAGTGAGGGGAAGACCGATTAGTAAGGAGTTACCGTAGTCAAGGCGAGAATGAATCAGAGAGACAATAAGTCTCTTTAGTGTATCTCTGGTAAGGAAAGGGCATATTCTGGAGATATCTGTTGTCTCCAAATGAAAAATGATGTGGACGAAAAGGGTTAAATGTAAAAATAAGGTATGATGCCAATGTATAGATAAGGATATATATGGATATGATGTTGTGATTATGTTTTAGCTCACTATCCTCAGTAGGTTTTGTATGTACTCCTGTAGAATATATGGGTGATATAGGCAGTGTATTTGTCTATCAGGGCCACATTACTATGTCAGGAGTGATTGAGATAATAAATAAACATAGGATGAGCCTTGCAGAGCTGTAATTGTATGTATCAGAAGCCCTATTGTGTAGCTGCTGATTTGGATACAGTGTCCTAAGGGCAGTTGAAGTATTGTACTGCCCTGAATATCTTAAGTGAGGCACTGTTATCTATCTAGAAGCGGCTGCATTGTGAGTAATCACTTTTGGTGATAGTTTGTGTCATTTGTGATTATGTTTTGTACGATATTATGAGAATTTATTGTTTTGTCTGTTATTGTCACCTTAACTATTGTATATACTAAAAGAGTAAAGAGGTGACAGTGGAAGTGACACACTCCAATCCACTGCCAGACACAGCCAGAGTATGAAAAGATTAGACAAATGTTTTATGGAAAATTAAGTGAAGATTTGAATCATGAATACCTGGGACCCTCCTGCTGATGATTGATGCAATCTGTTGATAATGCTTCTTCTTTGTGCCACAGATAAACAGACATGTGAAGCTGCTACCATGAACCTGCAGTGTTTCCTCTACCAGAACGGTTGTAAGGCCAGTAAAGACAAGCTGCAATTTTGTAAGCAAAAGGTGGTGTTTTTAGGTCATTGTCTGCTCCAAGGTACCAAACATTTGTCAGATCAATGGACCAAAGTGGTAAGAGAAATGCAGGTGCCAATCTCCCATGCTCAGTTACATACATTTTTGGTTCTGGTGTCATACTTTAAGCCATGGATCAGATAAATTGTGAACTATAGCGTACAAATCCCCTTTGTCCTATTCAGCATATGTGCTTGTAAAACCTGTTTGACAAGGAGAGATAGTAGCAGGAGCCAGTGCACTTGCCCTAGGTTTGCCTGAATATCAGAAGCCCTTTAAAATCTATGTCACTGAAATGATGGGAAATGCTACTGCAATTCTCACACAACATGGAGATAGAAAGCGTCCTGTGGCATATTATAGTGCATGATTGGATGCTGTCGCAAGGGGGATGCCCTCTTGTGTAAGGGTTGTACTCTCCGTTCAGGCCCTGCTTGAGAAAAGCTCAGACATTGTCCTAGACCACCCCGTGGTGATATACACACCACATGACATCCATGTAATCCTCACACAGGTAGACAGACATCATCTTTCTTTGGCAAGACAGAGCAAAATGGAATTTGCTCTACAATCCTCCTCCAACATCTCATTCTAGCGTTGCTTGACTTTTGAATCCTGCAACTCTTTTACCAGTAGGAGTTCATGATTCAAAGGGGGGAGTAGATGAAGATGAGATATTTTTAATGATGAGATATTTTTAAACTCCCTCTCAGAAGAGTCGGCTTCAGTCATGTTACTGATGCCCCATTAGAAAATCCTGACTATGAGATGTTTGTGGACGGTTTCAGGTACCTAACAGAAAAAGCAAATTTGTTACAGGGTATGCTGTAGTTACTATACATGAGACCATAGTACAAGAAGCCCTTCCACCACACATGTCAGCACAAGAGGCTGAATTGAAAGCCCTTACAGAAGCCTGCAAAGTAGTTAAGGATAGCACAGCAAACATTTACACTGACTCCAGGTATGCTTTTGGCATTGCACATGGTTATGGTCCAATATGGAGGTCCAGGAACTTCCTGACGGCACAGGGCAAGCCAATTAAGAATGGAAACTTAGTAAGTCAGTTGATGGAGGCCATATTGCTCCCTAAGCAGTTGGCAATTGTGAAAGTTAGAGCTCACACAAGGAGAATGGGCAGAGACCCTGAGAGTATTGGAAATGAGAAGGCTGATCAAGCAGCCAAAGCAGCAGCATTGCTGCCATGGAAGGGTCTCAACCAGGTGAGAAAAATGGATATTGACCTAGCAGACCCCAAGGGGCTGTACTCTAAGGTGACTGGTGAGGAGATTGAGAAAGGGGCAAAGGCTGGTGCCAGAGAATGTGAAGGAATGTGGAAAATGGGGGATAGATTGTGTCTGCCTACAGCAGCAGTATACCCCCAAATGGCTGGTTTGGCCCACGGTAAGGTGTATGCCTCTCAGAATGCCATGGAGTCACTAGTAGGTAAACTTTAGTCACATACAGTTAGGGCCAGAAATATTTGGACAGTGACACAATTTTCGCGAGTTGGGCTCTGCATGCCACCACATTGGATTTGAAATTAAACCTCTACAACAGAATTCAAGTGCAGATTGTAACGTTTAATTTGAAGGGTTGAACAAAAATATCTGATAGAAAATGTAGGAATTGTACACATTTCTTTACAAACACTTCATATTTTAGGAGCTCAAAAGTAATTGGACAAATAAACATAACCCAAACAAAATATTTTTATTTTCAATATTTTGTTGCGAATCCTTTGGAGGCAATCACTGCCTTAAGTCTGGAACCCATGGACATCACCAAACGCTGGGTTTCCTCCTTCTTAATGCTTTGCCAGGCCTTTACAGCCGCAGCCTTCAGGTCTTGCTTGTTTGTGGGTCTTTCCGCCTTAAGTCTGGATTTGAGCAAGTGAAATGCATGCTCAATTGGGTTAAGATCTGGTGATTGACTTGGCCATTGCAGAATGTTCCACTTTTTTGCACTCATGAACTCCTGGGTAGCTTTGGCTGTATGCTTGGGGTCATTGTCCATCTGTACTATGAAGCGCCGTCTGATCAACTTGGCAGCATTTGGCTGAATCTGGGCTGAAAGTATATCCCGGTACACTTCAGAATTCATCCGGCTACTCTTGTCTGCTGTTATGTCATCAATAAACACAAGTGACCCAGTGCCATTGAAAGCCATGCATGCCCATGCCATCACGTTGCCTCCACCATGTTTTACAGAGGATGTGGTGTGCCTTGGATCATGTGCCGTTCCCTTTCTTCTCCAAACTTTTTTCTTCCCATCATTCTGGTACAGGTTGATCTTTGTCTCATCTGTCCATAGAATACTTTTCCAGAACTGAGCTGGCTTCTTGAGGTGTTTTTCAGCAAATTTAACTCTGGCCTGTCTATTTTTGGAATTGATGAATGGTTTGCATCTAGATGTGAACCCTTTGTATTTACTTTCATGGAGTCTTCTCTTTACTGTTGACTTAGAGACAGATACACCTGAGATATATTGAGAGTGTTCTGGACTTCAGTTGATGTTGTGAACGGGTTCTTCTTGACCAAAGAAAGTATGCGGCGATCATCCACCACTGTTGTCATCCGTGGACGCCCAGGCCTTTTTGAGTTCCCAAGCTCACCAGTCAATTCCTTTTTTCTTAGGATGTACCCGACTGTTGATTTTGCTACTCCAAGCATGTCTGCTATCTCTCTGATGGATTTTTTCTTTTTTTTTCAGCCTCAGGATGTTCTGCTTCACCTCAATTGAGAGTTCCTTTGACCACATGTTGTCTGGTCACAGCAACAGCTTCCAAATGCAAAACCACACACCTGGAATCAACCCCAGACCTTTTAACTACTTCATTGATTACAGGTTTACGAGGGAGACACCTTCAGAGTTAATTGCAGCCCTTAGAGTCCATTGTCCAATTACTTTTGGTCCCTTGAAAAAGAGGAGGCTATGCATTACAGAGCTATGATTCCTAAACCCTTTCTCCGATTTGGATGTGGAAACTCTCATATTGCAGCTGGGAGTGTGCACTTTCAGCCCATATTATATATATAATTGTATTTCTGAACATGTTTTAGTAAACAGCTAAAATAACAAAACGTGTCACTGTCCAAATATTTCTGGCCCTAACTGTATTTGTTCTACACAATCCAGGACAGGTAGTTAAAACACCTACCACATGCACACCAAAACCCCTGTATCCATTTCAAAGAATACTGCTTTAAGCAGTAAACAATCGGCTCTTATGTCTCCAAACGGTCCCCGGACCGATTGGAGGCATTAACCCCTCCAGCGCCACGGTCAAATGTGCCGGAGGCACCATTTTCCCGGCGGCACATGGGCGCTGCCATTTTGCCGGTGATCGCCAGCTTCTGGAGCATGCTCCAGGGCCGTCGTCACATTGCCATGACAGCTGGGAGCCTTTACAAGGCTCCCCGCCCGGTCTGCAATCTCTATCTTTTGCAGGCTGGTCTATGCAGCCTGCAACAGAAATGATGATTTTTTGCAGTGCATTAGCATTGTAATGCATTGCATTAGTGATCAGACCCCCTGGGGTTAAACACCCCTAGGGGGTCTAATAAATGCAAAAAAAAAAAAAAAAAAAAAAAGTAAAAAAAATATATATATATATATATATATATATATATATATATATATATATATAAATTCAAATCACCCCCCTTTCCCTAGAACACATATAAAAGTAGTTAAAAACTGTGAAACACATACATGTTAGGTATCCCCGTGTCCGAAATCGCCCGCTCTACAAATCTATAAAAATATTTTACCTATTCGGTAAATGCCGTAGCTGGAAAAATAGTCAAAAGTGCCAAACCGCCATTTTTTCACTGTTTTGATTCTGATAAAAATTTGAATAAAAAGTGATCAAAGCAATAGCATTTCCCGAAAATGGTAGAACTAAAAAGTACACCCGTAAAAAAAGATGCCCTATGCATCCCCGTACACTGACGTATAAAAAAGTTACGGCTGTCAGAATATGACGACTTTGAGAAAAAAAAATTAACACAGTTTTGGATTTTTTTTAAAGGGACAAAATGTAAATAAAAACATATAAATTTAGTATCCCTGGAACCGTAACAAAACACAGAATACCGGGGACATGTCATTTTGGCTGCACAGTGAACTCCGTAAAACCAAAGCCTGTAAGAAATTTGCAGAAATGCATTTTTTCTTCAAATTCACCCCATTCTGAATTTTTTTCCAGCTTCCCAGTACATTACAGAAAAATTAATGGAGGCATCATGAAAAAAATTTGTCCCGCAAAAACTAGGACCTCATATGGCTCTGGGAGCGGAGAAATAAAAAGTTATGGAGTTTAGAAACGAAAATCAAAAAATGCCATCAGCGGGAAAGACTCACTCCTGTCACCTTTGTAGTTGATAAACTGAATGAAAAAGCCATACCTAAACACACTCTGTACAAGAGAGCAGCTGATAATGCCCCTAGGGAAAGTGGTAGACCTCATTTGGTACAAATAGGTGCTGGAAACAAGATAGTGAGTACTGTACTCGTATATCCTATGCAGATGTGATTATGCAGATGTGGGATCAATTGGTAGAAGCCACCGATTACTTACATGATCAAATATGGGGTAGCTTAGGCGTACTTAATACCACCATAGCAGTACAAAATCAGCTGATCATAGTCACCAACCAACACACCCTGGTACTAGATTATATTACTGCAGCCCAGGGTGGAATGTTTTAGGTGGTGGGACCTACCTGTTGCCATTATATCGATCCAGAAGGTAATATCAAAAGAAAACAAGAATTAGAGAATATATACAGATTAAGGGAAGAGTACGAGAAGGAGGTTGTGCAAAATGAAGATAGCTGGTGGTCAGACACTTGTTCCTGTTTGAATCCTGCTAATTGGTTTAGGGGAATAGGTGGATGGATAACTGGAATATTACAAACCATTTTTTTTTTCAAGTTAATTTTGATGTGTTCTCATCGATGTTATGATAAAGATAGACATAAATGGTAGACATTATAGGAATATCAGATGGGGAATCCAGCAGGTCTGGCATCTAGGAAACTAGATGAATGTACTTATCTGGTATGAAAATAATGTCTTAAATGGGGGAGATGTGAAGGCTTAAAATATCTTTTAAAATTGAGTACATGACAAAAGAAAAGGTGGGGGTTGAAACTGCTCTCTCTCTCTCTCTCAAAATCTAGCAGTTTTACTGGTTAAGCTAGTTTAAGCTAAGGAATTGTGTGATGTTCAAAACTGTGTATAGGGGCCACTAAGTTTTAGAGAGAGAGAGAAAAACGAGTATTGGTTTAAATTATTTTAAGCAGGTTTAAGCTGGGAAATATAAGTTAAGGGTGGAATTATTAGAATGATCAAATAAGGACAAATGCTGTTTCAGCTTGCTCATGTGACCTATTGTGACTATATATACTTGTGGAATACAATAAACTTTAGAACAGGTTTGATCACCACAGCTGAAGGCTGTCTGACTCTGTTCTCCGTGCACGTACACTCCTTCAACAATTAGAACTACGGCAACATAACTCAGGGGTCTTGAGCCCCTAACAGAACAAAATGACTTCATCAGGGCGTGAGGCTAAGGCTGGATATGTGCCCTTATACATAGAGGGGCACATGTTCTAGTACTATAATTACATTATAAATCATATAATCATACACAATAAGATAATTCTTTAATAGTCTCACCATGGAGAAAAAATCCCGCTGCGGCCACCTCCTCACTCTGCCATTATGCCACGGGATGGCCTCCTAAGGCTGATGCTACCTCCACATTATAAATACTTGCCATTCTGTGGCCTCCTCACACTGTTGTGACCTTCTCACATTACTGCCACTGCCCCCACACTCTGCCACTGGGTGACTGTATGGCTTCATAAGGCTTTTGCTTTCTTCACATTATATCAACTTTCAACTCTGTGGGCTCCTCACGCTGCTGCAATCTAAATGCCCTGCCACTGGGTCATTGTATGGCCTCATTAGGCTACTGCAACCTCCGCACTCTGCCAGAGTTACTGTATGGTCTCATAAGGCTTCTGCCACATCCTCTCTCTGCAACTGGGTTACTGTATGGCCTCCTTACGCTGCTGAAATCTACACACTCTTCCACTGGGTCACTGTATGGCCTTCCCGTTGCTGCTACCATCTCCTCACTCTGCAACTGGGTCACTGTATGGACACTCGTAGAAAACCAAGCACACCCTCCTTGAGCTGCAGTGGGAGAACAGCCTCCCACAACATAGGCTGATATGCAGTGTTTCCACCCATTAGAATTCAACCCTCCATATGTTAGATCGACTACATGAACAACGAAAAATCAATAAACGATTTCTTGATGATCCAACCGGACAGAGGTACTCCTATGTGTAACTATAATATTTTGACCTCCACACATTGCTGCCACCTCCTCACTCTGTCACTGGGCACTGTATGGCCTTACCATTGCTGCTGCCGCCTCTTTACTCTGCCACTGGGTCACTGTATGGCCTGATAAGGCTTTTTCCATATCCTCACTTTGCAACTGGGTCACGGTATGGTCTCCTTACACTGCTGAAATCTATACACTCTAATACTGGGTCACTGTATGTACTACAGGCGGGTGACAACTTCAGAATAGTAGCTGAGGCAGGTAGCCAGAAGAAACCAGTCTCTTTTGTCAAGGTTTGGGTGAGGCAGCATTGATGATTTAATCTGATGCATTAAGCATTTGTGGGTTGAAATCTTAACAACTTACTAGAATGAATGGCTAATAAAAACTCTTTTTTTTTTTTTTTTTTTTGTTTATTGGTATGCATTAAAATAACTGATCCTGGTTAAGGTGATAAAACATATATACACAACACCCTCCTAGTGGAACCATGCACACCACACCCTTCAGTTAAGGCCTTAATCAACTGGCCACATCTAGGGCACCTGCATATTAAATACTCCACTATGTGTAACACCTATATCACTATAGTGTCTCTCTAGGTGTACACTCCATGAAGTGTTAAAAAATACGTCAAAAGGACCCTCATTCGTACCAAACAACAACTTTAACGATTTAGACTGGGTTAAGGACATCAGTCTCTTTTGACTCAAATTAAGATGGGCTAAATACATAAATATCATAAATCATAGAAAATCTGAGGAATGGGGGATCAATTTAGAGATTCTCCTTGACCTTGAAGTTTTGGAGGAATTATATAGGGAAGGACAAGGAGGGAATGTACCAAAATCAATGACTAATCTACGTCCTAAAAGTACGAGATCTCCTTCTACTTTCGAGACTGGTCACATTGATTCTTTGAGACCATGGTTATAGAAGAGATCAGAAAATTGACATCTCTGAGAGGAAGTAATTTTAACCTTTCACCCGCACATTATAAATCCCTCAGAGACCTTGAATTGGATCAGGATCTGATTATAAAAGCATCAGATAAAGGGGAAATGTGGTCCTAATAAATAAGACCACATACATCAAAGTGTGTGAGGATATTTTGGGTCACAGCATCTCCTATAAGATACATGAGAGGGACCCGACAGATGCGTTCACAAGAGAACTAAATTATATATTGCGGGGGCTTTAGAAGAAGGTTTAATCACCAAAAATGAATATGATTTTATGAGATATGTGCACCCACAAACCCTTTCCCTGTGTACTGCCATGGTGTGTCTTTGTTGCTTGCCTTGTTTTCCTCATCTCCCTCTTGCTATTCCGGCTGCTCCTGCTCCTCCTTTCTTGTCAACTGTGTAGAAAAAAAACACCCATTTCGCTAGGCATCGCTTATGCTCTAATGTCCTCCTCATCCTCCTCCAGTTCAATCCCCACAAGGCTCATGTGGCCATTAAATGTAGGGACCATGTCTCCAGTCCCCTGACCAAACAGATTTACCAGCATCTTTTCCAGAATATGAATCAGTGGATAGTGTTCATCCCCTAGTCTTAGAGACTGACAAATAAAGTGGCCTTCTCAAATGGTATGAGTAAACAGTAGGTGACACTCATGAGCTTCCACTGGCTAACATTAAAGTTACACAGGGGAGTACCTCTGTCTGCTTTGATCATCAAGAAATTGTTCATGGCCTTTTCTGTTCATAAAGTCGGTCCAACTTAATGAATAGGACCACATACATCAAAATGTGTGAGGGTATTTTTGGATTTCAAAGGGTGGAAAAGTCACATATCAGCCTATGTTAGGGGAGGACGTTCTGCCACTGCAAGGAGGGTGTGCTTGACGGTGTGTGAGTGTGTTCCACCACATTGGAGCCAAGGTCACATGATGGTGATGCTGCATATGTTGATGTGGTGCCAAACTTAGCACCCTGCCTCGCTTCACCTTCTTTCCACAGATTCAACATAGGCCATATTCACCCCCTCCGTTGGCTTAACAAAAACTGCCATTCCGGGAGGGGCAAAGCCTAACTGTGAACACTGATGGACGTCTGAGTCTGCATCTCTGTCAGTCACCTAGCCAAAACCAGCCTCACATCACGCTATTTTGGATGAATATGAGTAAAACTGTTAAAGATAGAGGGGGTGACCCTCCAGGTACCCCTTTGGGATGCCAAACCTCGGCAGCCGAGGACTCTACAGTCCCCAGTGTTGGTGCACAAGATGGCACCGGAGGAGGATATAGCCGACGACTCAGAACTAGACAAATCTATGTGTCAAGAAAAGATATGTAACATAATTAGAGATGAGCGAACACTAAAATGTTCGAGGTTCGAAATTCGATTCGAACAGCCGCTCAATGTTCGTGTGTTCGAATGGGTTTCGAACCCCATTATAGTCTATGGGGAACAGATACTCGTTAAGGGGGAAACCCAAATCCGTGTCTGGAGGGTCACCAAGTCCACTATGACACCCCAGGAAATGATGCCAACACCTCTGGAATGACACTGGGACAGCAGGGGAAGCATGTCTGGGGGCATCTAACACACCAAAGACCCTCTATTACCCCAACATCACAGCCTAACAACTACACACTTTACACACTCAATACCACATCTCTGAAAGTAGGAAAACACCTTGAAACATGTGTATTTGGCACTTGCAGTGAGGAGAGCTTGTCACCAGCAGTGAATTTGGCCCTTGTAGTAAGTTGAGGTTGGCACCAACATTTGTTTTGAAAATCAGGGTGGATTGAGCCTCTAACCAGCAGAGTTTGGGCAAATTCATGGTGGAGGGAGCCTCTAAACACCCCAGTTTGGGCAAATTCATGGTGGAGGGAGCCTCTAAAAACCCCAGTTTGGACCAATTCATGGTGGAGGGAGCCTCTAACCAGCCCAGTGTGGGCAAATTCATGGTGGAGGGAGCCTCTAAAAAACCCAGTTTGGACCAATTCATGGTGGAGGGAGCCTCTAACCAGCCCAGTTTGGGCAAATTCATGGTGGAGGGAGCCTCTAACCAGCCCAGTTTGGGCAAATTCATGGTGGAGGGAGCCTCTAAAAAACCCAGTTTGGACCAATTCATGGTGGAGGGAGCCTCTAACCAGCCCAGTTTGGGCAAATTCATGGTGGAGGGAGCCTCTAACCAGCCCAGTTTGGACCAATTAGTGGTGGAGGGAGCCTCTAACCAGCCCAGTTTGGACCAATTAATGGTGGAGGGAGCCTCTAACCAGCCCAGTTTGGACCAATTAATGGTGGAGGGAGCCTCTAACCACCCCAGTTTGGACCAATTCATGGTGGAGGGAGCCTCTAAACAGCCAAGTTTGGACCAATTCATGGTGGAGGGAGCCTCTAAAAACCCCAGTTTGGACCAATTCATGGTGGAGGGAGCCTCTAACCAGCCCAGTTTGGGCAAATTCATGGTGGAGGGAGCCTCTAAACAGCCCAGTTTGGGCAAATTCATGGTGGAGGGAGCCTCTAACCAGCCCAGTTTGGACCAATTAATGGTGGAGGGAGCCGCTAAACAGCCCAGTTTGGGCAAATTCATGGTGGAGGGAGCCTCTAAACAGCCCAGTTTGGACCAATTCATGGTGGAGGGAGCCTCTAAAAAACCCAGTTTGGACCAATTCATGGTGGAGGGAGCCTCTAAACAGCCCAGTTTGGGCAAATTCATGGTGGAGGGAGCCTCTAACCAGCCCAGTTTGGACCAATTAATGGTGGAGGGAGCCTCTAAACAGCCAAGTTTTGGGAAATTCATGGTGGAGGGAGCCTCTAACCAGCCCAATTTGGACCAATTCATGGTGGAGGGAGCCTCTAAACAGCCCAGTTTGGGCAAATTCATGGTGGAGGGAGCCTCTAAAAAACCCAGTTTGGACCAATTCATGGTGGAGGGAGCCTCTAACCACCCCAGTTTGGACCAATTCATGGTGGAGGGAGCCTCTAAACAGCCAAGTTTGGACCAATTCATGGTGGATGGAGCCTCTAAAAACCCCAGTTTGGACCAATTCATGGTGGAGGGAGCCTCTAACCAGCCCAGTTTGGGCAAATTCATGGTGGAGGGAGCCTCTAAACAGCCCAGTTTGGGCAAATTCATGGTGGAGGGAGCCTCTAACCAGCCCAGTTTGGACCAATTAATGGTGGAGGGAGCCGCTAAACAGCCCAGTTTGGACCAATTCATGGTGGAGGGAGCCTCTAAAAACCCCAGTTTGGACCAATTCATGGTGGAGGGAGCCTCTAAAAAACCCAGTTTGGACCAATTCATGGTGGAGGGAGCCTCTAACCAGCCCAGTTTGGACCAATTAATGGTGGAGGGAGCCTCTAAACAGCCCAGTTTGGGCAAATTCATGGTGGAGGGAGCCTCTAACCAGCCCAGTTTGGACCAATTAATGGTGGAGGGAGCCTCTAACCAGCCCAGTTTGGACCAATTAATGGTGGAGGGAGCCTCTAACCAGCCCAGTTTGGACCAATTCATGGTGGAGGGAGCCTCTAACCACCCCAGTTTGGACCAATTCATGGTGGAGGGAGCCTCTAAACAGCCAAGTTTGGACCAATTCATGGTGGAGGGAGCCTCTAAAAACCCCAGTTTGGACCAATTCATGGTGGAGGGAGCCTCTAACCAGCCCAGTTTGGGCAAATTCATGGTGGAGGGAGCCTCTAAACAGCCCAGTTTGGGCAAATTCATGGTGGAGGGAGCCTCTAACCAGCCCAGTTTGGACCAATTAATGGTGGAGGGAGCCGCTAAACAGCCCAGTTTGGGCAAATTCATGGTGGAGGGAGCCTCTAAACAGCCCAGTTTGGACCAATTCATGGTGGAGGGAGCCTCTAAAAAACCCAGTTTGGACCAATTCATGGTGGAGGGAGCCTCTAAACAGCCCAGTTTGGGCAAATTCATGGTGGAGGGAGCCTCTAAACAGCCCAGTTTGGACCAATTAATGGTGGAGGGAGCCTCTAAACAGCCAAGTTTGGACCAATTCATGGTGGAGGGAGCCTCTAACCAGCCCAGTTTGGACCAATTCATGGTGGAGGGAGCCTCTAACCAGCCCAGTTTGGACCAATTCATGGTGGAGGGAGCCTCTAACCAGCCCAGTTTGGACCAATTCATGGTGGAGGGAGCCTCTAAACAGCCAAGTTTGGACCAATTCATGGTGGAGGGAGCCTCTAAAAACCCCAGTTTGGACCAATTCATGGTGGAGGGAGCCTCTAACCAGCCCAGTTTGGGCAAATTCATGGTGGAGGGAGCCTCTAAACAGCCCAGTTTGGGCAAATTCATGGTGGAGGGAGCCTCTAACCAGCCCAGTTTGGACCAATTAATGGTGGAGGGAGCCGCTAAACAGCCCAGTTTGGGCAAATTCATGGTGGAGGGAGCCTCTAAACAGCCCAGTTTGGACCAATTCATGGTGGAGGGAGCCTCTAAAAAACCCAGTTTGGACCAATTCATGGTGGAGGGAGCCTCTAAACAGCCCAGTTTGGGCAAATTCATGGTGGAGGGAGCCTCTAAACAGCCCAGTTTGGACCAATTAATGGTGGAGGGAGCCTCTAAACAGCCAAGTTTGGACCAATTCATGGTGGAGGGAGCCTCTAACCAGCCCAGTTTGGACCAATTCATGGTGGAGGGAGCCTCTAACCAGCCCAGTTTGGACCAATTCATGGTGGAGGGAGCCTCTAACCAGCCCAGTTTGGACCAATTAATGGTGGAGGGAGCCTCTAAACAGCCAAGTTTGGACCAATTCATGGTGGAGGGAGCCTCTAAAAACCCCAGTTTGGACCAATTCATGGTGGAGGGAGCCTCTAACCAGCCCAGTTTGGGCAAATTCATGGTGGAGGGAGCCTCTAAAAAACCCAGTTTGGACCAATTCATGGTGGAGAGAGCCTCTAACCAGCCCAGTTTGGACCAATTAATGGTGGAGGGAGCCTCTAAACAGCCAAGTTTGGACCAATTCATGGTGGAGGGAGCCTCTAAAAAACCCAGTTTGGACCAATTCATGGTGGAGGGAGCCTCTAACCAGCCCAGTTTGGACCAATTCATGGTGGAGGGAGCCTCTAAACAGCCCAGTTTGGGCAAATTCATGGTGGAGGGAGCCTCTAAAAACCCCCAGTTTGGACCAATTCATGGTGGAGGGAGCCTCTAAAAACCCCAGTTTGGACCAATTCATGGTGGAGGGAGCCTCTAAAAACCCCAGTTTGGACCAATTCATGGTGGAGGGAGCCGCTAAACAGCCCAGTTTGGACCAATTCATGGTGGAGGGAGCCTCTAACCAGCAGAGTTGGTGGAAATCAGGGTGGAGGGAGCCTCTAACCAGCAGAGTTGGGGGAAATCAGGGTGGAGGGAGCCTAGTATTAGCAGAATTGTGCAACGCTTATGGTGGATGAGTATGAGGATGCGGAGGAATTGGAGAGGTTGAGTACAGACATGGAGTTTCATGTTGGGGTGCTTTACACAGGTGGGCACAAAAATGACGGCTCTACCCAGTGGTGGTTCATTTTTATCAAAGTGAGCCGGTCGGCACTCTCAGCTGACAGACGGGTGCGCTTGTCAGTGATGATGCCACCGGCTGCACTGAACACCCTCTCAGATAGGACGCTGGCGGCAGGACAGGACAGCACCTCCAAGGCATATAGGGCAAGTTCAAGCCACAGGTCCAACTTCGACACCCAATACGTGTAGGGCGCAGAGGGGTCGGAGAGGACAGGGCTGTGGTCGGAAAGGTATTCCCGCAACATGCGCCTATACTTCTCACGCCTGGTGACACTAGGACCCTCCGTGGCGGCACTTTGGCGAGGGGGTGCCATCAAGGTGTCCCAGACCTTAGACAGTGTGCCCCTCGTTTGTGTGGACCGGTGAGAACTTGGTTGCCTACTGGAGGAACTGCCCTCCCTGCCGCCAACGTCACATGCTGGAAACATCTCCATCATATTCTGCACCAATTGCCTGTGGCAAGCATTGATGCGATTGGCCCTCCCCTCTACCGGAATAAAAGACGAGATGTTGTTTTTATACCGGGGGTCAAGGATAGCAAAGATCCAGTACTGGTTGTCCTCCATGATTTTGACAATACGCTTGTCGGTTGTAAAGCACCCCAACATGAACTCAGCCATGTCTGCCACAGTGTTAGTTGGCATGACTCCTCTGGCCCCACCGGAAAGTTCAATCTCCATTTCCTCCTCATCCTCCATGTCTACCCATCCGCGCTGCAACAATGGGACGATTCGAAGTTGCCCGGAAGCCTCCTGTATCACCATCACATCATCGGACAACTCTTCTTCCTCCTCCTCCTCCTCCTCCTCCTCCATTAAACGCAGTGAAGCGGACAGATGTGTGGACCTACTCTCCAGCTGTGACGGATCGGATGCTATCCCTAACTCCTCTGTGTGATCTGAGTTATCCCTGATGTCAATCAGGGATTCTCTCAGAACACACAAGAGCGGGATTGTAAGGCTCACCATCGCATCCTCAGAGCTCACCCTCCTTGTGGACTCCTCAAAGACCCGTAGGATGTCACAAAGGTCTCTCATCCATGGCCACTCATGGATGTGAAACTGAGGCAGCTGACTTTGTGGCACCCTAGGGTTTTGTAGCTGGTATTCCATCAAAGGTCTCTGCTGCTCAACCACTCTATTCAACATCTGAAACGTTGAGTTCCAGCGTGTGGGGACGTCGCACAAAAGCCGGTGTTGTGGCACATGCAGGCGTTGCTGGAGAGATTTTAAGCTAGCAGCGGCTACTGTCGACTTGCGAAAGTGGGCGCACATGCGCCGCACTTTCACCAGTAGCTCTGGAACATTGGGGTAGCTCTTTAGGAAACGTTGCACCACTAGGTTGAAGACGTGGGCCAGGCATGGAACATGTTGGAGTCCGGCAAGCTCCAGAGCTGCTACCAGGTTCCGGCCGTTATCACAAACGACCATGCCTGGGCCCAGGTGCAGCGGCTCAAACCATATTGCCGTCTCATCGAGGAGGGCATCCCTCACCTCGGAGGCAGTGTGCTGTCTGTCCCCCAAGCTGATCAGCTTCAGCACAGCCTGCTGACGTCTACCAACGCCAGTGCTGCAACGTTTCCAACTCGTAGCTGGGGTCAATCTAACAGCGGAGGAGGAGGCGGTGGCGGAGGAGGAGGCGGTGGCGGAGGAGGAGGCGGTAGAGGAGGAGGAGGAGGGGGGTGTTCTTCTCGTGTCCCTGCCAGGAATGTTAGGCGGGGAGACGAGGTACACCGGGCCAGTTTGGGAAGCAGTCCCAGCCTCAACTACATTCACCCAGTGTGCCGTCAGTGAAATGTAGCGTCCCTGTCCGCATGCACTTGTCCACGCGTCGGTGGTCAAGTGGACCTTTGTGCAAAGCGCGGAACTAAGGGCCCGCCTGATGTTGAGTGACACGTGCTGGTGCAAGGCGGGGACGGCACACCGGGAGAAGTAGTGACGGCTAGGGACGGCATAGCGAGGTGCCGCAGTTGCCATCAGGTCCAGGAAGGCGGGAGTTTCAACAAGCCGGAACGCCAACATCTCCTGGGCCAGCAGTTTAGCGATGTTGGCGTTCAAGGCTTGCGCGTGTGGGTGGTTAGCAGTGTATTTCTGCCGCCGCTCCAATGTCTGAGAGATGGTGGGTTGTTGTAAAGAAACGCCTGATGGTGCCTTTGATGGTGCAGGAGAAGGAGATAAGACAGGACCAGGGGAGGATGAGGTAGAAGTCAACAAAGTGGCGGAGGCAGATGAAGTGGTGTCCTGGCTCGTCCTCTGGAGTGCATCGCCAGCACAGTCAGCAGTGGCAGTGGCAGAGGCAGAGGCAGTGGCAGAGGCAGTGGCAGTGGCGTGAACGGCAGGCGGCCTTTGTCCTGCCGTTGCTGCCTGCCACTGATTCCAGTGCTTGGATTCCAAATGACGGCGCATTGAAGTGGTGGACAGGTTGCTCTTCTCAGAGCCCCTAATCAATTTCGAGAGGCAAATTGTGCAGACAACACTATATCTGTCCTCGGCGCATTCCTTGAAAAAACTCCACACCTTCGAGAAACGTGCCCTCGAGGTGGGAGTTTTTCGGGGCTGGGTACGAACTGGAACATCTTGGGAGATTCCGGGTGTGGCCTGGCTTCGCCTAAGCTGCTGACCTCTGCCTCTGCCTCTAGCTACCCTTTTTGGTGCTGCACCTGCCTCAACATCCACACTACTTTCCCCGCTTGACATCCCCCCTGTCCAGGTCGGGTCAGTGTCCTCATCATCCACCACTTCCTCTTCCAACTCCTGTCTCATCTCCTCCTCCCGCACAATGCGCCGGTCAACTGGATGCCCTGACGGCAACTGCGTCACATCATCGTCGATGAGGGTGGGTTGCTGGTCATCCACCACCAAATCGAACGGAGATGGAGGAGACTCTAGTGTTTGAGCATCTGGACACAGATGCTCCTCTGTTAGGTTCGTGGAATCGTGACATGGAGAGGCAGGTTGAGGGACAATGAAAGGAGCGGAGAACAGCTCTGGGGAGCAGGGACAGTTTGGGTTATTGTTCTGTAAAGCTTCGGAATTTTGGGAGGAAGGAAGACAAGACTGTTGGGTAATAGGAGGAGAGGAGGCAGAGTCTGACTGGCTGCTGGACAATGTGCTGTAAGCGTTCTCTGACAGCGATTGCAAGACCTGTTCCTGGTTCTCGGGCCTACTAAGGTTTGTACCCTGCAGTTTAGTTAATGTGGCAAGCAACCCTGGCACTGTGGAGTGGCGCAATGCTTGCTGCCCCACAGGAGTAGGCACGGGACGCCCTGTGGCTTCACTGCTACCTTGCTCCCCAGAACCATTCCCCCGACCTCGCCCACGGCCTCGTCCACGTCCCTTTCCGGGAGCCTTGCGCATTTTGAATTCCTAGTTAGAAATTGGCACTGTATACCAGTAGTAAAAATTGTGGGTGCACGTAACCCCAATATATTCTTTGAATTACCAGTCAGAAACTGGCACTATATGGCAGTAGCAAGAAATGAGGGTATTTGTATTCCCAATATATTCTTTGAATTCCCAGTCAGACAATGGCACTGTATACCAGTAGTAAAAATTGTGGGTGCACGTAACCCCAATATATTCTTTGAATTCCCAGTCAGACACTGGCACTATATGGCAGTAGCAAGAAATGAGGGTATTTGTATTCCCAATATATTCTTTGAATTCCCAGTCAGACAATGGCACTGTATACCAGTAGTAAAAATTGTGGGTGCACGTAACCCCAATATATTCTTTGAATTACCAGTCAGACACTGGCACTATATGGCAGTAGCAAGAAATGAGGGTATTTATAACCCCAATATATTCTTTGAATTCCCAGTCAGACAATGGCACTGTATACCAGTAGTAAAAATTGTGGGTGCACGTAACCCCAATATATTCTTTGAATTACCAGTCAGAAACTGGCACTATATGGCAGTAGCAAGAAATGAGGGTATTTGTATTCCCAATATATTCTTTGAATTCCCAGTCAGACAATGGCACTGTATACCAGTAGTAAAAATTGTGGGTGCACGTAACCCCAATATATTCTTTGAATTCCCAGTCAGACACTGGCACTATATGGCAGTAGCAAGAAATGAGGGTATTTGTATTCCCAATATATTCTTTGAATTCCCAGTCAGACAATGGCACTGTATACCAGTAGTAAAAATTGTGGGTGCACGTAACCCCAATATATTCTTTGAATTCCCAGTCAGACACTGGCACTATATGGCAGTAGCAAGAAATGAGGGTATTTGTATTCCCAATATATTCTTTGAATTCCCAGTCAGACAATGGCACTGTATACCAGTAGTAAAAATTGTGGGTGCACGTAACCCCAATATATTCTTTGAATTCCCAGTCAGACACTGGCACTATATGGCAGTAGCAAGAAATGAGGGTATTTGTATTCCCAATATATTCTTTGAATTCCCAGTCAGACAATGGCACTGTATACCAGTAGTAAAAATTGTGGGTGCACGTAACCCCAATATATTCTTTGAATTACCAGTCAGAAACTGGCACTATATGGCAGTAGCAAGAAATGAGGGTATTTATAACCCCAATATATTCTTTGAATTCCCAGTCAGACAATGGCACTGTATACCAGTAGTAAAAATTGTGGGTGCACGTAACCCCAATATATTCTTTGAATTCCCAGTCAGACACTGGCACTATATGGCAGTAGCAAGAAATGAGGGTATTTGTATTCCCAATATACTCTTTGAATTCCCAGTCAGACAATGGCACTGTATACCAGTAGTAAAAATTGTGGGTGCACGTAACCCCAATATATTCTTTGAATTACCAGTCAGAAACTGGCACTATATGGCAGTAGCAAGAAATGAGGGTATTTATAACCCCAATATATTCTTTGAATTCCCAGTCAGACAATGGCACTGTATACCAGTAGTAAAAATTGTGGGTGCACGTAACCCCAATATATTCTTTGAATTCCCAGTCAGACACTGGCACTATATGGCAGTAGCAAGAAATGAGGGTATTTGTATTCCCAATATACTCTTTGAATTCCCAGTCAGACAATGGCACTGTATACCAGTAGTAAAAATTGTGGGTGCACGTAACCCCAATATATTCTTTGAATTCCCAGTCAGACACTGGCACTATATGGCAGTAGCAAGAAATGAGGGTATTTGTATTCCCAATATATTCTTTGAATTCCCAGTCAGACAATGGCACTGTATACCAGTAGTAAAAATTGTGGGTGTATATAGCCCCAATTCTATTGCTAGGGGACTTGCAGGGTATTTCTGGGGTGAAGGTGGGGGGGCACACCGTTGGAACGGGTATCGGGGTATATATCGGGTATACGGGAATACACTGACAGTGTATTCCATTCAGGATCCTGGGAAAGCTGGGTTGCGGCGATTGAGCCCGTCAGTGCCACGTTACACTGACAAGCTTCTCCCTGGAATTTAGCTCTTACAAGAGCTGTTGTGGTTGTCTTCTCCTTCCTATCCTAGCCTGTCCCTGCCTACCCAGAATCTAAGCCCTAGCTAGCTGGACGGAAACCTCCGTCCTCGGTGAATTGCAAGCTCAGAATGACGCGAACCTGGGCGGCGCTGTTCTTTTAAATTAGAGGTCACATGTTTTTGGCAGCCAATGGGTTTTGCCTACTTTTCTCAACGTCACCGGTGTCGTAGTTCCTGTCCCACCTACCCTGCGCTGTTATTGGAGCAAAAAAGGCGCCAGGGAAGGTGGGAGGGGAATCGAGTAATGGCGCACTTTACCACGCGGTGTTCGATTCGATTCGAACATGCCGAACAGCCTAATATCCGATCGAACATGAGTTCGATAGAACACTGTTCGCTCATCTCTAAACATAATTAAAATTTATCACAAATATGATATTTTTCATTTAATAAAGTATTTTTTTTATTTTTATATGTTTAACTTATTTTAACTATTCAGAAAAGAGCCTAAGACCTTTGAAATTTATAGTCTATACAAAAGAGGGCTTCTCTGACCAATCAAAATCTAGCCGGCACTAGGCCACTCCCCTTTATGGGAGTGCCCAAGCTATCGGACCTGAATGGAAACTTATTGCATTGATATTTCGGCAACAGCTATTATACTTAGACGGAGTGCTATGGGCCAATAGAATTTTAGCCTACACATGAAGTGGAAGGCGCCCGCCAATGAGAATGCAACCGACAAAAAGTCTCTCTTTAACACATTCTAGGCATACAGTGGACCTGAAGGGGAACTCATAGCTGCTATCATACTAAAACGGAATACTATGGGCCAACTAGACAATGAAACTGTCTCCCCGGCGATCTCAAAGTCATTCCTCAGGAAAACCTTGGCTCAGGCTCTAGCTCCGGTCCAAGCAGAGCTGTCAAAACTCCATGCATATGTGCAGCACATCGGCAAACACGTGGACTCCCTAGAGTCAGCGTGCTCGGCACTCACGCTACACTCCTCCACTATGGTCCTTCACTTAACCAAACACCACAACCACCTACAAACTTCTGGAGGATATAGAAAATCGTAACCGCAGGAGAAATCTATGTCTCAAGGGCTTACCTGAAACGCACGCTCGAGACACTGGGAGTAATGGCGACCATCTTTGATTCCCTCCTAGGCCATGACAGGTTTGCTGTGATCCAGATAAAATGAATACATAGGGCGGTACGCTCGACACCCTCACTCAATGATCCACCGCGTGATGTAATATGTGGTTTGATGTCCTCCATTGATACCTCAGCGGTCCTTGCAGCAGCCAAAGAAAAAAGACCACTGATGTTTGAGCAATTGGAAGTACACCTTTACCAAGACCTGGCAACTTCAACCCTCGCTAAGCGATGGATCCTGCAACCCCTCCTTGAAGTTTTTAGGTATAAAGGCCTACAATATGCATGGCTATTCCCATTTGGTCTGTCCATAATTCACCAAGGGAGGAGACTTATTGTCCGTGCACCAGAGGACCTGACCACTCTATGGCCTATCCTGGGAATACCTCCATTGGACATTCTATCTTGACTGCCTCTACCAGAGTACATACCTGAATACTGACCAAGGGGACTCTCCTAGATGCCCTAAATTATCGAGATCCTGCAAACTCCCTCCACGGAGTAACATATAGGATTTAAGCTGAGCTCTAAGGTTTCTGCAGAACCCAGAGAAGGTGACACGTGCTACTCATGTTGAATTTCCCTTTATCACCTCTACACACCCAAGGAGACATTACTTCTTCGCTTTTGGCCTTTAAATACCCTTTTCCTGACCGGATTACTATTGCTTTACATGATGATGGATTCTGTTGACTCTCTGACAAAACTAATCTACAGGTATCGTTGTTTAAAGGTACTATGCTATTCTCCCTTTCTCCCCCTTCCTCCCCAACTCTCCCCGTCCCCCACATGAGTTCCTACTCTTCAAAAGGGATTCCACTGCTGTTTCGGATTAAATCCTATTCTCCAATCTCCATCCCTGACTGCCTGGGACTTTTACTGCATAACAAGACTGGAACTCTTGTCTTCTTATTTTGGCATACACAGTTGGTAAATTTACTTATCTGTAAATGTTTGATATATGCACCTTCTCACCTTCCCTTGCCCCCCCTTCCCCCCGACTTGAGATATATTATGGGCTTCTTTTGTTCGCGCTGTACCCTGTGTGAAACTGGTTGTGGGTTTGCCCCATTGCCGCGGGGGGTGGAAAGTCCTGGATCCAAATGATTCTCCATTCTAACTTCCTTCAACCCCATAACCTCCTCCCTCCCCCTTCCCCCCCTCTCTTTAGCTAGTCTACTAGAGGTACTATTGGTTAGTGACTTCACATGTATCTGGGGGGGGGGGGGCGCCTGCCCAGCTCTCGGGATTCGTGTTTGTGGGGTCTCTTTGGTCTCGGGTGGCCGCGATGCCTGTACCGGTGTAATGGTCGCTCTATGTAAATCGATGGGGCATTTATGGGGCACCCCATGTACCTAATACTTCACTTTTTTCCCCTTCCGCCACCCTCCCTTCCCTGATCTACTTCATGAAAATGTTCATTAGCTTATTAGTTAAGTGTTGGTATGAAACGAGCTAGATTCACTCTTCTCAGTTGAAGGTCGGTGTTGAGGATTGCCTATTACCTAATGTATACTTACTCTGCTAACTTTTGTTATATATCTTTTAATGAGTCTCCGTGGTCTGCTGGTCCTGGGGTGCTCACCACCACCTTAGCCCTCTCTCCTTGGATCTTGACAGTGCATCTTGTATGTCACCGTCACTGGCTTTATGTATTCTTGGGGTTCACTCCCGCCGAGCCCCCTGAACTTGCGAGGTCCCGTGGTCCCGAATGGTCATAAAATCCAGGCCGCTGTTGTGATCTTCTGGGGGGTGGCGAAGCTCTTGGACTCACTTCAGAGCCTTCTTCCACCTGGTACTCACCTGTTGAGACCTGCATTTAAAGGGATTCTACCATTAAAATAATTTTTTTTCTCGATAGCACGTAGGAATAGCCTTAAGAAAGGCTATTCTTCTGCTTCCTTTAGATGTCTTCTCTGCGCCGCCGTTAGGTAGAAATCCTGGTTTTCGTCTGTATGCAAATGAGGTCTCTCGCAGCACTGGGGCGGTCCCCAGCGCTCAAACAGCACTGCGGGTGTCTCAAATGCTGCGAGAGAACTCTCAAGCGCCGCCTCCATCTTCTTCAGGAACAGCCTCTTTGCGCATCTTCTTCTGGAGATGGGTTCAAACTTCTAAGTCTCAGGCAGAGCCAACTGCACATGCCCACAGGCCACAAGAAAATGGCTACTTACTTACTGTGTAAGTGGCCATCTTACTATGAAGATGGAGACGGCGCTGGAGATTTCTCTTGCAGCATTGGGACCACCGCCAGTGCTGCGAGAGAATTAATTTGCATACAGACAAAAATCGGGATTTCTACAGAACGGTGGAGGAGACAAGATGAAGATTGAATGGATTGAAAAAATCAACCAAATTGCTCACTTCGAAAAGCTTTCCAGTTGGAAATCCAGATCCCACTGCAAATTTCTCAAGATTTGGACTTGCGAGGTCCCGTGGTCCCGGATGGTCATGAAACCCAGGCCGCTTATGGGGGCCACACGGTGGCTCAGTGGTTAGCACTGCAGCCTTGCAGCGCTGGAGTCCTGGTGTTAAAATCCCGCCAAGGGCAAAAAACCATCTGCAAGGAGTTTGTATGTTCTCCCCGTGTTTGCATGGATTTCCATCCCATATTCCAAAAAAAGACATACTGATAGGGAAAAATGTACATTGTGAGCTCTATATGGGGCTCACAATCTACATTTAAAAAAAAAGAAAAGAAACCCAGGCCGCTTTTGTGATTATCTTCTGGGGGGTGGCGAAGCACTTGGACTCACTTCAGAGCCTTCTTTCACCTGGTACTCACCTGGTGAGACCTGCATTTAAAGGGATTCTACCATTAAAATCAAATTTTTTTATCTCTTTCTTAAGGCTATTCTTCTACTTCCTTTAGATGTCTTGTCTACGCCGCCGTTAGGTAGAAATCCTGGTTTTCGTCTGTATGCAAATGAGGTCTCTCGCAGCACTGGGGCAGTCCCCAGCGCTCAAACAGCACTGTGGGTGTCTCAAATGCTGCGAGAGAACTCTCAAGTGCCGCCTCCATCTTCTTCAGGAACAGCCTCTTTGCGCGTCTTCTTCTGGAGCTGGGTTCAAACTTCTAGGCTTCAGGCAGAGCCAACTGCACATGCCCACAGGCCACAAGAAAATGGCTGCTTACTTAGTGTGTAAGTGGCCATCTTACCGTAAAGATGGAGACAGCGCTGGAGATTTCTCTTGCAGCATTGGGGCCAGTGCTGTGAGAGAATTAATTTGCATGCAGACAAAAAACGGGATTTCTACAGAACGGTGGCGTGGAGGAGACAAGATGAAAATTGAATGAATTGAAAAAATCAACCAAATTGCTCGCTTCGAAGAGCTCTCCAGTTGGAAATCCAGATACCACTGCAAATTTCTCAAGATTTGGATCCCGTTGAGGAATTTGAAATTTTGAGGGTAATCTCTCAATACAGTTGATGTTATCTCTTCCTTCATACCCCATTTCTCCCCTTTCATATGCACATTACTGTATACCCAATAATAAAAGATATTATACTTAGTCCCATACCTAATATCGAATCCACTAGAGTAGTATGGACTGAGGATCCTAAAACAAGGTCCCGTTTTTGTACGCATGATCATGGCAAATTTTAAACCTTGTTTACTTACCTTTGTAAATTGTGTTATATATGACTCTTATGCGTATATGTTCAACTTATTATGATAAAATCCTTAATAAAAATATGATTAATAAAAAAAGAACCTGCCACACCGTGCAGTAGGTGATTTTACCCCCAACATTCTGCACTAACTGACTTTTGCTGCCACTGCCACCGTGAACCCCTGCAACATGATTTCCAAAGAGGTAAGCTTCTCCGAAGTGGGTGGTCTACCTTGGGGCATGTTTGGCTCCCACCTCCCACTGCTGCCACCCTGCTGACTCCTGGCCACACTACTGACTTGCTGGCTCCGCTACTGCCTCCTGAGCAAGCTGCCACCCTTTCCTCCTGATGATGATGAAGCCTCTTCATCACATGGCTCCCAAATGTGATCAGCTACATCGTCATCGACTACAGTCCGCAGGTCACTGATGTCCTCCTCAATGGTCTCTGAGCCAGGAGCCTGACTGCTCACAACAGTAGCTGACATGCCACTCTCCTCATCATTACTTGCCTACCTACTGTAGGAAGCTGCAGATGCATACATCCCAACCGTCCCAATTTCCGCGGGACATTCACGATTTGGGTGACATGTCCCGCGGTCCCAGTTGGAGGGAGGTATGTCCCGATTTCAACTCAGATCTGCGTCCAGAGGACGCAGATCTGAGTTGAACACATATGCGGCTGAAGCAAGGAGCTGACACAGGTCAGCTCCTCGCTGCTCTCTGCGCGCCTCTCTCGCTGACACATATGCGACTGAAGCGAGGAGCTGACCTGTGTCAGCTCCTTGCTTCAGCCGCATATGTGTCAGCGAGAGAGGCGCGCAGAGACCAGCGAGGGAGCAGAGGAGAAGGCAAGTGTAATGTGGAGGTGGAACGTGAAACTGGGGGCAGATGAAGGAGAGGACGGCATGACACTGGGGGCAGAGATGGAGAGGACGGCATGACACTGGGGGCAGAGATGGAGAGGAGGGCATGACACTGAGGGCAGATGAAGGAGGGGACGGCATGACACTGTTGGCAGAGATGGAGAGGACGGCATGACACTGGGGGCAGAGATGGAGAGGACAGCATGACACTGGGGGCAGAGATGTGGGGACATGAATCTGGGGGCAGAGATGGGGACATGAATCTGGGGGCGGAGATGGGGACATGAATCTGGGGGCAGAGATGGGGGACACGAATCTGGGGGCAGAGATGGGGGACATGAATCTGGGGGCAGAGATGGGGGACATGAATCTGGGAGCAGAGATGGAGGGATATGAATCTGAGGGCAGAGATGGGGGGACATGAATCTGGGGGCAGAGATGGAGGGGGACATGAAACTGGGGGCAGATGAAGGGTGTATATGAAACTGGGGGAGAGATAGAGGGGGGCATATAATTTACGGGTGACTGTAGGAGGATTGTACTGTGTGCGGGCACATGAAAAATTAACGAGTGGGCGGAGTCAACATAAAAGTGGGCAGGGCTAAATGTGCTGCAGCGCGCGCGTAGCGCGCCACACATTTTGTCCCTCTTTCGATTTTTCAAAAGTTGGGAGGTATACAGATGTCTCCTCCAGGTCTCTGCTGGGCACTAGCTGCTGACTGTACTCTAGTAGGTCTTCCTCACTGTATAGTGGATCTGAGCCCACAGCATAGAGTACTTCTGTGGCTGAGGGAAAAGAAGAGGACAGAGGCAGGTTGAGGACAGGTAAGGGCACAGGGCCTTCTTCCAGGTCATTCCAACTAAGGGCGGTGTCTGACAAACACTTCAACACTTTGCTAAGGGTTTCTGATGTGACTTGGGATGAAGTGGATGACTGAGTAAATCATTCTACAACAGATGCTGGTCAAAACACGACCGCCACTTGACCCTGGGAGCTCAGGCCTCTGTAAGTGATCCCCTGCTACCAAGGCCCTTACTTTGCTGCGACCTCTGCCTGCACCAGAAACATTTAGACTGTGCCCCTCCCCAGTGCAGGGCCTGTCATTTCTCTGCCTGACATACTGTCAGATCAAATGAACAGATAACTGCTCTATAATAGTTGCTTTATAACAGACAACTCTGGGGTTTTGTTGTGTTTTGTGTTTCTACCACTTTCCCCAGCCACTGCTGACATCTCTCCCTGCACTAAGTATGATGTGAAATGCCTGAACCTAAAATAGCAGAGGGTATTTATAGGGCTGTGACATCATAGGGCCGGATGGCTGCTGATTGGCTGCATACATGGCATTGTGGGTGATCCCGCATTCCGAGAGTTCCTTGCCCCATGTCCTAACACGAAGCATGAAGAAATCCGGTTTCAATGCAAATCAAAGCTTTCCTGAAGTTTGGATCAAATATTACTTCATCAGCTTCGATTGGCTCATCTCTACTTTTAAACATAAATTTTACATAGGTGTCACACTATAACAAAAAATTCACTTGAAAAAAATGAAAAAACACTAGAGATAATATTCTTGTAATTGTGGCCTCAGTAGTGTCAGGGGTTAATGTGAGTAATGACAATCTTTGTACAGGGCTGTGGAATATGTCTGTGGTATATTCTGTATAACACAAGGACGCCTGAGACCGGTTATTTCTTCTACAAGTCTCTATAGTAAGGACGGATCAGAGCACAATCCTCGGAGAGCAGATCCAGAATGATGTGCGATGAGATCAGAGAATGTAAAATCTATCCCATAATACTGTATAAAAGGAGGGGAGATGAGAGCAGTCACCATATAGCATGTCCTGATCCTGGGGGCCGTGCTGTCTGTGTCACTGCTGCCTCACTGCTTCTATCCATCATCTCTTACTGAGGACAGAATATACGTCATATCATCATCATCATCATCATCATCATCATCATCATCATCATCATCATCATCATCATCAATCATCATCATCATCATCATCATCATCATCATCATCATCCTCCTACTCCTACTCCTACTCCTACTCCTACTCCTACTCCTACTCCTACTCCTACAAGGAGATGTGCAGTCTCATTACTACGCTTCTTCTTTGGTTTCCTGTAACAGAATTAGTCTGTGATCTCAGGATAAGAGAAGTTCTTGAGCAAGTGCTGAAAGGTTCCCAGGATGGAGATCTCATCATTGGGGGGTTATTGACAATGTATAAATCTACAGAATATCGTCAGCTCCAAGGCTACAATGACACAGGTTTTTGGTGTTCTGAGTAAGTCCTTATTTCATGTACAAATTGTCATCAGAAAAGTAGAGCGAGTTGTGTGAGGTCTGTAGTCAATTCTCTGAAGATAAGGACTCGATAAACCATAAGGACGTGTCTGTGCCGGAGGATCTTGTGCAGGTTCTTGTGATTCTCCTCATATTCCAGCTCCTAGTAAATGCTGCTCATGTATTCCTATCAGTATCCTCAGCTGTACACAGGCCTCACTTACAATCTTTACACTCACTATGGTTTCATCATTTCGCAGAAAAAAAAAAAAAAAAAATGTTAGTGATTTTTTTCTTTTGAAAAATTAATTTGATACACTATGTTTTTATAGATCTATAGTCCTAGGAGCCCTGACAGTGTCATACACTAAGTACTATAGATAGATAGTCCTAGGAGTCCTGACAGTGTTATACACTACGTATTATAGATAGATAGTCCTAGGAGCCCTGACAGTGTCATATACTACCCTGTTTCCCCGAAAATAATACGGTGTCTTATATTAATTTTTGCTTCCAAAGATGCGCCATGTCTTATTTTCAGGGGGTGTCTTATTTTTTTCAAAGAAGAATTCACATATATTGCTAAATATAAAAATTAACATTTATTAAATACTGTACAGTATAAAAATATTTTGTAGTGCAGGCTATTTTGGACACAGGGATACCTAACATGTATGGTATGTGTTTCACAGTGTTTACATACTTTTATATGTGTTCTAGGGAAATGGGTTGATTTGAATTTGTAATACTTTTATATTTTTTATTATATATATATATATATATATATATATATATATTACATTTATTAACCCCCTGTAATACATTACAGACAGGGAACTTGCCTTCAAAAGAAATGACAATTTTTTGCAATGCAATTGTAAAGGTCTGATCACTAATGCAATGCAATGCATTAGTGATCAGACCTTTGCAATGCATTGGATGAGGTTGCTTCCCCCTCCACTCGTAAAGTCCCACATAGGAGGCAGCAGCCCTGGCACACGCCACAGACACGATTTCTTCAGCGCTGCTCTAGGTGTGCCGAACGTCTCTGGAGAAAATCACGCTCACCTGCAGATTTCCTCCACTTCAAGTTTATGCTTAAAACATATAGTTCTGCCCTTCACCTCGCCAAACAAGACTATTTCACCGCCCTCATCTCTTCTCTCTCCAGCAACCCTAAAAGGCTTTTTGAAACCTTTCACTCCTTACTCACACCCAAGGTGCAGACGCCATTCACAGACCTTAGTGCTGATGACCTGGCCATGTATTTCCATGATAAAATTGATAAGATCCGTCAGGAAATTACTGCCCAAGCCCCAGGTGTCATTGACTCCCACACCTACGATAGTACTGTTCCCCTCACCAGCCGCACTTCAGACTGTCCATTCTCATCTTTTGAACCTGTCACAGAAGAGGAAGTCTCCCAGCTACTTTCTTCATCTCGCCCCACAACCTGCAGTAGTGACCCCTTCCCCTCACACCTTCTAAAATCTCTGTCCCCTGCTGTCACTATTTACCTTACTAAAATATTTAACCTCTCTCTCTCTTCTGGAATCTTCCCATCCTCCTTCAAGCATGCTGTTATAACCCCGCTACTGAAAAAACCCTCCCTGGACCCATCCTGTGCTGCTAACTATCGACCTGTCTCTAACCTCCCCTTCATCTCTAAACTTTTGGAACGCCTGGTTTATTCTCGGTTAATCCGTTATCTCTCTGCTAACTCTCTGCTTGACCCCTTACAATCTGGTTTCCGCGCTCTGCACTCTACTGAAACAGCTCTCACAAAAGTCTCTAATGATCTACTAAAGGCTAAATCCAATGGTGACTTCTCTCTTCTTATTCTTCTGGACCTCTCTGCAGCTTTTGACACTGTTGACCATCAACTTCTCCTCACTATGCTCCGCTCAGTCGGCCTCAATGACACTGCGCTCTCCTGGTTCTCCTCTTATCTCTCAGACCGCACTTTCAGTGTATCATTCGCGGGCTCTGTTTCCTCCCCTCTTTCCCTTGCTGTTGGGGTTCCTCAGGGCTCAGTCCTAGGCCCCCTGCTCTTTTCTCTCTACACAGCCCCCATTGGACAAACCATCGCCAAATTTGGCTTCAGGTACCATCTTTATGCTGATGACACCCAATTATACACATCTTCCCGTGACATCACCCCTGCACTCATACAGAACACCAGTGACTGTCTCTCTGCTGTCTCTAATATCATGTCCTCGCTCTATCTGAAACTAAATCTCTCTAAGACTGAACTACTACTGTTTCCACCATCTAACAGATCTGTCCCTGATATATCCATTGCAGTCTCAGGCCTTACTATAACTCCTAGGCAGCAGGCCCGCTGCCTCGGGGTCATATTTGACGCAGACCTTTCCTTCACCCCTCATATTGAATCACTCGCACATTCAAGTCACCTCCACCTCAAAAACATCTCCAGAATACGCCCTTTCCTTACCAGAGATACACTAAAGACACTTATTGTCTCTCTGATTCATTCTCGCCTTGACTACTGTAACTCCTTACTAATCGGTCTTCCCCTCACTAAACTCTCTCCTCTACAATCTATTCTGAATGCAGCAGCCAGGCTCATCTATCAGGCTAGACGCTACAGCGATGCCTCTGATCTGTGCCAGTCACTACATTGGCTGCCTATTCATTATAGAATAAAATATAAAGTTATTACTCTCATCCACAAGGCTCTCCATAATGCCGCACCTCCCTACATTTCTTCCCTCATCTCTGTCTACCGCCCAACCCGTGTTCTCCGCTCATTCAATGACCTAACACTTACATCCTCTATTATCAGAACCTCCCATGCTCGTATACAAGACTTCTCCCGAGCTGCACCACTTCTCTGGAATGCTCTACCCCGGACAATAAGATTAACTCCCAACTTCTACAGTTTCAAACGCAAACTAAAGACGCATCTTTTCAGACAAGCATATCACAATTCCTAATGCACAAAATTGTCTGAACACTGTATAAGCAATGCCGCCCCTGCTACCTCTTGTGTCACCCCCTCTACCTCATAGATTGTAAGCTCTTTTGAGCAGGGCCCTCAGTCCCATTGTGTGAAATCCTGCCGGGTGTTTAACTATGCCGGCCACCCAGGAGTCGGGCGGCCGCCATAGCCGCCTGGTGTCTGCTGGTGTCAGCAGACATCCAGCGCTAATGCCTCCGGTCGGTGCCCACACATGCTCCCATAGAAATGAATGGAAGCGCCCGGCATGCCGATTAACCCCCGCTTGCCAGCTACTTCCATTCATTTCTATTCACTACGTCTTACTTTCGGGGGAGCGCCTTATATTAGGCAAGGCAGCAAAATGTCTGCCATGCCTCACTTTCGGGGTACGTCCTATTTTCAGGGAAACACAGTATGTATTATAGATATATGGTCCTAGGAGCCCTGACAGTGTCATACACTATGTATTGTACAGTAGATATATAGTCCTAGGAGCCCTGACAGTGTCATACACTATGTATTATAGATATAGTCCTAGAGGTCCTGACAGTGTCATATATTATGTATTATATATAGTCCTAGGAGTCCTGACAGTGTCATACACTATGTATTATAGATATATAGTCCTAGGAGTCCTGACAGTATCATACACTATGTATTATAGATATTCAGTCCTAGGAGCCCTGACAGTGTCATACACCATGTATTATAGATATATAGTCCTAGGAGTCCTGACAGTGTCATACACTATGTATTATAGATATATAGTCCTAGGAGCCCTGGCAGTGTCATACACTATGTATTATAGATATATAGTCCTAGGAGCCCTGACAGTGTCATACACTATGTATTATATATCTATAGTCTTAGGAGCCCTGACAGTGTAATACACTATGTATTATAGATATATAGTCCTAGGAGCCCTGACTGTGTCAAACGCTATGTATTATAGATAGATAATCCTAGAGGTTCTGACAGTGTCATATACTATGTTTTATAGATATATACTCCTAGGAGCCCTGACAGTGTCATACACTATGTTTTGGTAGGACAAAATGTAAAATCCAGCATGCCCGAAAACCAGTTGAATAAGATAAAATGTAACTTTTACTTCATTTCGGTTAAAAAAGACAAAAAAATTTTTATCTTACAACATGGATCCAGAGAAGACAAAAACAGATGGCCTACGCGTTTCGAGACCTAGTTCATGGTCTCTTAGTCATGGCATCAAATGGCATCATGTTTTATAGATATATACTCCTAGGAGCCCTGACAGTGTCATACACTATGTATTATAGATATATAGTCCTAGGAGCCCTGACAGTGTCCTACAATATGTATTATAAATATATAGTCTGAGGAGTCCTGACAGTGTCATATGCTATGTTATATATATAAATATAGTCCTTGGAGTCCTGACAGTGTCATACACTATGTATACAGATATATAGTCCTAGGAGCCCTGACAGTGTCATATACTATGCTTTATAGTTATAAAGTTGAAGGAGTCATGACAGTGTCATACAGTGTCAAATTGAGCTGTCTAGGGCCCCCAGTAGTGTTTATTTTGAGGGCCCACTATACAGCTATGAGTGCAATTATTATCTCCCTCCCATTCACTTATCGATTCATAAACAGCACCAACACATATTTTTCCTAGTATTAGCCTCCTACCTAGTCCATCCCTTGTACTGTCTCTGCTGTGGCCCTCACAGTAGTCTGCTGATCAGCTTTTACCTTAGACTTGAGCCCCTTTGCCTCGATTATGAAAATTATTGGTGATATGGACCCCACATTGACAATAAGGTAACAGGACCCAGAAGGGAGGATAAAGATGTGGAGTAAAAACTCAACAGGACTCTCTCATATTACTGAGATCATGTAGTGAATAAATGGAGCCTAGCTGAGATACTTATCTTGATATATTTGTCTATTTACAGGACACATTTTGATGGATTTATATATTCTCTGATTTTTCTCTTTGCCATTGATAATATTAACCAGAATCCTGACATTTTACCCAATATTACACTGGGATATGATATTTATGACACATGTATGGGTGAGTGTTTGGCGGTACACCATGTATTACATCTTCTATCTGGTCGGGGTATGGTGATACCTAATTACTCCTGCAGGGCCCATGGCCACCTGGCCGGTATCATTGGAGACCTCCAATCATCTACCACTATTCCCGCAGCACAAATCCTTGGACTATATGGATATCCTCAGGTATTAGATACTCTGGGCATTGTCTATCAGTACAAGTGTAATATGATTGAGATGAGATGCATGTGACTCTTAGTTAATGGAGAGATATTACTTGATGTATAGTGAATACTAGAGGTGAGAGAGCTGATAACACAAATTTACCCTAAATTTTGTTGAGCCATTGTGTAATATTGCATGCTTAGGGAAAGCATTGTTATCATCACTGCATGATCCAAAGCTATAGCTGCAATTTGACTGGGGCTGTTTCTGCACAACATTGGTCTTGCCCAACATTTTTCATTTTAACAAAGGGTTTAAGAAGAAAAATTGCCCACAGTTTATTACACAGACATATCCCATATGTGACGGTGAACACCTGTACGGGCCCATAACAGGCCTGGAGTCCAAAAGAGAGTTAATTAGTAGAGATGAGTGAACACCATTCGATAGAATTGATGTTCGATCGAATATAAGGCCGTTTGAGGTATTTGATTCCAATCGAATACCACGAGGCAAACGCAGTAAAAATTTGTATCCCCTCCCACCTTCCCTGGCGCTTTTTTTGCACCAATAACGGCGCAGAGGAGGTGGGACAGGAATTACGACAACGGAGGCAGTTAAAAAAATTGAAAAAACCCATTGGCTGCCGAAAACATGTGACCTCCCATTTATACGATCGGCCTCCGCCGTATTTGCCATATTTGCAGTCAGAGATAGGGAGAGAGACATAGCAGCTGAGGGCTAGATAGGGTTTAGCTTCAGATAGGCAGGGAAAAACCGATGAAAAACAACAGCTCTTTTCAGAGCTATATACTAAAGGGAGAGGAGTATATAGTTCTTGCTATATACGTACGTTCCAACCAGCTTTTATTACAGGTGTCCACAGACAAAATAGCAGCAATCCACAGCAGTTACTTTTTGCTACATACCAGACAAACATTTTTTAGGGGGGTTTCCCCCTCCAAAAAATTAGCAGGAATACAGAACAGTTACTTCTTGCTATATACCAGACAAGCCGCTTTTATTTAGGGGGGCCACAACAAAATAGCAGCAATCCACAGCAGTTACTTCTTGCTATATACCAGACAAAAAATTTTGTGGGGAGATTCCCCCCCCAAAAAAATAAAAAAATTAGCAGGAATACAGAGCAGTTACTTCTTGCTATATGCCAGACAAGCAGCTTTTATTTAGGGGGACACAACAAAATAGCAGCAATCCACAGCAGTTACTTTTTGATATATATGTGCAAACCAGCTTTTCAGGCTGTGTAACCCCAAAACAAGAATACAGAGCAATTAGGTCAGGCTATGTACGCTCAATCCAGATATCCAGGGTGTGTACCCCCAAAACCTAGGTGGGAGACACCGAAATTTAGTCCATCTATGTATGCTCAATCCAGATATCCAGGGTGTGTACCCCCAAAACCTAGGTGGAAGACACAGAAATTCAGTCAGGTTATGTCCACTCAATCCAGTTGTTCACAGTGTGTAACCCCAAAACCTAGGTGGGAGAGACAGAATTTCAGTCAGGCTATATCAGCTCAATCCAATTTTTAAGGGTCTGCCCCCTAAAGATAAGTGAGAGACACAGAAATTAATTCAGGCTATATCAGCTCAATCCAATTTTTAAGGGTCTACCCCTTGTATTTTTCATTTATTTCTGTGACATTATTTCAACCAATAACTCAAGCAGTACAAGCACCAGACACTGGTACTAGAACACTGAAAACTGCTATATAAATGTAGTACAACTGCAGCCATTACTTCACCGCCCTTTTGAGGAAACCCGCACCATTCACTTGATATTCTTTCAAGGCCTTTTCTCTTCTCTTTTGCTGCAATACACAAATCTGCTGAAGTTCCTTTGGGAGCTCAGAGGAGGTGGCCTCAGTGCTGAGAAACACATCTGATGCCCCTTGGCAATGTGCATTAATATAACCATTGACCAACCAAGTGTAGTCAGCTAGCATAGCATCGAGCATGGCTAAACTCAGAGAAAAAAGGTGTACCACTTACAGAGATAGTAACTTCAGTGCTGCAATTGGCAATGGACAGTCACACCAGATGCTCGGATTGTCCTTCATTAAAGTTTCCTTATACTTTAGGAAAGAAAGTTGTGAGGGTGAAAGGTTGAGATATCGCATCAAACAATCCTTATCTGTACTTGTGTGACTGGGAAGAAAGCCACCAGTTTCCATTGAGAATAGGTAGACATCAGCGACCTGAGTATAAAATATCTTGTTTAGTATCACACCGTATTGAGAGGAAGTGGTTCAACAGAGGGAGAGACAGTAAAAGGAACCGAAAAGAGATCCTGGGAGGGGGCAAGGGTAGGATGACTTTGTTGGGAAGATTGGGCATGTTGGGAGGAAGGAAGGGCAGACTCTTATGTATGAACATGACTGCAGGTAGTGGCTGACCGGCTGCTGGAAAAGCAGCTGGAAGCATTATCCACTAGCCATTGTAACACCTGGTCCTGGTGCTCGGGCCTGGTCTGTGTTGTACCCTGCACCCTGCAGCTGTCAATGTCTCTGGCTGGAGCCACTTACGGACAAGTTGTATAAGGTGGTGCATTTGTGACCTTTGTGGTAACGCCTCCTGGTATTCCCAATCATGGACGCTTCGAGCCCGGACATTCTGGTCCACACCCAGTTGGGCCAGGATCTCTGACTTCACGTGCTGGTAATTACCCGCATCCTGTTCACTCAGGTCAAAATAAGCTTGCTGGGGCTCAGCAACTAAGAACAGAGCCAACACCTCTATCCAGAGCTGCGGCGGAAGCCTCTCACGCGTGGTCACTCTTTCAAACCCAGTCACACAGGCCTCTACGTCATCCTCTGATGTCATCTTGGTCAAAGCTTTACGGTCCTCTTTTCTAGCATCCCGCTCTGGCTTTGCTAGGTCGGCCTTTTGCTGAGCAGCCAGCAACATGAACATCTGCTTGGCCAAAAGATGGTTGGTCTCCTTTGCTAATACGCTATTCCGTGTCCGTGTGAACTAGGCCTAATACTCTATGGCGTCCGCAGGTTTCCTTAGGTAACCATTTCTGTTCCACTTAGCACAATCTACTTAAAACTCTCAGTTGAAGTTCAGCACATCGATACATGGTTAAGTTAATTAATTATGCAAATATAAAGAAAATAAAACAAACTAAAAAAATAAATAAAATACAACTTTCCCCTAGATATGGACAAACATGGACAACATTAAAAAATATGATTATGAACTAACTGAGAAATATCCTTACTAATATTATTTAAAATTGAAAAGTTTGTGTTTGGATGTGGTTGCCGGGGCGGGGGAGTGGGGGGACGTGGTCGCAGGGGCGGGAAGAGGCCCAGGGTCGCGGAGTGGAGGGGTTATGGAAAGGGAGCCGGGGTCACGGAATGGTGGAAAGGGGGCTGGGGTCGTTGGACAGGGGGGTTGGGTAAAGGGAGGTGGTGGAAAGGGGGCCGAGCTCGTGGGCCAGGTGGTGGCAGGGGACACCCAACAATGAAGGAGGGCCCATGCCCGCGCTGCAGGTGGGGCACGCAACACGGGAATGCTGCCGCAGACGAAGTCGCGGGTACTGCTAGTATAGAATTCGTCGGAAACAAAAGGAACAACCACTAATCATAATAGACTTCTGCATAGGTGAAATTAAATAAGATTGTAAAATTCTCTCAGTGTGCCATTCCTTGTGGTGGCTGCTGGAAAGAAAGTGCAATGAACTAGTGGAAGGAAGTAGGAAAAGATCAGTGCTGGCCCCCCTCCCTCCACGAGCCCCTAGGACAGTGATGGCGAACCTTTTTGAGACCGAGTGCCCAAACTGTAACCCAAAACCCAATAAATTATCACGGAGTGCCAACACGGCAATTTAACCTTAAAACTATTTGGATCCACAATTGCGGACTCACAAATTACAGTCGTGTGAATTGGGCTTTACAGAGCTTGTACTGAAAGGTCTGTACACAGTACAATCTGCCCCGCAGTGGCCCCCACACACACAGTACAATCTGCCCTGCAGTGGCCCCCACACACACAGTACAATCTGTCCCGCAGTGGCCCCAACACACAGTACAATCTGCCCTGCAGTGGCCCACACACACACAGTACAATCTGCCTCGCAGTGGCCCCCACACACAGTACAATCTGCCCTGCAGTGGCCCCCACACACACAGTACAATCTGTCCCGCAGTGGCCCCCACAGACAGTACAATCTGCCAGGGGGGCCACACGGTGGCTCAGTGGTTAGCACTGCAGCTTTGCAGCGCTGGAATCCTGGTGTTCGAATCCCACCAAGGGCATAAAACCAACTGCAAGGAGTTTGTATGTTCTCCCCGTGTTTGCATGGATTTCCATCCCATATTCCAAAGTCATACTGATAGGGAAAAATGTACATTGTGAGCTCTATGTGGGACTCACAATCTACATAAAAAAACAAAACAAAATCAGTACAATCTGCCCTGCAGTGACCCCCACAGACAGTACAATCTGCCCCGCGGTGCCCCCCCCAAGGGATTATACCTGTATACTCCATAATAGCCCCCTTCCCACACAGCATGAAGTGGTCCACAGTAGCCCCCTCCCCACACAGCATGAAGTGGTCCACAGTAGCCCCCTCCCCACACAGCATGAAGTGGTCCACAGTAGCCCCCTCCCCACACAGCATGAAATATTCCACAGTAGCCCCCTCCCCACACAGCATGAGATGGTCCTCAGTAGCCCCCTGCCCACACAGCATGAAATGATCCACAGTAGTTCCCCCTCCCCAAACAGCACGAAATGGTCCACAGTAGCCCCTTCCCCACACAACATGAAATATTCCACAGTAGCCCCCTCCGCACACAGCATGAAATATTCCACAGTAGTTCCCTCTCCCCAACAGCACAAAATGGTCCAGAGCAGCCCCCTCCCCAGACAATACACATATATACTTACCTGAAGGGCCGCCAGGCGTCCTCTCTCTCACCTATTCACTACGGGCGCTGATGACTTACGTCATCATGTCCGCACCAGTGCAGAGGTCACACTCTGTATAGTCAATGTAGGCCGTGCGTACCGCGCGGCCTACACTGACAGCTTTCAGCTGGATGTGCATTTGCACATCCAGCTGAAAGCAGCGATTGCTCAGTAACGGGGAATCCTGTACCGGATTCCCCGTTACTGAGCGATCCGGGAGACCGCAACCGTGCCAGCATAGAGGGCTCTGCGTGCCATAGGTTCGCCATCACTGCCCTAGGAGATGGGGGCTTTGTGTATATGATACGTATGCTGCAGGTTGCTCCATCCTACTCTATTGCAGAAGTATGTCTGAATAAGGAGCAGTTTGCTGCAAAATCCTAGAGTATTTTTTTTTTTTATCTACATTAAGCACAAACACATCAAGAATACGATCCCAGCTCACAACTACTAGTGGGGAGGGGCAAGGGTTTTATAGGATTATTTTAGGGGAAGGGAGTGTGGATTCCTACAAATGGTCAAGGTATAAGATGCGGCAACAAATAGTGACTCAAGATAAGACAACCAATAGGAAGTGATAGAAAAGTGTCCGGAGATTCACCAGATTTATCACCAGCCTGATCTACTGTGACAATATTATAGACTGCCTGGTCTAAGGTCACACTGTGTGAATATTACATAGGATTAGTAAATCTGCCCCAATGCTTTCTGTTCTCTTCTGTCTTGTACAGATCAGCTATGGAGCCACCGACCCCTCATTATCTGATAGACTCCTCTATCCACATGTTTTCCGGACAGTCCAAAATAGCCACATCCACAATATGGCGGTCACCGAACTGTTGGAGCACTTTGGCTGGACCTGGGTTGGGATTTTAGTAGCAGATGATGATGCCGGAGAGAAAGAACTGCAGATACTGAGAAAGTACATGAGAGAGCGCGGGATCTGTGTGGCCTACACCGCAAAATATACAGATCAGAGATATAATATAGAATATAATCAGATCTTACAGGTATTACACAATCCACAAGTCAGGGTCATTATACTGTGCGGGACCTTCACTTATATGTTAGTTCATATGATAGAGAATCTTGGATTTGTATTTTTGGATAAGACTTTCATCCTTCCACCATCCATGGCCTTTAGTTCTGTCAGTTCTTACAATTGGTTTCCAGACTTTAATAGAAGTCTAGTCGTGGACTTTTCATCTCAATCTTTTCAAGGAATGGAAGATTTTCTGAAAAGCTACAAGAAACTGCCCAATATATTCAATGAAGAGTCTTACTGGGAAGATTTGGATTCAATGACAAAGTATGTGGGGAAAGATTCCTTCATTTCAGTCACATATGAAGAATATAATTATAGTTATCGGTATACTCTGCCAAGTATGAGATATTTCCTCACATCGGGCGTCTCTCCAAGACTGTATGAGGCTGTAGAAGTCCTGGCAAAAGCTCTCCATGAAATGTTCTTATATATAAAAGACAAAAATCCAGAAAATCCAATAACTGGACTTACACAATACACACAGAAGTTACAGCGCCACCTACAGAGGATGAAGAGTCCACTGGATCCAATGAGACCTTCCTATTACTTTAATGAGCGGGGGGAAGCCGTACATGGATATAAGATAATGTACAGGGTATATATAGAAGAGGCCACATATAAGGACATACGGGAGGACATAGTAGGAAATATTACCCCATGGGCTGTCAGTGGTCAGAAGCTTTATATAAATACCTCGTCTATACCCTGGAGACACACACAGGAGGTAAGAAGCCTTCCATTATACATGTGACTATGTAACACTTCTGTCTGCCCTTATACATCATTATATAGGTTACATATAGGATTCCTCTACATCAGCTCTTCAGTTACTTTGCACTTACATTATTGGACATTAGTTACATTTTGCAGTATTTTTGTGAATTATAGTCTATTAACCCCTTCCCGCCGATGGTATTTTTTTGATTTTCGTTTTTGACTCCCCTCCTTCTAAACTCCATAACTTTTTTATTTCTTCGCTCCCAGAGCCATATGAGGTCTTAATCTTTGCGGGATAAATTTTTCTTCCTGATGCCACCATTAGTTATTCTGTATAATGTACTGGGAAGCTGGAAAAAAATTCAGAATGGGGTGGATTTGAAGAAACAATGCATTTCTGCGACTTTCTTACGGGCTTCGGTTTTACAGCGTTCACTGTGCAGCCAAAATAACATGTCCCCTGTATTCTGTGTTTCGTTGATTCCAGGGATACCAAATTTATATGGTTTTATCTACATTTTAACCCCTTAAAAAAAAATCCAAAACTGTGTTAAAAAAAATATTTTCTAAAAGTCGCCATATTCCGACAGCCGTAACTTTTTTATACATCCCTATACGAGGATGCATAGGACGTCTATTTTTTGCGGGGTCGGATATACTTTTTAAATATACCATTTTCGGGAAATGTTATTGCTTTGATCACTTTTTATTCTAAATTTTATCAGAATCAAAACTGTGAAAAAATGGCGGTTTGGCAATTTTGACTATTTTTCTTGCTACGGCCTTTACCGTACAGGAAAAATATTTTTATATATTTGTAGAGCGGGCGATTTTGAACACGGGGATACCTAACATGTATGTGTTTCACAGTATTTAACTACTTTTATATGTGTTCTAGGGAAAGGGGGGTGATTTGAATTTTTAATTATTTTTTTTATTTACTTTTTATACAATTTAATTTTTTTTACAATGCTAATGCATTGCAAAAAACCATCATTTCTGTTGCAGGCTACATAGACCAGCATGCAAAAGGAAATCACGGCAGACAAGCCGGGTAGCCTTTACAAGACTCCTGGCTGTTATGGAAACGTGACGTCAGCCCTGGAGCATGCTCCAGGCGCCGGCGATCACCGGCAAAATGGCGGTGCTCATGAGCCACCGGGAAAATGGCGCCTCTGGCACCTTTGACTGAGGTGCCGCAGGGGTCAATGCCTCCGATCGGTCCGGGGACCAATCGGAGGCATTAGAGCTGGCTGTCTACTGTGTAACACAGTAGACACCCAGCGGCTATAGCGGCCGCCCGACTCCCGGGCGGCCGCCATAGTTAAACACCTGACATGCGCCATACTAGTATGGTGGATGTCGGGAAAGGGTTAAAGTCATAACAGTAAAAAATTGGTTAAGCTACAAAAACACAGGAACTAGAAGTATATAAATCCCCAAAACAGAATCTTTAGTTACAGTGACGTAACTAGGAACTAACTAGGGGCCCTGAGGCGAACTTTTGACATGGGGCCCCCTGCAAGAGGGGCATGTGGGCGTGCAGGCTGTATGTGAACAAGAGGGTGACGTGGGTTGCAGTGTATGAACAAGAGGGGAAATGGGGGTGCAAGCTGTGTGAGAGCAAGAGGGTGATGTGGGCGGGGGGGGGGGAACCTCCATACTACCACACTGTTGCTCACCAACAACCTGCACCACTCATTCCCCCTTCTTTGTCACACACAGCCTGCGCCCCCATGTCACCCTCTTTGCTCACACACAGCACGGTCATTCTCTCCTCCTGCTCACATAGGGGGAAATGGTGGTTGTAAAATATACAATATTTGATGAAATCTGTAATCATGTGTAGAGAGGCCTTAAGAGAAAGGACTCGTAAGGTAACATGATAGTGTAATGGGGAGCAGGTGATGATATACGCAGTAACTGCACGGAGCCACGGAGCAACAATATAAAACAGTTTAATAAAGAAAGGAGGGGAAGGGAATGAGAACGGGAGAGCAGGTAAGAAATAAGTATACAGTAGCTAAGCAAAGTGTATAACTTCAATAGGACAGTGCACACAACAGATTGTGGTAGTTACCCCTCTAGTGTCCTTAGTTAGAACCTGCATGCATTGACTAGGAGAGGCCACTCTTAAAGTAAGTCAGTAACATGGTGCACCGTATCAATCTTCCAGGCAGGGGCCTGCTTTATCTTCCAGGCAGGGGCTTGCGTTATCTTCCAGGCAGGGGCCTGCGTTATCTTCCAGGCAGGGGCCTGCGTTATCTTCCAGGCAGGGGCCTGCTTTATCTTCCAGGCAGGGACCTGCTTTATCTTCCAGGCAGGGGCCTGCTTTATCTTCCAGGCAGGGGCCTGCTTTATCTTCCAGGCAGGGTCCTGCTTTATCTTCCAGACAGGGGCTTGCTTTATCTTCCAGGCAGGGGCCTGCTTGATCTTCCAGGCAGGGGCCTGCTTTATCTTCCAGGAAGGGGCCTGCTTTATCTTCCAGGCAGGGGCCTGCTTGATCTTCCAGGCAGGGGCCTGCTTTATCTGCCAGGTAGGGGCCTGCTTTATTTTTCAGGCAGGGGCCTGCTTTATCTTCTAGACAGGGGCCTGCTTTATCTTCCAGGCAGGGGCCTGCTTTATCTTCCAGGCAGGGGCCTGCTTTATCTGCCAGGCAGGGGCCTGCTTTGTCTTCCAGCACACAAAGCTGCTTTAAAGCTTGACCGAGCTGTATGGCCCCTCACTCTACTCACACTCCCACGTACCTCTGTTTACAAGCTGACACAAAGCAGGAATAGTGAAGTCTCTCAGGGCCCTTGTTTATCAATGGAAAGTCCTTAATGGGCACAGCAGCCTGCCGCAGGTCCTCCTAACATGACATGTGTCTCCTGCCTGCAGCTTCCTGTATTCACACGCTTTTCCTCCCTGGAACATACCATTTTTCTCTGTGCTGTAGGGGGTTCTTTTGTGAATAGCTTTGCCCTGCAATTTAGTCTTTCGGCAGTAGATGGCAGTAGAAGATCAAACAAATGACACAGTTATTCCGTAGCCCCTTACAATAGGAAGAGTCAGCTTCTTATAAAAACAAAATGGAGATTTATTAATGTCTTCAAGGAAAAATCAGAAACTGGGAAAACTTCCAGAATAACAGAAATATCAGTCAATGTCTCATTAGCTTTCATCATCAGAAAAGCTCATACTTAGATTTTTTTCTATCTGGGTATCTTGTAGAGTTCCAGCTTGGTTCATTTTGGTTCATTGATCATTTGGTTGATGGACTCTGGGATGGTCACGACATCTTGTCCAGGATATAGCAGGCAGACCCGCCATGTATCACCCCATGGATCTCCTCATGGATGACGATGCCCCAGACGTGTGTCTGTCACTCATTTATGTTCATCAGAGGGGGTGTTGCCTTGCATCTTGTTGTTTTATAAGGACAACTCTACAATGATGTACCCTAACCTAAAATATGTACCATGAAGTCAGCAGACTAGAAGGTTAACCCTATATATGCCAGTAATATTCTAATATCATAATATTTACCAGGGGTGCCAACTGTGAGCAAGAGGAGGGAATGCATGTGCAAGAGGTGTACATGCGTGTGCAGGCTGTGCGTGAGAAAGGAAGATTGGGGTGCAGACTTTCTCACACACAGTCTGCTCCCCCCTTCCCTCTTCTTGCTCACAGGCAGCCTGCAATCCTTTCCCCCCGTTGTACATTGGCCTGTACAATCCAGACAGCTCTGCCCATAGCTCTGATTCTATCTTAGCCATGTGTATCCAATCATGAGAAAAGGTATTTAAGGTGGCCAATTGCAAGTTGTTCTCCTATTTGAACCTCCTCTGAACAGTGGCATCATGGGCTACTCAAAACAACTCTCAAATGATCATACACCAAAGATTGTTCAACATAGTTGTTCAGGGGAAGGATACAAGAAGTTGTCTCAGAGATTTAACCTGTCAGTTTCCACTGTGAGGAACATAGTAAGGAAATGGAAGAACACAGGGACAGTTCTTGTTAAGCCCAGAAGTGGCAGGCCAAGAAAAATATCAGGAAGGCAGAGGGGGTGGGTGGGTGGGGGGAGTGGATAAATCACTACAGATTGTGGGGTCCAACAATTTTTGGACTACATGCTGTGTAGTGAATAGGATTGTTTTTAAAATCCAATCTCCGAATGATCGGAAATTGGATTTTAAAAACGATCCTGAAATGTCAAGATAGGCTCAACCCTAAGTGCTGGCCGATATAGCAGTTTCCAATGTAGCAGTCCGATGCAGCAGAGCTGGATCTGCTATACACTCAGTTCTGCTGCATCGGACTGCTACATCGGACACTGCTACATCGGCCAGCACTGCTACTTTGGAGATGAGGCAGAACTGGCCGTTCGCTGAGTTCGGCTACTCCAGGGTAGCCGAGTTGAGTGCACGGCCCGATGTAGCAGTGCTGCCGATGTAGCAGTGTCTGATGTAGCAGTCCGATGCAGCAGCGCTGGACCCGCTACACATTCAGCTCTGCTGCATCGGACTGCTACATTGGTACAGCTGAGTGTGTAGCAGGTTCAGCTCTGCTTCATCTCTGCATAGGAATGCATTGACCAGCACTGATTGGCCGAATGCCATACCTCTGTATGGCATTCGGCCAATCAACGCTGGTCAATGCATTCCTATGGGAAAAAGTCAGCTTGCACATATCGTAAGCTGACAGGGATCCCGACCAGATAGAGCCCCAAATATCTGGGTGAGTAACATTCCCTCCTAAATAAAGGTAATCCCTAGCTAACCCTGCCTGTACATCTGTCCCTGTCTCACAGTCACATAGTTCACAGTCCCAAATTAGTCGAATGTTAAAACCACCATTCGTCTAAATTGGAGGTCACCTGATTTAGCCAGCCAATTACTTTTTCCGATTTTTTTTTGATGCCTCCGTTGTCGTAGTTCCTGTCCCACCTCCCCTGCGCAGTTATTGGTGCAAAAAACACGCCAGGGAAGGTGGGAGGGGATATGAATTTTTACTGCGTTTGCCTCGTGGTATTCGATTGGAATCGAATACCTCGAATGGCCTGATATTCGATTGAACGTTGTTCGCTCATCTCTATTAGTGACACATAAATCTCATTATTTTATATTTCCTTCCTAAATTAGAAAATATTCTGTGACAAACCAACATTTATTCCCCTTGTATCATTTCTTATAATTCAGCTCAATCTGTGAGCTGTGATCTGTCAATCAAAGTGACAATTTAATGTCACCTAAATCTCAGCCCGTTGCAGCGATCTCCCAGAAATAGTCGCAGTTCTCATTTATACATCATTATTAATAATACAGATTTACTATTGTGTAGGGGGGAGTTTGGGGAACATTTTTATTATAGTTTATTAACTGTGTTACTTCCTTTTTGTAGATAAAAGGCTCTAAGGTTCTCCCTAGCAAAGCTCTACCTAAGCTAGTCATGAGGGACCATAGGAGTGTGAGGTCACTGATGATGTCATAGTCATGGCCAGGGCCGCCATCAGGAATTTTGCCATACAGCCTAAGTGTCCGACCCCAAGCCCCCTCCCCGCCGCCATTTTAAAACTACCTTACTTTGCATCATACCAATTATGTATTACATTTCCCTTTATTTAGCAGCATTACAAGGCTTAATCAGATTCTATTTGCAGGTAAAATCTGCTACGTGTGAAAGCGCCTATACAGAGCCAACACCATTTATAAGAGCCCCCCTAATAAATCCTCAGGGCTTATTCACATTGCGTTTTTGGCCTCGCTTGCCGGGATACGTTGGTAATCAGTCAGAATCAGCTGTCAACTTATCCCTGCACAAAGAACTGGCCATTAAAAAAAGGGGGGCCTCTGGACGCAGATCTGAGTTTAAAAGGACATACAATGACTGCTGCGGGCGCCAGGGGGCCGGCACACGGTGGCGGGCCAAAACCGGGCCCCCCCCATTTTTAAATTTGGCCGGGCCCCTGATGCCAGTAGCAGTAGTACTGGCCTATCAGCGGCCCTGGTCATGGCTTTTATAAAGGTTCCAACCATGAACGCTGCCATTTTGTGAGGACAGAGATTACATCAGACAGTATATTGGAGTAAACGCTCAGACTGATGTAACTAGGGATGGAGGTAGAACAACAGACTCCATATCTCATTCACTGACCTGGGGATACTTCATGGACACTTCACCTTTTATAGTCCACCCTCAGAGGTCACCTCATTACTTCTATCATACATGTCCATTCTGTGTCATCCAGTAAAGGTTCTTGTCTTCTCCTTCAGATCCCAGTATCCCGCTGCTCAGAGCCATGTTTACCCGGAAGCAGGAAGAAGCCAAGAGAAACAATTCACACCTGCTGCTATGACTGTGTGCCATGTTCAGAGGGAGAGATCGCCAATATAACCGGTATATGATAGTAGGAGTAGTAGTACTGTCTTACCAGTGTGATGATGATCTAGTAGGAGTAGTAGTACTGTCTTACCAGTGTGATGATGTTCTAGTACAGTGGTTCTCAACCTTTCTAATACCGTGACCCCGCAATAAAGTTCCTCATGTTGTGGTGACCCCAAAGCAAAAAATTATTTTGGTGGCTACTTCATAACTGTAAGGGCTAGTTCACACAGGGGGCGGTATAGCGGATCTAGGCACTGAGAGTGACGCGAGGAGCCAATTGTCGCGGTCGCGGCTTTCCCCCCCCCCCAGAGTCGGCTCAAATTAATGGGCCGACTCCGGAAGTTGCTGCCACCAGGTGGACGCCACGGCTCGCCGAGCCGCGGAATCCGCCTGAAGAAAGGGCAGCCCGCTTCTTTTTTTCCATGCTGCCGCTACCGCAAAAAACAAGCCTGGCAGTCTAAATAGACTTCCATTGTGAGGGGGCAGAATATGATGTGGATTTTGCGCCATAATCTGCCCCCTCTGTGCCCGTGTGAACGGCCTTAATTTTGCTACAGTTATGATTCGGAATGTAAATACGTGATATGCATTATGTATTCTCATTGCTACAAATCAAACATAATTTAAATATAGTGATTAATCACCAAAGCTCTCTTCCACAAAATCTGCTGCCCCCCCTTGCTCACACACAGCCTGAACCCCCCCATCAGCCTGAAAACATTTTCCCCTCATCTTGCTCACACAGCCTGAACCCCCCTATCACACTCACACACAGCCTGAACCCCCCCATCAGCCTGAACCCCCCTATCATGCTGACACACAGCCTGTATTTTACGATGGCTTTAGGCGACCCCTGTGTTTTGGTCGTTCGACCCCCGCCGGGGTCGTGACCCACAGGTTGAGAACCGCTGTTCTAGTAGGAGTAGTAGTACTGTCTTACCAGTGTGATGATGGTCTAGTAGGAGTAGTAGTACTGTCTTACCAGTGTGATGATGTTCTAGTAGGACTAGTAGTACTGTCTTACCAGTGTGATGATGCTCTAGTAGGAGTAGTAGTACTGTCTTACCAGTGTGATGATGATCTAGTAGGAGTAGTAGTACTGTCTTACCAGTGTGATGATGATCTAGTAGGAGTAGTAGTACTGTCTTACCAGTGTGATGATGTTCTAGTAGGAGTAGTAGTACTGTCTTACCAGTGTGATGATGATCTAGTAGGAGTAGTAGTACTGTCTAGGGTTGAGTGATCATGTTTGGAAAAAATCGGATTCCGATCGGCGATCGAGAAAATTTCACGATTGCGATCGGAATTCAGAACACGATCTTTTTAGGTGGGATCGGGATTGGTAGTATTTCCCACAATGCCTTCACACTGAGTATATAGTGTATACTCAGTGTGAAGGCTCCGCTACGGTTCCATAGGAATGAATGGAAGCAGCCGACACACAGCCTTAACCCCCTGAGCACCGGCTGCCTCCATGCATTCTAATGGGAGACTAAACTAACATGTCTCGTAGCTACTTACCTCCAGAGATGGCTGCTGCAGTGCTGTTCGCCTCGCTGCCGCTCCAGCTGCAGTCTTCTTCGCCTCGTGGCCCCCTCCCTGCCAGTTTAGGAGAGTGTGGGCGGGTTAGGAGAGAGTGGGCAGGTACAGGGCGGGGAGACGTCACGTCTCCCCTCCCAGTACCCACCCACGCTCTCCTAACCCGCCCACACTCTCCTAACCTGGCAGGGAGGGGGCAGCGAAGGGAGAAGAAGACTGCAGCTGGAGCGGCAGCGAGGCGAAGAACACCGGGTACCGGACCAGCCATCTCCAGAGGTAAGTGGACACCAGGGGGGACTAAGTAGCCAGAGGATTAAAAAAAATCCTCTGGCTACTTAGTGATTCACTACACAGCGTGGATTCTAACAATTGTTAGATTCCATGCTGTATAGTGAATAGGATTGCTTTTAAAATCCGATCTCCGATTAATAAAAAAATCACATTGACTTGCATTGGGATCGGAATTGGGATCGAGATCGGGTCTGAATGAAAAATGATCGGAAATCAGGTTTTAAAATCGATCCTGAAAAGTCAGGATCGGCTCAACCCCATATGTGAGGATTAGTAGAGGTTGAGGTGACCCACACAACAGTTTAGATAACTTTATTTTGCTAACAAGGAGAGACGACAGTTCATTTACCTGCACAGAGTGATGGAGTGTGAATCTGGCTAGAAGAAGTAAAGTAGAATTTCAACTTGACTCCAACAAAGGTTTTATGGTCCCAGTACAAGGCTCCAGTATCTGAGTGCAGGAACACAGTCAGATGGTTATGGGCTCTGATAGACTTACAACAGTAGCTGTGTACCCGATTTATGGGGGAATGAGATTTACCCAAATCATTGCTTTACATACCCAGATATGCTGCCTCTGACTTCTGCAGATTTACCCCACCTATAACATAGGATCATTTTCAGATATTTTACAGGGCCACTTTGAGTTCCCAATCTGTCCAGGCAGATACGTCCTTCATAATATCTAATATGTTATAAAATCTTCCTACAGATGCCGACAGCTGCAGTAAATGCCAAAGTGATGAATGGTCTAATGAGAAGAGAGACCGATGTCTGCCCAAAGTAATGGAATTCATCTCTTACCATAATGACACCATTGCTTCTGTATCTTCCTGTGCCTCAGTCTGCGGATGTCTTGTGACCGGCTCCATATTTGGAATATTTATTTCCTACCGGGACATTCCTATTGTTAAAGCCAATAACCGGAACCTGAGTTATCTCCTCCTGGTCTCCATCATCCTCAGCTTCCTCTCTGTCTTCTTGTTTCTTGGCCGTCCCAGTGATGTCACTTGTAGATTACGTGAAACCAGTTTTGGAGTCTTCTTCTCAGTGGCAGTCTCTTCACTTCTGGCCAAGACTGTTATGGTTTGTGTTGCTTTTAAGTCCATCAAGCCTGGAAGCCCCTGGAGAAAATGGCTGAGTGTGAAGCTGCCCTATACCATAGTGTTGTTGTGTTCATCCTTCCAGGTTGTCATCTGTGTTCTGTGGTTGTCTATTTCTCCCCCATTCCAGGACCTGGACACTCAGTCTTATCCTGAGAAGATCATCATTCAGTGTAATGAGGGCTCAGATCTCTGGTTCTACTCCATGTTGGGTTATATGGGGCTCCTGGCCGCTGTCAGCTTTCTTCTGGCTTTCATGGTGAGGACATTACCGGACAGTTTTAATGAGGCCAAGTACATCACCTTCAGCATGCTGCTGTTCTGTAGTGTCTGGATGGCCATGATCCCGGCTTATCTGAGCACCAGAGGGAAATACATGGTGGCCGTGGAGATATTTGCAGTAATGGCTTCCAGTGCTGGACTTTTAGCTTGTGTGTTTTTCCCAAAATGTTTTATTATTTTATTTAGATCAGATATGAACAGAAAAACTGATCTGCTGGGGAGAAGAAAGGAAATATGTAATAATAGTAATAAATGATGATGTGTAATGTGCCATGTGGTAACATAATGCCCCCTCCCCCACACCACTATTATACACTGTGCTAGATATAATATCTCTGTATTATATTTTATTATAAAGCTTTTGCCCCTTATACCCCTGAAGATGCTGCTGCAGTGATACATATGGGGGGAGGGGTAATAGTTAGAGATGAGCGAGTAGTATTCGATCGAGTAGGTATTAGAGCGAATACTATGGTATTCAAAATACTCGTACTCGATCAAATACTACTCGCTATTCGAATGGAAAAATTTCATGCAGAACCAGCGTTGATTGGCCGAATGCTATACAGTCGTCCAATCAACGCTGGCTCTTCTCCTACCTTTAGAAGTCTACTCCACGCAGCGCCCCCGCGGTGTCTTCCCCGCGGCGTCTTCCCCGCGGCGTCTACCCCACGGCGTCTTCCTGCTCTGAATTCACTCTGCCAGGCATCGGGCCTGGGCAGAGCTGACTGCGCATGCCCGCACTAAAAGAAAATGGCCACTTTGACTGAGCCGGAAGACGCCGCGGGGACGCTGCACGGAGAAGACTTCTCGAAGCATCCAGCCCGACCCTCATTCGTGGACTTGGTAAGTTCAATTTGATCAAATGTTGCCTACACCTGAAACGAGCATTTTCCCCCCATAGAGTATAATAGGATTCGATATTCAATTCGATTAGTCGAATATTGAGGGGCTACTCGAAACGAATATTGAATATTAAGTATGTTGGGGGCACAAGACCCCCAGAGCTATGTTGTCTGTATATTCAAATTAAATAACAGGCCTGGATAGACTATGCCCATCCTTGAAGCCTGGAGAATCACAAAGACACAGATGGTGGTGTATCAAAATGGATTCTGATTTTAATGGTGCAAAAAGGTAGTTTAAATACAATACAGACAAAAGCAGGTTGGGCTATTCAAATGACATGATTGGTTATAGAGTTATAACATAAGGTGTGGCACATGACTATTGGATAAGGCCTAATGTAATCTGCATCTCATTATTACTTTCCAAACTGTGATGACCTTTCTCATGAAATGAAGAAGAATTTAAAATATTTATGTGTAAACCAACATCTTACAATAATTCTAGATGTCACAGCAAGAGAGATAATGATCACATACTGGTCAGACCACTCTAGCCTTGGGCTAACGATCAATAGGTTATAGAACCTGTTTCTACACACACCTTCAAAGATGAGACCCTTACCACAAATAGATAAGGAGTTCTAACCCATACATTAACATTCCACACACCTTATCCCCTAAAGGGTTCTCTTAGACTCTAAACAGACATGCTTATAAAGTTTATATATAAAAGATTACAAGATGTCTGACAAAATACAAGATGGAGGATGTGATCCTAACAAGTATTTAACTACTCACTCATCTCTAGTAATAGTGACTTTTGTGTTGTTGCACTGTGGGGTCACAATCCTTAGTGCTGACCGTCCTGTGACTTCACACATTACACAGCCGGCAATATGTCAGGACTGAATGAATATACAATACTAGCAGTTACCCGCGACTTCGTCTGCAGGTTGGCGGTGGGGCTGAACCGCTTATATTTCTTGTCCCCCTATCTGTGCCCCAGTCTAGTTCATCTGCCCCAAGTATCTTGTCCCCCCATCTCTGCCCCCAGTTTATTTTCACCCCATCTCTGCCCCCAGCTTCATGTCCCCCCTTCTCTGCCCCCAGTCCATTTCATCTGCCCCAGTTTCTTGTCCCCCCATTTGTGCCCTCAGTTTCTTTCCCCCATCTCTGCCCCCCGTCTCATGTCCCCCCATCTCTGCCCCCCGTCTCATGTCCCCCCATCTCTGTCCCCAGTCTCATGTTCCCCCATCTCTGCCCCCAGTTTCTCCCCCATCTCTGCCCCCCATCTCTGCCCCCAGTTTCTCCCCCCCTTCTCTGCCCCCCAGTCTCATGTCTACCCATCTCTGTCCCCAGATTCTCCCCCCCCATCTCTGCCCCCCAGTCTTATGTCCCCCATCTCTTCCCCCAGTTTCTTCACCCCCCATCTCTGTCCCCCAGTCTCATGTTCCCCCATCTGTGCCCCCAGCTTCATGCCCCCCCCTACATCGGCCCCCGTATAGTAGCACTCACCTTGGCCTATGTCCTCCACTGCTCTCACTGCTGGCTGAGTGCAGACAGTTCTGTGTCGTTTATGTAGCAGAGCAGGCCTGGCGTCATAGCAACCAGACACTTGCTGTGCTTCATATAGGACACAGGCAGCCGGCCGAGAAGTGTATGCAGCGAGGAAACACAGGAGAGGAGGAGATAGGCCGAGGTGAGTGCTACTACACGGGGGCCGATGTAGGGGGGTGGAATGAAGCTGGGGACCTGGGGACGCCGACCTGGGGCCACCCCCTTCTCCCGGGACTCCCCCTCTCCCCCCGGGGCACCCCCTCCCCCCGCTGCACTCACCTGTATGTGTGGAGTGTCGGGTGCAGCAGCCTCCTCCACGATGTGTGTGGGCAGCCTGGCATAGCTGCAGCTCCGGGACCCTGTGGGCGGCCGCCATCTTCCTCACTGTGTCCCTGGTGAATCGGCACGCCCACATGCAGCCCTCAACCTATGGTGCTGCAGCCCTGTCTCTATAGCCCCCCCACAGCCTGCCATGCACCAATAGGAGGAGCGTGGACAGACCAGCGCTGACAGAATGCCAGCTTCTATACCCGAGGTGGAGGGGTGTTTGGAGGGTGACGGTGGCGATTTGGGGTGAGTGACCCACATTTAAAGTAGCCTATTCGCCTTTCGTGGGAAATATGTAGTAGTGTGTGAAATTTCACCCAAATCCATTCAGCCGTTTGGCTGTGATTGAGGAACAAACATCCAAACATCCAAACCCACAAGCCCACAAACTCACAAACTCTTATAAACATGAGGACCGCAGCAGTTTTTTTGGCAACATCCCTAGAATGGATATACAATAAAATATATAACACTCATAGCAAACCAAGAGATGGCTAGTGATGAGATAAATCCAATAAGCAATGACATAGTGTATGTATAATAACTAATCTCAGAGCCGCCCTCATATTGTCATGTATATCCGTTCTCGGGGTGGTGACAAGAAACCGCTGTGGTCCTCATGTATTTAAACATATCTATTTCTTGGTATTGAGTAAAATTGATGATTTTGATATATTTAGGGGTGAGCTCCTTGTTTTTACCGGGATTACACTTTCGACCAATAATAAAGGTAAGGAAGGACACATCTGTATGACCATTTTATCCATTTAAAGCAAGGCCAGAGCTTGATAGTGGACTTTGCTATCGAGTTTCGGACCTTGACATCTGAGTTGGATTGGCCAGACAAGGTACTGGTGGAAATTTTTTGGGAGACTTTGTCCTCAAATATAAAGGACGAACTAGCAGGCCGAGAACCTTCTACCTCACTCTCTGCCCTTATAAATTCGGCAACCCATGTTGATACACAGTTATCTGATAGGAGAGTGGAGCGGGGACTTGAACATAATCTCATGTCTCAGATGGGGGGGTCATAAAATATACCACTGCCTTGCCTGTTGAGGAGTCCATGGAACCTATGGACACCTCCCGTGCTTCCACTCCTGGTGGCAGCAGGACTGGGAAAATCAGAGGGGTCATCTGCTACCGTTGCAACAGGCCAGGGCATATTGCCCCTCAATGCTCGACCCCACTAGAAAAGAAGGCTAGCCAAGTGTCCATCGGGGTGGGCTACTTGGTACACAAAAGTCCCGTAATCGTGTCTGTTTCCCAGTAGCCTTTAAGCTGGGTAATGGTTGGGTAAACACTAGAGCAATTATAGACTCTGGGGCCATGGGGAATTTCATCTTGACCAAATTCGCCCAACAGAACAGTATTCCCAAGAGAGCTCTTAAGACCCCCATTAAAATTATGGTAATTGACAGTTCCCAGCTCCGCTCGCAGATCCCGTTTGTGACCCCACCGGTGCTTCTGCGGAGTGGGACACTGCACTCCGAGCAGCTCTCTTTCCACATTGAAGAGGGCTTAGCGGATCCAGTAATGTTGGGTCTCCCCTGGTCAAGTAGGCATACCCCAGTCATAAACTGGAGGCAGGGGGAGATCAGTAAGTGGAGTCCAGAGTGCCAGGAGAGGTGTATAGCATCCATGCCGCCAGCTATGTCTCCAGTGAGGCCTCTGGAGCAGGAGGGCTTACCTCCTCAGTGCAGATGTTTCTGCCAAGAGCGCTGCTAATAGTCAGAGCAGAGTCCGGGCGTGTACTCCACGGACCTGTTGCCAAGGGCAACGCCACTTCAAGGCAGATGTAGAAAGCCAAACACCACAAAAAGTTTTCATTGCCTGCAAAAGAAAAGTGGTAAAAAAAACAAACTTTAAACATGGTGTAGGCACAGTATCAGGACAGAATAAGTGTGGGACTAAACTTGCTCTTTCCACAGGCTTGCCAAGACCTGTGGTAAAGTTACCAAGTGGCAAAACTCCACAGCATGTACACTCTGCCATGAGGCAGGCTAAGGACAGGAGGGGAGCAACACCTGACATCAGGTTTAGATCAGGTACGGAATTGTCCCCGGGGGTGCCTGTCTGGCTCACTCCTCGCCATGTGTCTCCGATCCGGCGTCATTGCTCCATGGAGGGAGGGTAGTGTTAGGATTGTGCAGCAGGTGCGGCCATGATCTGAGTGTCGCTGCCTGTTCCTCTGCACAGTCCAGGGTTGCAAGGGTTAACCTGCCTTGCAACAGCCGGTCGTGGTAGACTGTTTGAAGAACTGGGGTGTTGACCAATGGACGCTCGGGCGTGGGGAGCTGGGCTATTTGCTCGTGACCGCCCCTTGCCTATTTAAGGGGGCTGGTCTGGACACCCGGTGCTCTAAGGTGTGTGTGTGTGTGTGTGTGTGTGTGTGTGTGTGTGTGTGTGTGTGTGTGTGTGTGTGTGTGTGTGTGTGTGTGTGTGTGTGTATGTATGTATGTGTGTGTGTGTGTGTGTGTGTATGTATGTGTATGTGTATGTGTGTATGTACAGTCCTATGAAAAAGTTTGGGCACCCCTATTAATCTTAATCATTTTTAGTTCTAAATATTTTGGTGTTTGCAACAGCCATTTCAGTTTGATATATCTAATAACTGATGGACACAGTAATATTTCAGGATTGAAATGAGGTTTATTGTACTAACAGAAAATGTGCAATATGCATTAAACCAAAATTTGACCGATGCAAAAATATGGGCACCTCAACAGAAAAGTGACATTAATATTTAGTACATCCTCCTTTTGCAAAGATAACAGCCTCTAGTTGCTTCCTGTAGCTTTTAATCAGTTCCTGGATCCTGGATAAAGGTATTTTGGACCATTTCTTTCTACAAAACAATTCAAGTTCAGTTAAGTTAGATGGTCATGGACAGCCCGCTCTCAAATGATCTGAAAACAAAGATTGTTCAACATAGTTGTTCAGGGGAAGGATACAAAAAGTTGTCTCAGAGATTTAACCTGTCAGTTTCCACTGTGAGGAACATAGTAAGGAAATGGAAGACCACAGGGACAGTTCTTGTTAAGCCCAGAAGTGGCAGGCCAAGAAAAATATCAGAAAGGCAGAGAAGAAGAATGGTGAGAACAGTCAAGGACAATCCACAGACCACCTCCAAAGAGCTGCAGCATCATCTTGCTGCAGATGGTGTCACTGTGCATCGGTCAGCAATACAGCGCACTTTGCACAAGGAGAAGCTGTATGGGAGAGTGATGAGAAGGAAGCCGTTTCTGCAAGCATGCCACAAATAGAGTTGCCTGAGGTATGAAAAAGCACATTTGGAGAAGCCAACTTCATTTTGGAAACAAAGATTGAGTTGTTTGGTTATAAAAAAAAGGCGTTATGCATGGCGTCCAAAAAGAAACAGCATTCCAAGAAAAACACATGCTACCCACTGTAAAATTTGGTGGAGGTTCCATCATGCTTTGGGGCTGTGTGGCCAATGCCGGCATCGGGAATCTTGTTAAAGTTGAGGGTCGCATGGATTCCACTCAGTATCAGCAGATTCTTGAGAATAATGTTCAAGAATCAGTGACGAAGTTGAAGTTACGCCGGGGATGGATATTTCAGCAAGACAATGATCCAAAACACCGCTCCAAATCAACTCAGGCATTCATGCAGAGGAACAATGACAATGTTCTGGAATGGCCATCCCAGTCCCCAGACCTGAATATCATTGAACATCTGTGGGATGATTTGAAGCGGGCTGTCCATGCTCGGCGACCATCTAACTTAACTGAACTTGAATTGTTTGTCCAAAATACCTTTATCCAGGATCCAGGAACTGATTAAAAGCTACAGGAAGCGACTAGAGGCTGTTATCTTTGCAAAAGGAGGATCTACTAAATATTAATGTCACTTTTCTGTTGAGGTGCCCATACTTTTGCACCGGTCAAATTTTGGTTTAATGCATATTGCACATTTTCTGTTAGTACAATAAACCTCATTTCAATCCTGAAATATTACTGTGTCCATCAGTTATTAGATATATCAAACTGAAATGGCTGCTGCAAACACCAAAATATTTAGAACTAAAAATGATTAAGATTAATAGGGGTGCCCAAACTTTTCCATAGGACTGTATGTATGTATGTATGTATGTATGTGTGTGTGTGTGTGTGTGTCTGTCTGTCTGTGTGTGTCTGTCTGTGTCAGCATGCTGCCTTGTGTGATTGAGTGGGAAAATCTCTGTAGGCTTAGCTAGCTTAACTTCTAAGTCAGTCACACTGCTAGTTGCTTTGGCATTAGTTGCCTTGTGGGTTGGGTGGAATTGCAGCACACAGCGTTTAGGGGGTCTCTGTCTAGGCCAGGAGTTCTGGCTACACAGTTTGTTATTGTAGCGGCTGCTCTGATCTGCACAGGTGGCTCTGTGATTCTAACAAGAGCACACCCAGTTACTTTTGTTTAGCTGGCAGTGACACTAACTGCCAGCCCATATTCATATTTGGGTGTTTAGCAGTCAGAGTCCAGGGGGCTCCGCAGGATATTATTTCTTAGTTTTTTTAAAAAAATATATACTGCTGGCCGTAACAGTGCCCTAGTGTTACTTGGAATGACTTTGCTGCCCCCACCGGAAGGGTCACTCTCCATTTCCTCCACTTTCAACTCCCCTTCACACCATCCGTGCTGAAGCAATGGGATGCACTGAACTTCCCCGCTAGCCTCGCGTGGGACAGTGACCTCAAATGCCACTTCATCCTCCTCCTCTTCCTCCGTTATCCAACGGTGAGAAGATGACAGGAGTGTGCTCTGAATGTTTTCTGGCTAGCAGCGGCTACTTTATTGAAATGGCTGCACTTTCACCAGTATATCAGGCACAATGGGGTAGGTTTTTAAAAACCTTGAAAATGTGGGCCATGTGTGGACTGTGTTTGAGTCTGGCAAGCTCCAGAGCCGTTACCAGGTTCCAGCCATTATCACACATGACCATGCCTGGGCCCAAGTGCATCGGCGAGAAAGACATTGCCATTTTTAATATAGGATGGCACCCCTTACCTCGGGGGCAGTGTGAATTCTGTCAGTTCAGCTGAGCTTCATCACGACCTGTGGACGTCTCCTCATGCCAGAGTTCCAGCGTTTAGAGCTCGTAGGTGTGGTCGATGTTGCAGCAGAGCAGCAGGTTTTCTGAGAACCCCTGACATGAATTATGGGCTGGGAGAGGAGATAGGCCACCCCAGTTTGTGAGCCTGGCCCAGCCTCCACTACATTCACCCATCCTGTTATTATAGAGAAACAGCGTCCCTGACCACACACGCTTTTCCATGCATCAGTGGTCAAGTGGACCTTAGAGCAAAGCGCGGAACTCAGGGCTTGACTGATGTTATGGGAAACGTGTTGGTGCAAGGCAGGGACGGCACACCAAGAGACGTAGTGACGGCTAGGGGGAATAGCGAGGTGCCACAGCTCAGGTCACGGAAGGCCTGAGTCTCCACTAGCATAAATGCCAACATCACCAGGGCCAGCAGTTTTGAGATGAGGCCGTTGAAGGCTTGGGCATATGGGGGGGTTTGCACTGTACTTCTGCCTGCAATGAAACACCTGGGAGATGGGGAGTGGCAGGAAAAGGGGCAGATGAGGGTGAACTCGCCAAAGTGTGAGAGGTAGATGTGGAGGTGTCCAGGCTGGTGGTCTGGACTGCAGCACCAGCACTGGAAACAGTGGAAGAGTTGGTGTTGGCAACGCCAGCCGAAGATTGTCCTGCTTTTGCTCTATCTCACTGAGCCCAGTGCTTGCCTTACAAATGACGGTGCATGGCTGAGGTGGTCAGGTTGCTTTTCTCAGAGACCCTATTCAGTTTTGAGTTGCACAGTGTGCAAATTGCACTCAGTTTGTCCTCCGCACATATGTTAAAAAATCTACACACCATCGAGGGACGTGGCCTTGATGGGTAACTTTTGGGCAAGTGGCTAGTACAGGGATCATCTTGTACCTTGCTGGCTCTGGCCTGGCTTCTGTAAAGCAGCTGTCCTGTGCCTCTGGACAGGCCTCTGCCTCTAGTCACTTTTTTGGTGCTGCGCTCTCCTCTACATCTACACTGCTTCCCACGCTATACATCACCCCTGTCCATTTAGGGTCAGTGGTCTCGTCAACCACCACCTCCTCTTCCAATTGCTCACTCTCCTCTTACTGCAAACTGCACATAACCACAGCCTGCCCTGATGGCAACTGTTTCTCATCATCATCACTGAGGCCGAGAAACACTTGTTGCGGGTCCACAACCCCAAAAACAGGCTGGGTATGGCGGATGCTACAGTGTTTGGGCATCAGGACAGAGAAATTCATCTGTTAGCTCCTTGGATTCGTGAAGTGGTTGAACGGAGGCGAAGAGTGGAAAAAGACCCAAAAACAGCTCCTGGGAGGGGGCAAGGGTGGGATGACTCTGCTGGGTATGAACACGACTGGAGGTAGTGGCTGTGTAGCAGTCAGTAGCCCCTATTGTCTTAACAGTGTTGTTCTGCTGCCACCTACTGGTGTGAAGAATTATAGCCTGGGACTGTAATGTGAGAGACAATAATCTCCCAGGCTCTGCCTGCTGAATGGTGCCGTCCAAAGGAAGTGACAAGGAGCAGGAAGCTCAGAGCAACCAGTTTGGGCGCAGATTCTGTGCTGTGAGGACCTGTTAGAGGCCATTGCTGATTTAGGGCACAGTAGAAGGCCTGAAGCACTGCAGAGACTGACAGGAGAAAGCAGCAGTGTTGCTGAGATTGTTATAGAGACTAAAACCAGGTTGAGAGACTTTCTATGTATGGCTGAAGCTCAACCAAAAGTGTGCATAGACTGTTTTCTGGAGTGGCTTTAGCATCACTCTGGATTTCTGTGCATGTTACAGACTGTGCCTTAGACTGTGTTCAGACCTTCACCCAAGACAGAAGCAAGACAGAGTCTGCTGAGTTCCTGGACCCAGGCCTACACCGAGGGAGCACCGCAGAGAGCTAAGAGACTGTATAAACCTGGTACCATACAAATATTTCAGGCACAGATGGGGCCAGTTTATATTGTGTGTTATTCTTATACTGTTATATGTAACTTAGTTGTTTCCCTTGTTATTTCATTCCCATTTCCCATAAGTAAACTTTGTTATATACCAGCGAGTGTGCGTCTGTCTCCTAGTCGCGGATCCTCGTTACATGCTGGCCCGGACTTACAGCTGACTGGCTAGTTGGAAAAGCCACTGGAAGCATTGTCCGCTAACCCTTGTAACACCTGTTCCTGGTGCTCGGGCCTGGTCTGCGTTGTACCCTGCACCCTGCTTAACATTGCCATCAAGGCAGGGATTATGGATGAGCGCAGTGCTGGCTGCTGCTCACCAGTAGGCATTGGATCCACAGTAGCTTGACCGCAGCCTGGGCACCCAGCTGGATTTCCTGGGCATTAGGACGAAGAAATTATTCTGGTAGCTGGTGGGAGGGGGCAAGGGTGGGATGACTCTGCTGGGAAGATTGGTCATGTTGGGAGGAAGGAGGGGCAGACTCTTGGTTATGAACACGACTGGAGGTAGTGGCTGGCTGGGTGGTAAAAAAGCAGCTGGAAGCATTATCCGCTAGCCATTGTAACACCTGTTCCTGGTGCTCGGGCCTCATCTGCGTTGTACCCTGCACCCTGCTTAACGCAGCTGTCAAGCTAGGTATTGTGATGAGCGCATGCTAATGTTTTTTAGGTTCAAATTTGTGTTTCTGTCCATATTAATGTTGAGGAAAGAAGGTTTCCAAGTATTTTTCCACTTTCCATAGAGGTTCTATTGAGTTTGGAAAGTGTCTAGTTGATAGGCTGTGATAGTGGGGTAATACAGGGACTTGGTCACGTTAGATGCCCCCAGACATGCTTCCCCTGCTATCCTAGTTGCATTCCAGAGGCATTGGCATCATTTCTTGTGGTGTCACTGTGGACTTGGTGACTCTCCTTTAGTCGAATAGTGGTTTGCCCTGAAACCAGCATTTTTCCCCCATAGACTACAATGGGATTGGATATTCGGTCGAATAGTGAGGGGCTACTTGAAACGAATATCAAATATTTCACTACTCGCTCACCTCCACTAACAATTTTCGTGAATCAGATATAATGTAGCAGATCTACTGAGGAAAGAAGGAAGGAGATCTGGTCCTTGTAACATCACACCCAGAGCTCACAAAGCCTATATCCTTCTCCTGATCATTCCTATCTCTGCTCCTGTGGACTATAGATGGTCCTAAAGATACTGTATGTTGTTTTATCCATGATCCATACATTGGAATCTCCTTACTGCTGTTATCACAACCATGGTTTATCTTTTATAGCTAACACGATACATAAAAGAAGAAAGTAATTTACTAGATGAGAATGGAAATTGGATATCACCTCTAGTGATAATGAATTGGGTAACAGCAATGGATAATCCAAGGTCCACGATACCTGTCGGAAGATTTGATGCAACATTTCCAGAAGATAAACAACTGTATATTAATCCCCAGATAATAACATGGAGACAGGACTCGGTAAGTTACTATGAAGACCTTTACCAATATATATAATGTATTTAGAAGATCATACTGGTGACTTATCCTTATTAGAGATGAGCGAACAGTGTTCTATCGAACTCATGTTCGATCGGATATTAGGCTGTTCGGCATGTTCGAATCGAATCGAACACCGCGTGGTAAAGTGCGCCATTACTCGATTCCCCTCCCACCTTCCCTGGCGCCTTTTTTGCTCCAATAACAGCGCAGGTAGGTGGGACAGGAACTACGACACCGGTGACGTTGAGAAAAGTAGGCAAAACCCATTGGCTGCCGAAAACATGTGACCTCTAATTTAAAAGAACAGCGCCGCCCAGGTTCGCGTCATTCTGAGCTTGCAATTCACCGAGGACGGAGGTTTCCGTCCAGCTAGCTAGGGCTTAGATTCTGGGTAGGCAGGGACAGGCTAGGATAGGAAGGAGAAGACAACCAACAGCTCTTGTAAGAGCTAAATTCCAGGGAGAAGCTTGTCAGTGTAACGTGGCACTGACGGGCTCAATCGCCGCAACCCAGCTTTCCCAGGATCCTGAATGGAATACACTGTCAGTGTATTCCCGTATACCCGATATATACCCCCGATACCCGTTCCAACGGTGTGCCCCCCCACCTTCACCCCAGAAATACCCTGCAAGTCCCCTAGCAATAGAATTGGGGCTATATACACCCACTATTTTTGCTACTGCCATATAGTGCCATTGTCTGACTGGGAATTCAAAGAATATATTGGGGTTACGTGCACCCACAATTTTTACTACTGGTATACAGTGCCAGTTTCTGACTGGTAATTCAAAGAATATATTGGGGTTATAAATACCCTCATTTCTTGCTACTGGTATATAGTGCCATTGTCTGACTGGGAATTCAAAGAATATATTGGGGTTACAAATACCCTCATTTCTTGCTACTGCCATATAGTGCCAGTTTCTGACTGGTAATTCAAAGAATATATTGGGGTTACGTGCACCCACAATTTTTACTACTGGTATACAGTGCCATTGTCTGACTGGGAATTCAAAGAATATATTGGGGTTATAAATACCCTCATTTCTTGCTACTGGTATATAGTGCCATTGTCTGACTGGGAATTCAAAGAATATATTGGGGTTACGTGCACCCACAATTTTTACTACTGGTATACAGTGCCAGTTTCTGACTGGGAATTCAAAGAATATATTGGGGTTACAAATACCCTCATTTCTTGCTACTGCCATATAGTGCCAGTTTCTGACTGGTAATTCAAAGAATATATTGGGGTTACGTGCACCCACAATTTTTACTACTGGTATACAGTGCCATTGTCTGACTGGGAATTCAAAGAATATATTGGGGTTATAAATACCCTCATTTCTTGCTACTGCCATATAGTGCCAGTTTCTGACTGGTAATTCAAAGAATATATTGGGGTTATAAATACCCTCATTTCTTGCTACTGGTATATAGTGCCATTGTCTGACTGGGAATTCAAAGAATATATTGGGGTTACGTGCACCCACAATTTTTGCTACTGGTATATAGTGCCAATTTCTAACTGGGAATTCAAAATGCGCAAGGCTCCCGGAAAGGGACGTGGACGAGGCCGTGGGCGAGGTCGGGGGAATGGTTCTGGGGAGCAAGGTAGCAGTGAAGCCACAGGGCGTCCCGTGCCTACTCCTGTGGGGCAGCAAGCATTGCGCCACTCCACAGTGCCAGGGTTGTTTGCCACATTAACTAAACTGCAGGGTACAAACCTTAGTAGGCCCGAGAACCAGGAACAGGTCTTGCAATGGCTGTCAGAGAACGCTTACAGCACATTGTCCAGCAGCCAGTCAGACTCTGCCTCCTCTCCTCCTATTACCCGACAGTCTTGTCCTCCTTCCTCCCAAAATTCCCAAGCTTCACAGAACAATAACCCCAACTGTCCCTGCTCCCCAGAGCTGTTCTCCGCTCCTTTCATTGTCCCTCAACCTGCCTCTCCACGTCACGATTCCACGAACCTAACAGAGGAGCATCTGTGTCCAGATGCTCAAACACTAGAGTCTCCTCCATCTCCGTTCGATTTGGTGGTGGATGACCAGCAACCCACCCTCATCGACGATGATGTGACGCAGTTGCCGTCAGGGCATCCAGTTGACCGGCGCATTGTGCGGGAGGAGGAGATGAGACAGGAGTTGGAAGAGGAAGTGGTGGATGATGAGGACACTGACCCGACCTGGACAGGGGGGATGTCAAGCGGGGAAAGTAGTGTGGATGTTGAGGCAAGTGCAGCACCAAAAAGGGTAGCTAGAGGCAGAGGCAGAGGTCAGCAGCTTAGGCGAAGCCAGGCCACACCCGGAATCTCCCAAGATGTTCCAGTTCGTACCCAGCCCCGAAAAACTCCCACCTCGAGGGCACGTTTCTCGAAGGTGTGGAGTTTTTTCAAGGAATGCGCCGAGGACAGATATAGTGTTGTCTGCACAATTTGCCTCTCGAAATTGATTAGGGGCTCTGAGAAGAGCAACCTGTCCACCACTTCAATGCGCAGTCATTTGGAATCCAAGCACTGGAATCAGTGGCAGGCAGCAACGGCAGGACAAAGGCCGCCTGCCGTTCACGCCACTGCCACTGCCTCTGCCACTGCCTCTGCCTCTGCCACTGCCATTGCTGACTGTGCTGGCGATGCACTCCAGAGGACGAGCCAGGACACCACTTCATCTGCCTCCGCCACTTTGTTGACTTCTCCCTCATCCTCCCCTGTTCCTGTCTTATCTCCTTCTCCTGCACCATCAAAGGCACCATCAGGCGCTTCTTTACAACAACCCACCATCTCTCAGACATTGGAGCGGCGGCAGAAATACACTGCTAACCACCCACACGCGCAAGCCTTGAACGCCAACATCGCTAAACTGCTGGCCCAGGAGATGTTGGCGTTCCGGCTTGTTGAAACTCCCGCCTTCCTGGACCTGATGGCAACTGCGGCACCTCGCTATGCCGTCCCTAGCCGTCACTACTTCTCCCGGTGTGCCGTCCCCGCCTTGCACCAGCACGTGTCACTCAACATCAGGCGGGCCCTTAGTTCCGCGCTTTGCACAAAGGTCCACTTGACCACCGACGCGTGGACAAGTGCATGCGGACAGGGACGCTACATTTCACTGACGGCACACTGGGTGAATGTAGTTGAGGCTGGGACTGCTTCCCAAACTGGCCCGGTGTACCTCGTCTCCCCGCCTAACATTCCTGGCAGGGACACGAGAAGAACACCCCCCTCCTCCTCCTCCTCTACCGCCTCCTCCTCCGCCACCGCCTCCTCCTCCGCCACCGCCTCCTCCTCCGCTGTTAGATTGACCCCAGCTACGAGTTGGAAACGTTGCAGCACTGGCGTTGGTAGACGTCAGCAGGCTGTGCTGAAGCTGATCAGCTTGGGGGACAGACAGCACACTGCCTCCGAGGTGAGGGATGCCCTCCTCGATGAGACGGCAATATGGTTTGAGCTGCTGCACCTGGGCCCAGGCATGGTCGTTTGTGATAACGGCCGGAACCTGGTAGCAGCTCTGGAGCTTGCCGGACTCCAACATGTTCCATGCCTGGCCCACGTCTTCAACCTAGTGGTGCAACGTTTCCTAAAGAGCTACCCCAATGTTCCAGAGCTACTGGTGAAAGTGCGGCGCATGTGCGCCCACTTTCGCAAGTCGACAGTAGCCGCTGCTAGCTTAAAATCTCTCCAGCAACGCCTGCATGTGCCACAACACCGGCTTTTGTGCGACGTCCCCACACGCTGGAACTCAACGTTTCAGATGTTGAAGAGAGTGGTTGAGCAGCAGAGACCTTTGATGGAATACCAGCTACAAAACCCTAGGGTGCCACAAAGTCAGCTGCCTCAGTTTCACATCCATGAGTGGCCATGGATGAGAGACCTTTGTGACATCCTACGGGTCTTTGAGGAGTCCACAAGGAGGGTGAGCTCTGAGGATGCGATGGTGAGCCTTACAATCCCGCTCTTGTGTGTTCTGAGAGAATCCCTGATTGACATCAGGGATAACTCAGATCACACAGAGGAGTTAGGGATAGCATCCGATCCGTCACAGCTGGAGAGTAGGTCCACACATCTGTCCGCTTCACTGCGTTTAATGGAGGAGGAGGAGGAGGAGGAGGAGGAGGAGGAAGAAGAGTTGTCCGATGATGTGATGGTGATACAGGAGGCTTCCGGGCAACTTCGAATCGTCCCATTGTTGCAGCGCGGATGGGTAGACATGGAGGATGAGGAGGAAATGGAGATTGAACTTTCCGGTGGGGCCAGAGGAGTCATGCCAACTAACACTGTGGCAGACATGGCTGAGTTCATGTTGGGGTGCTTTACAACCGACAAGCGTATTGTCAAAATCATGGAGGACAACCAGTACTGGATCTTTGCTATCCTTGACCCCCGGTATAAAAACAACATCTCGTCTTTTATTCCGGTAGAGGGGAGGGCCAATCGCATCAATGCTTGCCACAGGCAATTGGTGCAGAATATGATGGAGATGTTTCCAGCATGTGACGTTGGCGGCAGGGAGGGCAGTTCCTCCAGTAGGCAACCAAGTTCTCACCGGTCCACACAAACGAGGGGCACACTGTCTAAGGTCTGGGACACCTTGATGGCACCCCCTCGCCAAAGTGCCGCCACGGAGGGTCCTAGTGTCACCAGGCGTGAGAAGTATAGGCGCATGTTGCGGGAATACCTTTCCGACCACAGCCCTGTCCTCTCCGACCCCTCTGCGCCCTACACGTATTGGGTGTCGAAGTTGGACCTGTGGCTTGAACTTGCCCTATATGCCTTGGAGGTGCTGTCCTGTCCTGCCGCCAGCGTCCTATCTGAGAGGGTGTTCAGTGCAGCCGGTGGCATCATCACTGACAAGCGCACCCGTCTGTCAGCTGAGAGTGCCGACCGGCTCACTTTGATAAAAATGAACCACCACTGGATAGAGCCTTCATTTTTGGGCCCACCTGTGTAAAGCACCCCAACATGAAACTCCATGTCTGTACTCAACCTCTCCAATTCCTCCGCATCCTCATACTCATCCACCATAAGCGTTGCACAATTCTGCTAATACTAGGCTCCCTCCACCCTGATTTCCCCCAACTCTGCTGGTTAGAGGCTCCCTCCACCCTGATTTCCACCAACTCTGCTGGTTAGAGGCTCCCTCCACCCTGCTTTCCCACAACTCTGCTGGTTAGAGGCTCCCTCCACCCTGATTTCCACCAACTCTGCTGGTTAGAGGCTCCCTCCACCATGAATTGGTCCAAACTGGGCTGTTTAGCGGCTCCCTCCACCATGAATTGGTCCAAACTGGGGTTTTTAGAGGCTCCCTCCACCATGAATTGGTCCAAACTGGGCTGTTTAGAGGCTCCCTCCACCATGAATTTGCCCAAACTGGGCTGTTTAGAGGCTCCTTCCATCATGAATTGGTCCAAACTGGGGTTTTTAGAGGCTCCCTCCACCATGAATTGGTCCAAACTGGGGTTTTTAGAGGCTCCCTCCACCATGAATTGGTCCAAACTGGGCTGTTTAAAGGCTCCCTCCACCATGAATTGGTCCAAACTGGGGTTTTTAGAGGCTCCCTCCACCATGAATTGGTCCAAACTGGGCTGGTTAGAGGCTCCCTCCACCATGAATTTGCCCAAACTGGGCTGTTTAGAGGCTCCCTCCACCATGAATTTGCCCAAACTGGCCTGTTTAGAGGCTCCCTCCACCATGAATTGGTCCAAACTGGGGTTTTTAGAGGCTCTCTCCACCATGAATTGGTCCAAACTGGGCTGTTTAGAGGCTCCCTCCATCATGAATTGGTCCAAACTGGGGTTTTTAGAGGCTCCCTCCACCATGAATTGGTCCAAACTGAGGTTTTTAGAGGCTCCCTCCACCATGAATTTGCCCAAACTGGGCTGTTTAGAGGCTCCCTCCACCATGAATTTGCCCAAACTGGGTGATTTTAGAGGCTCCCTCCACCATGAATTTGCCCAAACTGGGCTGTTTAGAGGCTCCCTCCACCATGAATTGGTCCAAACTGGGGTTTTTAGAGGCTCCCTCCACCATGAATTGGTCCAAACTGGGCTGTTTAGCGGCTCCCTCCACCATGAATTGGTCCAAACTGGGGTTTTTAGAGGCTCCCTCCACCATGAATTGGTCCAAACTGGGCTGTTTAGAGGCTCCCTCCACCATGAATTTGCCCAAACTGGGCTGTTTAGAGGCTCCCTCCATCATGAATTGGTCCAAACTGGGGTTTTTAGAGGCTCCCTCCACCATGAATTGGTCCAAACTGGGGTTTTTAGAGGCTCCCTCCACCATGAATTGGTCCAAACTGGGCTGTTTAGAGGCTCCCTCCACCATGAATTGGTCCAAACTGGGGTTTTTAGAGGCTCCCTCCACCATGAATTGGTCCAAACTGGGCTGGTTAGAGGCTCCCTCCACCATGAATTTGCCCAAACTGGGCTGTTTAGAGGCTCCCTCCACCATGAATTTGCCCAAACTGGCCTGTTTAGAGGCTCCCTCCACCATGAATTGGTCCAAACTGGGGTTTTTAGAGGCTCTCTCCACCATGAATTGGTCCAAACTGGGCTGTTTAGAGGCTCCCTCCATCATGAATTGGTCCAAACTGGGGTTTTTAGAGGCTCCCTCCACCATGAATTGGTCCAAACTGAGGTTTTTAGAGGCTCCCTCCACCATGAATTTGCCCAAACTGGGCTGTTTAGAGGCTCCCTCCACCATGAATTTGCCCAAACTGGGCTGTTTAGAGGCTCCCTCCACCATGAATTGGTCCAAACTGGGGTTTTTAGAGGCTCCCTCCACCATGAATTGGTCCAAACTGGGGTTTTTAGAGGCTCCCTCCACCATGAATTGGTCCAAACTGGGGTTTTTAGAGGCTCCCTCCACCATGAATTTGCCCAAACTGAGCTGTTTAGAGGCTCCCTCCACCATGAATTGGTCCAAACTGGGGTTTTTAGAGGCTCCCTCCACCATGAATTGGTCCAAACTGGGGTTTTTAGAGGCTCCCTCCACCATGAATTTGCCCAAACTGGGCTGTTTAGAGGCTCCCTCCATCATGAATTGGTCCAAACTGGGGTTTTTAGAGGCTCCCTCCACCATGAATTGGTCCAAACTGGGGTTTTTAGAGGCTCCCTCCACCATGAATTGGTCCAAACTGGGCTGTTTAGAGGCTCCCTCCACCATGAATTGGTCCAAACTGGGGTTTTTAGAGGCTCCCTCCACCATGAATTGGTCCAAACTGGGCTGTTTAGAGGTTCCCTCCACCATGAATTGGTCCAAACTGGGGTTTTTAGAGGCTCCCTCCACCATGAATTGGTCCAAACTGGGGGTTTTTAGAGGCTCCCTCCACCATGAATTGGTCCAAACTGGGCTGTTTAGAGGCTCCCTCCACCATGAATTGGTCCAAACTGGGTTTTTTAGAGGCTCCCTCCACCATGAATTTGCCCAAACTGGGCTGTTTAGAGGCTCCCTCCACCATGAATTTGCTCAAACTGAGCTGTTTAGAGGCTCCCTCCACCATGAATTGGTCCAAACTGGGGTTTTTAGAGGCTCCCTCCACCATGAATTGGTCCAAACTGGGCTGTTTAGAGGCTCCCTCCACCATGAATTGGTCCAAACTGGGGTTTTTAGAGGCTCCCTCCACCATGAATTGGTCCAAACTGGGGTTTTTAGAGGCTCCCTCCACCATGAATTGGTCCAAACTGGGGTTTTTAGAGGATCCCTCCACCATGAATTGGTCCAAACTGGGCTGTTTAGAGGCTCCCTCCACCATGAATTTGCCCAAACTGGGCTGTTTAGAGGCTCCCTCCATCATGAATTGGTCCAAACTGGGGTTTTTAGAGGCTCCCTCCACCATGAATTGGTCCAAACTGGGCTGTTTAGAGGCTCCCTCCATCATGAATTGGTCCAAACTGGGGTTTTTAGAGGCTCCCTCCACCATGAATTGGTCCAAACTGGGCTGGTTAGAGGCTCCCTCCACCATGAATTTGCCCAAACTGGGCTGTTTAGAGGCTCCCTCCACCATGAATTTGCCCAAACTGGCCTGTTTAGAGGCTCCCTCCACCATGAATTGGTCCAAACTGGGGTTTTTAGAGGCTCTCTCCACCATGAATTGGTCCAAACTGGGCTGTTTAGAGGCTCCCTCCATCATGAATTGGTCCAAACTGGGGTTTTTAGAGGCTCCCTCCACCATGAATTGGTCCAAACTGAGGTTTTTAGAGGCTCCCTCCACCATGAATTTGCCCAAACTGGGCTGTTTAGAGGCTCCCTCCACCATGAATTTGCCCAAACTGGGCTGTTTAGAGGCTCCCTCCACCATGAATTGGTCCAAACTGGGGTTTTTAGAGGCTCCCTCCACCATGAATTGGTCCAAACTGGGGTTTTTAGAGGCTCCCTCCACCATGAATTGGTCCAAACTGGGGTTTTTAGAGGCTCCCTCCACCATGAATTTGCCCAAACTGAGCTGTTTAGAGGCTCCCTCCACCATGAATTGGTCCAAACTGGGGTTTTTAGAGGCTCCCTCCACCATGAATTGGTCCAAACTGGGGTTTTTAGAGGCTCCCTCCACCATGAATTTGCCCAAACTGGGCTGTTTAGAGGCTCCCTCCATCATGAATTGGTCCAAACTGGGGTTTTTAGAGGCTCCCTCCACCATGAATTGGTCCAAACTGGGGTTTTTAGAGGCTCCCTCCACCATGAATTGGTCCAAACTGGGCTGTTTAGAGGCTCCCTCCACCATGAATTGGTCCAAACTGGGGTTTTTAGAGGCTCCCTCCACCATGAATTGGTCCAAACTGGGCTGTTTAGAGGTTCCCTCCACCATGAATTGGTCCAAACTGGGGTTTTTAGAGGCTCCCTCCACCATGAATTGGTCCAAACTGGGGGTTTTTAGAGGCTCCCTCCACCATGAATTGGTCCAAACTGGGCTGTTTAGAGGCTCCCTCCACCATGAATTGGTCCAAACTGGGTTTTTTAGAGGCTCCCTCCACCATGAATTTGCCCAAACTGGGCTGTTTAGAGGCTCCCTCCACCATGAATTTGCTCAAACTGAGCTGTTTAGAGGCTCCCTCCACCATGAATTGGTCCAAACTGGGGTTTTTAGAGGCTCCCTCCACCATGAATTGGTCCAAACTGGGGTTTTTAGAGGCTCCCTCCACCATGAATTGGTCCAAACTGGGCTGTTTAGAGGCTCCCTCCACCATGAATTGGTCCAAACTGGGGTTTTTAGAGGCTCCCTCCACCATGAATTGGTCCAAACTGGGGTTTTTAGAGGCTCCCTCCACCATGAATTGGTCCAAACTGGGGTTTTTAGAGGCTCCCTCCACCATGAATTGGTCCAAACTGGGCTGTTTAGAGGCTCCCTCCACCATGAATTTGCCCAAACTGGGCTGTTTAGAGGCTCCCTCCATCATGAATTGGTCCAAACTGGGGTTTTTAGAGGCTCCCTCCACCATGAATTGGTCCAAACTGGGGTTTTTAGAGGTTCCCTCCACCATGAATTGGTCCAAACTGGGGTTTTTAGAGGCTCCCTCCACCATGAATTGGTCCAAACTGGGCTGTTTAGAGGCTCCCTCCACCATGAATTTGCCCAAACTGGGCTGTTTAGAGGCTCCCTCCATCATGAATTGGTCCAAACTGGGGTTTTTAGAGGCTCCCTCCACCATGAATTGGTCCAAACTGGGGTTTTTAGAGGTTCCCTCCACCATGAATTGGTCCAAACTGGGGTTTTTAGAGTCTCCCTCCACCATGAATTGGTCCAAACTGGGCTGTTTAGAGTCTCCCTCCACCATGAATTGGTCCAAACTGGGGTTTTTAGAGGCTCCCTCCACCATGAATTTGCCCAAACTGGGCTGTTTAGAGGCTCCCTCCATTATGAATTGGTCCAAACTGGGGTTTTTAGAGGCTCCCTCCACCATGAATTGGTCCAAACTGGGGTTTTTAGAGGTTCCCTCCACCATGAATTGGTCCAAACTGGGGTTTTTAGAGGCTCCCTCCACCATGAATTGGTCCAAACTGGGGTTTTTAGAGGCTCCCTCCACCATGAATTGGTCCAAACTGGGCTGTTTAGAGGCTCCCTCCACCATGAATTTGCCCAAACTGGGCTGTTTAGAGGCTCCCTCCATCATGAATTGGTCCAAACTGGGGTTTTTAGAGGCTCCCTCCACCATGAATTGGTCCAAACTGGGGTTTTTAGAGGCTCCCTCCACCATGAATTGGTCCAAACTGGGGTTTTTAGAGGCTCCCTCCACCATGAATTGGTCCAAACTGGGCTGTTTAGAGGCTCCCTCCACCATGAATTGGTCCAAACTGGGGTTTTTAGAGGCTCCCTCCACCATGAATTGGTCCAAACTGGGGTTTTTAGAGGCTCCCTCCACCATGAATTGGTCCAAACTGGGGTTTTTAGAGGCTCCCTCCACCATGAATTTGCCCAAACTCTGCTGGTTAGAGGCTCAATCCACCCTGATTTTCAAAACAAATGTTGTTGCCAACCTCAACTTACTACAAGGGCCAAATTCACTGCTGGTGACAAGCTCTCCTCACTGCAAGTGCCAAATACACATGTTTCAAGGTGTTTTCCTACTGTCAGAGAGGTGGTATTGAGTGTGTAAAGTGTGTAGTTGTTAGGCTGTGATGTTGGGGTAATAGAGGGTCTTTGGTGTGTTAGATGCCCCCAGACATGCTTCCCCTGCTGTCCCAGTGTCATTCCAGAGGTGTTGGCATCATTTCCTGGGGTGTCATAGTGGACTTGGTGACCCTCCAGACACGGATTTGGGTTTCTACCTTAACGAGTATCTGTTCCCCATAGACTATAATGGGGTTCGAAACCCGTTCGAACACACGAACATTGAGCGGCTGTTCGAATCGAATTTCGAACCTCGAACATTTTAGTGTTCGCTCATCTCTAATCCTTATCAGTATGGAAAATCCATTTGGGGATTGATGGGGCCGTCTTGATGTCCTCTCCTATAGCATGACTACTTATTACATGGCACACATGGATTTATATGGACACAGTTACTGACTCAGTATACAACTTTTCCCTGGGGGATTTATCCTTACAATGGGATCTCCAGTTGGAATAACTGCTACATCTTTGCTTTCTTCGGTGTGTTCAGTGACAGTCTATTGATTTATATCACTCATTTATTTACTCATTTCTAGATCCCCAAAGGTCGATGCAACGAACGTTGTCAGCCAGGAACCCAAAAAGTTGTCAGGGAAGGGAATCACAGCTGCTGCTATGACTGTATCCCATGTCCAGAAGGAGAATTTACAAATCACTCTGGTAGATTATTTTAAATGTATTTTATTAAAGACACTATTGCTATTATTCTTATATCCAATATACATTATACAGGCATTATACATGATATATAAATCACCCAATATCTGTTTCTGGTTTGCTATTGATTGTTGCAACTGAATTTTGTCCAGAATCAGCAAGTTCATGACGTCCTCCATGGCTGCAGTGTTTGGTTTCCATAGAGCAGCAGATATAAACCCCCAACATAAAAAGTGTCAGCATAGTCCCACAGTTTATAATGGGAAGATATTGTAAGATCACTATTGAGATGTATAAATGTATCTTCTGTACCTATAACTGATGATAGATAGATAGATAGATAGAATTTTAAGCTCATCTTCTTTCATTCACAGACAGTGACAATTGCCAGAGATGTCCAGAAGATGAATGGCCGAATGAGGGAACGAACAATTGTGTGCTCAGAGATTATGAGTTTTTCTCCTATGAGACTGATGTCCTTAGTTCAGTCTTTTCCACCATCTCCATATTACTCTCTCTTATAACTGTATCTATAATAGGAATATTCACTTTATTCCGGAACACTCCCATTGTCAGAGCCAATAACCGGAACCTCAGCTTCATCCTACTGAGCTCTCTCATCTTCAGCTTACTCTCTGTGTTTCTGTTCATCGGTCGTCCGGTGGATATAACCTGCATGGTGCGACAAATCTGCTTTGGGACCTTCTTCACAGTAGCCGTGTCTTCTGTCCTGGCCAAGACCATCATAGTCTACATAGCATTCAAGGCCACCAGACCTGACAGCTCCTGGAGAAAGTGTGTGGGAGTTAAGCTTCCTTATTCAGTGGTGTTGGTCTGTTCATCTATTCAGATTGTGAATGCCGTTATCTGGTTGTCAGTGTCTCCTCCATATCAAGAGTATAACCTGGATTATCCTGGGAAGATCATCATCCAGTGTAATGAAGGTTCTGTCTTGGCCTTTTACCTCATGTTGGGTTATATGGGCTTTCTGGCGGTGCTGAGTTTTGTTCTAGCTTTTATGGTGAGGACATTACCTGATATCTATAATGAAGCCAAGTACATCACCTTCAGCATGCTGGTGTTCTGCAGTGTCTGGATCTGTGCCATCCCGGCCTATCTGAGCAGTACAGGGAAACACATGGTCATCGTAGAGATATTCGCCATATTGTGTTCCGGGGGAGGAATATTGAGCTGCATGTTCTTACCTAAATGTTACAATATCCTGATAGACCCTGAAGTGAACAGTAAAGGACATTTCTTACACAGACGTGTTATGTAAATGGTTCTCTGAACTTAGTTACTTAGTTTTGTTGGTGTTTTTGTTGTTGTACAATGTATTCATGTTTAATGTACATGGAACTATAGAAATCCTGTTTATTATTCTGTAAATGTCTGTTCCTTTGTCAGTCCTTACTCTGATAATAAATCCCTGTTGCAGATTGGTTAGTGCTGATATCTATGACTACAACTATAACAAGTATTACGTCTGTTCCTTCTGCTATTACTCTGATTGTCACAGAAAAAGAACCATAAAACATACATTTAATAAATATTGCTAATAAAACACCAAGTAAACTAAAATCTCTGATATGTTCCAGTATTTCCGTGAAAAGTGAGACCATTGGAGGTTTCTATAAAAAAATGTGGAGTGGTGCGGCAACAAATATCATCCTCAAGACACCATAATGGTATAAATGACACTACATACAGCAACAAACCACAATATATGCCCCTTCACAATGCAAAACTAAGATAATACCTGTGACCACATCAAAATATGGTCATATTACATAACAGACATCTCAGAATATCTCCCAATAAAATAGCAAGGACAAAATCCAGATATTTATGCAGAAAAACAAGCTATTAGTGATCGTCAGCCCATTAAAGCCTCTGAAAATAACTTGAAAATTCCGCCTAAAATGTCCTAACATAGGAAGGGTGTTATATGGGAACACCTCCAGCAAAACAAAATTGTCATGTATATTCTCCTGTTATAAAATTGTTAATGCGTTTCTAGAGTCTACGTTATAATAGCCCTATCATCAGAGGTGAAAATATTTACTATATATTATATAGGAAACAGCGTAGCTCACTATCGTGTAAGCTGTAACTCTTACGGAAATCAATGAGAGTTAGGTAAACATCATAAATCCCATATAAGTAATTTGTGATTTTTCTGGGAACCTGATGAAGAAGGAAGAAGAATAGCAACTTTAGGTGAATATGATTTTGTAAACTTCTAATCTGTTCCTTTGTTTCTGTTTTTATTTTGCACATTTCCAAGATCAATCAGACCATTACAGATTCCCCAAATTACTTTGTCAATTACTTTTGCAAAATTGGTGTGATGTGTTTTGGAGTTTAATATTTCAATAAAATAATCTGTCTGTGTGTTTGTGCTTTTTTCCCATTGTTAATATTATATTAATGTCTTAAACTTTGATAATATCACCATCAGAGTTAAAAAAAACAAAATACAAAAAAAAACCAAAAAAAAAAAAAAACAAACAAAGAGCTTTCCATCCAGATATGTAAATGGTTATGAAAAATGTTGGAGTGGGTATGCCAGTTTTATCAATTACTTATGTTAAAAAAAAAAATCTTACATGGAGTCCTTTTCATTTTTCATAATAAACAGCTACATCCAGCACCTGTAAGCTAGTATTAGCAAGATTAGCAGCTTCATAATTTCTGTCCTTTTCCAGCCTAATAAATCCAGTCTGAAAACAAGACTTCAGCTGGTTGGATACAGCATTGAACCTGACTCTTTCTAGTGCCCCTGATGGCAGTGCATCATTAGTGACATAGTGAGGGGCTAATGTTAACGTTTTACTGTTCAACAATAACTGTCTGCAGTTTTCAATTCCTTTTCATTGTTCTTTAATCTCAGACGAAAAGCATCTCATGACACAGTACTAAAACAGTAATATGGTAGTAAACACACACAAAAAAAAACTGTTATGGTGTCCTGTCCAACACAAATGTAGAAAAAGTTAAAGTTAAAGTTTTTTTACCATGTGATTGTTAATAAATGCAATAAATCAAACCATAAATCATATTAACCATAAAATTTTACCTGTAATATTTGTGAATTCTCTCTCTGGACATGGGATACAGTCATAGCAGCAGATGTGATATCCTTCCAGAAAAACCTTTCTGGTTCCTGGTGGGCAGAGTGCATTACATCGACCTTTTGGCATCTAAAGATGGAGTGATTTAGAGTTTAAATGTAATCTTATCTATTTAACTACCTAACTAGAGATTTAGCAAAGTTTAACTTGACACACACAGCACAGATAAGCTGTTTGAGGAACGGTTTGATGCATTCATGCCCTGGATTGTGGCCAGGTTCCAATACTGCAGCTCAGGTCTCATTGACTTCAGTGGGTGCTGATCTGCATTATTGGGCATCAAGCCACTACACAAGTCACATAACTAACTGCTTACTGATCCATGCACTCTATAATACACAGAATAGACAAACCTCCAAGCATTTGATTATTTCAGGGGTCACCTGTTCGTCTCCTACCCATCATCTATTTATGGTCTATGCTAAGAACAACCAATTTAAAGAGATTATACTATAATATGTAACAGCAATCCAGCTCACCCTCAATTTCCTTCACCAAGTCGATATGCATGGAACAGTGGTGGAATCGATCCAGTTGAAACAACATGAGAACATGAGGACGAAGAAAAACGTGTATCCAGCATCAGTGAATGGTGATAAATAAAATTTAACCTTTATTCGATTCCCAGAAAAGCGATCATCATCTCCAAACAGGGTATACAGCAGATGTAAAGCATGACATGGCTACGTGTTTCAGAGCTTTAAACTTGCTCCTTCCTCAAGGCATACTACCCAAATTCTGAGATCTCCCTTAAAAACACTCTTAATTAGTTTATCCACCCCTAAAAATGTAACCCTTTAAGAACATTCATACTTATACATAAACTATATCTCAACTATTTTACTGCCTTATCTTCCATCATTTAAATAATACATATTTTATGATGACATTATAGTAATATACTTTAAACCACCAACATTTCACAGCTTTTACGTTATATACATGGAAAACATCACATAACTCCAAATGCAAAAATATTCAAATGTTCCAATTATCACCCAGACAATCAAAAGCAAACTTAGCTATCAAAGTAAGATCCTAATTTTATTTTGACTTACACATTCCTGATTTTGTTTTATCACGAATCCATTCTTATTCCTAATAATCCCGAGAGAATCACTTCTACTCACGTGACTGGTCACATGATTGGATTTCATCCTCTATTACTGTAATATATAACTGGAAATGTCACCTCCTCTTTTTCTTTCTCACGTGACTATAAGTCACATGATCAGCTCTTATATACAATATCCCAAAATTATGTAGATTACATCTAACACATGATCGGGTTTCATCCTCTATCATTATAATACATAACGGGAAATGCCATCCCCTCTTTCCACGTGATTGCAGTCACATGATCGGATCTCATATGCAACACTACGGAATTAGTTGTTAGATGTAATCTGTATAATTCCGTAGTGTTGTATATGAGATCCGATCATGGTGAATCCAGGCCTCAGTATGATACGGTCGTGTCATGTCACATCTCATGCCGAGATCACCAGCATGCGCACTAAAGTGCATATGATGGAATAACTTGATTTAAAGATACGTTTCCACAACAGAGGATACAGTTGTAGATCTATAAAAAAGGCGTATTCCCGCGCCAGAAATATTCCTCGATCAGAACTAATACATACTTCAACAATTAAGAAATTTGATAAGGTTAGTGTATGATTCATTACCCAGTATCACTGTAGATGGAAAGAAATGTAGTCTGCCACTTCCAAATTTTGGCCCATTTGGTCCAGATGAAGGCAGGTGTGCCGAAACGTGTGGTCCTATCTTACTACAAGTACTATGGGTAAGCCCTAATTTATATGGGGTAATTTTTCATATATATATATATATATATATATATATATATATATATATATATATATATATATATACGGCTATATCCTCTTACTTCCATGGCACTTTGTGATTGTAGTTCTTTTAGTTAGATGTGCCCATTAGAGATGAGCGAGTAGTATTCAATTGAGTAGGTATTCGATCGAATACTACGGTATTCAAAATATTCGTACTCGATCGAATACTACTCGCTATTCGAATGGAAAAATTGGATGCAAAACCAGCGTTGATTGGCCAAATGCTATACAGTCGGCCAATCAACGCTAGTTCTTATCCTACCTTTAGAAGTCTTCTCCGCGCAGCGTCCCCGCGGCGTCTTCCAGCTCTGAATTCACTCTGCCAGGCATCGGACTTGGGCAGAGCCGACTGTGCATGCCCGCGTGTTAGGATTGTGCAGTAACTGCGGCCATGATATGGGTGTCGCTGTCTGGTACTCTGCACAGTCCAGGGTTGCAAGGGTTAATCTACCTTGCAACAGCCGGGCGTGGTCGACTGTTTGACCGACATAGGTGTCAACCAATGGACGCTCGGATTGGGCAGCTGGGCTATTTGCTGGTGACCGCCCCTTGCCTATATAAGGGGGCTGGTCTGGACGCCCGGTGCTCTAAAATCAAATCCCAACTTCAAACTCTAATCCTAATCTGAATTGATGTGTGTGTGTGTGCTTGGGTTCCAGTCTGTAAATACTCAGTGGCCCTAGTTAGAATATCCCCAAAGACAGCAATGCCATTGATAGTTGGGCAGCATGCTGCCTTGTGTGTGTGAGTTGTGTGAAAGCTCATTAGGCCTTTTCTGTGTCAGTCAGTATTCACACTGACAGGTTGCTGGCTGTAGTTGCTTTGGGGGGTTGGGTGGAACTAGAAGCACACAGGGTTTGTTGGTCTCTGGCTAGTCCAGGAGTGCTGGATAACCAGTGTTTATTTGTAGCGGCTGCTCTGACTGCACAGGACTCTGTGAATGGTAACAGAGCACACCTGCTGATTTAATTTAGCTGGCAGCGACTTCAACTGTCAGACAGTATTCACAATTAGGTGTTAGCAGTCAGTAGCCCAGAGGGCTCCGTAGGGTTTATTTATTTTTTTATTTATTTTTTTTTTTTAAATAAACCCTGCTGACCATAACAGTATCTTAGAGCCAGAGCCCCGACGCAATATGACTTCGTCTTCACAATTGGCGAGTCTTGTCAATAGTCTGAACACACGCCTGGGAGCGGTGGAGCAACACTTGCAGCAATCTCCACCAGCTGCCCCAATTAATTTTTCTGACCTGTCTCAAGGGTTAGTTCAGGCTATGGCTCAGTTGGTGGGTAGTCTGCCGACCCCTTCAGCGTCACCGTGTCCACTCCTACCTCCGGAGCGGTATGCAGGTGAGCCGCAGGGATGTCGGGAATTCATTCACCAATGTAAAACATACATTGAAGCTTGTCCCAGTCTCTTCCCAGATGAGAAATCTAAAGTGTCCTTTGTGGTTTCCTTGCTCACTGGGAGAGCCTTGGCCTGGGTCACTCTGTTAAAAGAACGGGATGCAGCGGACTTGGCTACACTAGCTGCGCTGTGTGAAACACTACGCCTGGTGTTTCATGGCCCAGTGCCTCGCAGCTCTTACATTTAAAGCAAGGCCAGAGCTCGGTAGCGGACTTTGCTATCGAGTTTCAAATCATCTGAGCTGGATTGGCCAGGCAAGGTACTGGTGGCAATCTTTTGGGAAGGTTTGTCCTCAAATATAAAGGACGAACTAGCAGGCCGAAAGCCTTCTACCTCCCTCTCTGCCCTAATAAATTCAGCTACTCGTGTGGATACACAGTTGTCTGATAGGAGAGTGGAGTGGGGGCGCGAGCGTAATCTTATGTCACAGAGGGGGGTCATAAAATCTACCACTGCCTTGCCTGTTGAGGAGTCCACGGAACCTATGGACACCTCCCGTGCTTCCACTCCTGGTGGCAGCAGGAGTAGGAATATCAGGGGGGTAATTTGTTACCGTTGCAACAGGCCAGGACATATTGCTCCTCAATGCTTGACCCCACTGGAAAAGAAGGCTAGCCAAGTGTCCATCAGGGGTGGGTTACTTGGTACACAAAAGTCCCATAATCGTGTCCATTTCCCAGTAGCCCTTAAGCTGGGTAATGATTGGGTAAATACTAGAGCAATGATAGACTCTGGGGCCATGGGGAATTTCATGTCAGCCAAATTCGCCCAGCAGAATGGTGTGCCCATGAAAGCTCTTAAGACCCCATTAACATTATGGTGGTAGACGGGTCTCAGATTCAGCCGCAGATCCGATTTGAGACGCCACCGTTGCTTCTGCGGAGTGGAACACTGCATACAGAGAAGCTCTCTTTCCAAATCTTGGAGGGCTTAACTGATGCAGTGATGCTAGGTCTCCCATGGTTACGCCGGCACTCATCAGTCATAGACTGGAGGCAAGGGGAGATTAATAAGTGGAGTCCTGAGTGCAAGGGAAGGTGTATGGAGGATATACCAGCAGCTGTCCGTCCAGTGAGGCCTTCAAAGCAGGAGGTCTTACCCTCTCAGCCTGCAGAGGTCTTTACTACAAATGCTACTAAGACTGTAACGGTTTTGGGTCTGGTTTGGAGTCTAAGGTTGCTACCACCTGGATGGAGACTTACTTGTAAGGCTGGAAACGTGGTCGGGAGCTAGCCAAGGGTTCGGTAACAGTCGAGCGGTGAGGTGCAGAATCAAAGTCCAAGGAATCGTCAGAAGGGAAAGCCAGAGGTCGGTACACGAGGTGAGCGTCAGAGTTGGAGGAGAAAGCAAATACTGTGGTCAGGAACAGGCCAGTAGTCAGTACACGAGATGAGATGAGCGTCTGAGTCGGCAGCAGGGCAGTAAGGCAGCTTGATCACATGCAGAGCACAATAATCTCACAAAGCAGGAAGTCCAAGGATGGGCTTAAATAGGAAGCACAATCAGAGAACAGGGTGGAGCAACCCAGAGAGGCAGGAACTGGAATTAGAGCCAGCGGGAACTAGGCTCGGATCAGCACTGGAGCTGTCCAAGAGGCTGAATAGCTCAGTTTGCAGAGCTGCCGCCTGGGACACTGAAGTCCCTAGGTTCAAATCCTGACAGTAGTCCCCTCCTTTCAGGATGGCCTCTGGACATCTTAGGAGCTGGTTTCTCAGGATACCTCAGATGAAATGCCCTTGTAAACCTAGGAGTGTGAACATTGTTTTCTGGTTCCCATGAGTTCTCTTCTGGTCCATAACCTTTCCATTGCACCAGATATTGTAGTTGACCTCTGAAAAGTCTGGAGTCCAAGATTTTTTCAACAACATATTCTTCCTCCCCTTGAACTTTTACTGGGGCAGGAGGTGGCTGATTTCTCCCTGGAAACGGGTTTTCATTGAATGGCTTGAGCAATGATACGTGGAATACAGGGTGTATTTTCAATCTATTAGGGAGTTCGAGCCGGAAGTTGTCTCATTTCCAGTTTACGGCTCTCCCATTCAGCATATCTTCGGCCCCCCACACCTTCACAAAGGTAGTGACTCCGGTCGCAGCCGCCCTGTGCCTCCAAGGGATCTTCCTAGTTCCGTATCTAGACGACTGGCTCCTAAAAGCCCGGTCAAAGGAGGTTCTCGCCACACAACTAGAGACCACAGTGGCTTTACTAAATGAGCTGGGCTGGCTAGTAAACTGAAAAAAGTCAGTAGTGGTTCCATCAACCCGGATCCAGTTCCTGGGATTTATCTTGGACTCTCTCAGTATGACGATCTCCCTGCCCTCTCCTCGCAAGGAGAAGATTGGTCGAGCGGTTCATCACCTGTCCACTACCTGGAAGGTTACTATAAGGACGGCCATGAAAGTCCTAGGTCTCATGTCCGTCACCATCAAGGCAGTCCCCGGGGCCCTGTGGCACATGCGCCCGTTACAAAGCGAGATCTTGAGAGTCTGGAACCACAGTCCTTCAGGACTTCAGAAGCCTATCCAGTTATCCATCAGCACCTGTCGATCACTGGCTTGGTGGTCTCATCTCCAAGACGGGAAGTCCACGGTCCAGACCTCCTGGATCCTGTTGACTACAGATGCCTCCCTCAGGATGGGGAGCGCATCTAGGGGAGACCCCAGTACAAGGTACATGGAATCGTATGGAGAAAATGCGCTCGTCCAATTGGTGCGAGCTTACAGCAGTTCACCGTGCACTTCTGGCGTTTGCACTTCACCTGCAGGGACAAGCTGTGAAGATAAGGACGGACAACTTAACAGCAGTCCGCTACATCAACAAACAAGGGGGAACCAGATCCCCCTCTCTCCTGCAGGTGACCAACCTAATATTTGCCTGGGCAGAGAGGAATCTATCCCAGTTGTCGGCAGTCCACATCCGAGGTCGCTTGAACATCCTTGCGGATCAGCTGAGCAGAGGCCTGGTGACGTCAGGCGAATGGTCCCTGGATCCAGAAATCTTTCACCATCTTACCAAGATGTGGGGTCTCCCCGAGGTGGATCTGATGGCCACCCAATATAACGCCAAAGTAGAAAGGTTTTGCTCCCTGTACCGGGAAGACAACCCTTTGGCGGTGGATGCCCTGTCAATACCTTGGAGGTTCAAACTGGTGTATGTTTTTCCTCCCAGTCCGATGATTCCGAAGGTATTGGCGAAACTCAGGCAGGACCAGACCTCGGCAATAGTGATCATGCCGTTCTGGCCAAAAAGGGCATGGTTTACCCACCTCATTCTGATGAGTCGAGGGAACTACTGGAGGCTTCCATCAGTCCACAACCTGGTAACTCTAAACAGACAGCTCTGCCAGGACCTGGACAGGTTCAACCTCACTGCCTGGAGGTTAACCGCGCCATATGTGGAGATAGAGGATTGTCCCAGGGAGCGCTAAGGACACTAGCTCATTCTAGAGCGGAATCTACTAACTGGAGCTACCAGAGGATCGCCCGGATATTCCGAAGCTGGTGTGCGGAGAACCAGCGCAACTCCAATAGAAATTCAATTGTGGAATTCCTACAAGACGGCCTAGAGAGGGGGCTATCACCAGCCACCCTGAAGGTTCAAGTTTCAGCTCTGTCCGCTCTCCTGGAGACTCGGCTATCACAAGATCCTCTAATCAAGCAGTTCCTAAGAGGGGCCGCCAGGCTCCGCCCCCAGGTACAACCTCCAGTCCCCCGGTGGGATCTGGCTGCGGTTCTACAGGGGCTCTGTGCTCCCCCCTTTGAACCTTTATCTGAGGTGGATTGGAAGTACCTATCATACAAGGTTACCTTTCTGTTGGCAATAACCTCCGCCAAAAGGGTTGGAGAACTAATAGAGGTGTCAAAGCATCGAAGGTGACTCTGTCAAAATGGATCAAGGAAGCCATCACCTGCTCCCTGCGTGCTCAAGACCTTCCGGTACCTGAGTTTGTCTGTGCCCACGCCACCAGAGCGGTGGCAACGTCCTGGGCAGAAAGACGTTCCCTTTTCTTGGAACAGATATGTGCCGCTGCTCCCTGGAATTCACAGCTGACCTTCGCCAGGCACTACAGGCTGGATTGGCGTGCGGCAGATTCCACAGCATTTGGACAGTCTGTCTTGTCATCAGCCTGCCAGGATCACCCACCCTAGGGTAATAGCGATACTTGCTAAATCCCCAATTGTGCTGCTGGTTGGGCGTAGGGGGAATGGAAGATTATGAATGATAATCTGTTTTCCCTTAGCCCAAACAGCAGCACAAGGCTCCCTCCCAGATCCTTGTCATTGTATATATTGTATTTTTATACTTATAGGGGGTTAAAGTTAGTTAATTAAAAGTTCCACCAGTCCTAACAGCTCACAGGGGCAGAAATACCCCAGTTGTGCTGCTGTTTGGGCTAAGGGAAAACAGATTATCATTCATAATCTTCCATTCAGGACTGGGTTTTTGTTTTGAGTTTTTTTTTTTTTTTTTTCAAACGTCCAAATTTAAGGGCTGTAATAGTTTTTTTTTTTCTATTGGGGTATTCAAATACTGTTTTATTTTTTTGTTGTTTTTTTAATTCAGTGAGATATATGGCCTTATTTTATTAATTGGGAACATTTTTCACTGGGGGGGAGGGGGGCTACATCCTGTGTCATGGACGTCATGACCGGAAGTGGAGCCACATGATTGCCTACTGTATACCCAGTGATCAGGAAGTTATGGAGAGTAATAAACCATTCTGCTTTCCATAGGGGACGTCAGGCTGTAAAGTGTTTCCCTTTATATGCAATGTATATAGGATGTTCCTATACTATTCTGATGTCTTTTCTCCATTTAATAGGCTGAACCACTTTGGGCAGGGGAGCAGAAGCTTTTGGTAGATCACTAGAAATTAGATCTTAGGGTAAGTTCACACAGAGTTTTTTGGTCAGGATTTTGAGGCCGTATTCGTTTCAAAACTGTGACCAAAAAGACGGCTCCCATTGAAATCAATGGGAGCCGCTCAGGTCTTTTTACCGGGAGCCGTAAAGAAGCGACATGCTCATTCTTCAGACTGAGTCGCCTCGCGATTCAGCCTGAAGACACACCTTCCTCCAGACTAGGCCCATTCATTGGGCCTAATCCGGAGCAGAGTGTGCATGGCTGGATGCGAGTGCAGTGCATCGGCTTTCAGTCGTGGGTACCCAGTTTTTGGATCGGAACTTGAGACGGCCTCCGCCTCAGTTTCCGATCCAAAAAACCCGTGTGAACTTACCCTATAGTGTGTGAGGAAACCAAAAGTCTTTGCGTAGCTTCAAAAGAGTGAGGTTTTAGAGAGAGGTAGTTTTAGCCAAACAGATGCTGTGCTACAACATGAAGTCAGGAAGAAGGAGGCTGTATTAAAGAGGCTTCTAAATTAAGAGAAAGGTCCATAATTGTATTCTAAGGCTAAAATGCACAAGGGCCTAAGAATAAGAACCCAGACCAAGCTGAAGGACCCACAGGGAAGTCTGGAATTGTGGGGGGGTGGGGGCGTGCAAACTGGGCTATTGCCCGGAGTCCCATCCGGGATCTGGAGCTTCAGACTTTTAGCTTTTAGGGTAAGTTCACACAGGGATTTTTGGTCAGGATTTTGAGGCCGTATCCACCTCAAAATCCTGACCAAAAAGACGGCTCCCATTGAAATCAATGGGAGCCGTTCAGTTCTTTTTTCTGGGAGCCGTTTCTTCCGACTCCCTGAAAAAAGAAGCAAAATGCTCATTCTTCAGGCTGATTCGCCTCGCAATTCGGCCTGAAAACACTCTCTCCTCCCGACTAGGCCCATTCATTGGGTCTAATCCAAAGCGAAGTGTGCGACTGGATGCCAGTGCAGTGCAGTGCACAGGCATTCAGTCACAGCTACCCGTTTTTTGGTCCAGAACCTGAGGTGGCCTCCGCCTCTTTCAATAGGAGATAGAATAGAATACCCGCGGCTTCGCTCGCAGAAATTGTTAGTTATGCTAAAGTAAAAATTTCAGTGTCACACTGAAAATGCCATTCTCAGAGCTACAGTAATTTTTTTTCCACTTAAAATTTTTATTATTTTGGCATTTTACTAATTTGTCGTAACATTGACATTGTTTCAACATTTTCATTGATTTTACATATTCAATACATATTATGTAGTATAAACTATTACAACTATTTTTTTGAACTATTTTTTATCAAAAACTAAAATTTAGGAACCTTACACAAACATATAAAACATTTACACCAGGGGTGTAACTACCGGGGTAACAGGTGCCACAGGGCCCAGTACATTAGGGGCCCAGCGACAACCGCTACCACTGCGTTTTTGTTTTTTGTTTTCTAATAGGCCGTTACTGGCTGGAATTACTCCAGATGGTAACAGGCCCTATTTAAAGTACCGATCCTAGCTGGTAACTGACGTTGCGGGCACGACAAACAGTATTATTATACTCGAGGGTCTGAAAAGACCAGGAGAGGTAAGGGAACATAAAAATCTTTGTTATTTACCTCTCTGGGCAGTCTTCGGGCCGGTCATGTGATGTCCCGGACGTCAATGAAGATGGCCACCATCAACATGAAAAACAGCGAAGCCAGGGATAGGTAAGTAACAGTGTTTTTTTATGTTTGTATCCCTCCTGGGGTCTGAAAAGCCCCCAGAGTATAATAATTGTTCATGGGTGTCCACAATGGGGCATAATACAGGGTGAAGGGGCCACAATGGGGCATAATACTGTGTGCAGGGGACACTATGGGACATAATACTGTGTGCAGAGGCCACTATGGGGTATAGCACTGTGTGCAGGGGGCACTGTGGGGTATAATAGTGCGCGCAGGAGCGGCGGGGGGCGGATCAATCTATGTGTATGTATGCGTGTGTGAATACACATGTGGTCTGTGTAAATGTGTGCATGCGTGTATGTGTGTGTACTTGTGTGATCAATGTGTATGTATGCATGTATGCATGCATATGTGGCTCCGAGTATGTGTGTGTAGGCATGTATGTGTGTGTGTGTGTGCGCATGCATGTGATCCATGTGTATTTATGCTTGTGTGCGCATGCACGTGTGTGGTCCATGTATATGTTTGCATGTATGTGCGCGTGTGATCCATGTGTTTCTGTGTGCACAAATCAAGTGTCCATGTGTGTGGTAGTTGTGTGTGAGTACGCATGTGCTCTGTTCATCTGTGCGTGCAGTGTGCATCTATCTGATTGTGTTTGAACGTGTGTGTCGTCCTTGCGTGTGTGTGTGGTATTTATGGGGTGGTGTTTGTGTTGTGTGTGTCTAGAGTGCTCTGGTGTGTGTGTGGTGTGTTGTGGCATTTGTGTGGTGTTGTGCTTGTGGGTCGGTGTATGTGTGCTGTCTGTGTGATGTGTATATGGTGTTTGTGAGATGTTTGTGTGTTGTGTGTGGTGGTGTGGCCCCTTTATCAGTGACTCTTTGGCACCGTCGCTATAATCCGTCCCTGTCAGTCACAACTGTTGTTTTCCCCTCAGCGCTTTCACTTTCACATTTCCTCATTATATGCATAGGGCCTAAATTTAGGAACCCCAATCTCATGATGGGGAGACGCTAGCGAGATGTAACGTGCGCAGTATTCTGCTCCTGTGGGTGGACAGGGGGCTTGCCAAATTTCACCCAAATCGGGCGAGAACTGTGGAATTGTATAGAGCAGACTACTGAAGGATTTGAGTTTTATATATATAGATGGTAAAAGAAATGGATCAGCTACTAAGGGAGCAAACTATTATATATAAGGGGGTTAGTATTAGAGATGAGCGAACAGTAAAATGTCCGAGGTTCGATATTCGTTTCGAGTAACCCCTCAATATTCGACTACTCGAATCGAATATCAAACCCTATTATAGTCTATGGGGGGATTAGCACTGCAGCCTTGCAGCACTGGAGTCCTGGGATCGAATCCTGCCAAGGGCAATAAACCATCTGCAAGGAGTTTGTATGTTCTCCCTGTGTTTGCATGGATTTCCATCCCATACTCCAAAGACATACTGATAGGGAAAAATGTACATTGTGAGCTCTATGTGGGGCTCACAATATACATTTAGGCTGCCTTCACACGGAGTAATGCCGGGCTTGTAAAAATCCTCATTCACAGCCGTACACACGAGCGCTGCGGAAGGCTCCCGAACACTGCCGATTCACTTCAATGGGAGCGCTCGTAACACCGGCTTTACGAGCGCTCCCACTGAAGTGAATGGGAAGTTTTCGGGAGCCTTCCACAGTGCTCACGTGTACGGCTGTGAATGAGGATTTTTACAAGGGCAGCACGGTGGCTCAGTGGTTAGCACTGCAGCCTTGCAGCGCTGGAGTCCTAGGTTCAAATCCTGCCAAGGGCAACATCTGCAAGGAGTTTGTATGTTCTCCCCGTGTTTGTGTGGGTTTCCTCCGGGTACTCCGGTTTCCTCCCACACACCAAAGACAAACTGATATGGAATGTAGATTGTGAGCCCTATATGGGACAGTGACCAACAATATCTGTAAAGCGCTGCGGAATATGATGGCGTTATATAAGTAAGCATAATAAATAGAGATGAGCGAACACTAAAATGTTCGAGATTCGAACAGCTGCTCAATGTTCGTGTGTTCGAACGGGTTTCGAACCCCATTATAGTCTATGGGGAACAGATACTCGTTAAGGGGGAAACCCAAATCCGTGTCTGGAGGGTCACCAAGTCCACTATGACACCCCAGGAAATGATGCCAACACCTCTGGAATGACACTGGGACAGCAGGGGAAGCATGCCTGGGGGCATCTAACACACCAAAGACCCTCTATTACCCCAACATCACAGCCTAACAACTACACACTTTACACACTCAATACCACCTCTCTGACAGTAGGAAAACACCTTGAAACATGTGTATTTGGCACTTGCAGTGAGGAGAGCTTGTCACCAGCAGTGAATTTGGCCCTTGTAGTAAGTTGAGGTTGGCACCAACATTTGTTTTGAAAATCAGGGTGGATTGAGCCTCTAACCAGCAGAGTTTGGGCAAATTCATGGTGGAGGGAGCCTCTAAACACCCCAGTTTGGGCAAATTCATGGTGGAGGGAGCCTCTAAAAACCCCAGTTTGGACCAATTCATGGTGGAGGGAGCCTCTAACCAGCCCAGTGTGGGCAAATTCATGGTGGAGGGAGCCTCTAAAAAACCCAGTTTGGACCAATTCATGGTGGAGGGAGCCTCTAACCAGCCCAGTTTGGGCAAATTCATGGTGGAGGGAGCCTCTAAAAAACCCAGTTTGGACCAATTCATGGTGGAGGGAGCCTCTAACCAGCCCAGTTTGGGCAAATTCATGGTGGAGGGAGCCTCTAAAAAACCCAGTTTGGACCAATTCATGGTGGAGGGAGCCTCTAACCAGCCCAGTTTGGGCAAATTCATGGTGGAGGGAGCCTCTAAACAGCCCAGTTTGGGCAAATTCATGGTGGAGGGAGCCTCTAAACAGCCCAGTTTGGGCAAATTCATGGTGGAGGGAGCCTCTAACCAGCCCAGTTTGGACCAATTAATGGTGGAGGGAGCCTCTAACCAGCCCAGTTTGGGCAAATTCATGGTGGAGGGAGCCTCTAAACAGCCCAGTTTGGACCAATTCATGGTGGAGGGAGCCTCTAAAAAACCCAGTTTGGACCAATTCATGGTGGAGGGAGCCTCTAAACAGCCCAGTTTGGGCAAATTCATGGTGGAGGGAGCCTCTAACCAGCCCAGTTTGGACCAATTCATGGTGGAGGGAGCCTCTAACCAGCCCAGTTTGGGCAAATTCATGGTGGAGGGAGCCTCTAAACAGCCCAGTTTGGACCAATTCATGGTGGAGGGAGCCTCTAAAAAACCCAGTTTGGACCAATTCATGGTGGAGGGAGCCTCTAAACAGCCCAGTTTGGGCAAATTCATGGTGGAGGGAGCCTCTAACCAGCCCAGTTTGGACCAATTCATGGTGGAGGGAGCCTCTAAACAGCCAAGTTTTGGGAAATTCATGGTGGAGGGAGCCTCTAACCAGCCCAGTTTGGACCAATTCATGGTGGAGGGAGCCTCTAAACAGCCCAGTTTGGGCAAATTCATGGTGGAGGGAGCCTCTAAAAAACCCAGTTTGGACCAATTCATGGTGGAGGGAGCCTCTAACCAGCCCAGTTTGGACCAATTAATGGTGGAGGGAGCCTCTAAACAGCCAAGTTTGGACCAATTCATGGTGGAGGGAGCCTCTAAAAACCCCAGTTTGGACCAATTCATGGTGGAGGGAGCCTCTAACCAGCCCAGTTTGGGCAAATTCATGGTGGAGGGAGCCTCTAACCAGCCCAGTTTGGACCAATTAATGGTGGAGGGAGCCTCTAAACAGCCAAGTTTGGACCAATTCATGGTGGAGGGAGCCTCTAAAAACCCCAGTTTGGACCAATTCATGGTGGAGGGAGCCTCTAACCAGCCCAGTTTGGGCAAATTCATGGTGGAGGGAGCCTCTAAACAGCCCAGTTTGGACCAATTAATGGTGGAGGGAGCCTCTAAACAGCCAAGTTTGGACCAATTCATGGTGGAGGGAGCCTCTAAAAACCCCAGTTTGGACCAATTCATGGTGGAGGGAGCCTCTAACCAGCCCAGTTTGGGCAAATTCATGGTGGAGGGAGCCTCTAAACAGCCCAGTTTGGACCAATTCATGGTGGAGGGAGCCTCTAACCAGCCCAGTTTGGGCAAATTCATGGTGGAGGGAGCCTCTAAAAAACCCAGTTTGGACCAATTCATGGTGGAGGGAGCCTCTAACCAGCCCAGTTTGGGCAAATTCATGGTGGAGGGAGCCTCTAAACAGCCCAGTTTGGGCAAATTCATGGTGGAGGGAGCCTCTAAACAGCCCAGTTTGGGCAAATTCATGGTGGAGGGAGCCTCTAACCAGCCCAGTTTGGACCAATTAATGGTGGAGGGAGCCTCTAACCAGCCCAGTTTGGACCAATTCATGGTGGAGGGAGCCTCTAAACAGCCCAGTTTGGACCAATTCATGGTGGAGGGAGCCTCTAAAAAACCCAGTTTGGACCAATTCATGGTGGAGGGAGCCTCTGAACAGCCCAGTTTGGGCAAATTCATGGTGGAGGGAGCCTCTAAAAAACCCAGTTTGGACCAATTCATGGTGGAGGGAGCCTCTAAACAGCCCAGTTTGGGCAAATTCATGGTGGAGGGAGCCTCTAACCAGCCCAATTTGGACCAATTCATGGTGGAGGGAGCCTCTAAACAGCCAAGTTTTGGGAAATTCATGGTGGAGGGAGCCTCTAACCAGCCCAGTTTGGACCAATTCATGGTGGAGGGAGCCTCTAAACAGCCCAGTTTGGGCAAATTCATGGTGGAGGGAGCCTCTAAAAAACCCAGTTTGGACCAATTCATGGTGGAGGGAGCCTCTAACCAGCCCAGTTTGGACCAATTAATGGTGGAGGGAGCCTCTAAACAGCCAAGTTTGGACCAATTCATGGTGGAGGGAGCCTCTAAAAACCCCAGTTTGGACCAATTCATGGTGGAGGGAGCCTCTAACCAGCCCAGTTTGGGCAAATTCGTGGTGGAGGGAGCCTCTAACCAGCCCAGTTTGGACCAATTAATGGTGGAGGGAGCCTCTAAACAGCCAAGTTTGGACCAATTCATGGTGGAGGGAGCCTCTAAAAACCCCAGTTTGGACCAATTCATGGTGGAGGGAGCCTCTAACCAGCCCTGTTTGGGCAAATTCATGGTGGAGGGAGCCTCTAACCAGCCCAGTGTGGGCAAATTCATGGTGGAGGGAGCCTCTAACCAGCCCAGTTTGGACCAATTAATGGTGGAGGGAGCCTCTAAACAGCCAAGTTTGGACCAATTCATGGTGGAGGGAGCCTCTAAAAACCCCAGTTTGGACCAATTCATGGTGGAGGGAGCCTCTAACCAGCCCAGTTTGGGCAAATTCATGGTGGAGGGAGCCTCTAAACAGCCCAGTTTGGGCACATTCATGGTGGAGGGAGCCTCTAACCAGCCCAGTTTGGACCAATTAATGGTGGAGGGAGCCGCTAAACAGCCCAGTTTGGACCAATTCATGGTGGAGGGAGCCTCTAAAAACCCCAGTTTGGACCAATTCATGGTGGAGGGAGCCTCTAACCAGCCCAGTTTGGACCAATTAATGGTGGAGGGAGCCTCTAAACAGCCAAGTTTGGACCAATTCATGGTGGAGGGAGCCTCTAAAAACCCCAGTTTGGACCAATTCATGGTGGAGGGAGCCTCTAACCAGCCCAGTTTGGGCAAATTCATGGTGGAGGGAGCCTCTAAACAGCCCAGTTTGGACCAATTCATGGTGGAGGGAGCCTCTAACCAGCCCAGTTTGGGCAAATTCATGGTGGAGGGAGCCTCTAAAAACCCCAGTTTGGACCAATTCATGGTGGAGGGAGCCTCTAACCAGCCCAGTTTGGGCAAATTCATGGTGGAGGGAGCCTCTAAACAGCCCAGTTTGGGCAAATTCATGGTGGAGGGAGCCTCTAAACAGCCCAGTTTGGGCAAATTCATGGTGGAGGGAGCCTCTAACCAGCCCAGTTTGGACCAATTAATGGTGGAGGGAGCCTCTAACCAGCCCAGTTTGGACCAATTCATGGTGGAGGGAGCCTCTAAACAGCCCAGTTTGGACCAATTCATGGTGGAGGGAGCCTCTAAAAAACCCAGTTTGGACCAATTCATGGTGGAGGGAGCCTCTAAACAGCCCAGTTTGGGCAAATTCATGGTGGAGGGAGCCTCTAACCAGCCCAGTTTGGACCAATTCATGGTGGAGGGAGCCTCTAACCAGCCCAGTTTGGGCAAATTCATGGTGGAGGGAGCCTCTAAACAGCCCAGTTTGGACCAATTCATGGTGGAGGGAGCCTCTAAAAAACCCAGTTTGGACCAATTCATGGTGGAGGGAGCCTCTAAACAGCCCAGTTTGGGCAAATTCATGGTGGAGGGAGCCTCTAACCAGCCCAGTTTGGACCAATTCATGGTGGAGGGAGCCTCTAAACAGCCAAGTTTTGGGAAATTCATGGTGGAGGGAGCCTCTAACCAGCCCAGTTTGGACCAATTCATGGTGGAGGGAGCCTCTAAACAGCCCAGTTTGGGCAAATTCATGGTGGAGGGAGCCTCTAAAAAACCCAGTTTGGACCAATTCATGGTGGAGGGAGCCTCTAACCAGCCCAGTTTGGACCAATTAATGGTGGAGGGAGCCTCTAAACAGCCAAGTTTGGACCAATTCATGGTGGAGGGAGCCTCTAAAAACCCCAGTTTGGACCAATTCATGGTGGAGGGAGCCTCTAACCAGCCCAGTTTGGGCAAATTCATGGTGGAGGGAGCCTCTAACCAGCCCAGTTTGGACCAATTAATGGTGGAGGGAGCCTCTAAACAGCCAAGTTTGGACCAATTCATGGTGGAGGGAGCCTCTAAAAACCCCAGTTTGGACCAATTCATGGTGGAGGGAGCCTCTAACCAGCCCAGTTTGGGCAAATTCATGGTGGAGGGAGCCTCTAACCAGCCCAGTTTGGGCAAATTCATGGTGGAGGGAGCCTCTAACCAGCCCAGTTTGGACCAATTAATGGTGGAGGGAGCCTCTAAACAGCCAAGTTTGGACCAATTCATGGTGGAGGGAGCCTCTAAAAACCCCAGTTTGGACCAATTCATGGTGGAGGGAGCCTCTAACCAGCCCAGTTTGGGCAAATTCATGGTGGAGGGAGCCTCTAAACAGCCCAGTTTGGGCACATTCATGGTGGAGGGAGCCTCTAACCAGCCCAGTTTGGACCAATTAATGGTGGAGGGAGCCGCTAAACAGCCCAGTTTGGACCAATTCATGGTGGAGGGAGCCTCTAAAAACCCCAGTTTGGACCAATTCATGGTGGAGGGAGCCTCTAAAAAACCCAGTTTGGACCGATTCATGGTGGAGGGAGCCTCTAACCAGCCCAGTTTGGACCAATTAATGGTGGAGGGAGCCTCTAAACAGCCAAGTTTGGACCAATTCATGGTGGAGGGAGCCTCTAAAAACCCCAGTTTGGAACAATTCATGGTGGAGGGAGCCTCTAACCAGCCCAGTTTGGGCAAATTCATGGTGGAGGGAGCCTCTAAACAGCCCAGTTTGGACCAATTCATGGTGGAGGGAGCCTCTAACCAGCCCAGTTTGGGCAAATTCATGGTGGAGGGAGCCTCTAAAAAACCCAGTTTGGACCAATTCATGGTGGAGGGAGCCTCTAACCAGCCCAGTTTGGGCAAATTCATGGTGGAGGGAGCCTCTAAACAGCCCAGTTTGGGCAAATTCATGGTGGAGGGAGCCTCTAACCAGCCCAGTTTGGACCAATTAATGGTGGAGGGAGCCTCTAAACAGCCCAGTTTGGACCAATTAATGGTGGAGGGAGCCTCTAAACAGCCAAGTTTGGACCAATTCATGGTGGAGGGAGCCTCTAAAAACCCCAGTTTGGACCAATTCATGGTGGAGGGAGCCTCTAACCAGCCCAGTTTGGGCAAATTCATGGTGGAGGGAGCCTCTAACCAGCCCAGTTTGGACCAATAAATGGTGGAGGGAGCCTCTAAACAGCCAAGTTTGGACCAATTCATGGTGGAGGGAGCCTCTAAAAACCCCAGTTTGGACCAATTCATGGTGGAGGGAGCCTCTAACCAGCCCAGTTTGGGCAAATTCATGGTGGAGGGAGCCTCTAAACAGCCCAGTTTGGGCACATTCATGGTGGAGGGAGCCTCTAACCAGCCCAGTTTGGACCAATTAATGGTGGAGGGAGCCGCTAAACAGCCCAGTTTGGACCAATTCATGGTGGAGGGAGCCTCTAAAAACCCCAGTTTGGACCAATTCATGGTGGAGGGAGCCTCTAAACAGCCAAGTTTGGACCAATTCATGGTGGAGGGAGCCTCTAAAAACCCCAGTTTGGACCAATTCATGGTGGAGGGAGCCTCTAACCAGCCCAGTTTGGGCAAATTCATGGTGGAGGGAGCCTCTAACCAGCCCAGTTTGGACCAATTAATGGTGGAGGGAGCCTCTAAACAGCCAAGTTTGGACCAATTCATGGTGGAGGGAGCCTCTAAAAACCCCAGTTTGGACCAATTCATGGTGGAGGGAGCCTCTAACCAGCCCAGTTTGGGCAAATTCATGGTGGAGGGAGCCTCTAACCAGCCCAGTTTGGGCAAATTCATGGTGGAGGGAGCCTCTAAACAGCCCAGTTTGGGCACATTCATGGTGGAGGGAGCCTCTAACCAGCCCAGTTTGGACCAATTAATGGTGGAGGGAGCCGCTAAACAGCCCAGTTTGGACCAATTCATGGTGGAGGGAGCCTCTAAAAACCCCAGTTTGGACCAATTCATGGTGGAGGGAGCCTCTAAAAAACCCAGTTTGGACCGATTCATGGTGGAGGGAGCCTCTAACCAGCCCAGTTTGGACCAATTAATGGTGGAGGGAGCCTCTAAACAGCCAAGTTTGGACCAATTCATGGTGGAGGGAGCCTCTAAAAACCCCAGTTTGGACCAATTCATGGTGGAGGGAGCCTCTAACCAGCCCAGTTTGGGCAAATTCATGGTGGAGGGAGCCTCTAAACAGCCCAGTTTGGGCACATTCATGGTGGAGGGAGCCTCTAACCAGCCCAGTTTGGACCAATTAATGGTGGAGGGAGCCGCTAAACAGCCCAGTTTGGACCAATTCATGGTGGAGGGAGCCTCTAAAAACCCCAGTTTGGACCAATTCATGGTGGAGGGAGCCTCTAAAAAACCCAGTTTGGACCAATTCATGGTGGAGGGAGCCTCTAACCAGCCCAGTTTGGACCAATTAATGGTGGAGGGAGCCTCTAAACAGCCAAGTTTGGACCAATTCATGGTGGAGGGAGCCTCTAAAAACCCCAGTTTGGACCAATTCATGGTGGAGGGAGCCTCTAACCAGCCCAGTTTGGACCAATTAATGGTGGAGGGAGCCGCTAAACAGCCCAGTTTGGACCAATTCATGGTGAAGGGAGCCTCTAAAAACCCCAGTTTGGACCAATTCATGGTGGAGGGAGCCTCTAAAAAACCCAGTTTGGACCAATTCATGGTGGAGGGAGCCTCTAACCAGCCCAGTTTGGACCAATTAATGGTGGAGGGAGCCGCTAAACAGCCCAGTTTGGACCAATTCATGGTGGAGGGAGCCTCTAAAAACCCCAGTTTGGACCAATTCATGGTGGAGGGAGCCTCTAAAAAACCCAGTTTGGACCGATTCATGGTGGAGGGAGCCTCTAACCAGCCCAGTTTGGACCAATTAATGGTGGAGGGAGCCTCTAAACAGCCAAGTTTGGACCAATTCATGGTGGAGGGAGCCTCTAAAAACCCCAGTTTGGACCAATTCATGGTGGAGGGAGCCTCTAACCAGCCCAGTTTGGGCAAATTCATGGTGGAGGGAGCCTCTAAACAGCCCAGTTTGGGCACATTCATGGTGGAGGGAGCCTCTAACCAGCCCAGTTTGGACCAATTAATGGTGGAGGGAGCCGCTAAACAGCCCAGTTTGGACCAATTCATGGTGGAGGGAGCCTCTAAAAACCCCAGTTTGGACCAATTCATGGTGGAGGGAGCCTCTAAAAAACCCAGTTTGGACCAATTCATGGTGGAGGGAGCCTCTAACCAGCCCAGTTTGGACCAATTAATGGTGGAGGGAGCCTCTAAACAGCCAAGTTTGGACCAATTCATGGTGGAGGGAGCCTCTAAAAACCCCAGTTTGGACCAATTCATGGTGGAGGGAGCCTCTAACCAGCCCAGTTTGGACCAATTAATGGTGGAGGGAGCCGCTAAACAGCCCAGTTTGGACCAATTCATGGTGGAGGGAGCCTCTAAAAACCCCAGTTTGGACCAATTCATGGTGGAGGGAGCCTCTAAACAGCCAAGTTTGGACCAATTCATGGTGGAGGGAGCCTCTAAAAACCCCAGTTTGGACCAATTCATGGTGGAGGGAGCCTCTAACCAGCCCAGTTTGGGCAAATTCATGGTGGAGGGAGCCTCTAACCAGCCCAGTTTGGACCAATTAATGGTGGAGGGAGCCTCTAAACAGCCAAGTTTGGACCAATTCATGGTGGAGGGAGCCTCTAAAAACCCCAGTTTGGACCAATTCATGGTGGAGGGAGCCTCTAACCAGCCCAGTTTGGGCAAATTCATGGTGGAGGGAGCCTCTAACCAGCCCAGTTTGGGCAAATTCATGGTGGAGGGAGCCTCTAAACAGCCCAGTTTGGGCACATTCATGGTGGAGGGAGCCTCTAACCAGCCCAGTTTGGACCAATTAATGGTGGAGGGAGCCGCTAAACAGCCCAGTTTGGACCAATTCATGGTGGAGGGAGCCTCTAAAACCCCCAGTTTGGACCAATTCATGGTGGAGGGAGCCTCTAAAAAACCCAGTTTGGACCAATTCATGGTGGAGGGAGCCTCTAACCAGCCCAGTTTGGACCAATTAATGGTGGAGGGAGCCTCTAAACAGCCAAGTTTGGACCAATTCATGGTGGAGGGAGCCTCTAAAAACCCCAGTTTGGACCAATTCATGGTGGAGGGAGCCTCTAACCAGCCCAGTTTGGGCAAATTTATGGTGGAGGGAGCCTCTAAACAGCCCAGTTTGGGCAAATTCATGGTGGAGGGAGCCTCTAACCAGCCCAGTTTGGACCAATTAATGGTGGAGGGAGCCTCTAAACAGCCAAGTTTGGACCAATTAATGGTGGAGGGAGCCTCTAAGCAGCCAAGTTTGGACCAATTAATGGTGGAGGGAGCCGCTATACAGCCCAGTTTGGACCAATTCATGGTGGAGGGAGCCTCTAAAAACCCCAGTTTGGACCAATTCATGGTGGAGGGAGCCTCTAAACAGCCCAGTTTGGGCAAATTCATGGTGGAGGGAGCCTCTAACCAGCAGAGTTGGTGAAAATCAGGGTGGAGGGAGCCTCTAACCAGCAGAGTTGGGGGAAATCATGTTGGAGGGAGCCTAGTATTAGCAGAATTGTGCAACGCTTATGGTGGATGAGTATGAGGATGCGGAGGAATTGGAGAGGTTGAGTACAGACATGGAGTTTCATGTTGGGGTGCTTTACACAGGTGGGCACAAAAATGAAGGCTCTATCCAGTGGTGGTTCATTTTTATCAAAGTGAGCCGGTCGGCACTCTCAGCTGACAGACGGGTGCGCTTGTCAGTGATGATGCCACCGGCTGCACTGAACACCCTCTCAGATAGGACGCTGGCGGCAGGACAGGACAGCACCTCCAAGGCATATAGGGCAAGTTCAAGCCACAGGTCCAACTTCGACACCCAATACGTGTAGGGCGCAGAGGGGTCGGAGAGGACAGGGCTGTGGTCGGAAAGGTATTCCCGCAACATGCGCCTATACTTCTCACGCCTGGTGACACTAGGACCCTCCGTGGCGGCACTTTGGCGAGGGGGTGCCATCAAGGTGTCCCAGACCTTAGACAGTGTGCCCCTCGTTTGTGTGGACCGGTGAGAACTTGGTTGCCTACTGGAGGAACTGCCCTCCCTGCCGCCAACGTCACATGCTGGAAACATCTCCATCATATTCTGCACCAATTGCCTGTGGCAAGCATTGATGCGATTGGCCCTCCCCTCTACCGGAATAAAAGACGAGATGTTGTTTTTATACCGGGGGTCAAGGATAGCAAAGATCCAGTACTGGTTGTCCTCCATGATTTTGACAATACGCTTGTCGGTTGTAAAGCACCCCAACATGAACTCAGCCATGTCTGCCACAGTGTTAGTTGGCATGACTCCTCTGGCCCCACCGGAAAGTTCAATCTCCATTTCCTCCTCATCCTCCATGTCTACCCATCCGCGCTGCAACAATGGGACGATTCGAAGTTGCCCGGAAGCCTCCTGTATCACCATCACATCATCGGACAACTCTTCTTCCTCCTCCTCCTCCTCCTCCTCCATTAAACGCAGTGAAGCGGACAGATGTGTGGACCTACTCTCCAGCTGTGACGGATCGGATGCTATCCCTAACTCCTCTGTGTGATCTGAGTTATCCCTGATGTCAATCAGGGATTCTCTCAGAACACACAAGAGCGGGATTGTAAGGCTCACCATCGCATCCTCAGAGCTCACCCTCCTTGTGGACTCCTCAAAGACCCGTAGGATGTCACAAAGGTCTCTCATCCATGGCCACTCATGGATGTGAAACTGAGGCAGCTGACTTTGTGGCACCCTAGGGTTTTGTAGCTGGTATTCCATCAAAGGTCTCTGCTGCTCAACCACTCTATTCAACATCTGAAACGTTGAGTTCCAGCGTGTGGGGACGTCGCACAAAAGCCGGTGTTGTGGCACATGCAGGCGTTGCTGGAGAGATTTTAAGCTAGCAGCGGCTACTGTCGACTTGCGAAAGTGGGCGCACATGCGCCGCACTTTCACCAGTAGCTCTGGAACATTGGGGTAGCTCTTTAGGAAACGTTGCACCACTAGGTTGAAGACGTGGGCCAGGCATGGAACATGTTGGAGTCCGGCAAGCTCCAGAGCTGCTACCAGGTTCCGGCCGTTATCACAAACGACCATGCCTGGGCCCAGGTGCAGCGGCTCAAACCATATTGCCGTCTCATCGAGGAGGGCATCCCTCACCTCGGAGGCAGTGTGCTGTCTGTCCCCCAAGCTGATCAGCTTCAGCACAGCCTGCTGACGTCTACCAACGCCAGTGCTGCAACGTTTCCAACTCGTAGCTGGGGTCAATCTAACAGCGGAGGAGGAGGCGGTGGCGGAGGAGGAGGCGGTGGCGGAGGAGGAGGCGGTAGAGGAGGAGGAGGAGGGGGGTGTTCTTCTCGTGTCCCTGCCAGGAATGTTAGGCGGGGAGACGAGGTACACCGGGCCAGTTTGGGAAGCAGTCCCAGCCTCAACTACATTCACCCAGTGTGCCGTCAGTGAAATGTAGCGTCCCTGTCCGCATGCACTTGTCCACGCGTCGGTGGTCAAGTGGACCTTTGTGCAAAGCGCGGAACTAAGGGCCCGCCTGATGTTGAGTGACACGTGCTGGTGCAAGGCGGGGACGGCACACCGGGAGAAGTAGTGACGGCTAGGGACGGCATAGCGAGGTGCCGCAGTTGCCATCAGGTCCAGGAAGGCGGGAGTTTCAACAAGCCGGAACGCCAACATCTCCTGGGCCAGCAGTTTAGCGATGTTGGCGTTCAAGGCTTGCGCGTGTGGGTGGTTAGCAGTGTATTTCTGCCGCCGCTCCAATGTCTGAGAGATGGTGGGTTGTTGTAAAGAAACGCCTGATGGTGCCTTTGATGGTGCAGGAGAAGGAGATAAGACAGGACCAGGGGAGGATGAGGTAGAAGTCAACAAAGTGGCGGAGGCAGATGAAGTGGTGTCCTGGCTCGTCCTCTGGAGTGCATCGCCAGCACAGTCAGCAGTGGCAGTGGCAGAGGCAGAGGCAGTGGCAGAGGCAGTGGCAGTGGCGTGAACGGCAGGCGGCCTTTGTCCTGCCGTTGCTGCCTGCCACTGATTCCAGTGCTTGGATTCCAAATGACGGCGCATTGAAGTGGTGGACAGGTTGCTCTTCTCAGAGCCCCTAATCAATTTCGAGAGGCAAATTGTGCAGACAACACTATATCTGTCCTCGGCGCATTCCTTGAAAAAACTCCACACCTTCGAGAAACGTGCCCTCGAGGTGGGAGTTTTTCGGGGCTGGGTACGAACTGGAACATCTTGGGAGATTCCGGGTGTGGCCTGGCTTCGCCTAAGCTGCTGACCTCTGCCTCTGCCTCTAGCTACCCTTTTTGGTGCTGCACCTGCCTCAACATCCACACTACTTTCCCCGCTTGACATCCCCCCTGTCCAGGTCGGGTCAGTGTCCTCATCATCCACCACTTCCTCTTCCAACTCCTGTCTCATCTCCTCCTCCCGCACAATGCGCCGGTCAACTGGATGCCCTGACGGCAACTGCGTCACATCATCGTCGATGAGGGTGGGTTGCTGGTCATCCACCACCAAATCGAACGGAGATGGAGGAGACTCTAGTGTTTGAGCATCTGGACACAGATGCTCCTCTGTTAGGTTCGTGGAATCGTGACGTGGAGAGGCAGGTTGAGGGACAATGAAAGGAGCGGAGAACAGCTCTGGGGAGCAGGGACAGTTTGGGTTATTGTTCTGTAAAGCTTCGGAATTTTGGGAGGAAGGAAGACAAGACTGTTGGGTAATAGGAGGAGAGGAGGCAGAGTCTGACTGGCTGCTGGACAATGTGCTGTAAGCGTTCTCTGACAGCCATTGCAAGACCTGTTCCTGGTTCTCGGGCCTACTAAGGTTTGTACCCTGCAGTTTAGTTAATGTGGCAAGCAACCCTGGCACTGTGGAGTGGCGCAATGCTTGCTGCCCCACAGGAGTAGGCACGGGACGCCCTGTGGCTTCACTGCTACCTTGCTCCCCAGAACCATTCCCCCGACCTCGCCCACGGCCTCGTCCACGTCCCTTTCCGGGAGCCTTGCGCATTTTGAATTCCTAGTTAGAAATTGGCACTGTATACCAGTAGTAAAAATTGTGGGTGCACGTAACCCCAATATATTCTTTGAATTCCCAGTCAGACACTGGCACTATATGGCAGTAGCAAGAAATGAGGGTATTTGTATTCCCAATATATTCTTTGAATTCCCAGTCAGACAATGGCACTGTATACCAGTAGTAAAAATTGTGGGTGCACGTAACCCCAATATATTCTTTGAATTACCAGTCAGAAACTGGCACTATATGGCAGTAGCAAGAAATGAGGGTATTTATAACCCCAATATATTCTTTGAATTCCCATTCAGACAATGGCACTGTATACCAGTAGTAAAAATTGTGGGTGCACGTAACCCCAATATATTCTTTGAATTCCCAGTCAGACACTGGCACTATATGGCAGTAGCAAGAAATGAGGGTATTTATAACCCCAATATATTCTTTGAATTCCCAGTCAGACAATGGCACTGTATACCAGTAGTAAAAATTGTGGGTGCACGTAACCCCAATATATTCTTTGAATTACCAGTCAGAAACTGGCACTATATGGCAGTAGCAAGAAATGAGGGTATTTGTATTCCCAATATATTCTTTGAATTCCCAGTCAGACAATGGCACTGTATACCAGTAGTAAAAATTGTGGGTGCACGTAACCCCAATATATTCTTTGAATTACCAGTCAGAAACTGGCACTATATGGCAGTAGCAAGAAATGAGGGTATTTATAACCCCAATATATTCTTTGAATTCCCAGTCAGACAATGGCACTGTATACCAGTAGTAAAAATTGTGGGTGTATATAGCCCCAATTCTATTGCTAGGGGACTTGCAGGGTATTTCTGGGGTGAAGGTGGGGGGGCACACCGTTGGAACGGGTATCGGGGGTATATATCGGGTATACGGGAATACACTGACAGTGTATTCCATTCAGGATCCTGGTAAAGCTGGGTTGCGGCGATTGAGCCCGTCAGTGCCACGTTACACTGACAAGCTTCTCCCTGGAATTTAGCTCTTATAAGAGCTGTTGGTTGTCTTCTCCTTCCTATCTAGCCTGTCCCTGCCTACCCAGAATCTAACCCCTAGCTAACTGGACGGAAACCTCCGTCCCCGGTGAATTGCAAGCTCAGAATGACGCGAAGCTGGGCGGCGCTGTTCTTTTAAATTAGAGGTCACATGTTTTCGGCAGCCAATGGGTTTTGCCTACTTTTTTCAACGTCACCGGTGTCGTAGTTCCTGTCCCACCTACCCTGCGCTGTTATTGGAGCAAAAAAGGCGCCAGGGAAGGTGGGAGGGGAATCGAGTAATGGCGCACTTTACCACGCGGTGTTCGATTCGATTCGAACATGCCGTACAGCCTAATATCCGATCGAACATGAGTTCGATAGAACACTGTTCGCTCATCTCTAATCAATATCATTTTTTCCATGGAGTCAATTATTGCTTACTATAGTTCATTATATACCTCACTACCTGTCACTTAGTTATGTCTTCATTCTTCAGTATTTTGAAATGTCCTAATCTACTGTATTAGTATGTGGAAATCTACCATTGTATTCCCTGCCTCTTTACATCTGGGCCTTGTAATGTACATATGTTGTATATATTGTGTATTATGTGCACCTTTTTTTTCTCACTGGTATGTATTTCCTTTTTTTGTATGTAGAGTCTGATGAAGGTGCTTGTATGCACCGAAAAACGTTTCACCTAAAGCTCTACTCGAAGCACTTAATAAAACACTGAAAGATTTTGAAGCACAATCTATTGTGTGACGTTCCATTATTGATGATCTAGCTGGGTTGGGACCCTACGCTCACACTACTACCGCATCTCCTACTGCAGCTCTCTTACCATTACACTACCTTAGCCGCAGCTGACTCGCTGTCCTAACAGCTATACAATGACTTAGTGGAAGAGTGAAGGTTACAGCAGTGTGAGGAGGCCATACAGTCAACCAGTGGCAGAGAGCGGAGGTGACAGCAGCGTGAGGAGACATACAGTGACCCAGTGGCAGGATGCGGAGAAGGAAGTAGCATGAATAGGTCATAGAGTGGCAACTCGATATAATGTGTAGGTACCACAAGCCTTAGGAGGCCATACAGTAATCCAGTGGCAGAGTGGAGGTTTCAGCAGTGTGAGGAGCCCCTACAGTCACCCAGTGGCAGAGTGCAGAGGTGGCAGCAGTGTGAGGAGGCCACAGAGTGGCAAGTCAATATAATGAGGAGGTATCAACAGCCTTAAGAGGCCATATAGTGACCCAGTGTCAGAGTGAAGGTTGCAGCAATGTGAGAAGCCCATGCAGTCATCCAGTGGCAAAGTGCGGAGGTGCCAGCAGTGTGAGTAGGCCACAGAGTGGCAATTCGACATAATGTGGAATGAGCAACAGCCTTTAGAGGTCATTCAGTGAACTGCTGACAGTGTGTGGTGAGGCATCATGGATCATTTAATCTGCTGCATCAGGCAGTGGTGAGTGGAAATTCTGGCTGATCCACCGCTGATTCATCTTCACAAAGGTGAGTCTGCAAATTTTGGGTAACCGGTAACTGTGGAGATTAGTGGCTAAGAATTCTTGATTTTTGCCACAATTGCACTGAGAAATGGTCTGTAATTGCATACTGTGCACACAATGTCTAATGAGCCCCTAATTTCCTTCCCCACTGTTGAGCACCTTTAACGCATCATACAGGCACATGGAGGCCACACACACTACTCAGCCTTATACTGACATGTTTTAAAAAAATTACATCCAAGTTGGATCAGCCTGTAGTGTGTTTTTCCACTTGGATTTTGGGGGTGACTCCAAATCCAGGTCTCCATTGTTTAATAAATTTGATTTCCATTGTTGAATTTTTGTGTGATTTTGTTGTCATCACATTCAACTTTGTACCAAAAAAAGTAATCAATGAGAATATTTCATTCATTCAGATCTAGGAGGTGTTATTGTAGGGTTCCCTTTATTTTTTTCCCGAGAAATCTTTTGCCTTCCAGTTGTGCAACAAACTCTCCATGTCTTGTAAAACACAAGAGACTAATGACAAAATCTTATCACGCCGGTACAGAGTACCGATTGTCCAGGACAATATTTATCAGACATCTTCTGATCCTTGCTGGAGATGTAGCCGAGAGAAAAACACATTGTTTTACCGATGATGGAAATGTTCGCCTCTCCATCAGTTCTGACACAAGATCCGTAGGATTGTACATATGGTAACTGGGGTCAGCCTAGATAACAATCCAGCTCCTTTGCTTCTGTCTCTGTTCCCCCACAAAACTTAAAAACACACCAGTAGACAAGTGGAGGTTCCTGTTCATGGTGGGAAATCCCTAGACTATTGAAATCAACCCAGGCTCCAACCTTATTGGACTAGCTTCAGGAGATTTTGCTTGCTTATTGCTTTGAGTCAGTGTCTATTTTATTACATAGTTACATAGTAGATGAGGTTGGATAAAGACATTAGTCCATCAAGTCCAACCTATAACCCTACAATCCCATACAGTGTTGATTGTTGCCTTAAAAATATTGTATACGTATATGGGTGTGCATGAAAGCTTGCATTGTTAGACAGTAGAGATGAAGAGTAGTACTCGATCGAGTAGGTATTCGATCGAATACTACGGTATTCAAAATACTCGTTTTCGATCGAGTACCACTCGCTGTTCGAATGTAAACGTTCGATGCAGAACCAGCATTGATTGGCCGAATGCTATACAGTCGGCCAATCAACGCTGGTTCTTCTCCTACCTTTAGAAGTCTTCTCCGTGCAGCTTCCCTGTGGCGTCTTCCGGCTCTTCATTCACTCTGCCAGGCATCGGGCCTGGGCAAAGCTGACTGCGCATGTCCGCTTCTAGTGCGGGCATGCGCAGTCGGCTCTGCCCAGGCACGATGCCTGGCAGAGTGAATGAACAGCCGGAAGACACCGCGGGGACGCTGCAAGGAGAAGACTGCAAGGAGGATCCAGCCCGACCCTCACTCGTGGACTTGGTAAGTATAATTTGTTTGAACGTTGCCTACCCCTGAAACGAGCATTTCCCCCCATAGACTATAATGGGGCTCGAAACCCGTTCGAACAGTCGAACAGTGTGCGGCTGTTCGAATCAGATTTCGAACCCCAAACATTTTAGTGTTCACTCATCTCTATTAGACAGTACTTCGTCAAAAAAGGCCAAAGTATCAAAGGTTTAATACAATTTTTTTTGACTAACCAGAAAAAAATACACCCGTAGCGTAGAGTTCACACCAGAATCAGCACCATTTTCCTCCGTGTGAATGGACCCTTACACAAGGAAGCTTAGACCAAGGCTAACTTTTATTGTTCCGATCCGATCTTGCTGCAGATACAAGAGTCCCTGACATTTATCTGGGCCTAATTAGTAGAGGAAAGAGATTGCCATTCCATTGCGGCAATCCCTCCATTTTTGGGGGCGGGAAATGAACCCTTTATTTCCTGTTGTATGAACCCTTATGGGTCTATAGCATTTCTGTATATGGCACTGAAATACAGATACAGTAAAGTTTAACTTGCCATTATGTTATCACAAGACATTGGATGTGTTGAGTTAAATTTTAGTACCACGACCATCGATTCCTCTATGGATTATACCTGTTCTTACATGTGAAGTCAGACACAATTATTCATTTTTTTTTTTTTTTCTCCCAAATGTTCAGTCTACCTTTCCTTCCATAATCAGTGTTCCCTTATGGCTGTGACTTTTCTCGTTTTTAATCTCTATACTAGTTATTTTAGTATAAACTCCATTGTATGTGGTTATATAAACCTCTCCCTGCTGCAACCTCTGCAGCACAGCTGAAGGATCCCTCACGTTCTGTGCTGCTGCTGCTGCTGATACATCTGCTGGGACATCTGAGAGCACACAAGTATCTTCTACTAACCATGTTCTTACTGATATTGGATCTCTGTGTGACCTTCTGCATTTTTGTGACTTTCTGCACTTCTGAGACACAGGATCCGGCAGCTCAATGTGATCTGGTAATGAAGGAATATACCTTTGAGTACAAATATTCTCAGGAAGGAGATATCATTCTAGGAGGGATCTTCACTGTCCATTCCTGGGTGTCGCACTGGTTTGCTGAAATGGGTTCTTTAAACTATCAAATATGTACAGGGTAAGTAGGAATCATATATAAGACTGAGAGATACAAAAAAAAGACTAAAAACATTCCCATTTGTAGTGGACAGCTCTTCATTTAGGCAATAGGACAATGAAGGCTGAGTCTGATCTGCATTACAATCTCTATTATCTTCTACTCTGTACTACAAAACATAGGTCCTTGTTTGTCATATAGTATTTAGGTTGAATACTTTTGTGTATTTGTGAGCTTTTTGCACAGAGGACCCTTCATCAGGCCAACTTACCAATGAATGGACATTTGCTGCTTCCTTTAACCCAATAAGGACACGGCTGAACCACCTTAAGGACACGGGCATATATTTCGAATTTGACAAGTGTCAATTTACATGGTAATAAGTTTGGAGTTTTGAGAGTGTTCTTGTACTTTGTATTAATGGTTAATTTTTGTCGATGTTTGTTTCTGTACCTGTGTGGTGTAAACCCTAGAGAAGTGACCCTGAAAGTATTCATTTAGGGGTTTGGTTATTATGTTCTGGGGTTCTGTCAGGTCCAGTTGCACAGCAAAAAACACTGTCCTTTGGTATTCATCTAGGGGTACAATGAAATGCCTTGTAATAATTGAGGTGAAATTCCAATGTTTAAATGGTCTTTATAGGTAATAAAATAAATAAGGTGACAAATGTCCATCTATATGAGTAAATTGAATTATTTAGGGAAAATGTGTAAGTTCAGAAAAAGTTTTTGATGCCTAACCTCGCATTTTCAAGACAAGTGTCAAGCTAATCCCCTTTTCTCTCCAAACCCCATTTTTGTAGGGTACAGAATCTGTTAACAGTTGAGGAGTGTTTAGGAGGAGCGCTGTGCAGTTAAAGCGCATGGACCCCATAGATTATGGGCCGATTCACATTAGCGCTTGCCGCCCGTCTGGAAGGAGTCCGCAGGAGAACCCCCAAATGGAATATATGTGCAACTGCAAGTGCTGGACAGTTAAGCACACGAACCCCATAGCATATAATGGTCTCCGTGTGCTTGCCGCGCACTGCCCGCATCAATCATTCTTGCGGGCAGTGCGCTGCAAGCACAGGGAGCCCATTATATGCTAGGGGGTCCGTGTGCTTAACTGTCCAGCGCTTGCAGTTGCACTGATATTCCATTCGGGAGGGTCCTCCTGCGGACTCCTTCTGGACAGGAGGCAAGCGCTAATGTGAACCGGCCCTTACTCATCCTGCAGAACCAGCATTCATTGGACCAATGCTATACACTGTATAGCATTCGGCTAATCAATGCTGGTTCTGCAGCAGGCTCATATTTGCTAGTCGGGAGAGCTGGCAGCTTGTGGTTATGCGGGAGCTGATTTTTCCTCATAGGAATGCATTGACCAGCGTTGATTGGCCGAATGCTATACAGTGTACAGCATTCGGCCAATCAACGCTGGTTCTGTTGGAGTCTCATCTGCGAAGAGGTGGAGTCTAAGATCAGACCACAATGAAGACTGCTGGAATGCGGCATTCATTTACTTACCATAAATGAATGCGCAGTTGATAACGGAAAGTAAACATTGTAATTTTTCCAGAAAGACGCCATTTCAGGGCCTGATATATTCTACCTCAACTCCTGGTGGCAGGATGAACCAGGTATGGGGACCCCTAGAAGCCCGGGGTCACTGACCAGACACTGTGCTGCATAAAACAAATACCTGCACCTCCAACGTGGGTGCCAATGGGGGTCATTAATATTGTGCAACCCCTTGAATGTCGCAGTCATGTTTGGTTGGTTAATGGAGTGGCTGGTTCCGGCCCTCGACTATGTAACACAACTGAGTGCCAGAAGTAATGGCGCGGACGCAGCTTCTGTGCCGTCACCATTACTGCGACATACTATTACAGTGCTGAGCATTAACTATATGCTCAGCATGACATAATAGTACAGTGCTGAGTGGGAAGGGGTTAAAAGAACACATGTTATACATGCTTAGTTACTCAATATTGTCTCACAGCGCCCACCCAAGAGAATATTTACATCTGGCGGCTTTTCTCTCGGCTGTTGATGAAATGAATAATCGCTCAGATCTTCTGCCCAATATCACTCTGGGATATCATATATATGACTCTTGTGGAGATGTGAATAAAGTTATAAAAGATGTTCTGCAGATTCTGTCCGGACACACAGTAACAGCTCCAAACTACTCATGTATGGAGAATGACGCAGTGGTCGGATTTATTGGAGATTTACATTCTACCACGACCCTCCCCATGGCCCGGCTGTTAACCCTTTATGGATATACACAGGTGAGTACAGAAAATTATATCTATATATCTATAGTAATCGAATTTAAAGGAATTTAAAGGAGTCGACCAGGAAAAAAATAAAAAAAAAAAAAATAAAAAAAAAAATAAAAGTAATAAGTAATAAGTAATAAGTAAAAGCAGCCCCACTGCCTTTTTAGCAAAGTTTAAAAGTACAGTTAACTAATTGAAGAGTAGCAGCCGACCTTAACCCTTTCCCACTCAGCTCCGAACTATTAAGGGATGTACCTTCCATGGGGGGAGGGGGGGGGGGGGTCTAAAGAAAAACAAAAAACTGTGTGCAGCTATAGAAAGGGATTGGATACTGTGTGGGGGACAAGCAAAGGGGGTCATATAACATGGGGGACTTTAAAAAATGGGGTCATATATCATGCGGTAGGCCAGAAAAAGAGGGTTATATACCATGTGGGGATTCAGGGAAAGGGGTTCATATATGGTGTGGGGGCAGAAAAAGGAGATCATGTATGGTGTGGGCCAAAAAGAAGAGGATTTAGGAAGTTTCTTAACCCTTTCAGCATTTCACAGCAATTAAAACAAAATAGAGGTCAAATTACACTTTTAAATTTTTGTCACTAATATATTCATTTAGCCCTAGAATTTACACATTCACAATGGGTTAAAGGAGAAAACGCATTCTAAATTCTATTAAGTGATTTCCCCCAAGTATGAAACTGTCCCATGTGAGAAAGTTAAATGATGTACGGGCACACTGTAGGGTCCAGAACAGAAGGAGCGCTATTGGGATTTTGGAGGGCAGTTTGCTGGAATCCGTTTCAGGCACCATGTCGCATTTGCAGAGCCCCTGAAGTGTCAAAACAGTGGAAACACCCCCCCCCCCCCAATATGACCCCATTTTGGAAACTAGACCCCTCAAGGAATTTATCCAGGGGTATAGTGAGCACTTTGACCCTACGGGTGTTTCACAGATTTTTTTACCATTGGGAAGTGAAAATTAAAAATGATTTTTTTTTTCTAATATAATATCACTTTAGCCCCAAATTTTCTATGTTCACAAGGGGTTAAATGAGAAATTGCAACTCAAATACTGCTACACAATTTCTACTGAACACACCAATACCCCATATGTGCTGGTGCACTGATGTATGGGCACATGGCAGCGCTCTGAACGGAAAGAGCGATAATTGGGTTTTGGAGGCCAGATTTTGCTGGAATAATTATCAGGCACCATGTCCCGTTTGCAGAGCCCCCAAGGTGCACAGACAGTAGAAACCTCCAAATTGTGACCCCATTTTGGAAACTAAACCCCTCAAGGAATGTATCAAGGGGTATAGTCAGCACTTTTACCTTTCATGTGTTTCACAGAATTGGGCCTTTATAACGGAAAGCGACATTTTTTCACTTAAAATGTTGCTTTAACCCCAATTTTTGCATTTCCACAGGCGATTAAATGAGAAAATGCACCCCACAATTTGTTAAGAATTTTCTACCGACTACAGAAATATCCCACATGTGGATGCAAAATGATGTATGGGCATACTGTAGGATCCAGAACGGAAGGAGCAATGTTGGAATTTTGGAGGGCAGAGTTTGCTGGAATCTGTTTGGCGGGCAGTTGGAGAGGCTCTGATTCCAAATAAAAAACAAAATCCCCAAAATAGGACCCCATTTTAAAAACTACATCCCTCAAGGAATTTATCAAGGGGTTATAATTAGTATTTTGAGCTCACATGCTTCCCAAAAATGAATATGCAAAGTAAAAAATATGCCATTTTAGTGCCCATTGAGTTTAAAAAGACACTCACATTTAAAATCTTAAAAGTGGGTTATGCCAGGTTAAAAAAAAGTTGTGTATGTGGGTGTAAACTTCTGTTTGAGTGCACAGTAGGGTTCAGAAAAAAAAGGGGTGCTACACTTTTTAGCTTCTGAAGTGTAGATTTAAAGAGACAAGTTTTTGGACGCCAAACGGTTCTTGTAGTAGCCCCATTTTATAAACTATACCTCTCAAGAATTGTATGTAGCGTGCATTTTTAACACAAGTGATTTAAAAGCGTGGCTCCGTGTGAAAGATTTTAAAACAGTCATTGATATACAAGGCTGACTGTGACGGGCAATCTGGACAATAATAGCGGGTATCAGACCTCATTCCTCTCTTGCCACATACACGGCATCTTCTCTGAGGATACCTTCTTGATTCTGTTGGGGGAATTGGTGGATTAAAATGTCGTTCTGTGAAGTCTTTTGACATCTTCAGATTGAAGAGGATGTGGGGGGCAAGTATTTGCAAAAATAAGACTTTCAATTACCTTTTCTTGGTAATCAAGGAAAGTGTCTGAATTTCCTGCCTTTTTATATAAAACAAATGAATTATATGTGGCCACCTGAAACAAATAAACAATTACTTTTTTTGTACCAGGTATATGCTTTTCTTGATACCTGGTACAGCTGTAGCACCTGGTCCGCAAGGTCCACACCCCCCATGTGTTTATTGTAATCCATAACTGCTACTGGTTTTTGCTTTGGGGTTGTGGAACCTAGCTCTGTAACCGAGGTTGTGGCATCAGTGTGGATTGAGCTAAGAAGAAAGATGTCTTTTTTATCTTTGTATTTTAGGGCAAGTAGCTCTCCACTGCGAACACCACCTGACTGCCCCTTTTTGAATTTCTCATTAACCAATGATTGTGGAAATCCCTGGCGATTCTTCCGAATGGTCCCACAAGCCCCTGTGTTCTGTTGAACTAATGCTTTAAAAAGGGGTATACTACTGTAGTAGTTGTCCACATACAAGTTATAGCCATTTTGTAGAAATGGCCCAATCAACTCCCAAACAATTCGTTCACTTGTTGCCAGATAAGGTGGACATCCAGGTGGATTTAGCTGCCTATCCTTCCCTTCATATATGCGGAAAGCTGATGTGTATCCTGTAGAGCTTTCACACATTTTATAGAATTGTATTCCAAACCTTGCCCTCTTAGGGTGCATTCACACTGAGTAAACGCTAGCTTATTTTGTAGAGTAAAATTACACTTGTAAATTTTGCTATCCCATTGACTTCAATGACATTTTACAGGCGTATTTTTACAGGCGTATTTTTTACAGGCGTATTTTTACACTTGTAAAAAAATATCATTGAAGTCAATGGGATAGCAAAATTTACAAGTGTAATTTTACTCTACAAAATAAGCTAGCGTTTACTCAGTGTGAATGCACCCTTAGATGGAATAAACTGTTTAAGGTGCAGTCTCCCTTTGAATTTGGACTCATCAACAGAAATGTTTTGTGTTGGGGTATAAAGTTTTAAAAATTTGCCACTGAGCATTGTGAGGATGGGCCTTATTTTGTACAATTGGTTATATTCTGGGGGACTTCTAGGTGGGCACTGGCTGTTATCATTGAAATGGAAAAATCGCATGAGTATTTCATAACGGGTCCTGGTAAGAATGGCAGGAAAGGTTGGGGTGGCATGTACAGGACGGGACGACCAGTAAGAGCGAATGGTCGGCTTTTTAACAAGCCCCATAGTTAGTGTGAGGCCTAAAAAAATTTTAATTTCAAAAAGATTTGTGGGCGTCCATATATTTTGCCTGGCATAATAGGATCGTGGATTCTGGGAAATAAATTGGGAGGCGTATAAATTTGTTTGGGCAACAATATATTCTAGAAATTCGTCTGTAATGAATAAACTGAAAAAAGTATATGGTGTAAAACCTTCCACATCCACACTTGTACCTGGGGTGGCCTTAAAATCAGGGATAAATGGAGTGGCAGAATCAGAAGCTGCCCAGCTGGGAAAAACTACATCCAGCAACAAACTTCCTTGTAAATGTGCCCTGCTGGTAGGTGTATTACTGGTACTGGGCATCACAGCTTGATTTGGAGACATTTTTCCAATAGCCATCTCTGCCTCTCCGGTCCTGGTCATTGCTGAAGATGGACCAGAGTGACCGCTAATGTCTGAGCTGTCGCTGTCACTGTCAGAAAAACCCTCAAAATTATCATCACTGTCTGAGACACTTTCTTCAGTGTCAGAACATAAAAGGGCATAAGCTTCTTCTGCAGTGTAAAATTTCTGCGCCGTTTCTGTAACTAAGATAATAAATTAACTATGCTAATAATAAATTACTATACTAATTAATAACTATGCAATAAATAATACTAATACACGAGCTGTACTAATTAATAACTACACTAATAAATAATTAGATATACTAATAATTAACGATGCTAATAACTATGCTAATAACTATGCTAATAAATAATGAATTAACTAAACTAATTGCTAACTACACTAATACGTACTAACTATACTAATTAATAACTACGCTAATAACTGTACTAATAAATAATGAATTAACTATACTAATTACTAATTACACTAATAAGTACTAACTATACTAATAAATACTAACTATACTAAGCACTAACTATACTAATTAATAACTACACTAATAACTGTACTAATAATGAACTATACTAATTACTAACTACACTAATAAGTACTAACTATACTAATTAATTGCTAACTATACTAATAAGTACTAACTATACTAATTAATTAATAACTACACTAATAACTGTACTAATAAATAATTAACAATTAATTACTAACTACGCTAATAAATATACTAATAATGAATTAACTAATAACTACACTATGTACTAACTATACTAATAACTATACTAATAAATAATGAATTAACTATACTAATAATGAATTAACTATACTAATAAAGTAATGAATTACTAACCCTATCTAATCCTATACTATTGCTAATCTCCCTAGCCCTAAATCCTACCTAAATGAATGAAAAAAAAATAATTGTTGACATTAGATAAATAAAATGTATTATTATTAACATTATTAATTAAATTAATTAAAATGGGGGATGTGTGGGATGTGGGATGGATGCTTGTGTAACAGTATATCACTTTCTCTCCTCTGATCTCTCTCTGACAGAGAGATCAGAGGAGAGAAAGTACTTTATACAGTCAGGAACCCGGGAAAGTTTGTTACTACAACACACTTTCCCTTAGCTAAACCTGATTGGTTCTCACAGCAATCACGTGACCGGGAACTGAACCAATCAGGTTTAGATCAAGTCTCCGTGAACACCAGCAGCATCTTGCGCTGTGTTCACGGAGCTGCCGACACCTGGGGAGACGCGATCCCCAGTCTTCAAGGATCAGTTAATTAACGTCGGCACGGCACAGAGCCCATGCCGTGCCGACGTTAATATACAGGGGCCAGTCGGGAACCGGATAAGCATCTACACAATTCCTTGAATTTTAGAATCAACTCTTAATCCTCTGGTTTTATATAGTGTAAATATTCTCATTATCCCTCCCCTCCCCCACAATAATATTTAGTATTTATCCTAGATCAGTTATGGGGCAAGAGATCCTGTACTAAGTGATAAAAGGCTTTACCCAAACTTCTTCCGAACTGTCCCAGATGACAAGATACAATTTTCAGCATTTGTGAAGCTTCTGGAAAGATTCCAGTGGAATTGGGTTGGGATTATCACCTCAGATGATGAGAGTGGACGGCAGGAGTTACAGCAGATAATCCGACAATTTACATCTCATCAGATTTGTGTGGAGTTCACCATTCTTGTATCTATAGATAGTTATATGAATGTCGCTTCAGCTTTACAGATATTATCATCTACTGATGTTATTATTATTTGTGGCACCTATAGTGTGACTTATATGAAGTTTTTAACCAGTGTAGCTCATGTCCTAAATAATAAGACTCTTATACTTCCAAATTCCTGGTCACTTCCTAAAGAGCTTATAGTTTATGGAGAACGTGGAGTTGCGGCTAATTGTAGTTTAGTGTTTTCCATCCCCAGATACAATGTTACTGGGAAAGAGTTTCTGAATATTCTTCATATTCCCCACCGACCATCTGATGGGATACTGGAAGAGATCTGGATGACTACCTGCTATTGTTTTTCAGGAAATAAGTTAAAAGACGACCTTATGCCATTAATGTGCAGTTCTCCATTTCATCACTGTTCTAATGAGGAGAAATATGACTTACAGTATAATTTCCCTGAAGACACAACTCCTTCTCGAGTCTACACCGCTGTCTATATTATGGCTCAGGCTTTACAAGATATCAGCACTTTTCTTAATGGAGATGGGAAGCGAAATCCGTTACAAATCTCTTACTATAAGAGCAGAGTGAGTATAAGAAGTGCAGGAGATTCCATTTCTAATAGAACACTTATGGTTATCTATAAATATAATTGGGGTGGGGTGTCGATGGTTTGCCCCTGTTCTGCTGATCCAGTTGTTGAAATGACAGCTGTTTCTCAGAACCAGGGATAAGCAATGTACTGACCCAGCTCTAGATCTTAGAAATCAAAGTCGCCCAATGAACATTCACTTTCACCTGCTGGTTCATTAGTATTCACCGCACTGAAATTTTTTTTTGAGAGAAGTCCTCAGTAGTTGATACCTTTTTTAATGGCTAACTTAAAAAAATTTCTGATGACATATCGAGCTTTCAGGACTACTAGGTCCCTTCATCAGGATAGTATAACACAATTTCTGAAGCCAGGCATGTATACACAGAGAGATGAAGTGTTAGATGCAAAATAGATGGAAAACAGAACATGTAAATACACAGTTTAAAAAACATATATATCAGTTCACAGGAAAGCTCTCTGGGTTATTGCTTCTTTTGACCAGTGACGTAGTGTCTAGTTGTTATAAAACGTCATAAAACCCTGGGCCTGATTTAATCCCCTTTGGAGAGTGTTGAAGGTCATCATGAGTTTAATCTCCCATATTCGGCGATCCTTTCTGTTTCTGAAATTCCCTCTTAGTACCAGGATCTTCATATCTTTGGTGATATTATGATTTTCATTGCAGAAGTGTTTTGGCAAAGGGAGGTCCAGTCTCTGTTCTCTAATCGTATGTCTGTGTGAGTTCATCCTCATCCTAAGTGACTGTCCTCTCACCTACATACAGGCCCTCAGGGCACTTAGTCTTGTAGTGTTGATCAGAGGATCAGGGATCTTTATTTTATCTGTAGTCAGTATGTGCGGGCAGGTTTTGCACCACTTATTTCCACATGGAAATGTTCCTTTGTTAGTTGGAGGTGACAGTGAGCTGCTAATAATCATATTCCTGAGGTTTGGTGGCTGTGTTCACTGCACTGTAATGTCACTTTACATATGGCATTAGTGGTAATGTCCATGATCACCTACTCTGATCACGGGGATTATTCCTTGCCACCTTTGCTGTACCCTTCTCCAACTTTTCTCTTTAAATTTCAAAGTGCATGGCTCCAAAGGAGAGATATATAAAAGTATAAAAATATTATTAGAAATATATATATATATATATATATATATATATATATATATATATATATATTGTTTGCTGTTTTGTCTTCCAAAAACAAATTAGACTAAAAAGCAAACAAACCATCCGACACACCTCAAAATGCATAAATAAGACGTACATTTGGTCCCATCAATAAAGATTCCTTATGTAGCCCCATATATGGAAATAGGAAAAGCTATGGGTGCTAGAATAGGGTGTTAAAAATATAAAAATTCTATAAATTTTATAAATTTGGTATTTCCATTATCATATCATCTCACAGAATATACAGTAGGTGTCTTGTTCTTTTGGCTGTAGAGTGAAAGCCACAAAAACAAAACTCATAAGAGAGTGGCTCAAGGGGCAACAGGGTGGCTCAGTGGGTAGCACTGTAGCCTTGCAGCACTGGAGTCCTGAGTTAGAACCCTGCCAGGAGCCACATCTGCAAGGAGTTTGTATGTTCTCCCCGTGTTTGCGTGGATGTCTTCCCATTCTACAAAGACATACTGATAGGAGAAAAAAAAAAGTACATTGTGATCCCTACATGGGGCTCACAATCTGCATTAAAAAAAAAAAAAAAAAAAAAAAGACAGTGGCTCAAATGCTATTTTTTATTTTTTATTTTTTTATTTTTAATCTCCTCCATTCTGATTTTTTCGTGGCTTCCTAGTATAATGAAATAATATTAAATGGTACCATTATGAAATGAATTCTGTTCGACAAAATAAAAAAGTCCTCTACAGACCTGAAAACCGAAAAGTGATTAAAAAAGAGTAATGTCTTTTGGATGGTGGGCAGCAAAAGTGGTTTAACTTATACCAGTGCTCACTGATATACTGAAGCTATTAGAGATGAGCGAACAGTAAAATGTTCGATATTTGATATTCGTTTCCAGTAGCCCCTCAATATTCGACTACTCAAATCGAATATCGAATCCTATTATACCCTATGGGGAAAAATGCTCATTTCAGGGGTAGGCAACATTCGATCAAATTATACTTACCATGTCCACGAGTGAGGGTCGGGCTGGATTCTCCGCGGGGACGCTGCACGGAGAAGACTTCTAAAGGTAGGAGAAGAACCAGCGTTGATTGGCTGACTGTATAGCATTCGGCCAATCAACGCTGGTTCTGCATCAAATTTTTCCATTCGAATAGCGAGTAGTATTCGATTGAATACGAGTATTTTGAATACCGTAGTATTTGATCGAATACCTACTCGATCAAATACTACTCGCTCATCTCTAGTAGCTATCAAAAAATAGTCATATATGTAATATCAGTAATGGACTATTCGAGATTGCCGTGTAACGCTAGGTTCATGTGAGCGGTTGGGTTTCCATCCTACAGTTACTCATGGGGACCTGAAAAATGGAAACCCTCAAACCCCAAAGACCACAATGAGGTCCGCTGGGTTTCCACTGATTTTTTTATGGTAAAACCGGCAGAGAGAAACGTTCTCCGTGTAGGACTTTTCTCCCTGCCAATTTTCAGCGGAATCTGGGATGGAGTTTCCTATAGAGACTCAAACGCTAGTGTGAACTTACCGTTACATTAACATTGCAGTTGGATACCTGAGGGATTCATAGTTTTTCCCATGGACATATACACTATAAATAAGTCCCTAAGAATGAATTGTGTGGCCAATAGATCGTAACATTAAATTATCATTCATCAGTATATATGTTACAGGCAATGTATGAAATGCAGCAATTCTACAGAATGCCTGGAGTTATTAGGCAATGTATGAAATGGGAGACTTATTTCGTACTTTGCCTAGACATTGCATAGAATGCCGAATGCTATTTAGGCAAAGTATGAAAAACCTCCCTAAATGAGCTGCTCCGTGAACTGGTGTGAAATGTAGTGAAAACAGTCCATGACATCATACTGGATAGTAGTTACTGACTAGAGATGAGCGAGTAGTGTTCGATCGAGTAGGTGTTTGATCAAATACTACGGTATTCGAAATACTCGTACCCGATCGAACACTACTAGCTGTTCGAAGTTTAAGGTTCGATGCAGAATCAGCGTTGATTGGCAGAATGCTATACATTCTGCCAATCAACGCTGGTTCTTCTCTTACCTTTCTGAAGTCTTCTCCACGCTGCATCCCCGCGTCTTCTTCCGGGTGGAATTCACTCTGCCTAGGCATCCAGCGTCGAGCCTGGGCAGAGCCGACTGCGCATGCACGTGCATGTGTGTGCATGCCCGCACATGCGCAGTCGGCTCTGCCTAGGCCAGATGCCTAGGCAGAGTGAATTCCACCCGGAAGAAGACGTGGGGACCCTACGCCGGGAGAAGACTTCAAGCAGTATCCAGCCCGACCGTCACTCATGGACTTAGTAAGTATGATTTTATTGAATTTTGCCTACCCCTGAAACGAGCATTTCCCCCATAGACTATAATGGGGTTCGAAATCCGTTCGAACAGTCGAACAGTGTGCGGCTGTTCAAATCGGATTTCGAACCTCGGACATTTTAGTATTCGCTCATCTCTATTACTGATGCCTTCTTTAATAGGAGTGATGAGTTGACTTTAGTTTCCTACAATCATCACATCGGAGCAATTCAGTAACCAATAGTCCCTGGGTTCCTTCTTAGTAGTCATTTTTTTGCCATGCATGTTTTGGACATCATTGATTAACTTCTGGTAAGTAATTTGGCTTAAGCAAATATTGTTTTTGGCAGTGTTCCCTCAAATTTTGGACAGTTCCTTGTGGAATCGTTGTTTCATGTCCTTCTCCGACCCTCCAGCTTGCTCCTCCTCCTCCACTTCCCGCATTTTCTTACAAGAACAAAACTGAACTAAGTGAAATTTCAAATCAGGTATCATGCTAGAAGCGAAGCGCGCGCGCGAGAGAGAGAGACAGAGAGATCATTGGAGATGCTGCTGAACGAAGTGTGAGCCTGAGGCGACGGCAGAGAGAGTATCGTGCGTGCACAGAAGCGGCACTCATACTAGAAGAGAAGCGAGAATAAAGGTCGCCTAGCATTTCATACTTTGCCGGCTTCTCGTTCGGCATTGTATAGAATGTCTAGGCAATGTGTGAAATAACGAATTGTTTCATATATTGCTGGCTAGTTTTAGGCATTCTATACAATGCCAGATCTCACACATTGCCGGTAACATATACAAATCTAGAAAGGTTTGGAAACGGTTTAGATTAATAACACATAAGATTTACTATTAAATGGAAACCTTGATTTATCTTTTAAAGATAACAAAGTATCTAAGAGAGGAAAGGATTTTTTTCAATGAGAAGAAAGATTGGATGTCAACACTGGATATATTTAACTGGGTAACAAATACATGAAGGGGAAGAAGTCATTTCATGGACATCGGTCGGAAGATTTGATCCTTCACTGTCAGAGGATAAACAGCTGAATATGAATCCACAGATAATAACGTGGAAACACAACCAGGTATGTTACTATAGAGGCGAAAAAACAAGAAATAAAGAAACCTGACTGGTCACATCCAAACCAGTGCAAACTGGTAAATCGAAAAATATTTAGCCTCAATATGAACACCGCGAGAAAGAAAAAAATGAACAAATGTAAAAGAAAGTGTAAACGCCCCAAAAAGATAACAATGGAAACTTCAGCTTATCCTTAAAAAACAAGCCATCTAACAGATCAGTCGCAGAGAAAATTCAGTTTTTTCTATTGTAGTAAAGTATAAGAAGCATGACATAGTTATAGAGTTAAGAAAGTTATTAAAAAAAACTAAATCTATCAAGTTCAACAAAGGAATGGGAAAAAGACATGACTAGATGGAAAAGGTAAGGGAATCAAGAATTCTATGACAAAACAGAAGTATCACAGAAAAACATGACTCCCTATACTTGACTCCAATAAGAGAAGTACTAAAACATCAATTTTAATATGTAATATATAAAAGAAGACCCCAATGGGTTAAAAACTTATTACGGCATAGACAACACATCTACCACTAGTGCGGGAGTTAATACTTGGTCCTCTTCCCTTATCTATTATAGGGCTTATGTCCTGATACATAGAGGTGATCCCTCTGACACAAGAGGTATAATGCGGAGTCAGGTGGAAAGTGCGCAGGGCTGGGAGTAACTAAATCCAACAGCCCTGAAGGGCCACCAAAAATCAACCTGTCAGTAGATGGGGCCAGTATGAGATAGGATCTCAAAGAGCTGGATAGACCAGATAAAAGTGCAACAGATCCTCATCACATTATAAGATGTTGTGTTCATAGTCCCTTAGAAATACAAGAAGAAACAATGTAACTCCCCTGTATAATGTATGTCTCAATAGGGTTAATGAGGAATTAACTCAAAGGGACACCAACCTAAACAAACAGGAGAGAGTAGATCTGGAACAGTCCCATGTGTATATAGTAATAATGCCTTAGAGAGACACTATTAGAGAGGCTGCTATTAGAGAGACACTATTAGAGAGGCACTATTAGAGAGACATTATTAGAGAGACACTATTAGAGAGGCTGCTATTAGAGAGACACTATTAGAGAGGCACTGTTAGAGAGACATTATTAGAGAGACACTATTAGAGAGGCTTCTATTAGAGAGACACTTTTAGAGAGACACTATTAGAGAGAGACTATTAGAGAGGCTTCTATTAGAGAGACACTTTTAGAGAGACATTATTAGAGAGATACTATTAGAGAGGCTGCTATTAGAGAGACACTATTAGAGAGGCACTGTTAGAGAGACATTATTAGAGAGACACTATTAGAGAGGCTTCTATTAGAGAGACACTTTTAGAGAGACACTATTAGAGAGAGACTATTAGAGAGGCTTCTATTAGAGAGACACTTTTAGAGAGACATTATTAGAGAGATACTATTAGAGAGGCTGCTATTAGAGAGACACTATTAGAGAGGCACTGTTAGAGAGACATTATTAGAGAGACACTATTAGAGAGGCTTCTATTAGAGAGACACTTTTAGAGAGGCTGCTATTAGAGAGACACTATTGCTATATACACATATCTCTCTACTATTAGAGAGGCACTATAAAGCTGGGTTCACCCGGGGTTTTTTTGGTCCGGATTTTGCCGCGGAATCCATGTCAGAATCCAGCTCAAAAAGCCGCCTCCCATTGAATTCAATGGGTTCCTTTTTCCACAAGCAGTTTGTTCCTGCTCACAGAAAAAAGAAGCGACATGACCTTTCTTCAGGCGGATCAGCCACGGACATCCGCGGCACAACACTCCCTCCTGACTAAGCCCATTCATTCAGGCCTAATTTGGAGTGGAATGTCGCAACTGGATGACGGTGCACTATATGCACTGCACCGGCATCCAGTTGTGGCTAGCCATTTTTTGGATCGGATTCTGAGGCGGCCTCCGCCTCAAAATCTGGTCCAAAATCCGCCCGTGTGAACCCAACCTTAGAGAGACACTATTACTATATACACAGATCTCTCTACTCTTAGAGAGGCACTTTTAGAGTATGTTCACACAGAGTTTTTTGAAAGATGAAAAAATCTGCTTCAGGAATTAGGAAATGTTTTTTGATGCATTTTTTTTTTTACATGAGGCACTTTTTGGAGCATTTTTAACGCATTTTTAGTTTTTGGTTTTTTTTTTGCTCCTGCACAGTGTATGGACCTGGAAACAGAGGTGTGCGACTTTAATTAACGTGACTGCTGCAGCGGGCATCAGATAGAGTGACGGATATCACCAGATTAGCCACATCTAGGGGTTCAAGTGTTCAGTGATATAAGCCATGTATCTTATCTCTTCTATACAGATCCCTAAAGGGCGATGCAATGACCTCTGTCTGCCAGGAACCCAAAAATTCCCCATGGAAGGCTATCACATCTGCTGCTCTGACTGTCTCCCATGTTCTAAAGGAGAATATGCAAATACCTCTGGTACAATCTTATTGGCATTATATTATTTGTACTAGTTGGTTGTATGTATACTGACAGCAAAAAAACATCTGGTTTTAAACTACAACCTCAGATAGGCAACAAATCCCATTGCTTCACTATTTATTAACCCCTTAAGGATGCAGGGTAGCTTGTACGTTAATGCTCGGCGACTTTTTCATATTTTCTTTCGTTCTTTATTAGTACTAATGTTCGGTATGTTTTGATCACTTTTTATTGTTGTTTTTGCGGAAAAGCAAAGTCATCAAAAGACATTAAATAGAACATTGCGGTATTTCCTTTTTTTTCATATGGTTTTCATTGTACGGGAAAAATAAAAACATTTTTGGATAGTGGGGAGTTATACGAACATGGGGATACCTAACGTGTGTTTTTTTTGTTTACATTATATGGTTTTTAAATGTAATTGTGTTTTTTTTACTTTTTATTTTTATTACATTTTATTCTTTTTAATTTTTTTTTTTTTTTTTTTTTTTTACTTTTCACATGATCCTCATACATAGCATTGTATAACTTCGCACATGGGATCCCAATGGGAACTGTGCATAGGCAGTCAGGAGGCCGGTGCCTGATCTCTTGGCTTCCAGGGCACCCCTTACATCCCGCAATCTTATTGTGGGGGATGCCAGGAGTGGCAGGGGGTGACAGTCTTACTCCTGCCCCCTCAAGATGCCTTGATCACTATCGATCACGGCATCCAGGGGTTAATCCACCTTAGTCAGAGTATCTCCTGTGCCTGAGGCTTTACAGAACCATACTATTACTTCGTTGAGTATGATGTATTAATATGGCGCTGAGTGTTAAGGGCTTAAAAATTAAATAAAAAAAAAAAGTGAAAACTTGCCCCCCCATGAATCAATTGTTTGTAGGACGACATTTAGCAGCACAATTTTGTGGTAATGATTTTCTTTATTTACAATATTGCATCAGTTTATTAAAGTTTGTAGACCCTTCCCATCGGCACTGCTTTTGAGCTCAGGTCTGGATTTTGACTGGGTCTTTAAAGGGATTCTACCATTTAAAAACCCTTTTTTTTTGTAGACAAGACATCAGAATAGCCTTTAGAAAGGCTATTCGTCTCTTACCTTTAGATGTGATCTCCGCCATGCCGTTTCTTTGAAATACCGATTTTTACCGGTATGCAAATTGGTTCTCTCACAGCGATGGGGGCGGGCCCCAGTGCTGGAAATGCGATGGGGGCGTCCCCACTGCTGCTCGAAAACAGGCTCCAGCGACCCCTCTCTCTTCTGCTGGAACCTCCCCTTCTTTCTTCGTCTTTCTTTGGCGTCACCTCCGACGCCTGCGCAGTTGGCTCGCCAGTGAGACCCTAGTAGAGCCAACTGTGCATGCCCGCGGCCATAGTTCTGATGCCGCAATTGCACACATGCTCAGTCAGCTCTACTAGAGTCTCACTGGCAGAGCCACCTGCGCAGGTGTCGGAGGTGACGCCGAAGAAAGAAGGGGAGGTTCCAGCAGAAGATAGAGGCGTCGCAGGATCCTGTTTTCGAGCATGCGGGGGGGACGCCCCTATTACATTTCCAAGGCTGGGGCCCGCCCCCATCGCTGCGAGAGAACTAATTTGCATACCAGTAAAAAACAGTATTTTTAAGGAACGGCGCGGCGGAGATCACATCTAAAGGTAAGAGACGAATAGCTTTTCTATAGGCTATTCCGACATGTTATCTACAAAAAAAAAAGTTTTTAATGGTAGAATCCCTTTAAAACAACTTGATTCTTTAGCTTTTCAGTCATTCTGTTATAGATTTGCCGTGTGCTAAGGATCACTGTCTTGTTGCATGACCCAGTTTCGATTACGCAATACCTGATAGTTAGATGGCCTCACATTTGACTCTAGAATACTTTGGTATACAGAGGAATTCATGGTCCACTCAATGAGTATGAGTTGCCCAGGTCCTGTGGCTTGAAAAGAAGCTGAAACTGTCACATCCACTGCAGTACTTGATAGTTGGTCTGAGGTGTTTGGAATGATGAGATGGGGTTGGTTTTCAGAAAATATGGTGCTTTGCCTTATGGCCAAACATCTTCTTTTTGGTCTCTTCTGTCTAAAGAACACTGTTACAGTCTTGTACAACTTTGAAAACATAAGCTGTACTGCCATATTGTTTATAAAAGAAGAGGCTTTCTCCTGGAAACCCTCCAAAAGAAGTCTTAGGGTAAGTTCACATGGGGTTTTTTGGTCAGCATTTTGAGGCTGTATCCGCCTCGAAATCCTGACCAAAAAGACGGCTCCCATTGAAATCAATGAAGCCGGTCAGTTCTTTTTTCCGGAAGCAATTTGATTCAACTTCTGGGAAAAGAAGCAAGATGCTGATTCTTTCAGGCGGATTCACCTCCTAACATCTGCCTGAAGACACTCCTTCTCGACAAGGCCCATTCATTGGGACCTAATCTGAAGCGGAGTGGGCGACTGGATGCTGGTGCACTGCACCGACATTCAGTCGCAGCTACCCATATTTTGGTCCGGAACCTGAGTTGGCCTCTTAACCTAACTTTTTTAATTGTCGTGTCAAGAGCTTAAATATTTTAAATGCCATGAAATTGAACATACTAAATGGGGCCTACAGAGTCTTCAATGGATTTTTTAAAATATTTGTCAGAGCATTATACTTTTCAACCCTGGGGTGAATTTGCTAAGACATGCACTCCTGGGAAGATTGTTAGGCTGAGTTTACACTGAGTATTTTGGTCAAGATTTTGAGGCCATATTCACCTCAAATCAATGGGAGCTGGTCAGGTCTTTTTTCTGGGAGCCGTTTGTTCTAGGTCCCAGAAAAATGAACGGACATGCTCATCTTCAGGCCGATTTGCCTCGCGAATCCGCCTGAAGACACTCCCTCCTCTAGACTAGGCCCATTCATAAGGCCTAATCCGGAGCGGAGTGAGCGACTGGATGCCGATGCACTGCACCAGCATCCAGGCGCTGCTACTCGCATCAGGTCACGACCAGTCGTGGCCTCCGCCTCAGGTTCCAGTCCAAAATACCCTGTGTGAACCTGACCTTAACTGTCTTGAATGTTTTTAATTTGTGAATGACTTATCTCAATGTAGGATGATGGATTCCAAAGTGTTTGGAAATTACCTTATACCCTTTCCATATTGATGGGCAGTAACCATTGCTTTTCTTGGATTGTTACTGGTGTTACTTTCCTCATTGGTATTGTGATAACACATGCCTGAATGATTCAGGTCAGCAAACTGCCAAAATACCCAAGCATTATAGTTAGCTGGTAGACAATGTTAAAATTGCAAATAATACAAAATAAGTCCAGTTTCCAGAATATTAAAAGCAATAGAAAAATCAATCTGTTATATAAAAAAAACCCCTGTTCTTTCTGAAATACACCTGTTCCCAATTCACTATACATAGATAAACAGAGTCATCAATATGGAATTCTAAGCTCATGTTCTTTTCATTCACAGACAGTGAAATTTGCCAGAGATGTCCTGAAGATGAATGGCCGAATGAGGGAAAGGACACTTGTGTGCTCAGAGATTCTGAGTTTTTCTCCTATGAGACTGATGTCCTTAGTTCAGTCTTTTCCACCATCTCCATATTACTCTCTCTTATAACTGTATCTATAATAGGAATATTCACTTTATTCCGGAACACTCCCATTGTCAGAGCCAATAACCGGAACCTCAGCTTCATCCTACTGAGCTCTCTCATCTTCAGCTTACTCTCTGTGTTTCTGTTCATCGGTCGTCCGGTGGATATAACCTGCATGGTGCGACAAATCTGCTTTGGGTCTTTCTTCACAGTCGCCGTGTCTTCTGTCCTGGCCAAGACCTTCATAGTCTACATAGCATTCAAGGCCACCAGACCTGACAGCTCCTGGAGAAAGTGTGTGGGAGTTAAGCTTCCTTATTCAGTCGTGTTGGTCTGTTCATCTATTCAGATTGTGAATGCAGTTATCTGGTTGTCAGTGTCTCCTCCATACCAAGAGTATAACCTGGATTATCCTGGGAAGATCATCATCCAGTGTAATGAAGGTTCTGTCTTGGCCTTTTACCTCATGTTGGGTTATATGGGCTTTCTGGCGGTGCTGAGTTTTGTTCTAGCTTTTATGGTGAGGACATTACCTGATATCTATAATGAAGCCAAGTACATCACCTTCAGCATGCTGGTGTTCTGCAGTGTCTGGATCTGTGCCATCCCGGCCTATCTGAGCAGTACAGGGAAACACATGGTCATCGTAGAGATATTCGCCATATTGTGTTCCGGGGGAGGAATATTGAGCTGCATGTTCTTACCTAAATGTTACAATATCCTGATAGACCCTGAAGTGAGCAGTAAAGGACATGTCTTACATGGTGAGTGACAGCGCAGGTTCCTTTCCAGCACATTCAGTGTTTTGTGTGCTTTTCGTCGCACCCGGACACGACCATCACTCTAGAACAATGTGAAATGTGATTCATCTGACCACATGACCTTTCTCCACGGCTCTAGGGTCCAATCCTTGTGGTCTCTTGCAAATGACAGGCGCCGACGTCTGTTGGTCTCTGTCACCAATGGCTTTCGTGTGGCGACACAACTGTTGAGACCCATTCCTTTGAGTTTTCGTCGCATTGTTCGCTCCGAAATGTGTTGCTCCGTCGAGTTGAACATCTGTGTGAGCTCAAAGGTAGTTTTCCGGCGGTTATTCTTCACCAGTCACTTTAGGGACCTACGACCTCGAGTTTCGAGTATAGTCTTACGCCCACACTTTCCACAGTTGGAGGGGGGTTCTCCACCATCTCGCCATGCTCGTCTGAACAGTTCTCTGTCTGATACCAGTTACTTCGGCTATCTCCTTGGTCGATTTTTGTTGGCCTGATGCAATCCAATGACTTGCCCCTTCTGGATGGCACTAACATCTCTTCCTCTGGTAGCTCTTCCGTTGGTAGACATCGCTTCACACCTTTATTTATGATCTGCACTTGACAGGCTACAGCTCAATTATATATATTCAATAATATATGCAAATTCCTGTCATGAACACTTCATAATTATATCAGGGGTTGCACAAGGTGACTTTTTTTGGCCAGGCAGTGTATTGCTTCTAATACTTCCACTACTCTCCCACTTTTGACTCCTCCTTTTTGTTCTTCCCCCACCAGGAGCCACTTTCCAGCCCCTGTATGGACTCGTCCTAGTTTTCTGTCTATATCTTTCACATTAGACTGTATTATTGCTATGTTATACATCGCCCTGCTGCGTCAGGAGTATCTACCTTACCCATCACCCACTGTTACCAGTTGTTGCTTTGACTGTTCTCTCTTTTTCTTTTTCTTTTTACTGGTTAGACTTTTGTGTTATGATTTTTATTTCTGGAAAATTCTTAATAAAACTTTTTGATGTTAAAAACTATAATAGAGACATATGCGATTGATAAGACAATGTAATTTTTTTTTGCCTTCTTTTATAATAAATCCATATTCCAGACTGTTTTGTGCTGTGACTGTATTATATCTATGAGTATGACTACGGGAACACTTATAGTCTTACTTACTACATCTACAGAATCATATAGGAGCTTAACATTTGCGGGACAAGTTGTTCTCCATCTTGGTGCCATTTATTGTTCTGTACAATGTACTGCGAAGCTGAATTTTTTTTAGAATGGGGTGGAATTGGAGAAGAAGTGCATTTGTGTAACTTTGTTATGGGCTTTGTTTTATGGCGCTCTTAGTCCAGCCAAAATGACCTGTCACCTGTATACTGTTTGACTGCCATTTTAGGGATACCATATTTATACAAGTTTTATTTAAATGTTAACCCCTTAACAAAAATCCCCAAATTTTTCTGAAAGTTGCCATATTCCTATACTTGTAACGTTTTTATATTTCCATGTACGGGATGCAAAGAGAGTCTTTTTTTTATTATTATTCAAATGACACAGAGCGTCTTTTTTGCAGGACCATGAGTATTTTTTAGTGATATCATTTTGGGGAATATCTATGGTTTTAATCTCTTTTTATTAAATTTTTATCAGAGGCGAAAGTGTAAAAAAAAAAAAAAAAAAAAAAAAACACGATTTGACACTTTGGATTCTTTTTTCAGCAGTTGTTTTTTGGTTGCTCTGCCTACAGTTGGAGCTTTGGCTGGGTCTCTAGTAGAGATGAGCGAGTAGTACACAATCGAGTAGGTATTCGATCGAATATTACGGTATTCAAAATATTCATACTTGGTTGAATACCACGCAGTAAACGCAGTAAAAATTTGATTCCCCTCCCAACTTCCCTGGCGCTTTTTTTATACCAATAACTGTGCAGGGGAGGTGGGACAGGAACTAGGACAACGTAGGAAATGAAAAAAAAAAAATGTATACAGTCATTGGATGGCTAAATCAGGTGACCTCCACTCTATAAGAATAGTGGGTGCCAGATTTGGTTCACATGCGACTGTAAAATAGAGAGGGGCAGACGTTCTGCCAGGGTTAGCTTGGAATTAGAATTATTTAGGCAGGAATGTTACATCAACAGCTCTTATATGGTAAGAGCTAAACTTATTCTACCACTGATTGAAGATTGTATACAGGTAGTGCTCGACTTACGACGTTGATCCGTTCTTAAACCATACGTTCATACAGTACTGTACCATAATAACAGTACTGTACTGCAAACACTTAGCCTATCCAAATACCTATTCTAATACAGTACCCTACATAATTATCAATAAACACAGGTACAGTAAAATATTGTGCAGTACAGTACGTTTAATAATGAAATACTGTAAGTGCTGTAACAGTAATAAACAGTGTACTGTAATAAACAAAGATAATTCCAAAGAGAGAACAGGTTTATTGGGAGGAGGCTGCAGAAGGAGATACTGGGGCTGGTGAGTCAAGAGGGGCAGCTGAGGTAGAGGGTACAGGATCTGTTGCAGGATTTGCTGCAGGCCTCTTTACATTCTTGAAGTACTGCTGCAGGTTAGTTTGGAAGGAGATCATCTTCTCCTCCAAGATCTCCTTGTAACACCTAAGGCAATCCATGACTCCTCTGGCAACCCTAGTGTACCTCTCCGTATTGGGATCCTCAGCCTCAAACCTTGACAACCCTTCCTCTATCAGGGCAAAACCTCCTGCCAAGCCCTGCCTTGTAAATCTCTTGGGTTCTGGGGTTGGTATGTCTTCCTCTTCCTCTATCATCTGCTTCGCCAGTTGAATAAGGTCCTCAGCAGATAACTCATCTCCATGAGATGCCAGTAGCTCTGTGACATCCTCCACCTCCAGATTCATTGTCTTACTCATATCAACAACGTTCTTTATGACACTAGTCACTGACTCTTGGACCTCTGTGACATCATTCACAAACTGGGGACACAGTTTTTTCCACACACCATTCATACTGGTCTGTTTAACCTCATCCCAGGAAGCAGCAATGTTATTCACAGCATCAAGGATGTTATATGTTTTCCAAAAGTCCTTTACAGTCAAGTCCTTATTCTTTTCAGTTGCTTCTAAAGCATTACCAATGACCCTTCGGAGGTAGTAGGCCTTAAATGTAGCAATGACTCCTTGGTCCATAGGCTGTATTAGGGCAGTGGTATTAGGTGGAAGGTAAACCACCTTGACATTAGGGTTAAAGTCATCCAGATGCGCAGGGTGTCCAGGGGCATTGTCCAGAATTAGCAACACCTTAAAGGGGATATCCTTGGAGGTACAATACCGCTCCACGCCTGGCACAAAATGGTTGAGGAACCAGTCATCAAACACTGCAAGTGTCACCCATGCCTTCCTATTAGACTTCCAGATGACTGGTAGTTGACCCTTTGAAATGCCCTTGAGTGCCCTTGGATTCTCAGCCTGATACACCAGCATGGGCTTCAGTTTGTAGTCGCCAGCAGCATTGCCCCCAAGAAGCAAAGTCAGTCTCTCCTTGCCGACTTTATGGCTTGGTGCTGACTTCTCCTCCTTGGCAATGTACGTACGGTTAGGCAAACGTTTCCAAAACAAGCCTGTCTCATCCACATTGAACACTCAATTATCTCAGCCAATGCTTTAGGAAACTCAGTTGCTGCTTTCTCATCACCACTAGCAGCTTCACCTTGCACTTTAATGTTATGGAAATTGGCACGATCCTTAAACCTCATAAACCAACCCCTACTCGCCACAAATTCTTCACTTTCACTTCCTTCCCCCTTTTCTCTTTTCAACGCCTCAAACAGTCGCCTAGCCTTCTCCTGAATAACCATAAGGCTCACAGGGATACGGCATTGATTTTGGTCTTCCAACCAAAGCACCAATAATCTTTCCATCTCAATAATAAGCCCACTACGCTGCTTTGTTATCACTGTCGCTTTCATAGGAGCAGATCCTTTCACATGTTCAAGGATACGAACTTTATCCTTGATGATTGTAGCAACAGTCGAACGACTAAGTCCTAATGACCTGCCAATTTCTGTTGGTGTTTCCCCCTTATCAGATCTCCTGATGATATCCACTTTGACCTCCATGGTGATGGCCTTCCTTTTCTTTGATCCACTGGTATCAGATGATTCTGGTTTACGCTTGGGAGCCATAATGAAGGGTGTTATGGCGTGCAGGAGACTCGTTTTCCTCGTGCAACCGGGTACAGTGTACAGTACTAGACTCTATTCTTCCGTCGCTGCACGTAGTTACGCGTAGTTCGACTTACGCCGCAAAACCGCGTAAGTCGGAATGAGGCGTCGTATAAAGCGTCGTAACCACGAAACGGCGTAACTCGAGACCGTCGTAACCCGAGGACTACCTGTATACACCATCTGTATATATGCACACCATCTGTATATACAATCTTTTTGCAACTAATTTTCCCCCAATCTACCTTTCCCATCTCCTGTCCTATACCTGTTGTAAGATAGGTGCATACTTGCTATACAGTACGCTTGTATACATCTAACTTGCAGAAGATTTTGGGCGCTATATACCTTGCCCATCTCCAGTTATATGCATGTTTTAAGCTCAGTATATACTTCTAACTTACAGAGGTATGTGGGCTATATATACCTTGCTCATCTCCAGTTATATACCTGTTTTGAGCTCAGTATATACTTCTGACATACAGAAGTATTTGGGCTCTATATACCTTGCCCATCTCCTGTTATATACTAAAAATGCATAAGGCTAAAGGACAAGGACGGGGGCATGGAAATGCAGCTGGGGCCAAGGCCACGGTCAAGCTACTGCGGATCCAATGCCTACTGGTGAGGGGCAGAGAGCATTGCGCTCATCCATAATCCCTGGCTTGATGGCAACGTTAAGCATGGTGCAGGGTACAATGCTGACGAGCCCCGAGCACCAGGAACAGGTGTTACAATGGCTAGTGGATAATGCTTCCACTACCTCCAGTCATGTTCCTATCCAAGAGTCTGCCCCTCCTTCCTCCTAACATGCCCAATCTTCCCAGTAGAGTCATCCCAACCTTGCCCCTTCCCAGGATCTGTTTTTGGGCCTAAAACTCTGCTGCTACAAGACTCAACTCACCTCAAGAGCCTGAAAAGTAATTTTTATATGGTTAAGCTTAAGGGCTTGTAACTTAATTTGGAAGGCCTCACCTCAAGGGCCAGAAAAGCAATTTTTGGAGGTCCCACCACATCACACACACAGACAGTGACAGTTCAGGGTGGGGGCTGTTTGATTTCCCCCTTGCCTATGACATCTGTGGTTGGCATGGGCAATGTGATTTAAAGGGTTCATGCTAATGTTTCTTTAGCTTAAAATTTGAGTTTCTGTCCATACTAATGTAGAGGAAAGAAGGTTTCTAAGTATTTTTCCACTTTCTATAGAGGTTATATTGAATTTGGAAAGTGTCTAGTTGTTAGGCTGTGATGTTGGGGTAATAGAGGGTCTTTGGTGTGTTAGATGCCCTCAGACATGCTTCCCCTGCTGTCCCAGTTGCATTCCAGAGGTGTTGGCGTCATTTCCTGAGGTGTCATTGTGGACTTGGTGACTCCAAATGGTCAAATTTTGATTTCCCTGAAACAAGCATTTTTTCCCCATAGACTATAATGGGATTCAATATTCGATTGTATATTCTCGAATCGAAATTTAAATTTTCTAATATTTCACTACTCACTCATCTCTAGTGTCTAGTCAATGTTTAATAATTTTGAGCATAGGTGGGATATTTACAACTTCTTTGAGGCTACTCAGGTTCCTGCTATTGAGTATAATTAGGTTTATGGTTTCTAAACTTACCTGTTCTTTTGTTCTTTATCTGTTAAGTCACTGGTTACTGATTTTGGCTTGTTTTCTTGGCTTTTCTGGTTTTCTTTCTGATATGGCTTCAAATGTGATCTCCTGGACTTATCCATCACCTCTGACATGTTTATTTTTCTGCTAAGGAGCTGGACACTTCGATGGTCTCCTAGTTTGACCCAGCTTGTATGTTTCACTTGATGCAACAATAATCACTGCAAGTCTTGGGCAACTAGAATCCCCAAGCACCGAGGTAGAAACAGACCTGAGTGTACTATGCTCTTCTAACCAGAGCGGAACCAAGCCCCGGAGCTCTTCGGCAGAGCTACTATTGGTGGAATTGGATTTGGTAAATTCTGGGACCTAGAACCACAGCTGTACAGAGAACACCATACACTCAGCGAACCCCAAATAAAAGAGGACCCAGAAAAAGCCAGAGACTAACCTCAGTGGGTGAAGATCAGTAGAGCAGGTCAGCATGGAGACTAGATGTCTGAGCTTTTCAGGCAGTAGCAACAGCACCATAGGGAAGTCGTACAGGCCAAGTCGGTAATCCAGAGGTCAATGCAGGTTCCAGGGAAAGCCAAAGCGTAGTCATTCAAGCTGATATGTTTCAGAGTAGGTCACTTGGTAGCAGGAGGGAAGGGAAGAAGCGTAGTCAGGAGCGCCGGGTCATACATAAGAGGTTTATGGAGTAGCCAAAACAGGGGTCAGACAGGAGTGGTCACAAAAAAGTCAAAGGTCATGCAGAGGAGGTCAGGTAGATGCCAAGTCAGGAGATCAAGAAGGGGTCATCTGTAAAGCAAGCCAGGGTCATACATATGCAGAGGTGATCAGGAACAGCAGGGACAGGAGAAAGGAGGCAGGAGAGGACACTGTGGAGCTGATGCTGTGGTAAAATGAATAACCAGAGGTGGGCCAGAGCCAGAATGAGGCCTAAATGGCCTCCGGTGCGCCGCTGACCTCACTGACCTCAGAAGAGGTGGTCCTGTCACTAGAGGGAAACCGGAACCTTCGCAGACTCAAGCGGTTGCTCTGACCCTCCCTCACTCGTGACCAGGTGCGCCATTCTGGTGCTTGACATGGAGCGGGACGGGAGCCTCTGCGCGGCACAGTGGAGGCCCTGGTCTGCCCTAACATAACTTTGCTGTAAGTTTTCAGGTCTGATCATGGTCTGTAGGTGCACCTTTTTCTGACCGTTGCATCGGTGTGGTAACATGGGTCACTGCTGCCTTGTGGTGGGTCCTGGGAGGTCCTCATGGGTAGCCTTAAACTCTAACAGCCAGATCAATTTAGGATGATAGGTGGCTTGTTTTGCTTACTGTCTAATCTGTCATTTCCTCCATAGTATTTTGAAACAAATCCCTTACTGGGTAATTGTTTGAAAGGCAATTACATTATGGCACCTCCCTTACCTAAGGCACATGACCCAGTTTCCTCTATGAGTTACGCCCTTACATTTGCTAGCAGCCTCCACCTCCACTTGCTCTCCATAGACTTCTTTATTAGAGATATCTTAGCCTGATTCTTATATTTACTTGTATCATTCATTTATCAAATGTATTTTATAGTCGCAGGTACACTTTAACAACACTGTGGCACAGAGCTTTCATTCAACTTTTTGACTTTTCAATGGCCTTTGGTTTTGTGATAAAACTAGGACTCTGACCGGCCCAGAACAACATAGAAGTGGATTGCTAAAATAACAATAACACAGAGTCTGACAGACCCTATTGACTATAATGGGGTCTATTGGGTGTTCAAAGTTTTAAAACGGAAACTCTTGAAGTATAATGTCCTCTGTACAGGAATTTTTCCTTTGACAATTTTCAATTGGAGAATCCGGCACAAGTGTGAACGTATCACACAAGTTATCAGACTAACCTCAGGAGAGCAGGTCAGCATGGAGAGTAGACGTTTGAGGTTTTCAGGCAGTAGCAACAGCACCATAGGAAAGTCGTACAGGCCAAGTCGGTAATCCCCTCAACCCTGTCTAAGCCTCTCACCTCTGCCAGATCAGTCCTCTCTACGCCAAGCTGATGAGATGCAATTACATCGAAACGGCTGTCCTTGGCTGAGAAGACTGTGTCTGGTATAATCCCAACATCATTGCAAACAAAGGCCTCTGAGAAGGTCGGCATGATGTTAAAGGGAGCGCCCTCTATTGGATGTCTTGATTGAGCCTCTGTCTTCCTAATTACATCATGGAAGACAGACTTGCACATTCTCAGTCAGCGCCCTCTATTGGTGTGCATACTTGAGGCACTGGCTTCCTAATTATATCATGGAAGTCAGATTTGCATATTCTTCCCATGTTCCTTTGCACAGTGGAGCGCTCATGGGTTAATAAGACTCCACACACCTACATGGTGGTCTCTCCTTATGGAGTGACGATATCCCCTCAACAAGTTATCAGTTATCAAGTTAAACTTTGTATTACAAAACTAATTGTCACTGAATTCTGAATTTAGGATAAGGAAAAGTGGGTAATAATTTGACTAAAAGCATAGCACAGTGTTCCCAGTAATGGGGGTCCTGTATGAGTTTATAGGATTTCCGTACATGGATGTGAATTACGTTATAGCAAGGATGTAACTTGTTTTATGTCATCAGAGAACAGAACAAAAGCCAATGAAATTCTCGAGATCAAGTTTTGTGCCACAGCAGGGTTAACAAGAAATTCATAGAACAAATTAACCTGGGGATTATTTCTCTTCTTACATGTAATATCAGTCAGGGATAGTTTTTTTCTGGCTGTTCTCTTGTGGTTGGGACTTTTCTGATTTTCATATTTATTTATTTTCCACTAGAAAAGTCTCTATGATATATTTTAGTATAAACTCCATTGTATGTGGTTATATAAACCTCTCCCTGCTGCAACCTCTGCAGCACAGCTGAAGGATCCCTCAAGCTCCGTGCTGCTGCTGCTGCTGCTGATACATCTGCCGGGACACACAAGGATCTTCTGCCGTCTCCTACTGAACATGTTCTTCTTACTATTCCATCTCTGTGTGACTTTCTGCACTTCTAAGACTCAGGATCCTGCAGGTCAATGTGATCTGAGGATGAAGGATTATATCTTTGAGTACAAATATTCTCAGGAAGGAGATATCATTCTAGGAGGGATCTTCACTGTCCACTCCTGGGTGTCACTGGTGCACCTTCAAAGGGGTTCTATATTAGGTCGCATGTGTACAGGGTAAGTAACAATCACTATATACAACCAAGAGGTACAAAAAAAGACTACAAACATTTACATTTGTAGTGGACAGTTCTCCTTTCATAGAGTTGTATTATGAGGAAGTCAGATGATGAAGGATGAGCCTGATCTGTATCACAACCTCGTACCACGTCTCATTTACTGTACTATAGAAAATACTGTGGTACCATGTTAGCCAAAGAGTTAATCTAAAGCAGTGATACAGGACATTTACTGGGTACCCAAACAGTGGAGCCCTTCATCAGGCCGGTTTACCAATGAACAACCATATGAAAACCTCGCTGCTTCCTTTATATTAGGACAAGAGCCTGTTCACATCAACACCTTCACCAGCTGTGTCCTATCCATGATACAATAGATACAATTTTACTAAAAAAAAAAAACCCTACAAATAAAAGGGATCCTAAGATTTCATATATATTGGTCCTAGAATGGTAAAGTTGTTTATTTTATGTATTTTCACTAAAACAGCTTCTTTCTTAAACCATTTTTGTCAGAAGTTGTTGTTAGCTGAATTATGTAAGAAAACCAAACACATTATTGTCCTATATAGTAAATCCAGGATCCATAACAAAGATAATGAATGACCTGTGATATCGGGGGCTGAATGCTACTTCAGATTACATAACCCAACAGCCGTGGGCCCAATGTCTATTGTCAACCCTGGGACCATGTCATTGTATTAACACTACCAGGATAACCTGCTTCATGATACTGATGAGGACAATGCTGGCCAAGACAAACCATGGCAGTGTGGGGCAGAGAACAAAACTGAGCCATTGTCCCAAATACACTCTGAGAGAGACTTTTGATATTCATGATCTCTTCTGGATGGCTCTTCAAAAGAGAAGACACCTGCGTCCTCTTCTGTCTGTACTGCAGGACCACCAGCTTCCCGGTTGATATGGCTTACCCTTTGCACTCACTGCTCTGCCACATTAAGTTCCTATGCTGATTTGCCTTGCCTTGGCTTTCCTCAACCCTCCCTCCAAGACTGGAAATGACTGCCCCACCCATACTCTTCTCCCAGTGCGGAGGACCACCTTGCAGAAGAGACACTGCCTACTATCTACTAAGTCCGTACCCTTCTCTACATCCTCTCACCAACTGCATCGGGACTCTCCTCGCTGACCTTTCATGGTCAACACTTTCTCCCATGTTCCTACTGACGCTGAGGTTCACTTGTGGGGTGACACTCTACTCTGGGTTATTGTTGCTGAGATTTTCCCCTCACTGCATATTTTGGCTCACATGTTCATTATAATATACTTTCTCTTTGTCATTTATAAGAGGGATCTTTGGGAGTGCATCTTGGCTGAGTTCTCTCTCTCTCATCTGGTTCTCTTTCTCTCCCATCTGCTTAGCCATGGATTGTTTTATTCTCTGAAGGTTTTTTGATTCTATTAATCTCCTTATTGCTAATATCTTACATTTGCCTTTACCAGGAGTAACCATCCCTGGATATATTGACTGTTTACTCTAATGTCTTATGAGTTATGTTTTATGTCTTGTTTTCTTCCCCTCCTTTCTGTCTTGCCCCATGTCCTTTTGATCCTGCTTCTAGGGCCCTGTTGCCCTCCTCCTCGTAATACTCCATCACCACCTTCCAGACGCACCTGGATCCCTAACCATGGAATTAGCTACCTATTTCTTGCACTTTTTCATAGGTTTCCATTATGGCTCAAGATGGTCTCAATTAATGTTAAGGGCATTAACTGAAATTCGAAACATAGCATGGCTCTTCAGAATTATGCACCCTTAAGGCCAATATTGTGTTTCTGCAGGAAACCCACTCTGACGATTCATTGCCAGACCTTGGCTGAAGCCTCTTCTCACCTTGTTCAAATATGACCTCTGGTGCATTAACCATCCCACAGGCTGGTCATACACCTTTTACTCCTCTCTCGACAGCGTTCATATTCAATTCAACTACTTCTTTGGAAATGTTCTGGCTCTGTGTTTTCTTCAGGGCGGGGGCGCTATAGGTTCTATCACATGGTCTGAACATGCCTCTGTGCCGCTCGAAGGGTAACAGAATCTCACTGGTAGTGTAATGAAAACCTTCTCCGGAGGGCACATACCTGAACAATTTCGATCCCACCTCAGATCCGTCTTTGAACTAAACGAGAGTTCAGCTTTGGTGGAGGCAACACTCTAGGAGGTCCATAAAGCCATGATGTGTAGTCATTGCATTGCCTTGGGGAGTCATCTGAAATGAGATGCTAACTTACACTTAATAGATCTAAGCTCACAGCTAAACAGCGCATGTCAGCCCGTCTGAAAAGAGCACCCTTTAAAACTGTTAGGGTAAGTTCAGACTGAGTTTTTTGGATTGAAACCTGTGGCAGAGGCTGCCTCAGGTTCCGGTCCAAAATACGGGTAGCTGCGACTGAATGCCGGTGCACTGCATCGGTATCCAGTCGCGCACTCCGCTCCGGATTAGACCCAATGAATAGGCCTAGTCGGGAAGAGCGAGTGTCTTCAGGCCGAATCACGAGGTGAAACAGCCTGAAGAATGAGCATATCAGAGGCCGAGGCCTGCGCTGGAGAGTTTTCTCGCAGCACTGGGGATGCTCGCAGTACTGCAATGAAAATCATTGGCATACCAAAGAAAACTGGGATATCTACCGAATGGCGATGTGGGGAATACATCTAAAGGTAGGAGATGAATAACCTTTCTTAAGGCTATTCCTACATGTTAATGAGAAAAAAATTCAATTTTAATGATTGAATCCCTTTAATAGGGAACTGTGTATGAGTAAAAGAAGTTGCCGAACCAGTGAAGCTCCGAAATAGGACAAAAGGCTTTTGATGGACACATATTATATATATATATATATATATATATATATATATATATATATATATGCAAACGGTCACCATTTTTGTCACTATTTTATGATATTACTTTTATAATAAAAATTGATGAACAAATTAAAAAAAAAAAAAAAACAACAACTAAATTTCACAACTACGGTGTTGGCCAAAAGTATTGGCCCCCCTGCAATTCTCTCAGATAATACTCGTTGTCTTCCAGAAAATGATTACAAGCACAAACTCTTTGATAATATCTTCATTTATTTTGCTTGCAATGAAAAAACACAAAAGAGAATGAAAAAAAAAGTCAAATCATTGATCATTTTACACAAAACTCCAAAAAAATGGGCCGGACAGAAGTATTGGCGCCCTCAGCCTAATACTTGGTAGCACAACCTTTAGACACAATAACTGCGCACAACCGCTTCCGGCAACCAGCAATGAGTTTCTTACAAGGCTCTGCTGGAATCTTAGACCATTCTTATTTGGCAAACTGCTCCAGGTCCCCCCTGAGATGTGAAGGGGGCCTTCTCCAAACTGCCATCAAGAGATCTCTCCCCCTCCCCCACAGGTGTTCTATGGGATTCAGGGCTGGATTCATTGCTGCCACTTTACAAGTCTCCAGGGCTTTCTCTCACCACCATTTTCTAGTGCTGACCTGAAGTGTGTTTTGGGTCATTGTCCTGCTGGAAGAGCCCTGACCTCTGAGGGAGACCCAGCTTTGTCACACTGGGCCCTACATTATGCTACACAATGTGTTGGTCGTCTTCAGACTTCATAATGCCATGCACACGGTCAAGCAGTCCAGTGCCAGAGGCAGCAAAGCAACCCCAAAACATCAGGGAACCTCCGCCATGTTTGACTGTAGGGACCATGTTCTTCTCTTTGAAGGCCTCTTTTTTTTCCCTGTAAACTCTACGTTGAGGCCTTTTCCTACTTTTGTCTCATCTGACCAAAGAACATTCTTCTAAAACGTTTTTGGCTTTCTCAGGTAAGTTTTGGCAAACTCCAGCCTGGCTTATGTCTCTGGGTAAGAAATGGGGTCTCCTACCATACAGTCCCTTCTCATTCAGACGCTGACGAATAGTACGGGTTGACACTGTTGTACCCTCGGACTGCAGGGCAGCTTGGACTTGTTTGGATGTTAGTCGAGGTTCTTTATCCACCATCCGCACAATCTTGCGTTGAAATCTCTCGTCAATTTTTCTTTTCCGTCCACATCTAGGGAGGTTAGCCACAGTGCCATGGGCTTTACACTTCTTGATGACACTGCACACAGTAGACACAGGAACATTCAGGTCTTTGGAGATGGACTTCCAGCCTTGAGATTGCTCATGCTTCCTCACAATTTTGCTTCTCAAGTCCTCAGACAGTTCTTTGTTATTCTTTCTTTTCTCCATGCTCAATGTGGTACACACAAGGACACAGGACAGAGGTGGAGTCAACTTTAAGCCATTTCAATTGGCTGCAAGTGTGATTTAGTTATTGCCACCACCTGTTAGGTGCCTCAGGTAAGTAACAGGTGCTGTTAATTACACAAATTAGAGAAGCATCTCATGATTTTTCAAACAGTGCCAATACTTTTGTCCACCCCCTTTTTTATGTTTGGTGTGGGATTATATCCATTTGGCTTTTTGAAAAAAAATGTTGTGGTTTCCTATTGAAGACAAATTAAATGAAGATAATAATACCAAAGAATTTGTGATTGCAATCATTTTCTGGAAGAAAAAGAGTATTATCTGACAGAATTTCAGGGGTGCCAATACTTTTTGCAAACACTGTATCTATACTGTATAATAGACATATCAGTAATATTCTTGGTGTTTGAGCTGAAAGCTACTGCATTATTTTTTTCAAAATTTCCAATATGACACATCCTGTAAATATACTACACATGTATAAGATGGAATATCCTAGTTACACAATTTCCAAATATTGTTTCACAGCGCTCACCCTAGAGAATATTTACATCTGGCGGCTTTTCGTTTTGCTATTGAAGAAATTAATAATCGCTCAGATCTTCTGCCCAATATCACTCTGGGATATCATATATATGACTCTTGTGGGAATGTGAATAAAGTTATAAAAGATGTTCTGCAGATACTGTCCGGACACACAGTAACAGCTCCAAACTACTCATGTATGGAGAATGACGCAGTGGTCGGATTTATTGGCGACTTACTTTCTATCACGACGCTCCCCATGGCCCGGCTGTTAGGCTTATATGGATATACACAGGTGAGTACAGAATATTGCGGGTCTCACATAGTCTGTATATGTGTTACTAATTACACCCGACAACAAATTTTTACAAAATGTTTCCTTCCTTGAAAATTTCAGGTGATTATGATAAACCCGTTCAAGCTAAGCAGAAATATATTTTAAATAGTCTATCAGGTAGAAATTGAGAAACATGAAATTAAGTGTTAATGATTAGAGATGAGCGAACAGTGTTCTATCGAACACATGTTCGATCGGATATCAGGGTGTTCGCCATGTTCGAATCGAATCGAACACCACGTGGTAAAGTGCGCCAAAATTCGATTCCCCTCCCACCTTCCCTGGCGCCTTTTTTGCACCAATAACAGCGCAGGGGAGGTGGGACAGGAACTACGACACTGGGGGCATTGAAAAAAATTGGAAAAAGTCATTGGCTGCCGAAATCAGGTGACCTCCATTTTAGACGAATAGTGGATTTCAAATCCGGGTCATATGAGAATGTGAACTTTGTGACTATGAGACAGGGATAGCTGTACAGGCAGGGATAGCTAGGGATAACCTTTATTTAGGGGGGAATGTTATTAAAAATAACTTTTTGGGGCTCTATCGGGTGTGTAATTGTGATTTTTGTGAGATAAACTTTTTCCCATAGGGATGCATTGGCCAGCGCTGATTGGCCGAATTCCGTACTCTGGCCAATCAGTGCTGGCCAATGCATTCTATTAGCTTGATGAAGCAGAGTGTGCACAAGGGTTCAAGCGCACCCTCGGCTCTGATGTAGCAGAGCTGAGGCTGCACAAGGGTTCAAGCGCACCCTCGGCTCTGATGTAGGAGAGCCGAGGGTGCACTTGAACCCTTGTGCACCCTCGGCTCTGCTACATCAGAGCCGAGGGTGCGCTTGAACCCTTGTGCACACTCTGCTTCATCAAGCTAATAGAATGCATTGGCCAGCGCTGATTGGCCAATGCATTCTATTAGCCCGATGAAGTAGAGCTGAATGTGTGTGCTAAGCACACACATTCAGCTCTACTTCATCGGGCTAATAGAATGCATTGGCCAGCGCTGATTGGCCAGAGTACGGAATTCGGCCAATCAGCGCTGGCTCTGCTGGAGGAGGCGGAGTCTAAGATCGCTCCACACCAGTCTCCATTCAGGTCCGACCTTAGACTCCGCCTCCTCCAGCAGAGCCAGCGCTGATTGGTCGAATTCCGTACTCTGGCCAATCAGCACTGGCTAATGCATTGTATTGGCGTGATGAAGCAGTGCTGAATGTGTGTGCTTAGCACACACATTCAGCTCTACTTCATCGGGCTAATAGAATGCATTGGCCAGCGCTGATTGGCCGAATTCCGTACTCTGGCCAATCAGCACTGGCTAATGCATTGTATTGGCTTGATGAAGCAGTGCTGAATGTGTGTGCTTAGCACACACATTCAGCTCTACTTCATCGGGCTAATAGAATGCATTGGCCAATCAGCGCTGGCCAATGCATTCTATTAGCGTGAACTGAGTTTGCACAGGGGTTCTAGTGCACCCTCGGCTCTGCTACATCAGATTGCTACATCTGATGTAGCAGTGCCGAGTGTGCATCAGATGTGTAGTTGAGCAAAACTGACTCAGCACTGCTAAGTCTGCATTCGCATAGGAATGCATTGGCCAGCCTTCGGCCAATCAGCGCTGGCTCTGCCGGAGGAGGCGGAGTCTAAGGTCGGACCTGAATGGAGACTGGTGTGGAGCTATCTTAGACTCCGCCTCCTCCAGCAGAGCCAGCGCTGATTGGTCGAGTTCCGTACTCTGGCCAATCAGCACTGGCCAATGCATTTCTATGGGGAAAAGTTAGCTTGCGAAAATCGCAAACTGACAGGGATTTCCATGAAATAAAGTGACTTTTATGCCCCCAGACATGCTTCCCCTGCTGTCCCAGTGTCATTCCAGGGTGTTGGTATCATTTCCTGGGGTGTCATAGTGGACTTGGTGACCCTCCAGACACGGATTTGGGTTTCCCCCTTAACGAGTTTATGTTCCCCATAGACTATAATGGGGTTCGAAACCCATTCGAACACTCGAACAGTGAGCGGCTGTTCGAATCGAATTTCGAACCTCGAACATTTTAGTGTTCGCTCATCTCTATTAATGATTATGAAACGTGTAAATGTTACCAGTTGTTAGTGCAAATGAACGAAAAATGTTTTGCTGCCGATTTTCTTTTATACTCAATGTCTGGTGTATCCCGTATTAGTGTCCAGCAATAGTCAGCTAGCATTGATGGATTCCAGTAGCCTTGATAACTAGAGATGAGCGAACACTAAAATGTTCGAGGTTCGAAATCCGAGTCGAACAGCCGCACACTGTTCGACTGTTCGAATGGGTTTCGAACCCCATTATAGTCTATGGGGGGAAATGCTCGTTTCAGGGGTATGCAACATTCGATCAAATTCTACTTACCAAGTCCATGAGTGAGGGTCGGGCTGGATTCTTCTCCCTGCGCAGCGTCCCCGCGTCCTCTTCCTGCCTTGAATTCACTCTGCTAGGCATCGGGCCTAGTCAAAGGCGACTGCGCATGCCCGCGCTACAAGAAAATGGCTGCTTACAGTGTAAGCGGCCATTTTCTTGTAGTGCGGACATGCACAGTCGGCTCTGCCAAGGCCCGATGCCTAAGCAGAGTGAATGCAGAGCCGGAAGAGGACGCGGGGACGCTGCGCAGGGAGAGGACTTCTAAAGGTAAGAGAAGAACCAGCGTTGATTGGCAATGTATAGCATTCTGCCAATCAACGCTGGTTCTGCATCAAATCTTAACTTCGAACAGCTAGTAGTATTTGATCGAGTACGAGTATTTCGAATACCGTAGTATTCGATCGAATACCTACTCGATCGAATACTACTCGCTCATCTCTATTGATAACGCTTTTCCATCATGGCAATATCTTGGTGAAACCGCTCGTCATGTTCATCACTGACTGCACCAAAATTTGCAAGGAAAAATACAAATAAGAATGTAGAAAATGAATTTTCAATAACATGTTGCACTTCATCACTTTGTAAGCTTCAAGAAGGTTGTCAATCAATTTGATGAAGTTTGGTACTTGATAGTTTCCCAGGAAAATCTCTGAAATACCTTTGAAAGATTTACAAGTAATTTGCTTGTCATTCTGTGCTGAGGTGTATATCTATTTCTCTGAGGTATGATAGTGAGTGCTGAGATATGTATCTAATCCTCTGATGTGTGACACTGTGTGCTGAGCTGTGTATCTAATAATCTGATGTGTGCTGAGCTGTGTATCTAATCCTCTGAGGTGTGATAGTGAGTACTGAGGTGTGAATCTATTCCTCTGAGGTGTGATACTCTGTGCTGAGCTGTGTATCTAATCTCCTGATATGTGATGATGTATGCTGTGCTATGTATCTAATTCTCTGATGTGTGTTAGTGTGTGCTGTGCTGTGTATCTAATTCTCTGATGTGTGTATCTCAGTTTGGAAATCAGTATTGGATTGTGTATGTGGAGTGATCATGTGTATGGCAGTTGTATCTCAGGAACAGTAAGTCCAAGAGAGTTGTGACTCATTCTAAAACCTTCCCAGACACCTATTGTATCTATGTGCCAAATTTGGTGAAGATCGGTCCAGTCGTTTGGTTGCACATAAAGAACAGACAGACAGAAACTCATTTTTATATAAATGAGACTAGCAGGAGGACCTGGCTTCACACGGGTATACAGGGGATGGACAAAAAAATGGAAACACTTGACTTTTTGGCATCATAATGTTTGAACATGTTCAAATCAATCAAAACTTGACATATTTTAAAGATTTTTTTTTTTTATACTACCCTTTTTTTTAAAGAAATTTAAGGAGATTGGTTATAACCTTCTAGAAATGGCAGACCTCTCAGACTTTCAAAGAGGCCAAATTGTTGGTGCTGGAATGGCAGGCGCGAGTGTAACAGAAAGTGCCTGAATGTTTGGCGTTTCAAGAGGTAATGTCTCAAAAGTAATGACTGCTTTTGAAAGAGAAGGGAAACTGTCCTCAGCCAAGCACAGGTCTGGTCGAAAGTCGAAATTGTCTGAGAGAGACCGTCGGACTCTAAAGCGAATTGTTAGAGCGGATCGCAAGACCACAGCTCCTAAAATCACTGCAGAGCTCAATAGACACGTACAGAACCCAGTTTCCACAAAAACTGTTTTGAAGGGAGCTTCACAAATCTGTATTCCATGGAAGAGCTGCAATTAGAAAACCTCTGCTCTCAAAGACAAATGTTTCAAAGCATTTAGAGTGGTGTAAAAACCACCAGAAATGGTCCCTTGAGCAGCGGCAAAATGTGATTTTCTCTGACGAATCATCGTTTATAGAGATGAGCGAACACCGTTCAGATCAGCTGATCTGAACAGCACGCTCCCATAGAAATGAATGGAAGCACCTGTGACGCTGACTTTGCCGGCGGCCAGCGTCACAGGTGCTTCCATTCATTTCTATGGGAGCGTGCTGTTCGGATTGGCTAATCCAAACACTGTTCGCTCATCTCTAATTGTTTACCCTTTTTCCGACCTCTGGCCGTGTTTACGTTTCAAGACAGCCAAAAGAATCATTTCATCCAGACTGCCTTCTCCCAACCGTCAAACATGGCGGGAGTTCAGTGATGATCTGGGGTGCTATTTCTTGGAATTCCGCCGGATTAATAATTTCCCTTCATGGAAGAATTAACAGCCATCACTATTTAGGACTTTTAAAAAACAAAAGAGACACCGAGCACACTATATAGTGTAGAATGTCTGATAAATTTTGGTGGAAATAACCAGAAGATTTAAAAGGACCAAATGGCCTCTCACCTGATGAGGTTGTGACAATCGCTCACAACTACGTTTGGGGTTTACCGTCAGGTGGAGGAGGCAGCACGTCTGATGGACACCGGCCAAGGCCGGGGAAGATAGCGTTTTCAATGAAATGGAAAGACGGCGCTCTCAGGTCACAACAGGATTTTATTCAAAAAGACAATGATGCAATTGTGCATCATTGTCTTTTTGAATAAAATCCTGTTGTGACCTGAGAGCGCCGTCTTTCCATTTCATTGAAAACGCTATTTAGGACTTTTGGCTCACCAAATTCATCTTATGGTTCAAGAACTGATTCCAGAGGGGGATGCCATCTTTCAAGATGATAATGCACCAATCCATAGAGCAAGAATTGTTAAAGAATGGCACTAGGAGCATTCTAATGAAGTTCAGCATCTCATCTGGCCACCAAAATCACCAGACCTCAACATTATTGAGCATTTATGGTCGATTTTAGAGATTCAAGTAAGAAGTCTATTTCTACCACCATGGTCTCTAAAAGAACTGGAGGGTACTTTAACCGGTTAAGGACCGCCGTACGTAAAATTACGGCCTGCGGTCCAGGTACCTAAAGACCGGACTATTGTAAAAATACGTCCTGTCTTTAGGTACCTATTTCGCGGGGGGATGGGTGCGGGGAGGACGGGGGTTAGGTGTTACTAACACCTAACCCCTTCCTCAATAACGTCCAGTCGGAACTGAGTCCGACTGGACGTTTTAACCCTTTCGATCGCGCCGTGAAACATCACGGCGCGATCGAAAGGCATCCGCCGACAATTGAATCAGATCGGCACCCCCCGCGGCGAGATCGGAGGGTGCCGATAGCAGTAAAAGGTAGTCTGGGGTCTGGCCAGTGACCCCAGACTGCCCGAAGCCCCCACATACCTGGTGATCCTGCCAGGACCTTCTGATGTCAGGCTGTGCGTCTACACAGCCTGACATCCTGCTACGGAATGCCATGTGGGACACCTGCAGGCTGTGTCTCACATGGCATTCTATATCAGCAAAGTATTGCTGATTGAAGTGTCCTAAATGGACACATGAAAAAGTAAAAAAAAATGTAAAAAAAATAAAATGAAGTGTATGAAAAAAATTAATAAAGTTATAAAGCCCAAAAATCCCTTTTTCTCAATAGAAAATGAATTATATAAAAAAAGAACTAAAAAGTAATAAAAACAATGCATATTTGGTATTGTCGCGTCCGTAACAATCTGTACAATAAAACTGAAATAATATTTAATGTACACGGCGAACGCCGGAAAAAAAAACCGGAAAAAACTCGCCGGAAGTAATGATTTTTCGCCATCTCACCATACAAAATATGCTATAAAAAGTGATCAAAAAGTCATATGCATCCGACAACAGTACCAATAAAAAGCGCACATTGTCCCGCAAAAAGTAAGCCCTCAACCAACTCTGTCAACCGAAAAATAAAAATGTTACGCCTCTTAGAAGATGCGATGCAAAAAACATTGATTTATGTCCCCAAATGTGTTTTTCCTATGCAGAACTAGTAACACATAAAAAAATACTATAAATGAGGTATCGCCGTAACCGTACCGACCCGCAGAATAAAGGGAACATGTTACTTATACTGTACGCTGCATGGCGCAAAATTAAAAAAGTAAAACTCAATGCCAGGATTGATTTTTTTTTTTTAAATCCAGCAAAAAAGGGTTAATAAAATGTATTCAATAAGATGTAGACACCCAAAAATGGTGTCATTACGAAATGCATCTCATCCCGCAAAGAATAAGCCCTTATATGGCCACGTCACCAGAAACATAAAGAAAATATAGCATCTCACAATGTGAAGACAAAAAATTTCAATTTTCATTTTGTACATTAATTTTTGGGAAGCATTTTAGGCTCAAAATGATAATACCCCTTGATACATTCCTTGACAGGTGTAGTTTCTAAAATGGGGTCACTTTTGAGGGGTTTCCATTGTATTGATACTTTAGGGGCTCTGCAAATGCGACATGGCACCTGAAAACTATTCCAGCAACATCTGCCCTCCAAAATCCAAATAGCGCTCTTTCCATTCTGAGCCCCAGCATGTACCCATACAGCAGATTTTGGCCACATATGGGGTATTGCCGTGTTCAGAAGAAATTGTGTAACAAACTGTGGGGGGCTTTTAATTCTTAAACTATTTGCAAAATTAAAACTATGGCGCTAAATGGACGATTTATTGGGAAAAAAAGTAATTTTTCATTTTCACGTCCCAATGTTAATAAAATCTGTGAAACACCTGTGAGGCCAAAATACTCACTCTACCCCTAGACAAATTCTATGAGGGGTGTAGTTTCCAAAATGGGGTCACTTATAGGGGGTTTCCACTGTATTGGTACTTTAGGGGCTCTGCAAATGCGACATGGGACCTGAAAAATATTCCAGCAAAATCTGCCCTCCAAAAGCCAAATAGCCCTCTTTCCATTCTGAGCCCCGCCATGTTCCCATACAGCAGATTATGACCACATATGGGGCATTTCTGTGTTCAGCAGAATTTGTGTAACGAACTTTATGGAGCTTTTTCTCCTTTATCCTCTTGTGAAAATTAAAAATTTGGGGCTAAATTGACAGTTTGTTGAAAAAAAAGTAATTTTTCATTTTCATGGCCCAATGTTAATAAAATCTGTGAAACAGCTGTAGGGTCAAAATGCTCACTCTACCCTTTAATATGTTCTGTGGGGGGTATAGTTTCCCAAATGGGGTCACTTTTAGGGGGTTTCCACTGTATTGGTACTCTAGGGGCTCTGCTAATGCGACATGGCACCTAAAATTATTCCAGCAAAATCTGCCATCCAAAAGCCAAATAGCGCTCCTTCCATTCTGAGCCCCGCCATGTTCCCATACAGCAGATTATAGCCACATATGGGGTATTGCCGTGTTCAGGAGAAATTGTTTAACAAACTGTGGGGGGCTTTTACTCCTTTAACCCTTTGTGAAAATGAAAACTTTGGAGATAAAGTGACATTTTAGTAATTTTTCATTTACACATCCCAATGTTAGTAAAATCTGTGAAACAACTGTAGGGTCTAAATGCTGACTATACCCCTTGATGAATTCTGTGAGGGGTGTGGATTCTAAAATGGGGTCATCTGTTTAATCATCTGACGTGTGATATTGTGTGTTCAGCTGTGAATTTAATCCTTTGACGTGTGATACTGTGTGCTGAGTTGTGTAACTAATCCTCTGACGTGATACAGTGTACTAAATTGTGTATCTAATCCTCCAACGTGTTATACTGTGTTCTCAGCTGTGTATCTAATCCTCTGATGTGTGATACTGTGTGCTGAGCTATGTATCTAATCCTCCGGCATGTGATACTGTGTGCTGGGCTGTGTATTTAACCCTCTGATGGTTTGGTATTAGTGGTTGGATACAAGTGAAGTAATGCTGTGTGCATGTGTAGTGACTGTGTGTATGGCAGTTGGAATATGAATGAAAGACATGCAGGTTTGAATTGGCTAATGCAGGTCATTGTTATGGGAATACTGTAACTCAGGAATGGTACGTCCGAGAGAGCTGTGGATCAGTCCAGTTGTTTGGTTGCACATAAAGAACATATAATATATATATATATATATATATATATATATATATATATATATATATATTTTATTTGCTTTGTTTTTTCCTTTTATTGAAGCACCCCAAAAATCTTTGTTGATCATTTTATTAAACATAATACAAAATCTTGCCAAATAGTCAACCAATTTAAGATGTAGTTTGACCCAAGCTGAGTGAATCATACATAATGTAAATCTCGAGGGGTTTTGCCCATCTCTAAATTATTACTATTTTATCCTAGATCAGTTATGGGGCAAGAGATCCTCTTCTAAGTGATAAAAGGCTTTACCCAAACTTCTTCCGAACAGTCCCAGATGACAAGATACAAATTTTAGCATTTGTGAAGCTTCTGGAAAGATTCCAGTGGAATTGGGTTGGGATTATCACATCAGATGATGAGAGCGGACGGCAGGAGCTACAGCAGATAATCCGACAATTTACATCTCATCAGATTTGTGTGGAGTTCTCCATTCTTGTATCTGTGACTAGTCATAGATCTGTTCCTCCAACTTTACAGGACTCATCTACTGATGTTATTATTATATGCGGCACCTATAGTATGCCTTATGTAAAGTTTTTATACAATGTAGATCATGTCCTAAATAATAAGACTCTTATACTTCCAATTTCATGGTCACTTGCAAGAGAACTTATACTTTATGGAGAACGTGGAGTTGCGGCTAATTGTAGTTTAGTGTTTTCCATCCCCAGATACAATGTTACTGGGAAAGAGTTTTTGAACATTTTTCAGTTATTTCAACGACCATCTGATGGGATACTGGAAGATATCTGGATGACTACCTGCTATTGCTTTTCAGGAAATACATTAAAGGACAAACTTATCCCATTAACATGTCGTTATCCATTTTATCACTGTTCTAAGGACACAAAACATAATATACAGTTCAATTTTTCTGAAGACCCAGCTCCTTACCAAGTGTACACTGCTGTCTATATTATGGCTCAGGCTTTACATGGACTGAACATTTTCCTTAATAATGGGAAGCAAAATCCCTTACAAATCTCTTACTATAAAAGCAGAGTGAGTATAAGAAGTGCAGGATATTCCATTACTAATAAAACACTTTACTGGAAGGAGAAGAATAGAAATTAAGAAGGAAATAATACATTTGCACAGTAGGCTCCTGTATTGAACTATGCCAGCGGCCGTTTTTGGGTGGCCGCTCTTGCAGTTCAATACAGGAGCGGCCAGCGGCCATTTTTGGGTAGCCGCTGTATGCTCCTGTATTGAACTACAAGAGCAAGAGCTCTTGTAGTTCAATACAGGAGCCTAATGCGCAGGCGTTGGACCGCATCAGAAGACAGAAGAGGCGGAGTTGCTGCTCATGAAGGAGGCGGCGCTGGAAACAGCTCTCGGGCAGCAATGGGGATGTGCCCACCAGTGTTTCAGCGCTGGGGCCCTCCCTCATTGCTTCGGAGAGCTCATTTGCATACCGGTTAAAACCGGTATTTCTACGGAACGGCATGGCGGAGACCATGTCTAAAGGTAGGAGACGAATAGCCTTTCTTAAGGCTATTCCGACGTGGTCATTAGAAAAAATGTTAGTTTAGTGGTAGAATCCCTTTAAGGTTTTTCTCATGGACACTAAACACAACACATAAATCCATAAGAATGAACTGGGTGGCCTATAGACGGTAACTTCACATTGTTATTCATTGATATGTTGGAATGTATAATGATTTTAAAGAGGTAAAAGAGTTAAGACTTATGACAAATCGGATTGGAATCTTCTAGAAATAAATGATTTATCTTTTAAAGTTAACAAAATACATAAAAGCAGAGAAGGAGTCTCTAAATGGGAATAGAGACTGGATATCAGCGCTGGATATAAGTAACTGGGTGACGAGAATATATGAAGGGATAGAAGTGATATCCAGGACGCCTGTCGGGAGATTTGATGCATCATTTCCAGAGGATCAGCAGCTGAATATGAGTTCCCAGGAAGTCACATGGAGACACAACCTGGTAAGTTACTATGTAGACCTTTACTAATATGCATATAAACTTGGAGGATTACTGTATCCTGTCCTATCGACATGTGCTGTATATGTAAGGTAGAGAAGAAATATAACCCGGAGCCATAAGCTATGCCATACAGTGACTATGATCATAAACATTTAACCCTGCAGGCGCCATGGTCATTAGATAGCTCAGCTCCCAAGTGATCAGTCAATATTAGACGGCCACTTCTGCCCCTTTATCCCGATCCATTATCTGACCCTTACCCGCTTCTGACCCTTGTGACCCTTTATCCCAATGCTTTCAGTTGCCAGTTTTTCCAGTCATATCAAACGTATCAAATTATATCAGTATTATAGTGTCGGGGGATGTGGTAGACATTTTTGTGTCAACCGGGGGTAACTATGAATGGGCCTCATCACAACTTAGCTCCTCCTTTCCCAGTCCCCACATGGTATAAATGCTAAAAGATGAAAAGGAAACACCGAGCGGCCCATAGTGTAATTTTGTATGATGGTACCAATAATGTGGATAGAGATAAGAGTCACTCTCACCTTGTGGGGTTGTGAAGATGGTCACAACTCCTCACTGCACATAGGGACCAGTTTGGTCAGAGGATCCCTCTCTCTGGGCGGGGTCAAGCTGCAAAGCTCCTCACACCTCTCGGATGTATGTAGGAGGAACAAAAGAAGCGGCACACAGATTCGCTCATGAATCTGGTTTAAAGGAACTGCGCTCCCACCATAGAAGTTGAATAAATAGTTTTATTGGCAATAAAACTTCAATACAACGCGTTTTAGGCCTACAAATTGCCCTTCCTCAGGTGTAATAGTTTTCCACCGTTGGGCCAGATGTGTCACTGTTAGGATGGGGTCCTGCAGGTTGTCCATCCCAGCGCACAGAGCCATCTGCAGGTCAATCCAGCTCTCACCCTCGGCATCGTGCATTGAGATGTGTGGAGTCTAAGTCCAGCGTTTCCCCTACTGAGCATGCTCGGACCTTTTGGAGTAGCTCGGATTCTAAGTCCCATTCTATCCCTACTGAGCATGCTCGGACTTTCTTGAGTCACTCTGATCCTAAGTCCCATGTTCCCCTACTGAGCATGATCAGTGAGTTCATGGCCATTGCCCTGTGGGCGGGGACTTGCCTTTTTATAGTGTGAGTTGACCCCTGCCGGGTGCTCACACTTTGATTAAATGTCGTTAAGACAGGAGTTCAGGGCTAGGTTCCGGTGTTAGGCAAGTTGCCAGATTAAGCTTCCAGGATAGGACTCCTTGGCCCCACCTGGGCACTGAAGAGACCCCAGAGTCTACTAAATCTCCAGCGCCGCCTCCATCTTCTTCAGGAACGGCCTCTCTGTGCGTCTTCTTCCGGAGCTGGGTTCAAACTTCTACGCATGTAAGCAGCCATTTTTCTGTGGCCACTTATACAGTAAGCTGGGGTAAGAAGCCACAAAAAAATGGCCGCATGCACGTGAAATCGGCTCTGGCAGGGGCCTGACGGCAGAGCCGACTGTGCATGCATAGAAGTTTGAACCCAGCTCCGGAGATTTCTCTCGCAGCTTTGGGGACACCCCCAGTGCTGCAAGAGAACTATTTTGCATACAGATAAAAACTGGGATTTCTACTGAACAACGACATGGAGAAAACATCTAAAGGTGACACAACCGTGAGGAACAAAACATGGGATTTACAATTTAAGTGAACATGATTCTCTTCTACACAGATTCCTGAAGGTCGATGCAGTGTGTTCTGTCTGCCAGGAACCCGAAAAGTTCTCAGGGAAGGAAATCACATCTGCTGCTATGACTGTATCCCATGTCTGGAAGGAGAATATGCAAATCATTCTGGTAAAATGTATTTCATTTATATTATTATAATAAAGTCTTTGTATCCTTTGAATTCTATGGTTTAATACATATGACAAATTAGAAGAAAAAATGTTCTAAAAAAAAAAATCAAGGTCTTAAAACCAGGTAAGATTGTGCGGTTCCACTGTTAAAATAGGTAGTGACATTTAGGCTCTTCGCTGATTGGCCTCAGTGGTCACGGAACTGCCAAAGCCAATCAGTGGCTGCAGCATAACACCGTGAGATGTCGCAGGAGCAGATGACATGGGAGGAGGGGTGCGAGAGGACACCGGAGAAACAGGGATAGGTGAGTATACTTTTTTTTTTTAACTTCTTTCACTGCCCTCAACCAGTGCAGCTATTATCAGTAAAGAACATGGCAGAGAAATAAAGCTTTTCTAACATTGTTTACTTTGGCAAGACATCCAGTTGTTTCTCTAATCTCCACCATTTTATAGCAAACTCTATATATCTGGTTCAGAATTTTCTTACTTGTTTCAGTTGAAGGCATCATGTTATTAAGACAGTTTGGTCAACTTTTTGAAGAACTCAATTCCTCTGTATATGTCACCAAAGATTGACAGAGGCATCTAAAATACTGAATACTAAGATTATCTTTTTTTTTTTTTTTTTCATAGACAGTGACAATTGCCAGAGATGTCCTGAAGATGAATGGCCGAATGAGGGAAAGGACAATTGTGTGCTCAGAGATTATGAGTTTTTCTCCTATGAGACTGATGTCCTTAGTTCAGTCTTTTCCACCATCTCCATATTACTATCTCTTATAACTGTATCTATAATAGGAATATTCACTTTATTCCGGAACACTCCCATTGTCAGAGCCAATAACCGGAACCTCAGCTTCATCCTACTGAGCTCTCTCATCTTCAGCTTACTCTCTGTGTTTCTGTTTATCGGTCGTCCGGTGGATATAACCTGCATGGTGCGACAAATCTGCTTTGGGACCTTCTTCACAGTCGCCGTGTCTTCTGTCCTGGCCAAGACCATCATAGTCTACATAGCATTCAAGGCCACCAGACCTGACAGCTCCTGGAGAAAGTGTGTGGGAGTTAAGCTTCCTTATTCAGTGGTGTTGGTCTGTTCATCTATTCAGATTGTGAATGCCGTTATCTGGTTGTCAGTGTCTCCTCCATACCAAGAGTATAACCTGGATTATCCTGGGAAGATCATCATCCAGTGTAATGAAGGTTCTGTCTTGGCCTTTTACCTCATGTTGGGTTATATGGGCTTTCTGGCGGTGCTGAGTTTTGTTCTAGCTTTTATGGTGAGGACATTACCTGATATCTATAATGAAGCCAAGTACATCACCTTCAGCATGCTGGTGTTCTGCAGTGTCTGGATCTGTGCCATCCCGGCCTATCTGAGCAGTACAGGGAAACACATGGTCATCGTAGAGATATTCGCCATATTGTGTTCCGGGGGAGGAATATTGAGCTGCATGTTCTTACCTAAATGTTACAATATCCTGATAGACCCTGAAGTGAACAGTAAAATGCACATCTTACATAGAAACTTTAAGTGATTTGTTGTTGGGACTTTAAAGCAGCGATCTAGAAAAACTCCAAGAAATTGATACAGAAAGTATATTGGAAAATTGTATTATACATACAATAATATTCATCTCTCAATATGGATCTGAAACTGGACAAGCGCTTCAACTAGAAAGATGTCAATAAATATATTATATTGTTATTAGAGATGAGCGAGTACTGTTCAGATCAGCCGATCCGAACAGCACGCACGCATTGAAATGAATGGAAGCACCTGGTACTTCCGCTTTGACGCCGGCTGGCCGCTTAACCCCCCGCGTGCCGGCTACGTCCATTCATTTCAATGTGTGCATGCTGTTCGGATCGGCTGATCCGAACAGTACTCGCTCATCTCTACTTGTTATGACAAATCACTATTTATAGATTTTGTGCTATCAGATTGTTTTGCATCTACATGACTACGACTACAGGAATACTTATCATTTATTACATCTGCTATTACCAGGACTATTAGAAGACTACAAATGTATAAAGATAGAAAGTCAGGGAGGCTTCCTGGACTACAGGACATTTGCTTCTACCAGAACTACTTATAAATCTGTTACTGATACTTTACCATTTAATGCTCAACTACTGCTGATGATTTTCTTAAATAAAGAGAAGAATATTACAATGAAAATATATTTGGGATTTACTGTTAGAAATAATATGATCACTATTACTCTCATTCTATTAAAAGCAAAAACAAAACAAAAATAAAACCAAACAAACAAAAAAAAGTAGCGGTAATACTGGCCGATAATTGTTATTGACCTTTCAATCTCTTATTAATAAGGACATTAATACTAATGAATATCCTGCAGACATGAGCACATTGAAATGGTAATTCATCAATATTCATAAATTTTCCTGGAGGACCCTTATTATGGTAATACACCAGCCTACATAGAAGGGAATATTGGAAATAAATATTAATCTATAAAATCTAGTATAGAACACTGTCAGGGCTCCTAGGAACCTATCTATAAAACATAGTGTAGAATACTGTCAGGGCTCATAGGAACCTATCTATAAAATATATTGTATGACACTGTCAGGGCACCTAGGAACCTATCTATAAAACATAGTGTATAACACTGTCAGGGCTCCTAGGAACCTATCTATAAAATATATTGTATGACACTGTCAGGGCACCTAGGAAACTATCTATAAAACATAGTGTAGAACACTGTCAAGGCTCCTAGGAACCTATATATAAAACATAATGTAGAACACTGTCAGGGCTCCTAGGAACCTATCTATAAAACATAGTGTAGAATACTCTTAGGGCTCCTAGGAACCTATCTATAAAACATAGTGTATAATACTGTCAGGACTCCTAGGAACCTATCTATAAAATATATTGTATGACACTGTCAGGGCACCTAGGAAACTATCTATAAAACATAGTGTAGAACACTGTCAAGGCTCCTAGGAACCTATATATAAAACATAATGTAGAACACTGTCAGGGCTCCTAGGAACCTATCTGTAATACATAGTGTAGAACACTGTCAGGGCTCCTAGGAACCTATCTATAAAACATAGTGTAGAACACTGTCAGGGCTCCTAGGAACCTATCTATAAAACATAGTGTAGAACACTGTCAGGGTTCCTAGGAACCTATCTATAAAACATAGTGTAGAATACTGTCAGGGCTCCTAGGAACCTATCTATAAAACGTAGTGTAGAATACTGTCAGGGCTCCTAGGAACCTATCTATAAAACATAGTGTATAATACTGTCAGGGCTCCTAGGAATCTATCTATAAAACATAGTTCACCAGAATCAACATCAAGTTCTTCCATGTGAATGGATCCAAAGGGTTGAAGTGGTAGTAGTTGCTATTGGACCCTGGACTCTGAGGGAGGACCAAAGGTCTTTCTGACACATAAAATATACTACTATTCTAAATGGCACAAGGTACATAGAGTTAAGGCACACACCTATGAACTTCAGTATACAAAAATATACACAATTAGTAGAACTTGAGGAGATTCAAAGAAAGAAAAGGCTAAATATGAGAATCAGCGCCAAATTCCTCCATGTGAATCGACCCTTATAGCTACATCTCTGTCATAGCCCATACGGAATCTGAGTAGTGATGTCCTCAACATTTGCATTTATGAAATTTTCACGTAATCTTAGGAGATGTTGCAGACCCCTCTTCTCCTGATCTGGAACCCAACAGAGGGCCTCATGCACATGACCAAGTGTCCAGCCAAGACTGTTCTGATGCTCCATTCTGTTCCTATATTTTATAGGACCTGCTATATAAATACAGTCCTATGAAAAAGTTTGGGCACCCCTATTAATCTTAATCATTTTTAGTTCTAAATATTTTGGTGTTTGCAACAGCCATTTCAGTTTGATATATCTAATAACTGATGGACACAGTAATATTTCAGGATTGAAATGAGGTTTATTGTACTAACAGAAAATGCGCAATATGCATTAAACCAAAATTTGACCGGTGCAAAAATATGGGCACCTCAACAGAAAAGTGACATTAATATTTAGTACATCCTCCTTTTGCAAAGATAACAGCCTCTAGTCGCTTCCTGTAGCTTTTAATCAGTTCCTGGATCCTGGATGAAGGTATTTTGGACCATTTCTTTCTACAAAACAATTCAAGTTCAGTTAAGTTTGATGGTCGCCGAACATGGACAGCCCGCTCTCAAATGATCTGAAAACAAAGATTGTTCAACATAGTTGTTCAGGGGAAGGATACAAAACGTTGTCTCAGAGATTTAACCTGTCAGTTTCCACTGTGAGGAACATAGTAAGGAAATGGAAGACCACAGGGACAGTTCTTGTTAAGCCAAGAAGTGGCAGGCCAAGGAAAATATCAGAAAGGCAGAGAAGAAGAATGGTGAGAACAGTCAAGGACAATCCACAGACCACCTCATACGTTTTATTGAAGGTCTACCGGCCACTTTTATAGACGACGAACTTTTTCCTGACAAGGTAAATTTGACAATTGTTGATGATCTCATGGAGAGCGCTAGCCAGAATGGCGAGATAGAGAAGGCTTTCACCAAGTACGTACATCACAGAAATCTGAGCATTTTCTATTTAGTTCAGAACATATTTTGTCAGGGTAAAAAGAGTAGAACAATAGCTTTAAACACAAAGTACATGGTTCTCTTTAATAATCCTCGTGATAAATTACAAGTTATGATACTAGCACGGCAGATGTACCCGGGGAAAACACGCTTCTTTTTAGAAGCTTTTGAAGACGCAACACGTAACCCTTACGGTTATTTGTTAGTAGACTTAAGAGGTTCTACTCCTGAGGATATGCGATTAAGAGCGGGTTTGTTTCCACCAGATTTACCAGTTGCCTATGTTCAAAAGAAAATCAAAGGTTAATAAGACAAAAACTTAGAGGTCTAGTCACATTCTATGTCCTGCGCATAGTATCGACAAGATGTCTGAGAGAATACGCCATAACTGGCACCTCTTAAAAACTCTGGTGAAGGCACCCCCGCCGCTCAGGACATCAATTTTACGCAATGCCAGTAGAGATTTAATACTGGCCATAGGTGAAATTGCTTTAAATATTTTGAAAGGTAGAATTCCTCTAAAAGAGAGACAGAAGAATATACTCAAGAAATGGCGTAAGTCTATAAGACAGCTGGGGGATAAATATATAGACGCAGAGAAAAAGAAGCGCATAGTGAACCAGTGCGGCGGATTTATAGGACCTCTGCTGAGTTTTGCTATACCGCTAATAGCTGGACTTATTGCTAATAAGTAATGGAACACGCAGAGAAAATGTACCTGGTTCCTAAAAGTGAACTTAACAAACTAAAACAGACTATTACACCAGCACCCACTATGCGCCAAAATACCCTGCATACTCTTGAGAAGGAGCTTAACCACATTTTACAGCGTAGAGATCTTCCTGACGATGTGAAGATTAAGAGATACACAGAGGTGCTAGCGAGGTACTTGAATCTTGTAAAACAGGAGACGACCGAGTTATCTAGTTTGAACCTTATTGCGTCTCCTCTCACCGACCACCAGCAATTGTCAAATACACTACCTGATAAAAAGGCTTCAATCCGTGAAATTGTGGACAGTGTCAGCCCGCGCTTTAAAAGGAGCGCAGAAATTATACTGAGCAAAATGGATCAGAAATCAGATGTCACAGCCTGGAATGACAAAGGTGAATTTATTTACAGAGGGGAACCGATCCCCGGATCTAATATGTTGGATCTCATTAAACACGCCACGCAGAGTCACAGCTTGGTGAAAAAGAATACGCCGCCCGGCTGGGACGTATTTTTCAGCTCGATGGCCGAATTAAATATACCCTCCAGTGTGGTGGGTAATCCGACCAGAAGGGAAAATCTGGACCGTTTAAAAATGAATTTGACTCACCCCTCAACTTCAGAACTACCTCGGTCCTGAACCCACATTTTCCCTCATCACCCACAGCCTCGGGACTGCCCCATGCGACTTTATTACCTAAAGTGAGAACTTTTCCACTACTACAGCAGGCGTGGTTAACATTGTAATAATGATAATGTGTACTGTGTTTTTGGTATTCTGAATAAAATTATTATATATTTTTTAAAAATAAATGCTGTGTGTTTGTGGTTTTTTGCTCGTACGCAGAATGTACCATAAGTTCTGCTGAAAAGCCATGCGCGGTCATCCCAATCGCTCATTGTGGCCAGGTCCTCTGCATGTCAAGACATGTTTTTGCGCTACACGCCTGCGCAGAAGCACGGCCCGTAGTTGTATTAGGGGAACTTTGTACGGACATGTCACAATATGTCTTGCCGTCTTCTGGGGTGGGTGTGTACGAGCTTGACTCATGACGCCACGCAGCGGTGCTGAAGTACATAGCTGTTTGAGGGATGCAAGGCCCAAATAATGGGTGGGTGTAGACGTAGGGTCCCAACCCCAAATATCGTAGAAATGGAACGTCACACTTGTAGTTGTGCCAAAGAACAATGATTTATTGGTGTAGAGTAAAACGTTTTTCGATATTTCATATATCTTCTTCAGACTCTACATATAGAACAAAAATGAATAGAACACAAACAACATGCATTCGCATTATTACATGCACAAGAATAAATTTAAATAAAGTAAAAAAGAGCCAATCCATATGGTGCAGGTATGAACGTGATTTCCAAAGTTAGGTGAACGTGCTGAATATCCTAGTAGACATGGTGAAAAAACCAGGTTGGAGGCCTCAAAGATATCGAAAACAATTTTAGTTAAGAGGAAATGAGTATCATATCAATAGTGATATAGTGAGAAGAGAGATAGGAGAAAGGACTACTTAGACTGGGAGTCCATATCATATGAAACACAAGAAAAAGAGTATGAAAATAAAATAAAAAAATAAAAATAAAACAATAAAGATGAAAATTAAAAATAAATAAAATACCTTCAATTCAAATAATAGTACTCCTAGTATAGGGTTTCCTGGGTATTGGAAATGACAAGCTCTGTAGATCACATCAAAATAGAGCTTAATGTCATAAAGCTCAATATACATACACATGGGTAACCAAATGATAAGTATATATTCCTAATACCAGAATGCTATATATATAAACATATATATACATATATATATACATACATATATATATACATACAGAGTGCATCCGTGCATGGTGGACAAGTGGTTAGTATACAGTTCTGAACAGAAACAATAATGTGGTAATGGTGCACTCATGCATGAACAATAAATATATAGTATATAGTACCCAACGTATGGTTAATGGATATATTCAAATGATATACCCATATAAAAGATAATGACATAATGCAAAGGATACTTCATGCTAAACAAACAGAGTATCCAGGAAGATATAATAGGTAGAAAGTGGCTCGCTGTATAATAAAGATCTTACCTCCGCACGGAGAAGCCTGCAGGGTCCGCTGTGTAATAACAGTAATGGTGGGTGACCAATTGGCGCCAAAAATGAAAAAGCCGTATGGCTACAGAGGATGGCGTGTGGCAGTGTCTGGACTCCCGGCTTATGAATCCAGCCGGAAGCCGACACGTGTGTGCGCACGTACTGCGCATGACAGAGTGGGCGGGGATAGGTTACGTGCGGCCGGCTGGCCGCGATGGATGTGCGCATGCGCTCCCGGCTGAGCGTGTGTGCGCATAGGCAGCAAAAGAGAAAAGAAGGAAGCTGATCCTAATGCAAGCGCGCATGCGCTTGAGATGAGCTGACTGGAGTAACGATACCTAGATGCTAGTAAGGCATAGGCTAATAGAAGAAAAAGAAAAGAAGAAGACGGTTTGCTGCATCTATGGTCTGCTGCATCTATATAAAGTAAAGTGTAAACAGGAGGACAATAATGGTTAATGGAACCAAGTAGACCCACTAAAGGCAACAAAAAGAAGTAATAGTAATATGAGTAGATAAGAGATATGTGCCTAAAGAATAGGAACACCAATTATAATAGTGATGTACAAAGACATAAGACTAGTACTCGTAGTGATAAGGAAGAAATAGGGAAGAAAATGAAAAGAAGAATAAAGTAAAAAAATATAAAAATAAAAATAAAACCAAAAATTAAAAATAAAATAAAAATTAAAAATTAAAAATAAAAATAAAAATAAAAAATAAAAATTAAAAATTAAATGAGTCTGAAAAGGATACTATGGATTGCGGACCCTGGAGGCACAGTCGCGGCGGGGGTGTTAGCGAGCCTGTCAAGAATAATAAGACAATTAAGTACAGGTAAATACAAAACAGAACACCAGTAAATGCAATTGTGTGACAAATCAATACATCATTAGATGAATGCATGTATGTCATATTCACGGTTAAGACCCTTCGGTTCAAGGGTCTGTAACCTGTGAATCCAGTATGCCTCGCGCCTCTTCAAAATCAAGATGCGGTTACCACCCCTTCTCGGGATTTCGACATGCTCAAGAATTTGGAAACGAAGTTGCGTAATGTTATGGTTTTTGGCCTCAAAGTGTGCTGGTATGGGAAGAAATAAATTTTTACACCTTATATTGGATTTATGTTGTTTAATGCGGTCCCGGATACGCTGGGTGGTCTCCCCAACGTACCCGAGACCGCACGGACACTTTATAAGATACACTACATAGTTAGATTCACATGTGTAGTAGTTATTAATTGGAATGGTTTGGCCGTTCAGGGGATGGTAAATCATATCACCTTTCTGCACATTAGAACATTGTTGGCAATGTAAACAGGGAAAGGTGCCTTTCCGTGGAGTATTTAGGAAGGTTTGACGGGGTGATTTGGTGGCTGATCCAATATCAGCCTTGACAAGGCGATCTCGAAGATTATGTGGGCGCTTATAGCATGGTAGAAAAGGTAGCTGGAACTCGGGAACCCGGGATATGCCTTGCTTAGGATGGACCAATGGCCTCTGATAATATTGTGTATTTTATGTGCAAAAGGGTGGAAATTATGCACGAAGGGGATCCTATTGGTAGTGGTCCTAGTTGGTCTGATGGGAAGAGGAGAGGTAGTGTCCTGGAGTGCTTTATTTAACACCTTTTTAGGATATCCACGTTGGCTGAATTTGTGGAGCATTTCGGTGTATCTAACTCTCCTCAGATTAGGATCATCCACAATGCGTGTAACCCTATTCAGTTGTGATCTGGGTAATGCTTTTTTAAGGGCGGGTGGATGGCAGCTAGAAAAGTGGAGGAGGCTGTTGCGATCCGTGGACTTAGTAAACAAATCAGACTCAAGACATCCCATTTCTGTAATGGAGACCCTGGTGTCGAGATAGTTAATGGATTCGACACTAAAACTCAGTGTAAATTGCAATTCGGGCCATACGCTGTTGAGGTAGTCGGTAAAGGTCTGTAGTGTCTCAACTGTACCAGTCCAAATACAAAAAATATCATCTATATACCTTCTCCAAACTAGGGAGAATTGTTGGAATAGATCATTAGAGTAGACAAAGTGGTCTTCAAATGCAGCCATATAGGCGTTCGCATATGGGGGGGCCATATTGGACCCCATTGCGGTGCCACGTCCCTGCCCATAGTATTGATCTTGAAAAAGGAAGTAGTTTTCTTCCAATATAATAGATAGTAAGTCAAGTACCAAGTCAATGACTTCGGGATCTAGTTTAGCTTTCCTAAGTAGGGTTTCAGTCGCTGCGATGCCCTTTCCATGTTCAATAGAAGTATAAAGGCTGACCACATCCCAGGTCACTAGGATGCTATTTTTGGGTAATGCTGTTAAACCATGAATTAGGTCGAGAAAACCAGAAGTATCAAGTAGAAAGGACTTAGTCATCTTAATGTGGGGTGTCAAAATCTTTTCAATGAATATTGCCAAGGGTGAAAAAATGGAATCGGTAGAAGCCACTATAGGGCGTCCTGGGGGGTTGCTCAGCCTTTTATGAATTTTGGGTAGTATATAAATTACCGGGGTAATTGGATCCGATTTAGTAAGAAAGTTGTAAGTGTACAGGTCAATATTATTCTTATGAAGGTGTTTGTCCAATGTAGCCTTAATCCTATCTCTGATTCTAAACATTGGATTATGTGTAAGGGGAGTATAGACATCCCTATCATTTAATTGACGATGGATTTCAGTGATGTAGTCATCACGATCCATAATGACAAGGGCGCCCCCTTTGTCCGCGGGTTTTATAATAATGGATTTGTTATCCAATAATGAGTTCAATGCAAGTTTCTCGTCCCTGGTAAGGTTAGTGGTGCAGGTTAGGTTATTTTTCTCAACAGAAGTTCTGAATTTGTCAATATCCCTATTGATCAATGAAATAACAGTCTCCACCGGAGGGGAGTTTTTAGGAGGCATAAAACTGCTCTTGTTTTTAAGACCCAGCTGCTTGCAGCTGATCTTGCTAACCATGTCCCCATCCGATGGTACAGATGGTTCTTTAGCAAAATGTACCTTAAGTCGAAGGGAGCGAAATAATCGTTGTAAATCCAAATCAAGTTGGAACAGGTCGAACTTATATGTGGGGCAAAAAGAGAGGCCCTTCTGTAATAATTCTAGTTGGGTAGGGGTGAGAAAAATGGAAGAAATGTTGACTATCAATGAGTCAGATCCTACCTGGGATCTAGTGGCCATTGGTGTTGGAGAAGCCGTAGGGGTATTGAAACGGCCTCTTCTCCTCGGTAGACCCCTTTGAGGATATGTGGTGCCTTGGAAGGACCGGTCACTACCGGCACTTGAATCGGAGGAATCAGGAGTGTTGGGTCGACGTCTAAAATTTTGTTGCGTTGTGGGGTATCCTTCCTTCCACCTATATACCCGATTGTTCTGGTAATCCTCCTGATCTCTCAGAAACTTCCTCCTTTTTTGTGTCTGAAGGTCCTTCCGATATTGGATTAGTGAAGTATCAATTTTGTCTCGTAGATTAGTGAATTCCAATTCCGTGCTAGTAGCACGCAATTGGGATTCCAGCTCTCAATTTGGGCACGTAATGTTGCAATATTTTTCTGCAAAAAATTAACAGTTAACGTCATAATATCAAATGAACACTTGTTCAAAATGAGCTCAAATTGATTACAAAAATCTTTATCGTCCTTAAATATTGTAGGGACCACCGACATCCTGAGGCCGCGTGGAATTCTTAAATTCTTAATATATTCTGCCATGGTGACGCAATGCAGTTCCATACTCACTAATCTTTTCCTTTCTTTTTCGTAGTTGCGTGTTTTTGTCTCCATAGGAGCGGAGTTGAGGAAGTCACGGTCATACGTCACGCCCGCAAGTATTCCAGCAGTCTCCTCTGGATTGTACGAGAAGACCAAATTCTCCATGGCTCCGTGAATCCTTGCAAAGGGTAGATACGTGTTTGAGGGATGCAAGGCCCAAATAATGGGTGGGTGTAGACGTAGGGTCCCAACCCCAAATATCGTAGAAATGGAACGTCACACTTGTAGTTGTGCCAAAGAACAATGATTTATTGGTGTAGAGTAAAACGTTTTTCGATATTTCATATATCTTCTTCAGACTCTACATATAGAACAAAAATGAATAGAACACAAACAACATGCATTCGCATTATTACATGCACAAGAATAAATTTAAATAAAGTAAAAAAGAGCCAATCCATATGGTGCAGGTATGAACGTGATTTCCAAAGTTAGGTGAACGTGCTGAATATCCTAGTAGACATGGTGAAAAAACCAGGTTGGAGGCCTCAAAGATATCGAAAACAATTTTAGTTAAGAGGAAATGAGTATCATATCAATAGTGATATAGTGAGAAGAGAGATAGGAGAAAGGACTACTTAGACTGGGAGTCCATATCATATGAAACACAAGAAAAAGAGTATGAAAATAAAATAAAAAAATAAAAATAAAACAATAAAGATGAAAATTAAAAATAAATAAAATACCTTCAATTCAAATAATAGTACTCCTAGTATAGGGTTTCCTGGGTATTGGAAATGACAAGCTCTGTAGATCACATCAAAATAGAGCTTAATGTCATAAAGCTCAATATACATACACATGGGTAACCAAATGATAAGTATATATTCCTAATATCAGAATGCTATATATATAAACATATATATACATATATATATACATACATATATATATACATACAGAGTGCATCCGTGCATGGTGGACAAGTGGTTAGTATACAGTTCTGAACAGAAACAATAATGTGGTAATGGTGCACTCATGCATGAACAATAAATATATAGTATATAGTACCCAACGTATGGTTAATGGATATATTCAAATGATATACCCATATAAAAGATAATGACATAATGCAAAGGATACCTCATGCTAAACAAACAGAGTATCCAGGAAGATATAATAGGTAGAAAGTGGCTCGCTGTATAATAAAGATCTTACCTCCGCACGGAGAAGCCTGCAGGGTCCGCTGTGTAATAACAGTAATGGTGGGTGACCAATTGGCGCCAAAAATGAAAAAGCCGTATGGCTACAGAGGATGGCGTGTGGCAGTGTCTGGACTCCCGGCTTATGAATCCAGCCGGAAGCCGACACGTGTGTGCGCACGTACTGCGCATGACAGAGTGGGCGGGGATAGGTTACGTGCGGCCGGCTGGCCGCGATGGATGTGCGCATGCGCTCCCGGCTGAGCGTGTGTGCGCATAGGCAGCAAAAGAGAAAAGAAGGAAGCTGATCCTAATGCAAGCGCGCATGCGCTTGAGATGAGCTGACTGGAGTAACGATACCTAGATGCTAGTAAGGCATAGGCTAATAGAAGAAAAAGAAAAGAAGAAGACGGTTTGCTGCATCTATGGTCTGCTGCATCTATATAAAGTAAAGTGTAAACAGGAGGACAATAATGGTTAATGGAACCAAGTAGACCCACTAAAGGCAACAAAAAGAAGTAATAGTAATATGAGTAGATAAGAGATATGTGCCTAAAGAATAGGAACACCAATTATAATAGTGATGTACAAAGACATAAGACTAGTACTCGTAGTGATAAGGAAGAAATAGGGAAGAAAATGAAAAGAAGAATAAAGTAAAAAAATATAAAAATAAAAATAAAACCAAAAATTAAAAATAAAATAAAAATTAAAAATTAAAAATAAAAATAAAAATAAAAAATAAAAATTAAAAATTAAATGAGTCTGAAAAGGATACTATGGATTGCGGACCCTGGAGGCACAGTCGCGGCGGGGGTGTTAGCGAGCCTGTCAAGAATAATAAGACAATTAAGTACAGGTAAATACAAAACAGAACACCAGTAAATGCAATTGTGTGACAAATCAATACATCATTAGATGAATGCATGTATGTCATATTCACGGTTAAGACCCTTCGGTTCAAGGGTCTGTAACCTGTGAATCCAGTATGCCTCGCGCCTCTTCAAAATCAAGATGCGGTTACCACCCCTTCTCGGGATTTCGACATGCTCAAGAATTTGGAAACGAAGTTGCGTAATGTTATGGTTTTTGGCCTCAAAGTGTGCTGGTATGGGAAGAAATAAATTTTTACACCTTATATTGGATTTATGTTGTTTAATGCGGTCCCGGATACGCTGGGTGGTCTCCCCAACGTACCCGAGACCGCACGGACACTTTATAAGATACACTACATAGTTAGATTCACATGTGTAGTAGTTATTAATTGGAATGGTTTGGCCGTTCAGGGGATGGTAAATCATATCACCTTTCTGCACATTAGAACATTGTTGGCAATGTAAACAGGGAAAGGTGCCTTTCCGTGGAGTATTTAGGAAGGTTTGACGGGGTGATTTGGTGGCTGATCCAATATCAGCCTTGACAAGGCGATCTCGAAGATTATGTGGGCGCTTATAGCATGGTAGAAAAGGTAGCTGGAACTCGGGAACCCGGGATATGCCTTGCTTAGGATGGACCAATGGCCTCTGATAATATTGTGTATTTTATGTGCAAAAGGGTGGAAATTATGCACGAAGGGGATCCTATTGGTAGTGGTCCTAGTTGGTCTGATGGGAAGAGGAGAGGTAGTGTCCTGGAGTGCTTTATTTAACACCTTTTTAGGATATCCACGTTGGCTGAATTTGTGGAGCATTTCGGTGTATCTAACTCTCCTCAGATTAGGATCATCCACAATGCGTGTAACCCTATTCAGTTGTGATCTGGGTAATGCTTTTTTAAGGGCGGGTGGATGGCAGCTAGAAAAGTGGAGGAGGCTGTTGCGATCCGTGGACTTAGTAAACAAATCAGACTCAAGACATCCCATTTCTGTAATGGAGACCCTGGTGTCGAGATAGTTAATGGATTCGACACTAAAACTCAGTGTAAATTGCAATTCGGGCCATACGCTGTTGAGGTAGTCGGTAAAGGTCTGTAGTGTCTCAACTGTACCAGTCCAAATACAAAAAATATCATCTATATACCTTCTCCAAACTAGGGAGAATTGTTGGAATAGATCATTAGAGTAGACAAAGTGGTCTTCAAATGCAGCCATATAGGTGTTCGCATATGGGGGGGCCATATTGGACCCCATTGCGGTGCCACGTCCCTGCCCATAGTATTGATCTTGAAAAAGGAAGTAGTTTTCTTCCAATATAATAGATAGTAAGTCAAGTACCAAGTCAATGACTTCGGGATCTAGTTTAGCTTTCCTAAGTAGGGTTTCAGTCGCTGCGATGCCCTTTCCATGTTCAATAGAAGTATAAAGGCTGACCACATCCCAGGTCACTAGGATGCTATTTTTGGGTAATGCTGTTAAACCATGAATTAGGTCGAGAAAACCAGAAGTATCAAGTAGAAAGGACTTAGTCATCTTAATGTGGGGTGTCAAAATCTTTTCAATGAATATTGCCAAGGGTGAAAAAATGGAATCGGTAGAAGCCACTATAGGGCGTCCTGGGGGGTTGCTCAGCCTTTTATGAATTTTGGGTAGTATATAAATTACCGGGGTAATTGGATCCGATTTAGTAAGAAAGTTGTAAGTGTACAGGTCAATATTATTCTTATGAAGGTGTTTGTCCAATGTAGCCTTAATCCTATCTCTGATTCTAAACATTGGATTATGTGTAAGGGGAGTATAGACATCCCTATCATTTAATTGACGATGGATTTCAGTGATGTAGTCATCACGATCCATAATGACAAGGGCGCCCCCTTTGTCCGCGGGTTTTATAATAATGGATTTGTTATCCAATAATGAGTTCAATGCAAGTTTCTCGTCCCTGGTAAGGTTAGTGGTGCAGGTTAGGTTATTTTTCTCAACAGAAGTTCTGAATTTGTCAATATCCCTATTGATCAATGAAATAACAGTCTCCACCGGAGGGGAGTTTTTAGGAGGCATAAAACTGCTCTTGTTTTTAAGACCCAGCTGCTTGCAGCTGATCTTGCTAACCATGTCCCCATCCGATGGTACAGATGGTTCTTTAGCAAAATGTACCTTAAGTCGAAGGGAGCGAAATAATCGTTGTAAATCCAAATCAAGTTGGAACAGGTCGAACTTATATGTGGGGCAAAAAGAGAGGCCCTTCTGTAATAATTCTAGTTGGGTAGGGGTGAGAAAAATGGAAGAAATGTTGACTATCAATGAGTCAGATCCTACCTGGGATCTAGTGGCCATTGGTGTTGGAGAAGCCGTAGGGGTATTGAAACGGCCTCTTCTCCTCGGTAGACCCCTTTGAGGATATGTGGTGCCTTGGAAGGACCGGTCACTACCGGCACTTGAATCGGAGGAATCAGGAGTGTTGGGTCGACGTCTAAAATTTTGTTGCGTTGTGGGGTATCCTTCCTTCCACCTATATACCCGATTGTTCTGGTAATCCTCCTGATCTCTCAGAAACTTCCTCATTTTTTGTGTCTGAAGGTCCTTCCGATATTGGATTAGTGAAGTATCAATTTTGTCTCGTAGATTAGTGAATTCCAATTCCGTGCTAGTAGCACGCAATTGGGATTCCAGCTCTCAATTTGGGCACGTAATGTTGCAATATTTTTCTGCAAAAAATTAACAGTTAACGTCATAATATCAAATGAACACTTGTTCAAAATGAGCTCAAATTGATTACAAAAATCTTTATCGTCCTTAAATATTGTAGGGACCACCGACATCCTGAGGCCGCGTGGAATTCTTAAATTCTTAATATATTCTGCCATGGTGACGCAATGCAGTTCCATACTCACTAATCTTTTCCTTTCTTTTTCGTAGTTGCGTGTTTTTGTCTCCATAGGAGCGGAGTTGAGGAAGTCACGGTCATACGTCACGCCCGCAAGTATTCCAGCAGTCTCCTCTGGATTGTACGAGAAGACCAAATTCTCCATGGCTCCGTGAATCCTTGCAAAGGGTAGATACGTGTTTGAGGGATGCAAGGCCCAAATAATGGGTGGGTGTAGACGTAGGGTCCCAACCCCAAATATCGTAGAAATGGAACGTCACACTTGTAGTTGTGCCAAAGAACAATGATTTATTGGTGTAGAGTAAAACGTTTTTCGATATTTCATATATCTTCTTCAGACTCTACATATAGAACAAAAATGAATAGAACACAAACAACATGCATTCGCATTATTACATGCACAAGAATAAATTTAAATAAAGTAAAAAAGAGCCAATCCATATGGTGCAGGTATGAACGTGATTTCCAAAGTTAGGTGAACGTGCTGAATATCCTAGTAGACATGGTGAAAAAACCAGGTTGGAGGCCTCAAAGATATCGAAAACAATTTTAGTTAAGAGGAAATTAGTATCATATCAATAGTGATATAGTGAGAAGAGAGATAGGAGAAAGGACTACTTAGACTGGGAGTCCATATCATATGAAACACAAGAAAAAGAGTATGAAAATAAAATAAAAAAATAAAAATAAAACAATAAAGATGAAAATTAAAAATAAATAAAATACCTTCAATTCAAATAATAGTACTCCTAGTATAGGGTTTCCTGGGTATTGGAAATGACAAGCTCTGTAGATCACATCAAAATAGAGCTTAATGTCATAAAGCTCAATATACATACACATGGGTAACCAAATGATAAGTATATATTCCTAATATCAGAATGCTATATATATAAACATATATATACATATATATATATACATACATATATATATACATACAGAGTGCATCCGTGCATGGTGGACAAGTGGTTAGTATACAGTTCTGAACAGAAACAATAATGTGGTAATGGTGCACTCATGCATGAACAATAAATATATAGTATATAGTACCCAACGTATGGTTAATGGATATATTCAAATGATATACCCATATAAAAGATAATGACATAATGCAAAGGATACCTCATGCTAAACAAACAGAGTATCCAGGAAGATATAATAGGTAGAAAGTGGCTCGCTGTATAATAAAGATCTTACCTCCGCACGGAGAAGCCTGCAGGGTCCGCTGTGTAATAACAGTAATGGTGGGTGACCAATTGGCGCCAAAAATGAAAAAGCCGTATGGCTACAGAGGATGGCGTGTGGCAGTGTCTGGACTCCCGGCTTATGAATCCAGCCGGAAGCCGACACGTGTGTGCGCACGTACTGCGCATGACAGAGTGGGCGGGGATAGGTTACGTGCGGCCGGCTGGCCGCGATGGATGTGCGCATGCGCTCCCGGCTGAGCGTGTGTGCGCATAGGCAGCAAAAGAGAAAAGAAGGAAGCTGATCCTAATGCAAGCGCGCATGCGCTTGAGATGAGCTGACTGGAGTAACGATACCTAGATGCTAGTAAGGCATAGGCTAATAGAAGAAAAAGAAAAGAAGAAGACGGTTTGCTGCATCTATGGTCTGCTGCATCTATATAAAGTAAAGTGTAAACAGGAGGACAATAATGGTTAATGGAACCAAGTAGACCCACTAAAGGCAACAAAAAGAAGTAATAGTAATATGAGTAGATAAGAGATATGTGCCTAAAGAATAGGAACACCAATTATAATAGTGATGTACAAAGACATAAGACTAGTACTCGTAGTGATAAGGAAGAAATAGGGAAGAAAATGAAAAGAAGAATAAAGTAAAAAAATATAAAAATAAAAATAAAACCAAAAATTAAAAATAAAATAAAAATTAAAAATTAAAAATAAAAATAAAAATAAAAAATAAAAATTAAAAATTAAATGAGTCTGAAAAGGATACTATGGATTGCGGACCCTGGAGGCACAGTCGCGGCGGGGGTGTTAGCGAGCCTGTCAAGAATAATAAGACAATTAAGTACAGGTAAATACAAAACAGAACACCAGTAAATGCAATTGTGTGACAAATCAATACATCATTAGATGAATGCATGTATGTCATATTCACGGTTAAGACCCTTCGGTTCAAGGGTCTGTAACCTGTGAATCCAGTATGCCTCGCGCCTCTTCAAAATCAAGATGCGGTTACCACCCCTTCTCGGGATTTCGACATGCTCAAGAATTTGGAAACGAAGTTGCGTAATGTTATGGTTTTTGGCCTCAAAGTGTGCTGGTATGGGAAGAAATAAATTTTTACACCTTATATTGGATTTATGTTGTTTAATGCGGTCCCGGATACGCTGGGTGGTCTCCCCAACGTACCCGAGACCGCACGGACACTTTATAAGATACACTACATAGTTAGATTCACATGTGTAGTAGTTATTAATTGGAATGGTTTGGCCGTTCAGGGGATGGTAAATCATATCACCTTTCTGCACATTAGAACATTGTTGGCAATGTAAACAGGGAAAGGTGCCTTTCCGTGGAGTATTTAGGAAGGTTTGACGGGGTGATTTGGTGGCTGATCCAATATCAGCCTTGACAAGGCGATCTCGAAGATTATGTGGGCGCTTATAGCATGGTAGAAAAGGTAGCTGGAACTCGGGAACCCCGGGATATGCCTTGCTTAGGATGGACCAATGGCCTCTGATAATATTGTGTATTTTATGTGCAAAAGGGTGGAAATTATGCACGAAGGGGATCCTATTGGTAGTGGTCCTAGTTGGTCTGATGGGAAGAGGAGAGGTAGTGTCCTGGAGTGCTTTATTTAACACCTTTTTAGGATATCCACGTTGGCTGAATTTGTGGAGCATTTCGGTGTATCTAACTCTCCTCAGATTAGGATCATCCACAATGCGTGTAACCCTATTCAGTTGTGATCTGGGTAATGCTTTTTTAAGGGCGGGTGGATGGCAGCTAGAAAAGTGGAGGAGGCTGTTGCGATCCGTGGACTTAGTAAACAAATCAGACTCAAGACATCCCATTTCTGTAATGGAGACCCTGGTGTCGAGATAGTTAATGGATTCGACACTAAAACTCAGTGTAAATTGCAATTCGGGCCATACGCTGTTGAGGTAGTCGGTAAAGGTCTGTAGTGTCTCAACTGTACCAGTCCAAATACAAAAAATATCATCTATATACCTTCTCCAAACTAGGGAGAATTGTTGGAATAGATCATTAGAGTAGACAAAGTGGTCTTCAAATGCAGCCATATAGGCGTTCGCATATGGGGGGGGCCATATTGGACCCCATTGCGGTGCCACGTCCCTGCCCATAGTATTGATCTTGAAAAAGGAAGTAGTTTTCTTCCAATATAATAGATAGTAAGTCAAGTACCAAGTCAATGACTTCGGGATCTAGTTTAGCTTTCCTAAGTAGGGTTTCAGTCGCTGCGATGCCCTTTCCATGTTCAATAGAAGTATAAAGGCTGACCACATCCCAGGTCACTAGGATGCTATTTTTGGGTAATGCTGTTAAACCATGAATTAGGTCGAGAAAACCAGAAGTATCAAGTAGAAAGGACTTAGTCATCTTAATGTGGGGTGTCAAAATCTTTTCAATGAATATTGCCAAGGGTGAAAAAATGGAATCGGTAGAAGCCACTATAGGGCGTCCTGGGGGGGTTGCTCAGCCTTTTATGAATTTTGGGTAGTATATAAATTACCGGGGTAATTGGATCCGATTTAGTAAGAAAGTTGTAAGTGTACAGGTCAATATTATTCTTATGAAGGTGTTTGTCCAATGTAGCCTTAATCCTATCTCTGATTCTAAACATTGGATTATGTGTAAGGGGAGTATAGACATCCCTATCATTTAATTGACGATGGATTTCAGTGATGTAGTCATCACGATCCATAATGACAAGGGCGCCCCCTTTGTCCGCGGGTTTTATAATAATGGATTTGTTATCCAATAATGAGTTCAATGCAAGTTTCTCGTCCCTGGTAAGGTTAGTGGTGCAGGTTAGGTTATTTTTCTCAACAGAAGTACTGAATTTGTCAATATCCCTATTGATCAATGAAATAACAGTCTCCACCGGAGGGGAGTTTTTAGGAGGCATAAAACTGCTCTTGTTTTTAAGACCCAGCTGCTTGCAGCTGATCTTGCTAACCATGTCCCCATCCGATGGTACAGATGGTTCTTTAGCAAAATGTACCTTAAGTCGAAGGGAGCGAAATAATCGTTGTAAATCCAAATCAAGTTGGAACAGGTCGAACTTATATGTGGGGCAAAAAGAGAGGCCCTTCTGTAATAATTCTAGTTGGGTAGGGGTGAGAAAAATGGAAGAAATGTTGACTATCAATGAGTCAGATCCTACCTGGGATCTAGTGGCCATTGGTGTTGGAGAAGCCGTAGGGGTATTGAAACGGCCTCTTCTCCTCGGTAGACCCCTTTGAGGATATGTGGTGCCTTGGAAGGACCGGTCACTACCGGCACTTGAATCGGAGGAATCAGGAATGTTGGGTCGACGTCTAAAATTTTGTTGCGTTGTGGGGTATCCTTCCTTCCACCTATATACCCGATTGTTCTGGTAATCCTCCTGATCTCTCAGAAACTTCCTCCTTTTTTGTGTCTGAAGGTCCTTCCGATATTGGATTAGTGAAGTATCAATTTTGTCTCATAGATTAGTGAATTCCAATTCCGTGCTAGTAGCACGCAATTGGGATTCCATGCTCTCAATTTGGGCACGTAATGTTGAACATGGAAAGGGCATCGCAGCGACTGAAACCCTACTTAGGAAAGCTAAACTAGATCCCGAAGTCATTGACTTGGTACTTGACTTACTATCTATTATATTGGAAGAAAACTACTTCCTTTTTCAAGATCAATACTATGGGCAGGGACGTGGCACCGCAATGGGGTCCAATATGGCCCCCCCATATGCAAACGCCTATATGGCTGCATTTGAAGACCACTTTGTCTACTCTAATGATCTATTCCAACAATTCTCCCTAGTTTGGAGAAGGTATATAGATGATATTTTTTGTATTTGGACTGGTACAGTTGAGACACTACAGACCTTTACCGACTACCTCAACAGCGTATGGCCCGAATTGCAATTTACACTGAGTTTTAGTGTCGAATCCATTAACTATCTCGACACCAGGGTCTCCATTACAGAAATGGGATGTCTTGAGTCTGATTTGTTTACTAAGTCCACGGATCGCAACAGCCTCCTCCACTTTTCTAGCTGCCATCCACCCGCCCTTAAAAAAGCATTACCCAGATCACAACTGAATAGGGTTACACGCATTGTGGATGATCCTAATCTGAGGAGAGTTAGATACACCGAAATGCTCCACAAATTCAGCCAACGTGGATATCCTAAAAAGGTGTTAAATAAAGCACTCCAGGACACTACCTCTCCTCTTCCCATCAGACCAACTAGGACCACTACCAATAGGATCCCCTTCGTGCATAATTTCCACCCTTTTGCACATAAAATACACAATATTATCAGAGGCCATTGGTCCATCCTAAGCAAGGCATATCCCGGGGTTCCCGAGTTCCAGCTACCTTTTCTACCATGCTATAAGCGCCCACATAATCTTCGAGATCGCCTTGTCAAGGCTGATATTGGATCAGCCACCAAATCACCCCGTCAAACCTTCCTAAATACTCCACGGAAAGGCACCTTTCCCTGTTTACATTGCCAACAATGTTCTAATGTGCAGAAAGGTGATATGATTTACCATCCCCTGAACGGCCAAACCATTCCAATTAATAACTACTACACATGTGAATCTAACTATGTAGTGTATCTTATAAAGTGTCCGTGCGGTCTCGGGTACGTTGGGGAGACCACCCAGCGTATCCGGGACCGCATTAAACAACATAAATCCAATATAAGGTGTAAAAATTTATTTCTTCCCATACCAGCACACTTTGAGGCCAAAAACCATAACATTACGCAACTTTGTTTCCAAATTCTTGAGCATGTCGAAATCCCGAGAAGGGGTGGTAACCGCATCTTGATTTTGAAGAGGCGCGAGGCATACTGGATTCACAGGTTACAGACCCTTGAACCGAAGGGTCTTAACCGTGAATATGACATACATGCATTCATCTAATGATGTATTGATTTGTCACACAATTGCATTTACTGGTGTTCTGTTTTGTATTTACCTGTACTTAATTGTCTTATTATTCTTGACAGGCTCGCTAACACCCCCGCCGCGACTGTGCCTCCAGGGTCCGCAATCCATAGTATCCTTTTCAGACTCATTTAATTTTTAATTTTTATTTTTTATTTTTATTTTTATTTTTAATTTTTAATTTTTATTTTATTTTTAATTTTTGGTTTTATTTTTATTTTTATATTTTTTTACTTTATTCTTCTTTTCATTTTCTTCCCTATTTCTTCCTTATCACTACGAGTACTAGTCTTATGTCTTTGTACATCACTATTATAATTGGTGTTCCTATTCTTTAGGCACATATCTCTTATCTACTCATATTACTATTACTTCTTTTTGTTGCCTTTAGTGGGTCTACTTGGTTCCATTAACCATTATTGTCCTCCTGTTTACACTTTACTTTATATAGATGCAGCAGACCATAGATGCAGCAAACCGTCTTCTTCTTTTCTTTTTCTTCTATTAGCCTATGCCTTACTAGCATCTAGGTATCGTTACTCCAGTCAGCTCATCTCAAGCGCATGCGCGCTTGCATTAGGATCAGCTTCCTTCTTTTCTCTTTTGCTGCCTATGCGCACACACGCTCAGCCGGGAGCGCATGCGCACATCCATCGCGGCCAGCCGGCCGCACGTAACCTATCCCCGCCCACTCTGTCATGCGCAGTACGTGCGCACACACGTGTCGGCTTCCGGCTGGATTCATAAGCCGGGAGTCCAGACACTGCCACACGCCATCCTCTGTAGCCATACGGCTTTTTCATTTTTGGCGCCAATTGGTCACCCACCATTACTGTTATTACACAGCGGACCCTGCAGGCTTCTCCGTGCGGAGGTAAGATCTTTATTATACAGCGAGCCACTTTCTACCTATTATATCTTCCTGGATACTCTGTTTGTTTAGCATGAGGTATCCTTTGCATTATGTCATTATCTTTTATATGGGTATATCATTTGAATATATCCATTAACCATACGTTGGGTACTATATACTATATATTTATTGTTCATGCATGAGTGCACCATTACCACATTATTGTTTCTGTTCAGAACTGTATACTAACCACTTGTCCACCATGCACGGATGCACTCTGTATGTATATATATATGTATGTATATATATATGTATATATATGTTTATATATATAGCATTCTGATATTAGGAATATATACTTATCATTTGGTTACCCATGTGTATGTATATTGAGCTTTATGACATTAAGCTCTATTTTGATGTGATCTACAGAGCTTGTCATTTCCAATACCCAGGAAACCCTATACTAGGAGTACTATTATTTGAATTGAAGGTATTTTATTTATTTTTAATTTTCATCTTTATTGTTTTATTTTTATTTTTTTATTTTATTTTCATACTCTTTTTCTTGTGTTTCATATGATATGGACTCCCAGTCTAAGTAGTCCTTTCTCCTATCTCTCTTCTCACTATATCACTATTGATATGATACTCATTTCCTCTTAACTAAAATTGTTTTCGATATCTTTGAGGCCTCCAACCTGGTTTTTTCACCATGTCTACTAGGATATTCAGCACGTTCACCTAACTTTGGAAATCACGTTCATACCTGCACCATATGGATTGGCTCTTTTTTACTTTATTTAAATTTATTCTTGTGCATGTAATAATGCGAATGCATGTTGTTTGTGTTCTATTCATTTTTGTTCTATATGTAGAGTCTGAAGAAGATATATGAAATATCGAAAAACGTTTTACTCTACACCAATAAATCATTGTTCTTTGGCACAACTACAAGTGTGACGTTCCATTTCTACGATATTTGGGGTTGGGACCCTACGTCTACACCCACCCATTATTTGGGCCTTGCATCCCTCAAACACGTATCTACCCTTTGCAAGGATTCACGGAGCCATGGAGAATTTGGTCTTCTCGTACAATCCAGAGGAGACTGCTGGAATACTTGCGGGCGTGACGTATGACCGTGACTTCCTCAACTCCGCTCCTATGGAGACAAAAACACGCAACTACGAAAAAGAAAGGAAAAGATTAGTGAGTATGGAACTGCATTGCGTCACCATGGCAGAATATATTAAGAATTTAAGAATTCCACGCGGCCTCAGGATGTCGGTGGTCCCTACAATATTTAAGGACGATAAAGATTTTTGTAATCAATTTGAGCTCATTTTGAACAAGTGTTCATTTGATATTATGACGTTAACTGTTAATTTTTTGCAGAAAAATATTGCAACATTACGTGCCCAAATTGAGAGCACGGAATCCCAATTGCGTGCTACTAGCACGGAATTGGAATTCACTAATCTACGAGACAAAATTGATACTTCACTAATCCAATATCGGAAGGACCTTCAGACACAAAAAAGGAGGAAGTTTCTGAGAGATCAGGAGGATTACCAGAACAATCGGGTATATAGGTGGAAGGAAGGATACCCCACAACGCAACAAAATTTTAGACGTCGACCCAACACTCCTGATTCCTCCGATTCAAGTGCCGGTAGTGACCGGTCCTTCCAAGGCACCACATATCCTCAAAGGGGTCTACCGAGGAGAAGAGGCCGTTTCAATACCCCTACGGCTTCTCCAACACCAATGGCCACTAGATCCCAGGTAGGATCTGACTCATTGATAGTCAACATTTCTTCCATTTTTCTCACCCCTACCCAACTAGAATTATTACAGAAGGGCCTCTCTTTTTGCCCCACATATAAGTTCGACCTGTTCCAACTTGATTTGGATTTACAACGATTATTTCGCTCCCTTCGACTTAAGGTACATTTTGCTAAAGAACCATCTGTACCATCGGATGGGGACATGGTTAGCAAGATCAGCTGCAAGCAGCTGGGTCTTAAAAACAAGAGCAGTTTTATGCCTCCTAAAAACTCCCCTCCGGTGGAGACTGTTATTTCATTGATCAATAGGGATATTGACAAATTCAGTACTTCTGTTGAGAAAAATAACCTAACCTGCACCACTAACCTTACCAGGGACGAGAAACTTGCATTGAACTCATTATTGGATAACAAATCCATTATTATAAAACCCGCGGACAAAGGGGGCGCCCTTGTCATTATGGATCGTGATGACTACATCACTGAAATCCATCGTCAATTAAATGATAGGGATGTCTATACTCCCCTTACACATAATCCAATGTTTAGAATCAGAGATAGGATTAAGGCTACATTGGACAAACACCTTCATAAGAATAATATTGACCTGTACACTTACAACTTTCTTACTAAATCGGATCCAATTACCCCGGTAATTTATATACTACCCAAAATTCATAAAAGGCTGAGCAACCCCCCAGGACGCCCTATAGTGGCTTCTACCGATTCCATTTTTTCACCCTTGGCAATATTCATTGAAAAGATTTTGACACCCCACATTAAGATGACTAAGTCCTTTCTACTTGATACTTCTGGTTTTCTCGACCTAATTCATGGTTTAACAGCATTACCCAAAAATAGCATCCTAGTGACCTGGGATGTGGTCAGCCTTTATACTTCTATTGAACATGGAAAGGGCATCGCAGCGACTGAAACCCTACTTAGGAAAGCTAAACTAGATCCCGAAGTCATTGACTTGGTACTTGACTTACTATCTATTATATTGGAAGAAAACTACTTCCTTTTTCAAGATCAATACTATGGGCAGGGACGTGGCACCGCAATGGGGTCCAATATGGCCCCCCCATATGCGAACGCCTATATGGCTGCATTTGAAGACCACTTTGTCTACTCTAATGATCTATTCCAACAATTCTCCCTAGTTTGGAGAAGGTATATAGATGATATTTTTTGTATTTGGACTGGTACAGTTGAGACACTACAGACCTTTACCGACTACCTCAACAGCGTATGGCCCGAATTGCAATTTACACTGAGTTTTAGTGTCGAATCCATTAACTATCTCGACACCAGGGTCTCCATTACAGAAATGGGATGTCTTGAGTCTGATTTGTTTACTAAGTCCACGGATCGCAACAGCCTCCTCCACTTTTCTAGCTGCCATCCACCCGCCCTTAAAAAAGCATTACCCAGATCACAACTGAATAGGGTTACACGCATTGTGGATGATCCTAATCTGAGGAGAGTTAGATACACCGAAATGCTCCACAAATTCAGCCAACGTGGATATCCTAAAAAGGTGTTAAATAAAGCACTCCAGGACACTACCTCTCCTCTTCCCATCAGACCAACTAGGACCACTACCAATAGGATCCCCTTCGTGCATAATTTCCACCCTTTTGCACATAAAATACACAATATTATCAGAGGCCATTGGTCCATCCTAAGCAAGGCATATCCCGGGGTTCCCGAGTTCCAGCTACCTTTTCTACCATGCTATAAGCGCCCACATAATCTTCGAGATCGCCTTGTCAAGGCTGATATTGGATCAGCCACCAAATCACCCCGTCAAACCTTCCTAAATACTCCACGGAAAGGCACCTTTCCCTGTTTACATTGCCAACAATGTTCTAATGTGCAGAAAGGTGATATGATTTACCATCCCCTGAACGGCCAAACCATTCCAATTAATAACTACTACACATGTGAATCTAACTATGTAGTGTATCTTATAAAGTGTCCGTGCGGTCTCGGGTACGTTGGGGAGACCACCCAGCGTATCCGGGACCGCATTAAACAACATAAATCCAATATAAGGTGTAAAAATTTATTTCTTCCCATACCAGCACACTTTGAGGCCAAAAACCATAACATTACGCAACTTCGTTTCCAAATTCTTGAGCATGTCGAAATCCCGAGAAGGGGTGGTAACCGCATCTTGATTTTGAAGAGGCGCGAGGCATACTGGATTCACAGGTTACAGACCCTTGAACCGAAGGGTCTTAACCGTGAATATGACATACATGCATTCATCTAATGATGTATTGATTTGTCACACAATTGCATTTACTGGTGTTCTGTTTTGTATTTACCTGTACTTAATTGTCTTATTATTCTTGACAGGCTCGCTAACACCCCCGCCGCGACTGTGCCTCCAGGGTCCGCAATCCATAGTATCCTTTTCAGACTCATTTAATTTTTAATTTTTATTTTTTATTTTTATTTTTATTTTTAATTTTTAATTTTTATTTTATTTTTAATTTTTGGTTTTATTTTTATTTTTATATTTTTTTACTTTATTCTTCTTTTCATTTTCTTCCCTATTTCTTCCTTATCACTACGAGTACTAGTCTTATGTCTTTGTACATCACTATTATAATTGGTGTTCCTATTCTTTAGGCACATATCTCTTATCTACTCATATTACTATTACTTCTTTTTGTTGCCTTTAGTGGGTCTACTTGGTTCCATTAACCATTATTGTCCTCCTGTTTACACTTTACTTTATATAGATGCAGCAGACCATAGATGCAGCAAACCGTCTTCTTCTTTTCTTTTTCTTCTATTAGCCTATGCCTTACTAGCATCTAGGTATCGTTACTCCAGTCAGCTCATCTCAAGCGCATGCGCGCTTGCATTAGGATCAGCTTCCTTCTTTTCTCTTTTGCTGCCTATGCGCACACACGCTCAGCCGGGAGCGCATGCGCACATCCATCGCGGCCAGCCGGCCGCACGTAACCTATCCCCGCCCACTCTGTCATGCGCAGTACGTGCGCACACACGTGTCGGCTTCCGGCTGGATTCATAAGCCGGGAGTCCAGACACTGCCACACGCCATCCTCTGTAGCCATACGGCTTTTTCATTTTTGGCGCCAATTGGTCACCCACCATTACTGTTATTACACAGCGGACCCTGCAGGCTTCTCCGTGCGGAGGTAAGATCTTTATTATACAGCGAGCCACTTTCTACCTATTATATCTTCCTGGATACTCTGTTTGTTTAGCATGAGGTATCCTTTGCATTATGTCATTATCTTTTATATGGGTATATCATTTGAATATATCCATTAACCATACGTTGGGTACTATATACTATATATTTATTGTTCATGCATGAGTGCACCATTACCACATTATTGTTTCTGTTCAGAACTGTATACTAACCACTTGTCCACCATGCACGGATGCACTCTGTATGTATATATATATGTATGTATATATATATGTATATATATGTTTATATATATAGCATTCTGATATTAGGAATATATACTTATCATTTGGTTACCCATGTGTATGTATATTGAGCTTTATGACATTAAGCTCTATTTTGATGTGATCTACAGAGCTTGTCATTTCCAATACCCAGGAAACCCTATACTAGGAGTACTATTATTTGAATTGAAGGTATTTTATTTATTTTTAATTTTCATCTTTATTGTTTTATTTTTATTTTTTTATTTTATTTTCATACTCTTTTTCTTGTGTTTCATATGATATGGACTCCCAGTCTAAGTAGTCCTTTCTCCTATCTCTCTTCTCACTATATCACTATTGATATGATACTCATTTCCTCTTAACTAAAATTGTTTTCGATATCTTTGAGGCCTCCAACCTGGTTTTTTCACCATGTCTACTAGGATATTCAGCACGTTCACCTAACTTTGGAAATCACGTTCATACCTGCACCATATGGATTGGCTCTTTTTTACTTTATTTAAATTTATTCTTGTGCATGTAATAATGCGAATGCATGTTGTTTGTGTTCTATTCATTTTTGTTCTATATGTAGAGTCTGAAGAAGATATATGAAATATCGAAAAACGTTTTACTCTACACCAATAAATCATTGTTCTTTGGCACAACTACAAGTGTGACGTTCCATTTCTACGAAGTACATAGCTGGTTACTAGAGATGAGCGAACAGTGTTCTATCGAACTCATGTTCGATCGGATATTAGGCTGTTCGGCATGTTCGAATCGAATCGAACACCGCGTGGTAAAGTGCGCCATTACTCGATTCCCCTCCCACCTTCCCTGGCGCCTTTTTTGCTCCAATAACAGCGCAGGGGAGGTGGGACAGGAACTACGACACCGGTGACGTTGAAAAAAGTAGGCAAAACCCATTGGCTGCCGAAAACATGTGACCTCTAATTTAAAAGAACAGCGCCGCCCAGGTTCGCGTCATTCTGAGCTTGCAATTCACCGGGAACGGAGGTTTCCGTCCAGTTAGCTAGGGCTTAGATTCTGGGTAGGCAGGGACAGGCTAGGATAGGAAGGAGAAGACAACCACAACAGCTCTTATAAGAGCTAAATTCCAGGGAGAAGCTTGTCAGTGTAATGTGGCACTGACGGGCTCAATCGCCGCAACCCAGCTTTCCCAGGATCCTGAATGGAATACACTGTCAGTGTATTCCCGTATACCCGATATATACCCCCGATACCCGTTCCAACGGTGTGCCCCCCCACCTTCACCCCAGAAATACCCTGCAAGTCCCCTAGCAATAGAATTGGGGCTATATACACCCACAATTTTTGCTACTGGTATATAGTGCCATTGTCTGACTGGGAATTCAAAGAATATATTGGGGTGACGTGCACCCACAATTTTTGCTACTGCTATACAGTGCCATTGTCTCACTGGGAATTCAAAGAATATATTGGGGTTACGTGCACCCACAATTTTTACTACTGGTATACAGTGCCATTGTCTGACTGGGAATTCAAAGAATATATGGGGGTTACGTGCACCCACAATTTTTGCTACTGCTATACAGTTCCATTGTCTCACTGGGAATTCAAAGAATATATTGGGGTTATGTGCACCCACAATTTTTAATACTGGTATACAGTGCCATTGTCTGACTGGGAATTCAAAGAATATATGGGGGTTACGTGCACCCACAATTTTTGCTACTGCTATACAGTTCCATTGTCTCACTGGGAATTCAAAGAATATATGGGGGTTACGTGCACCCACAATTTTTACTACTGGTATACAGTGCCATTGTCTGACTGGGAATTCAAAGAATATATTGGGGTTACGTGCACCCACAATTTTTAATACTGGTATACAGTGCCATTGTCTGACTGGGAATTCAAAGAATATATGGGGGTTATGTGCACCCACAATTTTTAATACTGGTATACAGTGCCATTGTCTCACTGGGAATTCAAAGAATATATTGGGGTTATGTGCACCCACAATTTTTACTACTGGTATACAGTGCCATTGTCTGACTGGGAATTCAAAGAATATATGGGGGTTATGTGCACCCACAATTTTTAATACTGGTATACAGTGCCATTGTCTGACTGGGAATTCAAAGAATATATTGGGGTTATGTGCACCCACAATTTTTACTACTGGTATACAGTGCCATTGTCTGACTGGGAATTCAAAGAATATATGGGGGTTATGTGCACCCACAATTTTTAATACTGGTATACATTGCCATTGTCTGACTGGGAATTCAAAGAATATATTGGGGTTATGTGCACCCACAATTTTTACTACTGGTATACAGTGCCATTGTCTGACTGGGAATTCAAAGAATATATGGGGGTTACGTGCACCCACAATTTTTGCTACTGCTATACAGTTCCATTGTCTCACTGGGAATTCAAAGAATATATGGGGGTTATGTGCACCCACAATTTTTGCTACTGCTATACAGTTCCATTGTCTCACTGGGAATTCAAAGAATATATGGGGGTTACGTGCACCCACAATTTTTGCTACTGCTATACAGTTCCATTGTCTCACTGGGAATTCAAAGAATATATTGGGGTTATGTGCACCCACAATTTTTACTACTGGTATACAGTGCCATTGTCTGACTGGGAATTCAAAGAATATATGGGGGTTATGTGCACCCACAATTTTTACTACTGGTATATAGTGCCATTGTCTGACTGGGAATTCAAAGAATATATGGGGGTTATGTGCACCCACAATTTTTAATACTGGTATACAGTGCCATTGTCTGACTGGGAATTCAAAGAATATATTGGGGTTATGTGCACCCACAATTTTTACTACTGGTATACAGTGCCATTGTCTGACTGGGAATTCAAAGAATATATGGGGGTTACGTGCACCCACAATTTTTGCTACTGCTATACAGTTCCATTGTCTCACTGGGAATTCAAAGAATATATGGGGGTTATGTGCACCCACAATTTTTAATACTGGTATACAGTGCCATTGTCTGACTGGGAATTCAAAGAATATATGGGGGTTATGTGCACCCACAATTTTTAATACTGGTATACAGTGTCATTGTCTGACTGGGAATTCAAAGAATATATTGGGGTTATGTGCACCCACAATTTTTACTACTGGTATACAGTGCCATTGTCTGACTGGGAATTCAAAGAATATATGGGGGTTATGTGCACCCACAATTTTTAAAACTGGTATACAGTGCCATTGTCTGACTGGGAATTCAAAGAATATATTGGGGTTATGTGCACCCACAATTTTTACTACTGGTATACAGTGCCATTGTCTGACTGGGAATTCAAAGAATATATGGGGGTTATGTGCACCCACAATTTTTAATACTGGTATACAGTGCCATTGTCTCACTGGGAATTCAAAGAATATATTGGGGTTATGTGCACCCACAATTTTTACTACTGGTATACAGTGCCATTGTCTGACTGGGAATTCAAAGAATATATGGGGGTTATGTGCACCCACAATTTTTAATACTGGTATACAGTGCCATTGTCTGACTGGGAATTCAAAGAATATATTGGGGTTATGTGCACCCACAATTTTTACTACTGGTATACAGTGCCATTGTCTGACTGGGAATTCAAAGAATATATGGGGGTTATGTGCACCCACAATTTTTAATACCGGTATACATTGCCATTGTCTGACTGGGAATTCAAAGAATATATTGGGGTTATGTGCACCCACAATTTTTACTACTGGTATACAGTGCCATTGTCTGACTGGGAATTCAAAGAATATATGGGGGTTACGTGCACCCACAATTTTTGCTACTGCTATACAGTTCCATTGTCTCACTGGGAATTCAAAGAATATATGGGGGTTATGTGCACCCACAATTTTTGCTACTGCTATACAGTTCCATTGTCTCACTGGGAATTCAAAGAATATATGGGGGTTACGTGCACCCACAATTTTTGCTACTGCTATACAGTTCCATTGTCTCACTGGGAATTCAAAGAATATATTGGGGTTATGTGCACCCACAATTTTTACTACTGGTATACAGTGCCATTGTCTGACTGGGAATTCAAAGAATATATGGGGGTTATGTGCACCCACAATTTTTACTACTGGTATATAGTGCCATTGTCTGACTGGGAATTCAAAGAATATATGGGGGTTATGTGCACCCACAATTTTTAATACTGGTATACAGTGCCATTGTCTGACTGGGAATTCAAAGAATATATTGGGGTTATGTGCACCCACAATTTTTACTACTGGTATACAGTGCCATTGTCTGACTGGGAATTCAAAGAATATATGGGGGTTACGTGCACCCACAATTTTTGCTACTGCTATACAGTTCCATTGTCTCACTGGGAATTCAAAGAATATATGGGGGTTATGTGCACCCACAATTTTTAATACTGGTATACAGTGCCATTGTCTGACTGGGAATTCAAAGAATATATGGGGGTTATGTGCACCCACAATTTTTAATACTGGTATACAGTGTCATTGTCTGACTGGGAATTCAAAGAATATATTGGGGTTATGTGCACCCACAATTTTTACTACTGGTATACAGTGCCATTGTCTGACTGGGAATTCAAAGAATATATTGGGGTTATGTGCACCCACAATTTTTAATACTGGTATACAGTGCCATTGTCTCACTGGGAATTCCACAAATAATTTGGGGATTCATTCACCCTACATCTCAGGCTCTTGCCATATTCACCCAGGTTGTCAGTGCTGCACCAGCTCGTTCCCAGACAGCTCGTCCCGAAAAACACGTTACCTATATAGAGGATTTGGACAATGAAGACAACATGTTCTAAATCTAATGTCTGCACCTTCTCCAGAATTAAAATAAAGGCAGCGTTTAACTTTCAAATAGCACTGCACAAAGGAAGAGCTTATCAGCTTGTCTCATGACATGCTACTGAAAAGTTTCATTTGTGTATCTTAATGTAAATATAGTTGTATAAGCTTTTTGGGTTTTAGGCACTGCCAAGTTATTTATTACCACCCGCTCCCTTATAATGATGATGACGCCAAAGTCACTGTGGGTGTTCAGAGCTCACAGCTTTGGGTGACATTTGTCTTGCTCTCTGTCGGTACCAGCTGTCTTTTTGGATACCGTAAAGTTATGTTGACTTTATTAACAGCTATAGAAGCTTTAGCCAGGTTGTGACGGTGTGTAACCCTAACAACACTAAGTGGGATACACATTAATAGTCAGTCTATGTACGCTAAACGTATCACTGAAGTAATTTTTTTTCCCTCTCCCCTAATATAAGAAAGGAACAGACATTAGACCTAGACCGGGGTTCGAGGCTTGAAAAAATCCAGTATTATTTGTTCTTCATGATGTGAAATATGTGTTGAAAAGCAACCCAAGATGAAGTCAGCCATGTGTGCCAGTGTGTTACTTGGCATGCCTTTGCTGGCCCCAACTGTAAGGGTCACTCTCCATTTCCTCCATTTTCCACTCCCCTTCACACCATTTGTGGTGAAGCAATGGGATGCACTGAAGTGCACCCTCTAGCCTCGTGTGGGATAGGGACATCAGATGCCACTCCAACCCCCTCGTCTTCCTCCGCCAGCCAACGGTGCGAAGATGAGAGGAGTGTGCTCTGAATGTTTTCTGCCTAGCAGAGGCTAGTTCTCACTTACGAAAATGGCCCCACTTTGACCTGTATATCAGGCACAATGGTGTAGGTTTCAAAGAAACATGGCACCAACAAGTTGGAAAACGTGGGCCATGCGTGGACCGTGTTTGAGTCTGGCAAGCTCCAGATCTGCTACCAGGTTCCAGCCATTATCACAGGCGCAAAAATGCCAGGCCCCAGGTGTAGCAGGGAAAAAAAAATGCCATCTCAGCCAGGATGGCATCCCTGACCTCGGAGGCACTGTGCTGTCTGTCCCCCAAGCTGATCAGTTTCAGCACGGCCTGCTGACATCTCCCCATGCCAGTGTTACAGTGTTTTCCGCTAGTAGCTGGGGTGGAGGTTGCAGCTTCGTAGGGTTTCAGTCTACTCCTGCCATGAATTTTGGCCTGGGAGAGGAGA